>NW_022900939.1:21747506-21747798 GCF_012274545.1 Fukomys damarensis | reverse complement strand
ACGAGAAGACGCTTGCTGCCCATGCCCTCTCACCGTGGCCAGCCCCGAGTGGGCCGCAGGGGACGGGCTACCCTGGCACAGCGGCCTGACCCCGGGGGACTCCGCTTTGTGGAGGGCGACGGTTGCCCTGGCCCAGGCCACCCGGCCCTCAGGTTGTGACTGACTGTGACGGGCCGCCTGGGGCAGAGAGCTGCTGAAAGGGAAAGGGGAACCGCTCCCCATTGCTTGGGGGGATGTTGTGCTTGGTGGGGGTTCGGGGGTCACCACCGTCCCAGGAGAGGTGGGGGGAGGG
>NW_022900939.1:21732671-21746612 GCF_012274545.1 Fukomys damarensis | reverse complement strand
GGCCGGTGGCTGCTGGCCCAGGGCACAGCGAGGAGGGCGCTCTCTGAGGCCGGGTCGGCCCGGGTTTCGGGCGGCTGACCGCTGGGCCGGGCAAGGCACCGAGGGTCGTGGTCCCCTCTCCTACGTCTCCGACGCCTGGTCTCTAAAGCCAGAAGAGAAGGTTGGATCCAGCAACTGTTTCTTTTCCGGGTCGCTCTGATCCTCTGGATACTGGGTTGATCTACGGAATAACCGAAGACGACGTTTGGGATTTAATTTTTCCTCTCAGTTTTTGGAATCTTTCACTTCTCACTTGGACAAGAACTCAAGAGCAAAATTCCCGGTGAGATTCCCCCTCCCCCCTCTGCCTTGGGAAGTTTGGTTCGTGTTATCGAAAGATTTAAAGTTTTTATTTCTTTTTCCGATGGGTGTACCACTGGGACGTCTTTCCTAAGGACGGATGGCGAGATTTCCCATCTTTCTGGCCTGGCCCAGGCGGCCCTCGCCCAGTGGGTGCAGACACGGTGTTCTCTCGGCCGTGAGCGAAGGCTTCCTCCGGGAGGACACTGCCACGAACTGTTCTGGCAAACTATGTCATCGGGTCTCTGGTCTCCTAGCAGTTCTGAAAGGATGCTGTTAATGTGGCCGTAATGTAGTTACAGAAGAGGGAAATTTTGTATTCCCAAAGGAAGCCATTATCCGTTAAGAATATTAAGAAAAATGAAAGCCCTTGCTTGGTATTAGGGATGGACTGTCGCGCCAGCCCTTCTTTAAGTTTTGGAAAGGTTGTGTTTTGTTCTCATGAATAGATCGAGTTGTTTCATTTATTACTATATCCGAAAAGATCAAACTTAAATTTTGTCTATCTGCAACTCTCGGATTTGTTTCTGAGTTCTGCATATATTGTATTGGGTGGAGGGTAGGTCTGGGAAAGAAAGGCGACAGTGTGTATTGCCTTACTGGAGGGGTATGGGAAATCGCTTTGGAATCTTTTTTTAAATTCTGATTTCTTGTCCTTTTTAAAAATAGTAGTCTGCCCTTCTTTCCCGTAGTTTCTAATTACCAGTGTAAGAACTATTTTGGTTGGATCTGGATTAATTCAGGCGTGCTTCACCTGGTCGGCTCTCTAGAGATCGGAGTCCTGAGGTTTTTGTTTTGTTTTCCATTTCCTTTTCTCTCTCTCTCTCTCTCTCTCTCTCTCTCTCTCTCTGTCTCTCTCTTTCTTTCTTTCTTTCTTCCTTCTTTCTTTCTTTCCTTCCTTCCTTCCTCCCTCCCTCCCTCCCTCCTCATTATTATTATTTTATTTTTTTTTTGGCTATGCAGCCATAAAGGGGAGCTTTGGTAATTGCCGTCCCGTGGGCAGAAATAAGTGATGGTCTGTCCGCAAGGAACTGAAACCAACATCTTTTGCTTAGGCCTTGGACAGTTGTATGTGGTGATTAATGTTGAACGTGACATGGAACCACTTGCCCAAGAGCGGAAAGGTCCCAAACTCATGGAGAGGAATCTGATTTCTCAAAGAGTCTTTAAATTACACCTTAAATACAGTACTCTTTTCTGTGGAAAGAAAGCATAAGTTTGAGAATGAGTTCTCATCTTTCATATCATTATTCTTTAGTGTTGCAATCTGGTTCCTAAGGAGAAAGAGGAAGGCAGTCCTGGAGTGGTTTCTTTATAGCAATTTCAACAGAAGAGTGAGAGATGGAACCCGAAGAAGAAAGAATTCGTTACAGCCAGAGATTGGTTAGTATTTTCTTTCTTTTTTTTTCTTTTCTCCAGTTTTGAACTAGAGTAACTATTTTGTTTTCATTTGTGAATTTAGTGTTACTAAACTTTTCAGGTGACTTTTCTGTGTACCAGTTAAGGGGGATTATACATTAATATTAATGTGAGACATTAATATATTAATACCTCATTTGAGTTTTGGCCAAGTAGTTTGGAGCCTTAATATGCATCATGTTTGAAGATGGAATTACAGCTTTAACTTTTGTAGAAACCATTGCAAATCAGAGGATTTAGATTACAATGAGACAAGATTCCCAATTTTACAATACTGAGACTATAATAAATCTAACTGAATAAATTACATTAGAATGTATAATTTAGGAACAAAACAGTTTGAGAAAATATGGTTGTATATCATTTTGTTAGGATTATGTGGTACCAGGATTTGTACTTTTTGAGATGGGGAGTAAAGCTGTGGATTTTATTAATAAATTAACACTTTGGTAGGTTTGCAGAGTTGTTGAGTGATTGAGAATAGAATAAAAGATGTTGATGAAGTTCTGTATTTTGGGAGGAAATGTGAGATACATGTTGAAAGAAATTTTAGTCATTTGGAGAGATTAACTTGTGTGTGCATATGCTTCCTTTTCATTGTTTTCCTATTGGAGTTTAAGATTTGTTTTCCTCAAAGAGACCTTTATTAATACTCTAACTATATATTCATTTCAGAAAAATTGAACTTGTATTTATGGAGTGAGATATGAGGAAGCCACAGAGTTGTATGTATTATGTAAAATTTGCTGAACTGAAAGGCCTAGAATATTACTAAAGGAATTTATGGTGGTTTTATTTGGCCCTGCATTTTAGACTGAGTTTGTAGGAAAAAGAATGATTTTCTAATCCATTTTCTGTTGATCCTCACTCTTTTTGAGCAAGGCTGCATTTTTAAAAATGTGATTGTTTAAAAGGTTTGGTGTATATTATCAGGCAGGCATATCTTTTAGCCTCATTTTAGTGATTTGCTACTTGTTCTCAATCCATGTGTTGCAGTTACACTTCGTTATGTCTAAGTGTTTAAGTGACAGTGTATAGTAATGGACTTTTTATAATTGTACAAATGTTTAGAATTTGTTTTGACATTCTAACATTTGAATTCAACTTTTTTGGTCAGAGAAAAGGAGGGTACTACAAAATTCCTTTCTCAGGTAGTAATTGCTATGTGGAATTCCTACTTATCTTGTCAAGCTGAGGTTTTTTTCTATTAAGATAGGGTGTTACTTTGTAGCTCAGGCTAGCCTTGAACTTGTGGTGATCCTCCTGCCTCAGCCTCCCAAGTGCATTACTGCACCTAGCAAGGCTAAAGGCTGAGAATTTCTGAACTGTTAGGTAGATATCTGAGAGATCTTAGGATTTACAGAAAGGGTTTTTCAGCAAGCAAAACTTTTCATGTTTATAACAAGGTAGAGTGGTATAATGGTAAGATACAAGCAAAGACTTTTTTCCTGGTAAGACATTTCTTTATTTTAATTGTAAGATGATTGCTACCAGTTGCACACATTAACCTTTACCTTGTCTAGCATGTTTTTTTTTGGTAAACATGCTATTGAGCAGTTTTATATAACATGAAAACCTTTTTTTTTTTTTTTGGTATTGGAGACCAAACTCCGTACCTTGAGCTGTGAGCTGGCGGCCGCACCACTGAGCTACATCCCTGGCCCAGTTTTGTATAAGAGAGTACATCATATATTTTGGGGCTCTTTCTCAGAATTTTGAATAACGATTTTGAAGTTTAGGGTAACTAATGTCTGTTTTCTATGATTACATGACAAATGTATATTTCAAGTATAAATACCTTCTATAATGTAACTTTTTTTGTGTGCAGTACTGGGGATTGAACCGAGAGGCTTCCCACTGAACTATATCCTGAAGCCCATTTTTAAATTTTTAAGACATTGTCACTGAATTGTTCCAGGATCTTCCTCCTTCATTCTCTGAGTGCTGTGATAAGAGAATGTGTAGGTGGCTTATTTGAATATCAGTCTGTCTATGAAACTTTTTTTGTTTGTTTGGTTGGTTTTTTTTGGTGGGGAGATACTGGGGATTCAATCCAAGGCCTCATGAGTATGAGGTAAGCACTGTATCACTGAGTTACATCCCCATCCCTTTTTTTTTTTGAGACAGTGTCTTAAGTTGCCCAGGATGGCCTGGAATTTATAATCCTCCTGCCTCAATTTCTCAGGTAGGTGGGATTATAGGCATGTGTTACTGTGAATGGCTGAAACTTAATGTTTCTGTGTAGTGAGTGCTCATATTATAGCTTTTTTAGAGCATAAGCTCTACTTTCTGGAATTAGAATGCTTATTTTGCAGTGTTGGAGTTGAAAAGCTAGGAAATGACAAAAGTGGGTAACTAATGTTTGGGGTTTTCTTAAGCAAGACTTAGCTTTGTTTAAATGAAAATTTTAATCTTTTTATGGATAAATTATTAGTCCAAGTTAGATCTTATTTGAGGAGTTTTAAGACTAACAAAAGGCAGGGTGAAGAACTTCCATTAAATGAAGTACTGAAAAGTTTTAAAATTTTTTCCTCTCTCTCTCTCTCTCTCTCTCTCTCTCTCTCTCTCACACACACACACACACACACACAGAGTATATTCTTTTTTTCTTTTTGCATGGTGATGGGATGAAACCCAGGGCTTCCTTCATGCTAGATAAGGGCTCAACCACTGAGCTGTACTGCCAACCCTGTTGTGTCTTTCTACTGTTTTGTTTTGTGGTTACTAACAAGGGAACATAAAGTTGGAAAGAAAAAAAATGCTAGGTTAATTAATTTGGCTTAGTGGTTAAAATTTGTGTAATACCATGCTATATTTAATTGTTAAATTTAATTGAATCACAAAATACGTTGCATTAGAGTGTTATTGACAATTATTAATGTATTAGGGGACAAAATCTTTGTGATCATCATTCTTTGGCATACCTTCAAAATAGCCTCTTGGGAGAGAAATCACAGTCTAAATTTTAAAAGTCGGAGTCTAAATTTGTTTTGGGATAAAATTGACTTATATACAGGACTCTACCCTTTTTTTTTGGATTTTGAGACAGGGTCTCACTATGTAGTTCAGACTGCTCTGGAACTCACTGTGTAGTCCAGGCTGGTTTCGAACTTGCATCTATCCTCCTGCCTCAGCCTCCCAAGTGCTGGGATTACGACATGCACCACCAAGCCCGGCCAGGACTCTACCTATCTTAAAGAAAAAGTGGTATCCCCTACCCCATATGGTCCTTGAGCTTGTGAGGCAGGCGGCGAGAACCACTGAGCTAAGTAAATCCCTGGCCCAAAAAGTTGTATTCTTATTAATAAGAACTTCATATTTGAATATAGCCTTTTACTTTTTTTTTCTACTGTAGCTATTTTGAGTACATAGTTGAATCTGTTAAACCAGATTTTGATATGTCTAATCACCTTTGTGACAAGTCGTTTTTGTTGTTTGTCTGTTTGAGGTGGGGTCTCGTAATGTATCACTCATGGTGATTCTCTTGCCTCATGCTCCTGAGTGCTGGAATTATAAGTGTGTGCCAAGCCTGGCAGGTTCTTAAAAATCAGAAATAGTTTTAAAATTTGTATTTTCCCAAAGTAATTTTGAAGGAGATAGATAGATAGATTGATTGATTGATTTGAGGCATAAGCTTTACTTTCTGGAACTAGAATGCTTATTTTATCATGTTGGAGTTGAACAGCTAGGAAATGACAGAAGTGGATAATGTTTGGGTTTTCTTAAACAAGACAGCCGTGTTTGTTTAAATGAAAATTTTAGTCTTTTTTTATGGATAAATTATTAGTACAAAGCCAGATTTTCCAAAGTAGGTGTTTGTACCTGTGGATGTACTCCAGTGGGAGGAATAGAAGTTTCATTTTGGTGATGGTGTGGTATTTGGTTGTCCTGAGGTATAAAGATGATTTATTTCTGTATTTCTGGTAATTTTGAATATAGGGCCTTATTAAGAAATATTGGCACATACTAAGCATGGAACCTTTTTCTTATATATATATGTATTTGGTTTGAATAGCCAAGTACTGGAGTGGTTTTGAGTTTTGTCACTTCATATTTACTTATTTGCTTATTGAGAATATTTAGTATAGTATCTTACAATTCTAAATCTAAATTGTTAAATTCATAAAGCTATATGGGATTGGGAGTATAGCTCAGTGGTAAAGCATTTGCCTAGCAGGCTGGAGGCCCTAAATTCAATGCTCAGCACCATATTAAAAAAATGAAAACGGGGCTGGGGATTTAGCTCAGTGGTTCTGCCGCCTGCCTCACAAGCACAAACCTGAGTTCTGATAGATAGATAGATTGATTGATTGATTTGAGGCATAAGCTTTACTTTCTGGAACTAGAATGCTTATTTTATCATGTTGGAGTTGAACAGCTAGGAAATGACAGAAGTGGATAATGTTTGGGTTTTCTTAAACAAGACAGCCGTGTTTGTTTAAATGAAAATTTTAGTCTTTTTTTATGGATAAATTATTAGTACAAAGCCAGATTTTCCAAAGTAGGTGTTTGTACCTGTGGATGTACTCCAGTGGGAGGAATAGAAGTTTCATTTTGGTGATGGTGTGGTATTTGGTTGTCCTGAGGTATAAAGATGATTTATTTCTGTATTTCTGGTAATTTTGAATATAGGGCCTTATTAAGAAATATTGGCACATACTAAGCATGGAACCTTTTTCTTATATATATATGTATTTGGTTTGAATAGCCAAGTACTGGAGTGGTTTTGAGTTTTGTCACTTCATATTTACTTATTTGCTTATTGAGAATATTTAGTATAGTATCTTACAATTCTAAATCTAAATTGTTAAATTCATAAAGCTATATGGGATTGGGAGTATAGCTCAGTGGTAAAGCATTTGCCTAGCAGGCTGGAGGCCCTAAATTCAATGCTCAGCACCATATTAAAAAAATGAAAACGGGGCTGGGGATTTAGCTCAGTGGTTCTGCCGCCTGCCTCACAAGCACAAGGACCTGAGTTCAATCCCTGGTACCGAAAAAAACAAAAAACAAAAACAAAAAAATCTGTAGTTGTGGTGGCATACTCCTCTAATCCCAGGATTTAGGAGGTTGAGGCAGAAGAATTGCTGCCAGTTTGAGGCCAGCCTGAGATACATAATGAGTTCAAGGCCAGCCTGAACTATATATAATGAGACCCTGTCTTTTTTTTTTTTTTTGAGATCATGTCTTAAAAAAACAACAAAAAAACCCCCCCAAAATCCATAAAGCTATACTTGGTGAACTTTTAGGTTTTTGTAACCATATTGCCCCTGCATAATACTTATTAATGTCTAGGAAAACCAAAGGCAAAATAACATTCACCTACTATGCCTGCTTGTATTATCTGAAGGAGAAGATGCTGATAATTCAGTTTGCTTGTCAATCTTGATGATGAGATTAAGAGATTTTCTAAAGGATATTATTATCCTATTGGATGTTCAATCCTGCTAACTTTGGTAGCATATGACTCTGTAATATAGTTCAGGCTTTTTATCTGTTTCTGGGAACTGGGAGCATTGAAGTCCTGGTGATAGACCCAACTTATCCTGAAATTGTCTTTCCAAATTCAGCAACAATTACCATATTATCCATTCAACAAACATTCTTGCTTGAGTGACCCCACTTTAAGGTCTTTGACGAGGACTAGACTAGGCAAAATGGAATACATTTTTTAAGTCTTTTGTGTTTCCTGGCGTGAACGTATCATACTCTGTGCATGTATGTGTGTTTTATGTTTTTGTTTTTTGAGAACAGGGTCTAGCTGTGTAGTCCAGGCTGGCCTTAACTCTATGTAGTTTAGACTAGTTTCAAACTTGCAGTGATCTTTCTGCCTCAGTCTCTTATTTTAAGCCTCTTGAGTTCTGGAATTAGAGAAGCATGTGGGAACACTTCAGGCTTTTATGTTACAACTAGAAAAAAATTATAGGGGCCCGGGGATTTAGCTCAGTGGTTCCGGTGCCTGCTTCGAAAGCACAAGGGCCTGAGTTCGATCCCAAGTACAAAAAAAAAAAAAAAATCTATATATGTGTGTGTGTGTGTGTGTGTGTGTGTGTTACAAATTGCTGCTTTTGCTTATTTCATGAGATTTCTCCTTCATTATGTATTTAGTAGAGGACAACTCTTATTTGTTTATTTTGGAGACATGGTCTTGCCATGTAATTCTGGCCAGCCTTGAACTCACTATGTAGCTGGGGCTGGCTTTGAACTCACACCAGTCCTCCTGCATCAGCCTCCTGAGTGCTGGAATTACAGATGTGAGCCACCACACTCAGTAGCACTCTTCTGATTTTTGCAGTTTCCTTCCTAATAATGTAGTTGAAAAATTTGTTTTCAGGTTATTTAAAATGAAGATGAAGCCAGGCATGGTGGTGCATGTCTGTAATCCCAGCACTCATCCCAGCACTCCAGAGGCTGAGGCAGGAGGATCGCTGTGAGTTCGAGACCAGCCTGGGCTACACAGTGAGTTCCAGAGCAGTCTGAACTACATAGTGAGACCCTTTCTCAAAAAGCCAAAAAAACAAAACAAAACAAGAACACAAATAAAATGCAGATGAAGGAGCTTATCCTTTGTTTTTTTGGTTTTGTTTTGTTTTGTTTTGTTTTGTTTTGTTTTTGGTACCCGCAATCGAACTCGGGCCCTTACTATTTCCAGGCAGGCGGAGAAACCTTTGAGCTAAATCCCTGCCCCCAAGGAGCTTATTCTTTATTCTTACATAGTAAAATACATTTTGGACATCCAGAGTGAGGACTGTATTTAAGCCCTATAATTTTATCTTGTTTTATTTTGCTGAGTATTAATCACTGCTATGCCTACTATTAATGCATAGCTTTCTACTTGAGTGTAAACTATTGAGATGTTCGTATTTTGTTTTGTTTTTTTGGTTTCTTTTTTTGTTTGTTTGTTTTTTTGGTTTTTGGTTTTTTTGAGACAGGCTCACTGTGTAGTTGAGACTGACCTGGAACTCACTATATAGCCCAGGCTGGTCTTGAACTCACAGCGATCCTCCTGCCTCAGGCCCACCCCCCCCCCCCAGTGCTGGGATTACAGGTGTGAGCCACAAGGCTGGCTTTTTTTTTGGTTTCTTGAGACAGGGTTTTGCTGTGTAGCCCAGGCTGGCCTTGAGCTTGAGCCATCATGCTGCCTCAGCCTCTCAAATTCTGGGATTACAGGTGTGTGCCACCATACCTGGCTCAGGCTGCTTTTGTTTGTTGCTTATGCTTTATACTGAATGCTTCAAGTAGTGCCTAATATATAGTATGTATTAAAGTATTTGTTGATATTATTGAGAGTCCTGATGGTGTACTTTACTTGGGCGTACTTTAATATCTTTTTTTTTTTTTTTGAGACAGGATCTCTTGTAGCCCAGACTAGCCTCAAACTCACAGTGATTCTCCTGCCTCAGCCTCCCTGTTGCTGGGATTTCAGGAGTGTGCCCCCACACTTAGACACTATCAATTTTCTGCTAGGAATAGGTCATTGGAGTGGAGGAGAGTTTGGAATATAGAGATGAACATCCTATCTGAGTGTTGAGTCTTGCAGTGTAGATAAGAACCAGAAGGTCTAAGCTCTAACATAAAATTTTAGGTTGAAGGTGGGCAGAACATATCTGTAATCTCAACTCTCTAGGAGGGTGAGGCAGTACAGTATCTCAAATCTGAGCCCATTCTGGGCAGTTTTACCATTCAGAAAGATTCTGTCAAAAATAAAAAGGTCTAGCCAGGGATTTAGCTCAGTGATTCTGCTGCCTGCCTCACAAGCACAAGGACCTGAGTTCAATCCCTGGTACCAAAAACAAAAACAAAATAAAAAAGGGTGGGCCTGTAGCTCAGTGAGAAGACTCTCAGTTATTTCTAGTAGAAACTAACACTTAGCTTTAGCATACATGTCAGGGTAAACATGTTTAAAGTAGCTGGATCACTAAGACAAACAAAATGTCTAGTTGACTTTTTTCCCTTAGTTGACTTTATTTTTTGAGAAAGGGTCTCACTATGTAGTCTAGGCTGACTTTGAACTCACTATATAGCCCAAGCTGGACTTGAACTCCTGGTGATCCTCCTGAGTGCTAAGATTATAGGCATGTACCACCGCACCTGGCTCTAGTTGATTTTAAAAATACACTCTGAGCTGAGCACAGTGGCACACACCTGTAATAACCCTGACACTTAAGGGATAGTTGTGGCAGGAGGGTCAAAAATTTGAGTCTCACTTGTGCAATTTAACAAGGTCCTGTTTCAAAAAATAAAAAAGGGCTAGGAATGTAATTCAGTAGTAGAGTGATTGCCTAGTGTGTATGAGGCCCTGGGTTACATTCCCAACATTACAGAATAAAAAACAATAAACATCATTTATTTGTTTATGCTTCTCTTTTTTCTTTAATAAACATATGTGCCGAATGCTAGGTTAAATTTTTACATATATTTTACTTTAATCCTCAAACCAACTCTTTAAGATGGGTATGGTATAGTTTTTGTTTGTTTGGTTTGTTATCAGTACTCAGAATTGAACTCAGGGCCTTCATACTGAGCTATATCCCCAGCCTTTTATTTTTTATTTTGAGACAAGGTCCTGTAAGTCATAAGCTTCCCAGACAACTTGCAATCTTGCAGCCTTCCTTCTTTAGCCTCACGAAGTGTTGGGATTACAGGTGTGTACCACCGTGCCCAGTTTTGTGTGTTTGAGTGCATTGAGTGTGCATGTATGCAGTATAGTTTTTGAGACAAGGTCTTGCAAGCTGGGTTTAAACTTACTATGTAGTCCAGACTGGCCTTGAACTCACTATGATGCTCCTGCCTTGGCCTCCTGAGTGCTGGGATTATAGGCGTGCATGGGAGGTGTAGGTTTTTGTTTTTTGTTATTTTGGGGTTTTTTTGGTACCGGATATCGAAATTGGGATCTAGCACTTGGGAAGCATACGGCGGAACCACTGAGCTAAATCCCTGGCCCACAGTGTAGTCTTAAACCTTAAATTTTTTATTATGGAAGTGGAGGATCAAGGAGAGAGACTTGCCCAAGATTATAAAGTTATTAAAGGATGGATCAGACTTTAAATGCAAGGTCCATGCTCTTAACTCCAAGCTCCATGTTCTTACTCTATCATATTTTCTGTGGTATATTTCATACAGAAAATTATACCCACTCTTAATATAGCAAATTGTACCCTGAGTGCTTCTCTTTTTTTGAGGTTACTTTTCAGATTTTCTTCCCTAAGTTATCTGCATAATGTCTAAATGAGATCCTTATAAATACTTAACATCTAGTGTTTCATTGTGATTTTTAAAAATTGGCAAATTGTTTTTGTGAACTTCTAACTTATTGCACTTGCTTTATTAAAATGGCAGTGTTTTGTAGTTTGTCTGTATGTTAAGTTTTTTATTTATGCATGTCACTTATATCCTTGTTTTCTGTTTTAAATTTTAGGTTCTTGGGGGTTTTCTCTATCTGTGAGTATTTGGTTAAAAACTTAAACCCTAAAGATAAAAGGCAGAAAATAGTGACCAAACGAATGGTTTTGGCACATACAGTGGTGAAGGCCTCCTTCAGGTAGGTAGAGAGGAGGAGGGATGAGAGGGTGGCCTTTTAAAGTTGTAAAGATAGCTTTATGTGTTACTGTGGAAGTTGAATGCCCCCCCACAAAGCCTTTTTATAGATATCTGCTAGATTATTGGGACTAAAGTAGGTAGTTTGTTTTGGGAGGCATTGCCGAGAATGTTAGAAACATCTTAAACAGCTTTCAAAGCCAGATGCTAACAGTAGATAGTCATTAGAGGTTACAATGTGTTTTTAATTTAATAGAATGTAGATGTTTGATCAGTTGTGTTTTAGGAGTAATTTCTGCAGTTTCAAGTCAGAAGGCTGTCTAGAATACTATTGAAATACAATGGTACCTTGGTTTATGAACTTTATTTGTTTACTATCTTGGGAAAGATGGCCACATTTGTTTGTGTGGGAAAGATGGCCACAGCTGTATTTGTCACTTAATGCGGAGTTTGCAAACAAGCCAAATTTTGCCAAATGCTTCTGCTTGCGAACCAGATTATTTGGATACAAAAACGTTAGTGAACCCAGGGACTATCTTTTCAGGTGATAGGTACTTGAATTTTATTATTACAAGTTTTTTCGATACTAGGGATCAAACTCAGGAACATTCTACCATTAATAAAGTTATATCCCCAGCCATTTATTTATTTATTTTTGTTTGTTTGTTTGTTACCGGGGATCAAACTCGGTCTTTGTGCTTGTGAAGCAGGCACTGAAACCACTGAACTAAATCCCCAGCCCTATTTATTAATTTTTTTGAGACAGGGTTTCACCTTTTTTTTTTTTGAGACAGGGTCTTGCTATGTAGTCCAGGCTGGCGTTGGACTCATTATGTAGCCCAGGCTGGCCTCGAGCTCACAGCCATCTTCCTGCCTGCCTTCTGAGTGCTGGGAATCTAGGTGTGCATCATCACACCCAGCTTCCAGACCTTTTAATTTTTTTTTTTTATTTTACTTATTTCTTATTTATTTTGGTTTTTTGAGACAGGATGTCCTCTGTAGTTCAGGCTGGCCTCAAATTCAAAGTGATCCTCCTGCCTCAGCCTTCTGAATGCTGGGATTAAAGGTGTGTGTCACTATGCCTGGCTCCCTTTTTAATTTTTATTTTGAGACAAAGTTTGACTAAGTTGCCCAGGCTGACCTCAATTTGTGATCCTTCTGCCTCAGTCTCCTGAGTAGCTGGGATTACAGATCTGCACCTTCATGCTGGGGTATGGTTTTGAAAATATACTTCTCTCTCTCCACAACATTACTATTGTGTGAAAATAAGGAACATGTAAGAAATACAAGATTTTGGCCTCCAGTTCAAACTTACTGAGTTAGAAACTCTGAGGGGGTACCTGCATTATGTATCTTAACAAGCCAAATGATTCTGATGTATGCCAAAGTTAGACAACCACTTCTGTGGGTATGGGTGGTAGAAATAGAAAGGAAGTGTGAGGGTCGGGGATTTAGCTCAGAGGTTCTGCTGCCTGCCTTCCAAGTGCATGGACCGGAGTTCGATCCCCGGTACCAAAAGAAAGGAAGAATTAGAAGCAAAAACATATTGGCAGTAAAGGTCTGAACCAAGAAAATGGGTAGCATGATGGAAAGAATGCTAAATTTGGGATCATGAGCTTGAGTCATAGCATCAACTTTTTTACTGATGGTAGGTTTTTTGTTTTTTGTTTTGGTGTAGTACTAGGGATAGAACCCAGGATCTTGGCACTGAACTATAATCTCTAGCCTTTTTTAATTTTTATTTTGAGATAGAGTCTCACCAAGTTGCCTAGGTAGGACTAGAATTTTTAATCCTGCCTCAGCCTCCAAAGTGCTGGAATTACACTGGTGTACCATGCCCATCCCAGCTCCAACTATAGTTTTAGACAACAGAATGGACTTTGGAGACCAAAACAATGAAGAGTTAAGGTATACTGAGGATTAAACCTGGGTTACCAGGAAGACTAGAATTTTTGAAAAAGGGAAGGAAGAGAGCTGCCTGCCTTGCAAGCTCAAGGTCCCAAGTTTGATCCCCGATACCAAAAAAAGAAAAAAAAAGAAAAAGAAAAAGGGAAGAGAGAATGTGAGATGTTTAAACAGTTGGAAATGTTTCAGATTTATTTATTTTTTTGGCTTTTTAAGGTG
The DNA here is from genome assembly GCF_012274545.1 of Fukomys damarensis. NCBI lineage: Eukaryota > Metazoa > Chordata > Mammalia > Rodentia > Bathyergidae > Fukomys > Fukomys damarensis. The sequence goes on along the minus strand of NW_022900939.1, from coordinate 21,733,193 downwards.
CTCTCTCAGTGGTCTAGGCTAGCCTTTCCCAGTGCTGTGCAAGTATGCACCATCACACTTAGCCAGCAGATTCATTTAAAACAGGGATTCTCAACTGAGGGTGACTTTGCCCCACAGGAAACATTTAGTAGTATTTGGAGCCCTTTTTGATTATTAGACTTGGGAGAGTGCTCTACTAAGTATTTTGAGGGTTGGCTAAGGATTTTGCTAAAAACATCCTGCAATGCACAGAACAAAGAATTAGTGGTCCAAAATGTTAATAGTGTTAGATTGACAAACCTTGATAAAAAGGGAAATAATCTGATAGGTTTGATCTATATTTTCTTCTTGATTGTCTCCTGCTCAGTTAGTGTTCTAAGTCTAACATAAAACATCCTAAAAGCAGTCTCAGATTTGTTTTTCAGGGCTTTGCCCCAAAATAAGCAAGAAATGTTAAATTTTCATAAAACTAACTTCATAGTCATTTCAGGCTTCAACCGAGTTATACATTTTTTCCTTATTACTCATATATATATAATATAT
>NW_022900939.1:21722838-21732622 GCF_012274545.1 Fukomys damarensis | reverse complement strand
ATATTTGGGGTGTGGCTTGGATTGAGTTGTTCTTTTCAACATGCCACGCTGGATGTGGTGGTACACACCTGTAACCCCATCAGGAACCTGCAGCAGAAGGATGGAGAGTTTGAGACCAGCCTATGCCACATAGCAAGACTGTGTCAAAAAGCCCCCCAAAAAATCCTGAGAGCTAAGGTAACTTAAAGCATTCACTGTCCAAAAAAAAAGAAAAAGCATTCACTGTCAAGAGAAAATTTGTTAAGTTATAGCAAGAGATCCCTTTTTGACATTCTCTTTGATGTATAGAAAAAATAGGGAGATAAAAGCTGTGGTATTGATGTGACTAAATATTGAAATATTACATATTGCCTTATGGCCAACTACACCATGATCGTTTCTGAGAAACTACCTCATGAACTGGTTGTCCTCAACATGGATTTAGAGTAACCCCCAGATTTTTATCTCTTATATCCCTGAATCATGGAGTTGAGGAACTTTTTTGTTAGGGCAGTAATTTGGTTAGTGTACTCTTCTTTTTTTTTTTTTTTGCTACCAGGAATTGAACTCAAGACATTGCACTTGTGAGGCAGGTGGGGTGCCACTAAGCCAAATCCTTGGACCTGGTTAGCATACTCTTTATTTCCAACATTGACTTGAAGAGAATGTCTATTTGTAATGTAATTATTTTACAGAACTAAGAGATTTCAAAGTATTAACCTATTGTGTCTTTTCATCATCTTAGTCTTAATTCTTACAATTCTTGGAGTTACCAGAACTTGGGAGAAGAGCTACTGAATTGCAAAATCCTAGAAGTTACTATTTATATATCTTTAGGTAAAAGATGCCCTTGGAGTTCTACAGTGTACTTACTGCCTGTGTGGCTATACATGGTGGCCTTTGTTGGAGGGAAAGAAGATATGAAAGAAAAGTCATTCTGTATATTTGAACTAGGAGGGGAAAAGTCCAATCTAATGGGTAATAATTTATGCATTTTATTTTTTTTACTTTTTTGTTTGTTTGTCTTTGAGGTAGAGTCTCAGGCTGGCCTTGAACTCAATAGCCCAGGTTGGCCTTGAACTTGGTCTCCGAGTGCTAGGATCACAGATATGTCACCACGCCTTGGCTTCCTTTGCTTTTTTTGAGATAGTCTTTCTGAGTTGTTAAGTTGCCTAGGCTGAGTTTGAACTTTCAGTCCTCCTGCCTCAGCCTCCTATGTGCTGGGATTACAGGTGTACATCACCAGGCCTGGCTGCATCTCGGTTTTTGTAAGTATACTCTGTGATGTTTTCAATGTAGTGAAATCACCTAAGGATAAATTTCTCAGAATATATTCCTGTTAAATGATGCATATTGGCTAATTTATTTTTCAACAGCCTTTAAGGTAGGTTCTATGGTTCCTATTTCGCAGACTTGGAGCAAGAGGCATAGTGTAATTAAGTGACTTACCCCAGGTTATCTGGCTAAGAAGGCACATAGCCAGGATTCAAAGTAGACTATCTGGTTCTAGAATGGTACTAAGTAAGGTGTACTGCCTCCTCAACCTTATTTTGGCACAGTTTATATATGTTTTGCTGATGAAGTTAGAATGATTCCCAAGTCATATTTTCTCATTCAGAGACTCATTTACTTAAACAGATGTTTGTTGAATACTTCATGCTGGGCCAGGCACTTTTTAAATTTAACTTTTTAATTATTATTATTTTAGCATTTCTAAATATTGTGGTTTCAGATATTGAATATTTTGAAGAAATTATGAGGGTGATGAGATACTTGTAGGCTGGGAACCCCTCCTTGAGATTGGTAATCTCAATCAAAAGTGAAAGGTGTCCTGAGTAGATAGCATTTTGTACTGAGACTTGAATGTGATGTGCTTGACATTTAAGGCTGGAAACCAGATTTGGGTTAAGAGAGCTCAACTCAACATAAAAGGACCAGCTAATACAAAGCCCTAAAGTACAAGACAGAAAATATTACTCAGCACTTTACTATATATCAGACATCATGCAAGGCTCTTGGGATAGACAGTGATGGCAAACCTTTAAGGGATTTCAGTGATAACAAACAGCCTGCTGCGGCACCTGTGTCACAGATTGACCACCGCTGGGATTATGTAATGAGCAAGACAGGCATGGTCCTTTAATCCTAGAGCTTCAAGTTTGGTGGGAAAGTCAAACATTAAACAAACACTAGTAATAGTAATTATGGTTATGCAGAGGGCTACGAAGATGCAATGAGAGTATAATATGGAGTTGAGTAGTGGGTTGAGGCATTAGGGAACACTTTCAGGAAGGAAGCTTTTAAAACTGAGGTAATACTGTTAATAGGTAACCAGCAAAACTGGCCGTGGCGGCTCTTGCTTATCATCCCAGCACTCAGGTGACTGAACTAGGAGGATCACTTTGAGTCTGAGGCCAGCCTTGGCTACATAGTAAATTCAAAGCCAGACTGAACTGCATAGTGAGACCCTGTCTGAAAAAAAAAAAAGGTAACCAGAAAGAGGAGGCGTAATTAGCATATGCAGAAACCCGGAGATTGGAAAGAATTTGATTCATTTGGGAGACCTGTCCAGCAGCCAAACAAAAAAAGACAATGTAACTATAGTCATAAAGTAGAGAAAGAAGGATCTTGACAAGATAGTTTGGGATCAGATCAAATAGGGCATTACCCTTGAGTAGCGGAAAGACAGAAATTCTAAGGAGTAGTATGTATTTGGACTAATGTCTGTGGCTGAATTGTAGAGAAAGATTAGAGCAGGTACAGGAATAGATTTGGGAAGATCAGTTAGGCCACTGCAATGGTTCTGGTAGGATATGATGTGGTATATGGATGAGAGAGGTGACTAAAATTAGAGAGGAAGTCGTTTGAGAAATATTTATAAAATAGACTCATAGGACTTTGGCTAATTGGATGTGTTGAGGTTGCATGTGAAAGAGATACATAGAAGAATGACTCCCCCAAGTTTTCCTCACGTGTGGCTTATTATACAATTTTATTTATTTATGTATGTATGTGTGTATGTATGTATTTATTTTCAGTACCGGGGAGTGAACTCGGGACCTTGCAGCAAGGCAGGCCCAGTAACACTGAGCTAAATCCCTGGCCCTATACAATTATTTTATTGGGGTAGAGCACACTGAAGGAAGAGCCAGTTTAGGGATTGAGTAGAGAAGTATACATTCAATTTGGAGTAATTTTGGACAGGTTGAATGTGAAGTGCTTGTGAAACATCACAGTATAACTGTTGAGTAAGTTAATTGGATGTGATTCTGGGCCTCAGGAAAGGCTTAGAGGCATATGGTTGAATCCTCTTATGTGTTTGGTAATTGAAGTAGGGTAGACATGGAATGGCTTGCAAAGCAAGTGAGAGGGAGGAGTTGGAGAGGTATGAGGAAAATTAGGAGAATGGTGGTGTGGAAGCCAACAGACTATGTGACGCTGTGTAGCAGGCACTGTTCTAAGCATTTGAATATTTTTACTCAGTGTTTGTAACCTTATGAAATAGGTGCTTTTATTTTTATATTATACATGACAAAAATGATAAGGAGGGCACTGAATAACTTACATCACTAGATACTAACTGGAGAAGTTCATTTTTGAACTTGGGCCATCTTATTCTGGTGGGGGTTTGTTTGTTTGTGTTTTGTGTTTTGTTTTTCTGGTTTTTAAACTTCAAGACAGAATCTTTGAGTCACTAAGTTGCCCAGGCTGGACTTGAATTTGCATCTATGTATCTTCTTGATTAGCTCCTAATTGTCTTCCAAGGCCTTGGGATGTTATCCTTTTGTGTATTCCTTAGTCAAATTCTTCAGGCACTTAGGTGTCCCGCAGCTTTTAAATTCTTTTTTTTCTCCCAGTACCAGGAATGGAACTCAGGACCTTTGTGCTTGCCGGGCAGGTGTGGTGCCATTGAGCTACATCCCTGGCCCAGGACCATGAGCTTTGTGTTACAGTTATATGATTATTTTTACCCATATTTAGAAGACCAGTCAGTCTTCTGACAAGCTGACCTACCTTTCTTCCTTCCTTGCTCCTTCTCTGTCCTCCCCTTCCTATTCCCCGCCCTGCTTTATTTTCCTTTCTATCCCTGGGGTTGAACCCAGGGTCTTTGCACTGAACTACATCACCAGCCCTTTTTTTTTTTTTAATTTTTAAAATTTGAGACAAGGTCCAATTAGGTTGCTAAGTTGCCCAGACTGGGCTTACTTTGAGATCCTCCTGTCTTAGTTTCCTAGCATGTTAGGATTATAGGTATGTACCACCATGCCTAGTTTATGAGTAGACTTCTTTTTGAGACAAGAGATTTTTTTTTTTTTTTTTTTTTTTTTGGATTAGGGATTGAACCCAGGGCCTTCTCACTAAGCCACATCCCAAGTCCTATTCCTCCGTACTTTTAAATTTTAAAATAGGCTTTCATTAAATTGCCCATCTTGAGCTTGAACTTAGGATCCCCTTGTCTCAGTCTCCCATGTACTACTGTCATGCCCAGCTTCTGAAGTTGTTGAAATGTTGCTTGCCCAAAGCAAAATTTGTGTATTATACATTTATATCTATTTGTATGTTGGTCTGTCTGTATCTAGAGTATCTCCTTGATGAGCTGTTAAGAGAAGGAAAAGGTAAAATACTGGCCTTTGTTAGGCTGAAATAAGTGAAAAGGCAGAATAAGAAGTATCAAAAAATAAAGTTGCTTTTGCACTAGCAGATATGTATATGTACTTATTTGCCTTCTAACCCCAAAATGTTTCTTAGCAGTAAAATTTGCTTCAACCTGGGACAAACACTTAAAAGTGTGTATTATTATTGGTGTTCATGTATTTCCTGTAGATGTAGTTGCACATTTCACTGATGGAAATCATAACAACAGTCAACATATATAACAAATGCATATTTGGCATATTTATTGGCATTGTGTTGAATGCTTTATATGTACACATCCACCATTGTTGTTTTAACTTAACAGTTGGACTTCATACTTTGAGTTGAAGTTTATTTTTCTTTAAATAAAAGGAACCTTTTGGAAACACAGTTGTTAAAAACTCATAAGATGTGATGCTGCCTGGTGGAATATTTACAGGAATATTTACAATATGATGATGTTTGCCCCATTTATGGGCCATTCCAAACTTTGTAAATTGAACAATCCATTTTCTTTAGTCTTTTCTTACATGAAAGTACTGCTTCCTTCCTGCCCCTTTAATTATTGTAGTTGACATTCTCCAGACCTTTTCTAGTTATTAACTACAAGAAATTGTTACAGGTTTAGAAGTTCTTTCTGTTTTTTTGCTTATTCATTTATTCACCAAACTGTCAGGTGTACCATTGGTATTTAATGAGTATACTTGTTACACAAAAGTCAGTATATTATGCTCTAATCTCATAGTCTGGTAAGAGAAGCTATGTAAAGAAATATTTCTGTGATAAATAAAATTTAGGCGGTACAAAGTAAGATCAAAGTAAGGAGAGAAGTGACTGAGGAATATTTTTTAAAAAGTCTTCAAACAGGAGATAACTACTCAGTTGAGTACTAGAACACTAATGGTTGTTCAGACAGGGTAGAGGGAGAGGAAGGAAATTCCCAAGTGGAGGAGCCACCATGTTCAAAGGCTAAGAAGTGTGAAATAGTGCAGTGGTAGAACTTCAACATAGCATTGCAGTATCAATGTCAGTGGCACGAAAGAAGTATCTGAGATATAAAGAGTTTTGAGTTGTGTTGTATGTACCTTGTATAGTAAATGGTAGAGAGACATTAGAAGTGTGACCTGGGGTAGGGAGGACTCTTTCATCTGTTTTAGAAAAATTACCCTTGAGGGGGGAAAAAAGAAAGAAAATTTACCCTTAGAGGTATTGTGAAGGAGAGTTTAGTGAGGGGAGAATCCCAGACTTGCATATTTGAGGTGTGAATGTATTGTAATGGTAGAAGAAATGATAACTACAAATCTTGGCTCTGATAGTGGAGCAGTAATTTGAATCAAGAGGCATTTGGAACAGAATTGATGGTATTTGATGAGCCTCTTTTTGTATTGAAAGATGACTCCTATGTTCTTGGCTTGAGTTCCTGGTTAATAGGCACTGTTACAAATTGAGAGAGAATACCATGCTTTATACAAAGTTAGTTTGGTTTGTTTATATAAACCATTATATCTCTAGTAGAATATTTATTTTCTTGTTTTTGAGATTAGTTCCTATTTTGTTGCCCAGACTGGTCTTGAACTTGTAGACAAGTAGACTACAAATAGGCATATCCCACCATACCTGGATAGTCTAGTAGCATATTTAATTCACTAGTTGTTCATTGGAGTCTACTTTATAAAGACCCCTACCAGTGAGTTCAAGGCCAGCCTGAACTGCATAGCAGGACCTTGTCTTAAAAAAATTCTATGATAGATCTTGGGTTATTGTCATGAGACAGCAACATAGATTTGGATAATTTTTGATTTGTTAGAACTACTTCAGGGCCATATGTGATGGTGGACACCTGTAATCCCAGCACTTGGGAGGCTGAGGCAGGAGGATTGCAGCAAATTCAAGGTCAGCCCTATCAAAAAAAGAAAGGAAAAAAAAGAACTAGTTCAGAAATTATCATATTTTAATTACTACATAGAGTACTTTGTTTTACTCTATGCCTCCTAACCTCATTCTTGCCCAAGCAAACATTACTTAGCCAGGCAAGGTGTCACATGCCTGAAATCCCAGCAACTCTGGGAGACAGATCACAACACAAGTTCAAGCCTAGTCTGAGCAACTTACTGATTTGGGAAAACCCAGTGTCAAAATTTTAAAAAATAAAAAGGGCTAGGAGTGTAGCTCAAAAAATTAATTTTTTTTTTTTTTTTTTTTTTTTTTGGCACCAGGGATTGAACTTGGGTCCTTGTGCTTATGAGGCAGGCAGTGGTACCACTGAGCTGAATCCCTGGCCCAATAATTTTTTTTTTTAAACTGGGAATTAGCTCCATATAAAAGCTCTGGATTCATTCTTCAGTGCAAAAGTGCTTCTTTGCTTAGTTTGTGAGTTTTCTCAATTTATTGCCATGTTTGGAGTGTCAGTGCATGTTGTCTTCTCTATCATTTATAACAATATTAACTGTCCCAAACTTGTGGGAGACACAGATATCTAAAAACATCCATTTACTTCCATCTAAGACAGAGTCTTGCACAGGTTGGCTTTTAACTTGGTATCCCTCTTTCTAAACCTTCTGACTTTTGGTATTACTACAGGTGTATACCACTGTGCCTGATTATCTTTTCCTGATTCTTTTTTATTGTTGTTGTTTTGTTTTGTTTGTTTGTTTTTGGTTTTTTGAGACAGGGTCTCACTATATAGTTGAGACTGACCTGGAACTCACTATGTAGCCCAGGCTCGTCTCAAACTTGCAGTGATCCTCCTGCCTCAGTCTCCCAAGTGCTAGGATTACAGGCATGCACCACACCAAGCTTAATTCTTGTTCTTTAAATGTGATGCACTGTTATTTCAGAGTCTGCATGTTAAGAATTCTATAGAGAGGCCTGCAGTGGTGGTTCATGCCTGTAATCCAAGCATTAGGGTGACTGAAGTAGGAGGATCACTTTGAGTTTGAGGCCTGCCTAGGTTACACAGTGAACCCATGGCCAGCCTGAGCTACATAGCCAGACCCTGTCTCATAAAGCGGGGCGGGGTGAGGATTTAGCTCAGTGGTTCTGCCATCTGCCTCGCAAGTGCAAGGGTCCCAAGTTCGATCCCTGGCACCAGGAGGAAAAGAAAAGAAAAAAATGAATGCTGTAGTGAAGCCTTGTTAAAAGCTTTTGAAATTGTAAATAAATTACATCTTTTGAATTTCCTCCTTTATGGAATCTATATGGCCATTGTAATTAACACATTCAGGAAAGCCCCTGTTGATATTTTTGTCATCCTAAGTGAAGTTGAAACTTTGAAGAACTCTTAGCAGCCACAAGTGAAAGAACCCCACTGGATAAAAGTAGAATAAAAAAGTAAAGTTTTAAGCACCATGAACAAATGTCAGGTAGTTGTTGGTAGTGGTTTTAGATTCAGAAAGCCATTTTGTCTTAGTTTAATCCTGTGTAAAAACAGCTTTCTCTCAGTTTTCCATCAGTTGACTTTTCTAATCACCTTGAGATATATCCTCTTAACTTGAGAAGAGAGTTAGTTTTCAGACCTATTTTTAAGCAGAACCATTGTATAAAATTTCTCAATCTTGTATTGTGATAGTCATTTGAATTGCTTATGTATGCCTACCCATATTATTGAAATTTATTGATTTCTGCTAACAGAATGTCAAACTGACACGTACTCATTTGAAGGGATATTTGTCTGTTCATTTCACAGTGATAGGCTCTTTGCTACAGTACTTCAAATGAGTAGCACCGGTTTAGGTGTGCGTAGTTGTTCAACTTCCAATGAGAAGTTCCTTTGGATATAATCCTTTTTATATACTATTACATTCTAAGCCAAGGGGAAGAAATGAGAACCACGACCTGTCATGTAAAGGTGCTGCAAGATCCCAATAATGAATGTAACTGTACTGTATACCTAAAATGTACCAATAAACTCAATGAGGAAAAATAAATAAATAAAAATAGTTTATTGGCTAGTTGCACTGTAGGATTAATTTGATTTTAAAAAGACTCCTGTGGAGTTCGTAATTAAATACAGGAATGTTAAGGATTTAAAAGAAATTGCAATACATTATTCCCATAGATAGAATTTTGTTTACTTTTTTAAACTGCTTAGTTTTTTGGAATATATTACTGATTATTCTTCATAATTTTTGGTGCCCCCCCCACTTTGATAGAATTAATATCTAGGATAAGTGACTATGGAAGACACTTAAAGGATTCCTGTACTCCCATAGTAAAAGTTTAAAATACCATAGTGGTTGTTATAAATACAGGAAAGTTAAAGAAAGTGGTGAATGTGGTGGTATATGTCTATAATCTCAGCCCTCTAGGAGGCTGAAGCACAAGAATCTTAAATTCAATCTGAGCTTGAGAAGTTTAGGGACTTAACAAGACCTGGGGATGTAGTTCAGTGTGAAGGCTGTGAGGTCAATCCTCAGTCCAGCAAAACAAACAAAAAACAAAGTTTTAAAAAATAAGTCACTCATAATTCCTTGCTCAATCATCATTACTGTTAGTATATTTCCTTCCAATTTTTTCAGGCACAGGTTTTTTTTCATGTGCAGCTGAGAATTCTGATATTGTAGCATGGAACACTAGACATCTACTAAGTCCATTTGTTCAAATGCTTGAACTTGGTTCAGTTCTGATATTTCTTTGTTGATTTTTTTTTTGTCTACTTGATCTGTCTATTTGTGACAGTGGGGTTTTGAGAATCCCCCATTACAATTGCATTAGTGCTTATTTGCTTTTTCATGTCCATTAATATTTGTTTTATATAGTTGGGTGCATTGGTATTTGGTGCATTTATATTTGACTGTTATCTCTTCCTCTTGGATTACCCTTTATAAGGATGTAATGACCTCTGTCTCTTTTAATCAGTCTTGGCTTAAAATCCACTTTGTCTGCAAATAGAATAGCTATCCATGCTTTTTTTTCTGGTTTCCTATCACATGGAATACTGCTTTTCATCCTTTTACTTTCAATCTGTGAATTTCTTTTTTAATTAAATGTGTTTCTTGTATGCAGCATATTGTTGGATTATGCTTCTTGATCCAGTCTGTGTGTGTGAGTGTACTTTTTTTTTCTTTTCTTTTTTTTAATCATGGCTAATTCACGTTCTATATGCCTCACTTACCTGTACGTCAGATTCTTTTTCCATTCTGGGTGAATTCTCTGGCATTATTTCTGTGAA
>NW_022900939.1:21719968-21722770 GCF_012274545.1 Fukomys damarensis | reverse complement strand
TTTTTTTTTTTTTTTTTTTGTCTGGTTTTTTTTTTTTTTTTTTTTTTTTTTTCTTTTGGTATTTTGTGACAGTCTCACCATACAGTTCAGACTAGGCATGAACTCACTGTGTAGCCTAGGCTGGCCTTGAACTTGTGATCCTCCTGTCTCCGCCTCCTGAGTGCTGTAGTTATAGGTGTACACCACCATACCCAGCTATGCACAGGTTTTTTATGTTGCCTGTGCTATTTCCTGCTTTTTCATTGACTCCAATGAACCTTATGTTATTCTTATGTTACTCTTTTTGCATCATCTAGCAGCTGTTGGATTGATTTTTCAATTTTTCTTTTCTTTTTTTTTAAAATTTTTTCTGTTTTGTTGAGACAGGGTCTCACTATGTAGTTGATACTGACCTGAAACTCACTATGTAGCCAGGCTGGTCTTGAACTCACAGCGATCCTCCTGCCTCAGCCTCCCAAGTGCTGGGATTACAGGCTTGCGCCACCATGCCCAGCTGTCCTTTGCTATTTTTAAGAAATCTTTCTTTTCGTGGTCACTGACTGCAATCTTGTCTTCTATATTTGATAATCTGTCCTCACATTGGCTCATTCACTGCATATACTTTCAGTGGAGTTTTTAATCTCCTTCATATCTGTTAGACTGTTTCATGGATTCCATTCTTTTCTGTGTTGGGTGTTCATAGTCTATCTTTTTCCTAAGCTTTTTTTTTTTTTTTTTTTTTTTTTTTTTTTTTTTTTGGTACAGGGATCGAACTCGGGACCTTGCTCTTGCAAGGCAGGAGTGGAATTACTGAACTAAATCCCCGGCCCCAACTCCTCTATTTTTTTAATTTGTGTCTGCTCTAGGGTCACTATGTCTTTCATTATGATTACTATCTCTGTGGTTATCTGAGAAATTATTTCTGATTTTTTTTCTACAGCTGCATTCATCTGCTTTGTTACTTCTGTTGTTACCACTTTAGAAAGTCCAGGTGTGTGGGTTTCAAATTGTTCCACCTTGTTGCCCTCTGGGTTTGCCTTTGGTGAGCTAGAAGTCTGGGGTTGCATTTTGCTTAGGAACCCAACCCAACCCTTCCCTTCCCTCCCCCCCTCCCCCCTCCCCTCCCCTCCCCTCCCCTCCTCTTTTCTTAATTTCTTAATTTCTGGGTTGATGCTTGTAAATTGCTTAAGGCAGGTAACTTTATTGCTAGTATTTAGAACCCTTAGGAAATGACTACTCAGAGATTCCAGGTGTAGCTGGCTTTTGGGTTTTGAGTCTGTTGCAAAATACTATCTCTTCAATTTATTGGGGATGAGAAGTTGCTGCCTGTTTGGCCTAGCCCCTGGTTTTTTGGCACTGGCCTATAATATTGTTTATGACCCTTGGGCAGTCTCAGCCTTGGCATACCAGGAAGAACAACTGATTAGAACAATTATGTCACCTTGGCTAAAGTAGTACAATGAGCAGTAGTAACAGTAGCATCAAACAGCCTAGGAAATGGGAAACTGTGGTAACTATTAATTTGCCACTTATATTTGTGGTTATATAACAAAATCTAAAACACATCAGAAAATTATATATGGCAATTGTGCTCTCAATATAGTGATTTTACCCTCGGGAGAACATTTAAATGGGGTGGGGGGGAAATGGAGAAGTAGAAGAGGAAGAGATTAGAAACAAAGCTGGGGGACAGAGGAAGATTGCATGAACATTGGGAAACTGGTGAAGAAAACGAGGGAGAGAAAGAAGAAATAGGAAACAGAACAACAGCAAAACTAGAAACAGTGTTCACACTCATATAAAAACAAGAATGAACAATCAAGAAAGAAACAAAAAATGTCCACTTCAGGGCATGTCTATGCTGTCACTGGTAAGACAGAATGGGCAGCAGAGCCCAGATCCATGTTGATTAATCTCAGTAAGCCAGTCATAGATTTACAGTGGGGTAGTGGATAATCCCAGTCAAGCCTACCTCTTTAGTTCCATGAAGTTCAGGCTGGTTTCTGTCTGTGAGGCTGGACCCTGGTGTTTTCCGCCTGCAATACTCTGTATGCATCCTGCCAGGTTGAACCTAGGTCCTTGCCTGCTTGAACTCGGCTCCCTGACCTCCTGCCGACTTACACTCATTTGCTCCTCACCCTGACACTTGGACCCTCTAGATGGAGGCAGCCTGCAGCTGCTCTGTGTTCCAAGCTCAGATGGTCCTTGTCCAAGTTGGTGGCCAGTAATTGCTCAATTCTGGAGACATCTGAACCCATATAACTCATCAGCCACTGCAGTCTGCTGTGTCCACTGCTCTGTTCCACTGATGCGTTTCTCTGTGAAGACTCTGGGGTTGCCAGTAGTCACAGTGTTATCCCTCCCATGCAGTGAGTCAGGGCTCAAGGAGAAAGTGTTGCTGGTACTTCCTTCTGCATTGAGGTCTTGCTCTTTGCTCTCTCCATGGGCTTCAAGTCTCACTTCAGATCCTTGCACTTTCCTCCTTTTCTTCTTCACATTGCTATATTCTAGTGTCTGGACACTATCAGAGAGGCTGTTTCTGTTTGCTGTTTATCATTCTACCATCTTCCCAAAGGTCTGTCTTTTTTATTCCTGGAGATTAAACCCAAGGCCTTGCTAGGCAAGTGTTGTATCACTGAATTACATTCCCAGTCTTTTTTTTGGTTTTTTGAGACAGGGTCTCACTATGTAGTTGAGACTGACCTGGAACTCACTATGTAGTCCAGGCTAGTCTCGAACTCATAACGATCCTCTGATCCTCCTGTCTCAGACTCCCAAGTGCTGGGATTACAGGCGTGAGCCACCACGCCCAGCCTCCCAGTC
>NW_022900939.1:21696239-21719160 GCF_012274545.1 Fukomys damarensis | reverse complement strand
TTTTTTTTTTTTTTTTTTTTTTTCAAATACAAGATCTTGCTGTATAGTTCAGGGTGGCCTTGAACTGTGTAGCTAAGGTTGGCCTCAAACTTGGAGTTATCTCCTGCCTCAGTCTCAAGTGTTGAGATTATAGGCATGAGCCACCATGTCTGGCTTCCTAGTCCTTTAAAAAAAAAAAAAAAAATTCTGCAGGGTCTTGCTAAATTACCCAGGGTATCCTCAAACTTGAAATCCTCTGCCTTAGTCTCCTGAGTAGCTGGGATTACTTGTGTGCACCATCAAGTTCATTAAGTATTTTTATGTAGCTGAGACTACCTAATACAGTTTTATAAAATGTCTTGTTTCTGTATTTGCAATAATTTTCCATGTCATTAAAAACTTTTACAAAGCTTGTCATGGAAAATAAAAAAGGGCCGAGGACGTACCTCAGTAGGGATACCCTGGGTTCAATTCTCAGTACTGCTTTAAAAAAGAAAATATTACTATGCTGGGCACATGCCAGTTATCCCACTACTCTGGGACAGTGAGGCAGAAGGATAAAAAATTTGAGCCTAGCCTGAGCAACTTAGTGATTTAATAAGATCCTGTCTCAAAAAATTATAAAGGACTGGGGATATAGCTGAGTGCAAGGGTATTTGAGTTGTGCTGTGATGTCTTGGAATTTATTTGTTCATTTGTTACTAAATACTAAATTTATATCCAGTTTTTGTACTTTTTTTTCTTCCTTATTTGCAGTACTAGGGATTGAACCCAGGGGTTTTACACTGAGCTACGTTCTTAACCTTTTTATTCATTGAGACAGTATTTTAAGTTGACTAAGTTGGGCTCAAACTCAAAATTCTCTTGCATCCGCCTCCCAGATTGCTGGTATTACTGGTGTTCCTTACCATGCATAACTTGTTTTTTTTATTTTGAGGCAGTCACTATGTAGCCCAGGCTGGCCTAGATTTGTGATCTACTGCTTCAGCCTCCAAAACAGCTGGGATTATAGATGTGTTTGTGGGCCTGGCATTGTCTACTTTTTTAGGGTGTTAAAAATAAATATGCAGAAACCAGGTGTGGTGGCCCATGCCTGTAATCCCAGCACTCAGGAGGCTGAGGCAAGAGGATCACTATGAGTTTGAGACCAGCCTGATTTACATAGTGAGTTCCAGGTCAGTCTCAGCTACATAATGAGACCCTGTCTCAACCCCCCTAAAATAAGTAATAATAATAATAATAATAAAATAAATATGTAGTAAGCTCAATTAGGTTTGTTTTCTGGGCTTCACATTATAATTCCTAGAAGAGCAGTTACTAAGGTTATGAACCTTTAAAAAACTTCCTATGGAAAAATTCAAATGTATGTAAAGCAAACAAGTGTAATAAACTCCTATATTTATCCCTAGATCAACAGTCATCATTACATGGAAATCTTTCCTCTAGAACTTCCACTTCCTTTGAGCTATTTTGAGATAAATACTAGATTTTATCTGTAAACATTTTAATTATGTTATTTGTTCATTTCATAAACATCTATTAGGCTCTTTCCTGAAGGACTTTAAAGTAGCACTGGTTTAAGATGTGAAATAGCTTCTATTCAATTTCTGAAAACTCAAATTTGGTGAAGTATAATGCATACAGAGCAAATTTAAATTTAAATTAATATCATTCAGTGAATAATCACAAAGTAAATAACCTGTAATTATTGTATGACTGTCACTCAGTCAAGATTTAGAATTGTTATCACCTTAAAGCCCTCCTCTGCCCCATGTGGCTTCACACACCTGGAATCCCAGAACTGAGGTAGGAGAACAACTGCAAGTTAGAGGCCAAGGTGGGCTAAGTAGTGAGTTCAAGGCTAGCCTGAACTGTATAAAGAGACTTATCTTCAGAGCCGGGCATGGTAGTGCATGCCTGTAATCCCAGCACTTGGGAGGCTGAGGCAGGAGGCCATGAGTTTGAGGCCAGCCTGGGCTACGTACTGAGTTCAAGGCCCACCTGAACTACATAGAGAGACCCTGTCTTAACAAACAAAACCAAACCAAACTGACCCTATGACTCTTTAATCAATAGTTACTTTTTCTCACCCACCCTGCCTCCCTCCCTCCCTCCCTCCCTACTACTAAAGGCATTCATTCATTCATTCATTTATTTATTGTATGGGACTTGAACTCAGGACCCTGCATTTGCCAGGCAGGCACAGTGCCATTGAGCTAAATCACCAGCCCTTAGTAGTTACGTTTGGTTCCCCCCCCCTCAGTGGAGTCTTCTATCACTGCAATTTAGTTTTGCTTGATTGTGAATTTTTCAAAAAATGTGTATTCATTTGTGTTTTCTTAACATTTCAAGATTCATATGTGTTGCTTTGCCTTATAAAGACTTTAGAAAGCATGGCCACATTACTATTACCACAGTAATATAAGGAAGCCCCCCCACCCCAACCCCACCATGAGGATTGAACCCAGAGCATTTGCACTGAACTTCATCCCCAGCTCCTTTTTTAAAAAATTTTTATTTTTTTGAGACAGAGTCTCACCAAATCATTAATTGCCCAGGTAGGACTAGAATTTGGAATCTTTCTGCCTCAGCCTCCCAGAGTGCTAGGTTTCCCAGGCATGTACCACCACTCGGAGCTTGAACAATTTCTTATTATCTTGCTTACACACATTCTCCTAGTTGCCTCTTTTTTAGTGGTTGGTTCTAATCAGGAGTCAAGGCCCAGCCACATGTTGTGTATTGTGGTAAATGTCTGACTCCCCTTTTAGTATCTAGATTACCTCCCTTGTGTTTCTTTTACGTGTGGGAGAAAAAAAATTGGTCATTTGTCCTGTAGTATTTCATACTTTTTGAATTTTGCTGGATTGCGCTCCTTTAATGTTTTTTTGTCTTAATGAGATCTAGGAGTTGAGTGTATAGCTAGATGGTAGAGTACTTGCCTAGCATGCATGAGACCCAGGGTTCAATTTCCAGCAACACAAAGAAAAAAAAGACCAAAATATTCACATGCACATTCACAGGGAAAGAAAGAGAGAGTGAGAGAAAGAACTTAAGTGTGTAGTTTGGTGAGTTTTGACAATTTGATTGCCATTCAAAACAAGATATAGAAGTAGGGCATTTTCAAACTCATAGAAAATTCCCTTATGCCCTTTGCAGTTAAGGTTCCTCCCCTATATCTTGTATCACCATAGTTTGCCTACTTGGTTTTCACAAATATGGGATCACAGAATTGGCCTTGTGTAAGGGACTTTTTCTTACCTTGTATTATACTTTGGAGATTTGTCCGTTTTTCAGAGTTTCCTTTTTTTTTGTTGCTAGTACATGCCACTTGTTTATACCACACATATGTACTGTTTTATCTATTTCCCCTTTGATGAATGTTTAGATTGTTTTCAGTTTGGGGCTTTTATGAATAAGGCTGCAATAAGTACTCTTAAGTATTGATGTAGAACATTTTAATTTACCCTTTGAAAGTATAAAGGAATAATTGCTGGGTTATATGGCAAATATATGCTTAATTGTATTAGAAATTACAGAATGATTTAACTATTTTATATGCTGAGCTATATATGAGAGCTGCTTGTGCACTTTATACATGGCAACATTTAGTCTTTCATATTAGCCATTTAGTATAAAGTGGTATTATGTGATTTTTTTTTTTTAGTTTGTATGTCTCTAATGACTAACGATGTTAAGCTCCTTTTTATGAACATATTAGTCACTTACATATCTTTTATGAAGTATCTGTTCAAATCTTTTTGCTTGTTTGCTCCTCCCTGCCCTCCTTGCTTCTTTCTCTTCTTTCCTGTTCTCTATCAACGTCTCACTGTGTAGTGCAGGATGGCCTCGAATCTGTTATCCTGCCTCAACTTTCTGAGTGCTGGGATTATAAATTGTGAGCTGTCATGATTGGCTGTGTTCATCTTCTGTTTTTGTTATATTTTTTGAAACAGAATCTTGCTCTATAATGCAAGCTGGCCTTGAATTTGCTGTAGCCCTGTCTGGCCTCGAACTCATGACCATCCTCCTGCCTCAACCCCCAAGTGCTGGGATTATAGATGTGTGCCACCACACCTGGTGTTTATCTTTTAATCATTGATTTATAGATCTCTGTATATTCTGGATAAAAGTTCTTTGTTAGATATAGGTGCCTTATGAGCTTTTTTCCTAATCTGTGTGTTGGCTCTTCATTTGTTTTTGTTTGTTGACCCTCAGGTTTTGCTATGTAGTTTAGGCTGGCCTTGAACCACCCTGTATGTAGCCCAGGCTGTCCTTGAACTTGTGATGATCCTTCTACCTCACCCTCCTGAATGCTACATCACCATGTCCTGCTAGTGGTACTTTTTTCGGGGGTGGCTTTGAACTCACTATGTATATAGCCCAAGCTCAACTTGGTCTTGAACTTGTGGGCATCCTCCTCCCTCAGCCTCCCAAGTGCTGGGATTACAAGTGTGGATCACTACATCTGGTAATATGTCATTTTTAAGTCATTTTTTCTCTTTATAGTTCCTGTTTTTAAAAATTTGATTCTTAAGGAAACAGTCCATCAGTTGGAGAGTGGATAAAGAAGATGTGGTTTTCTATAAAATGGAGTACTATTCAACCATAGAGAATGAGAAACTAGAGTCATTCACAGGAAAATGGATGCATATTGAGGCCATACTCTTAAGTGAAATAAATAAGACACACATGTGTAAATGCTGAATAGTTTCTCTGGTGTGAAAAACTAAAAGTGTAAATAAGATCCAAATTGTATAATTGACAACGTAAAATAGGAAGAAAAGGGCTAAAGGTGTAGGGAAGTGAGAAGGGTAGAGGAAAGTAAATAAGGGAAAAGAAAAAAAATAAGAGAAAACAAAAAAATGGAAACAGTCTTTGAAAATAGTAAATGGTGGAGGGAGTTAAGGGAGGGCAGGGGTATGGGGAAGAAATGAGAACCAAGCTATGTCATGTAAAGGTTCAAGATCCAAATGATAAATGTAACTACTGTATATTTAAAAAATACCAATAACTCAATGAGAAAAAAAAAAATTGATCCTTAAGCAGCATCCCTTTATAGGGAAATACGATAGTACCCCATTTTGTCCTTTAGGAAATAGAGGCAAAATGACTTGCTCTAAATTTATGTAACCAGTATGTGGCAGATCAAAGACTGGAAGTTCGATCATACTTCAGGTTGAATGTCTTTCCATCACACCATATTCTACTTCTCGCTTCCTACTATGTGAAAATGATACCATACTTAGTTACTTTCTCTTTTCTTATGTTCTGTATCTTCTTTTACTTTTGGATCCTTGCATATACAATCCCTTCATGGTTGACCACTTTCCTTTCTTACCTTTAATGCTATTCTTCAGTTTTCAGCTTAGATGTTACATTCTCTTGGAAAATTTTGACATACTTCCTGCTAGATGAGATGCCCCTTCTTCCATTTCTTTAACATTTGTGTTTTCTGCTGTCATAGCAAATAATACCCTCATTGTGTTACTTATTTATTCTCTTTGGATTTTCAGGGCAAGAGCCACAACAGTCTTATTTATCCAAGTATTGGCAGTATTTGCCAGATGGGCACATCAAAGATATTTAAAAATCTAATAAATTCATTGAATATAATTCTCTTCCTATCTACTATTTATGACAGATTGTTTTGGTACTGCGTACTTAGGCCCCCTATGGTGTATTTACTAAGTATTTCTGTGGCATTAAATTTTCTTTTATATTCTTGTATACCTAGTAAGTATTAAAAATTTTTTTTTTAATTACAGAATTCAAGGATTTTTTTTTTTTTTTTTAAGAGGGTGGTTTGAGACAGTGCCTTACTTTGTAGCCCAGGCTGGCCTCCAACTCACAGTGATACTCCTGCCTGAGCCTTTCAAATGCTGGGATTACAGGCATTTGCCACCTGGCTGTGCAGGAAGTTTTCTTTACAGTTGACAGTAGCTTAAACTCTGAAGTTAAAACTAATATGTAAATTTCTTTAAACGGCAAGGTCTGATTTCATCTTTCATTTCTAGGACTAGATACTTTTTTTTTGGTATCAGGGAGCAAATTCAGGACCTTAGCCTTGCGAAGCAGGTGGCAGAACCATTGAGCTAAATCCCCGGCCTGACTAGATACTTTTCTAAATGAATTCATTCATTCATTCATTCATTTATGGTACTGGGTGGTGATCAAACTCAGGACCTTATGCCTGTGAGGCAGGCAGTGAAACCACTGAACTAAATCCCCAGCCTTAAGACTAGATACTTTTTTTTTTTGTATCGGGGATCGAACTGGGGTCCTTGTGCTTATAAAGCGGGTGGTGGAACCACTGAGCTAAATTCCTGGCCCAAGACTAGATACTTTTAAAAAAAGTAACCTCCTAAATTTAACAGAAGTTGGAACTATTCTGTAGTTAGGTAAGAAAATATCCTTATTCTTAGGGTAACACACCTTTCCTTTCCTTTTCCTTTTCCTCCCTTCCTCAACACGCCCCCCCCATACTGGGATTTGAACTCAGGTCCTTGTGCTTGTGAGGCCGGCAGCAGCACCACTGAGCTAAATCCCCAGCCCATGGGTAACACACTTTTAAGGACAAAAGCATGATATTTGAAACTTACTGTCAAGTAGTTTGGGTGTAAAAAATTATACATGCATACATATATGTGTATAATTTACATACTTGATATAAGCAGCCCTCACTTTGCATATTACTTTGGGACTGTAAAAATGACTGCGAGCTGAATCCATGTAGAATGATCTTAATAGTAGGAATTGTGATTTGTAACCTATTAAAATTTTTAGCAAAACATTAACTATTTCATTGAAAAGACATTTTTCTGAAGTAAAGACAGCAAATAGATATATAAAAAATGTTCAACATCACTGGTCATTTAAGAAATGCAAATTAATACAGTGCTGAGAGGGCTAGGGATTTAGCTCAGTGGTGCTGCCGCCTGTCTCGCAGTTTGATCCCTGGTACCAAAACAAAAAGCAACGCTGAGATTCCATCTCACTCCAGAAAGAATGGCTGCTATCAAGAAATCAACCAATAGGGCCAGGGATTTAGCTCAGTGGCACTGAGCCTGCCTCATAAGTGCAAGGTCCTGAGTTTGATCCCTGGTGCTGCAAAGAAAAGAAAAGAAAAATCAACCAATAACAAATACTGGAGTGACTGTGGGGAAAAGGAATCCTTCTCCAATGTTGATGGGAGTATAGACTGGTGTATCAGTGTGGAGAGTCCTCAAAAAACTAAAACTAGAGTTTTCATTTGATCCAGCTCTTCCCCTTCTTGGTATCTTCCTGGAAGAATTAAAGCATCACACCACAGTGATATGTGCACACCCATGTTTATAGTTGCACAGTTGCATGATAGCTAAATCTCAGAAACAGCCCACATGCCCATCAACCAACAAATGGATAAAGAAAATGAGGGGTTTGTTTTTTTTTTTTTTTTAGCTCAATGGAGTACTACTGTGCCATAAAGAATGATGAGCTTCAGGTATTTATAGCTAAAAGGATAGACCTTGAGACCATACTCTTAACGGAAATAAACCAGACACACATGTTTAAATACTTCATTCTCTGGTATGTGAAAATAAAGACTAAAATATATAATAGATACTGGGAAATGGGAAGAAAATGTTCAAATGGGAAGGAGAACACGAGAAGGAAGGGAGAAAGGAAGAAAGGAATAAGGAAAAAAGTGAAAATAGAATTGTGTAAAGGTGCAGATTTCCAATGATGAACATCATTATATTGTATACCTTAAATTAATTTTAAAGAAAAGAAAGAAAAACAACAAACAATAACTTCTCAATTGAATTCTCAGATGCTCCCTTTTATAGACTTCTTGACAAGTCAGCTTGTGATTGTGTTGTTCCTGGTAGAATCAGCCGTGTTTTTCTGTTTGCTCTTATGACAAGGTGCTGAAAACACAGAGCACCTGTTCGCAAAGTGGCTAACATTCCTGGTAGCTGGTGCTCTGGGAGTAGGTATTTTTATTGTTTTGGTTAATTGAGACAGTGTCTATGTAGTTCAGGCTGGCCTTGAACTCACTGTGTAGTCTGGGCTGGCCTTAAACTCATAGTGATCTTCCTGCCTCAGCTCCCAGGTGCTGGGATCAGACAGATGTGCACCACCACACCTAGCTTATTTGAGCCATTTAGGAACCGTCTGCACTTGCTAAGTTCTCAATTGCCTCAAGACCAGCAAGGTCATCCCCAACAAAGATTTTCACATCACTGCAGTTTATCTTGAAAAAAAAACAACTATTTCATTGGTTACAAATATATAAAGAAGTGAATGCATGGTAAAACTGATACTAGTTTGGTATATTATATTTGGAAACAGTTCAGTGTTTCTCTGCTTCTTGTATAGCTTACAATAGGGAGCAAACATGGTTTGAATGCCTTGGCTTCCAGTATGTTATCTTCTGCATTTTCAGTATTGTAAAATATCTTTGAGATAGTCCTTCAAGCTTTTTTGCTGGTATCATGTCCTCTGTTCATCGTGATGTGTTCCTCATTTATAGTGGGTAAGGGCACCTTCACTAAATTCCTCTGGTTACATTTAATCCCCCTTACTTTCTATTTGAAATTCAAAAATTATCTTTTTTTATTTCATTGCTTCCATTTTCATCTTTGTTAACCAAGTCCCTCTTTGGATTCATTTTTACAAAGTGGAATGTTGGTTTATCAGTTGGAGACAAGGAGGCAACACAACAATTTACTTTGCTCTTTGTGAACTGAATCGTGTCCAGTAGGTAATCCATCACTGACAGACTTTGAAAGAAGTGATTGCCAGTTGTGTTGCATGCCTGTAATCTCAGCACTTGGGAAGCTGAGGCAAGAGGATCACCACGAGTTGAAGGCCAACCTGGGTTACATAGTGAGACTCACAAAAAAACAAAGAAGCGATGTGCTTGGTCAGTAATCAATATTAGCTAGTGATTTGTGTAATGAAGACTTAGCAAAATTTGTACTTTGTATAACTTCTGACATTTTATATACATGGTAACAGATTTGAACTATATTTGAGGATCAGTATCATTTTACTGAAGTATGGTAACAAGTTTATATATATATTGGGACCATGCAAAACAAGTACTGCCTGTATAAAGATTACAGGTGAGCACAAATACAAATGCTGTTATTTTGTCCTAAAGAAAGCAATCCCCAGGGGTGGGGATTTAGCTCAGTGGTGCTGCTTCCTGCCTTGCAAGTGCATAGGACTGGAGTTCAATCCCTGGTATCAAAAAAAAAAAAAGAAAAGAAAAAGATTCATCCCTTATCCTAAAATGCTCAGGACCAGATTTTTTTTTTGAATATTTGAATAAAATACACCAGTTGAGCATCCCAAATCTGAAAATCAGAATCTGAAATGCTTCATGTTGGTGCTCACAAAGTTTTGAATTTTAGAGCATTTTGGTGTTTTTAAATTAGCAGTAGTCGACCTTTAGTATTAGAAGATTAATTCCTTGCAGAATGATTTATGTCATTGTATTCACTTTTACTAACTGTAGCTTTGGTTTATAGGGAGGATCAGATGAGACACTTCACTGTATGTGAAAGTCCTTTGTTAACTAGGATACATTATAGGGAACAAATATGACAGGGTAATAAGCATTTTCTAAGTATCTCAAATAGGTAACCAGTACTTTAGATATTTTTCAGTATTAGGTATGTCATGTGACTCTTGAAACAAACTTATGAAGTTGGTGGTATTTTATGCAACCTAATTTTACAGCTGAGGACACTGATGTTAGGATTTATCAAAGCTTAGTAAAGAGCAGAACCAAGATTGGAATTTAGGTATTCCTTGTTTCATTCTACTGATCTATTTTTGGTGGGTCCTTTCTTAGTGGCTAAATTGAGACTACAGCATGAAAAAGTGAGAAAGGAGCATTTTAGATACATTAATAGAGGGAAGGACTGGCCCGAGTGGTGGGAAGGAATAACCAGAATGGTTAGAGTGGATTTGTTTGTTTGTGGTACTGGGAATGAACCTAGGGCCTTTGCAGTGGGCTATATCCCATTTTTTTCTTTGCAGGGGCGTTTGTGTGTGTGTGTGTGGGGGGGGATCTCTTTAAGTCTCTACGTTGCAAAGGCTGGGCTTAAATTTGTGATCCTCCTGCCTCGCCCTCCCAGATTGCTGGGATTATAGACATACACCACTAGATCTGGCTTGAGAAATTTTTAAAGTCATGAGGTCATCATTTATAAAGAAAGGTGGTAGAGCTGGGAATGGAGTTTGGGAAAAGAGCTTGAAACAGCATGTATAATATGAAATGAAGCCACACAATGCAAAATGAGCAATATTGAAGCTGGGTGGAAAGTATTACATATTCATTCATTTATTCTTATTCAGTCCCCCTTCCCTGCTGTAGAAATTGTTTAATATTGATTATAGACTATAAAGTCACATTTGCCTGCTCAAGCTGTTGGGTTTTATCTGTTTATAACTTAACTGGAGTATAAAAATATCTTTAAAAAGTTATCAAGATACACAGTTTTCTAATCTCATTTGATGTGTGTGTGTGTGTGTGTGTGTGTGTGTGTGTGTGTGTGTGTGTGTGTCTTTTGCTGTGGACTAAGCCCAGGGCCTTACACATGCACAAGTGCTTTCCCACTGAGCTATACCCTCAGCTTAATATATATGACTTAGAATAATTTTTTCTGATCTAATTTGGGATCATGTTAATGTATATGTTCATTACTCCCTCAGAACCTGGCTGAAGAGTAAAGTTAAATTTGTGGTTGTAGCAGTTAAGATTTTCTGAACTAGATATAAATAGCCAGAAAAGTTATGCAAGATAGGAGTTGAAACAGAGCTAAGGTTTGTTGAAATGTCTGCCATAGAAGTCTAGAACATATAATCAACTTTAAAAACAAGTTCTGTTATTGACAATTTAGGTAGGAGAGTACAAATAATCATTGTATTTTGTCCAGGCCTTGCTACATCTTCTGTGCCATCCTGGGACACGTCAGGGTAAAGGATGTCTTTTTTACTGGATTTCAAGAGAAAGAACTTAGCTTGCCTGCTTGCTTTATTATCTATCTATCTATCTATCTATCTATCTATCTATCTATCTATCTATCTATCTAATTTATTTTTGGTGCAGGGGATTGGACTCCAGTCCTTACGCTTGCAAGGCAGGTGTTGGAACCACTGAGACAAATCCCTGGCCCAAGAACATAGCTTTAAACTAAACTTAGTTATACTAGTAGCAAGGAATGAGAACTTCAAGGATTGAGGGGTCTCCCCAAACTATGTAATCCCCTTGTTTTAGAGATTTTTGTAGCAAGACTCATTATCTGATGTTGTAGTGGTAAGGTAAATCAATTCAGTATGTACATATTGGTTGGCTCACTTAAAGTCTTTACTGGATAATCTTATATTTGGTACAAGTGTTTGTCACTTTTGCTGCCCTGTAAGAAAATTAATGGGTAAAACTCAAAATAAGTGACATTCATGTTTTCTCCCCACCAGAAACTCCCCACCTTGAAATTCAGCTTACTTGAAACTGTGAGACATACTGTCCCTAAAATTAACCAAAAGAGCTGGGGTGGGGAGTTGTGGCACAAGGCTGAGCACTACAGATCTACCTAAGTCTCTTATAAGTTTGGAATTCTATAATTGTGTTCAGTGTGGTTAGTGAGCCAATTAAGAAATATTCCAAAACATTCCTTTTTGCCTCCTTTACTAGAGGCTGGCAGAATTTTTTTTCCTCGAAACTCTTTAACACAGTGGCAAAAGTTAAAAATAAATTTCTTTATACTTCTGAGTGAGTTGAATATTCCCTTTGTGAATTAACTGAATATTTCTTTAGCAGAGCTATAATCTGGCTTTCATGTAATCCCTTCCATGCCCCAACATTTGTATGACCTTGAACAGGAAATTCTCTTGAGTCTTAGGTTCACCTTTTTCTTTCCCACTTTTCTTCCCTTTCCCTTTCTTTTCTTTGCTTTTCATGGTAACGAGGATTGAATTTAGTGCTCCACACATGCTAGGCAAGTGCTGTATCACTAAGTTGCACCTGCAGGCCCAGGCACCTTTGGTTTCCTGTAGCCAATCTGGTTTGGAACTTGAGATACTACTTCCTCAGTCTCTTGAGTGCTGAGATTATATCTGTATGCTGTTAACACCTAGCTGAGTTTACTCATTTCTGAATTGGAAGGAATAATGATACCTACCTTTTTAGGTTTCAGGATTTAATGGATTAATGAATACAGACTGCTTGCAAATAATGAATTTTAAGAAATGTGATTTACTGCTGTGCTCAGCAGTTAATAAATCTATCCAAGTAGTCTTATGCCTTTCAAATCTGATTTTTTTTTTTGTGGTACCGGGGATCAAACTTGGGTCCTTGCACTTGCAAGAGGCAGGCAGTGGAACCATTGAGCTAAATCCCTGGCCCTGATTTTTATTTATTTATTTTCCCCTGGTTTTTAAGTGAACGTGGCAGTGATATTTTTCAGCCATTGCCCCCAATAGAATTTGTCTTTGTAGCCTCTCTGGGAGGTTATTGTTGAAGTCTCACATGTTCAGATTTGTGTGTGGATGTGGGTGGAAATTGTGTTGCTGGTGAAGACAGGCTTTCCCTTTCACTATGTGCTATTTGCATTGCATTTGTTTCAGCTGGCCAAATGCAGGACTTTCTTTGCCAGGACAGCAGTAGATCTATAACTTGAACTCTTATCTAAATGTTGCTTTTGCTGGGCCTAGTGCCTGTAATCCCAGCACTCGGGAGGCAGAGGCAGAGGCAGATGCAGGAGCAGGAGGATTGCCATGAGTTCTGAGGCCAGCATGGGCTACATAGTGAGTTCAAGGCCAATCTGAACTACATAGTGAGACCCTGTCTCAAAAAACAAAACAAAAAATAAATAAATGCTGCTTTGACCGAATAAATCATATATGTTCAGAGTGAGAGAAGTAATCCTAATACTAGCACCAAAGTGATCACTACCAGTTTGCTGGGGAGGTAGGTCCTTCACTTAGGAAGTAAACCTGTGATTAATAGCAATAACTCTGTTTAGAGGGAAAGACCACCTTCATGGCTGACAGATCTTGGGTAACCTCACTTGCCTTCTTTTTTTTTTTTTTTTTTACTTTTTATTTTTTCCAAGAGTGGAAATTGAACTCAGGGCTTTTGTACCAAGCTACATCCACATTCTATCTATCTGTCTACCTACCTACCTACCTATCTTTTTGAGACACGGTCTTGCTAAGTTGCCTAGGTTGTGCTGAAACTTGGGATCCATCTGCTTCAGCATTGAAGAGTGCTGAGGTTATAAGAGTATACCACTATAGTAGGCCCACAGTAGAAAATACATATATGTTAGGATTTAGTATTTATATACATGGACATACTTAGTTGTCACAAAAGCTTTAGGAAATGGTGTGTACCCATACTGTTTTCTGTTCGGTTCTCAAAAATGCATGTTATGACTAAAGTGACTTTTATGACCCATATCTTAAAGATTAATCTGGGGTATAGTGACATTCACTTGTAATCCCAGGACTCTGGAAGGCTGAGGCAGGATGATTTTAAGTTTAAGTCTAGCCTGGGCAATTTAGTGACTTAGCAAGAACCTGTCTCAAAATAAAAAAGAGCTGAAGATGTATATAGCTGTATGAAGGCCCTAGTTTCTATCCTCAATACTGGGGTAGGGATGGGGATGAGGAGGAGTGTGGAATAATGGTTTTCAACATGTGGCCAAGGGATGTGCCCTGGATTCTTTTCCAGAAGTAACAGTGGTATTCACCACGTTTACATAATGTGTGATGATAATGCCCTTGGGACTTGTATTCTAGAATTTCCCAAGGTAGTAGCTTTAGAGTGTAAACACATACCTTGTCAGAACCAAATTAAGTTTTCACTTCTCATTCTGCTGTTATTAGTTATCTTTGATTATATGTAATTGCTATAATGTATGACCTCACTGTAGCGTAGCAGGTCATTATTTTGAAATCTGGCGGGGGGGGTCCTCTTTTTTTTTTTTAAAGATTTGAGACAGGGCCTGTTTAAGATTTGAAAAGGCCAGTTGAAGCTGGCCTCAGAACTCATGGCAATCCTCTTGCCTCAGCCTCCTAAATGCTGGGATTATAGGCATGTGCCACCACACCTGGTTAGTTCTATGTTTTTTTCAACCTTATTTGAAAATATAAGATGTATGGCTTGTTTTGTTTTACAGTCCTGTTTAGAGAATCCAGGACATTGAGGCAACCATGACACACAACTAAACACATGAAAGAGGACTTCCAGAAGTGCCTAAGAAAGTGGGAAGAATAATGGGATAAATGGATTCAAAGTGAGAAGAAATATTTGGGGGTGGGGTTAATAGCAAAGTGTCTCTTACTGTGATAATTTAAAACAAAAATGTAAACATTAATTGTATACTCTGATCATACCACATATGTCTAGTACAAGGACCATGGCATATAGAGGCTTAAAATTTCTTGAAAACTATAATGGGAAAAGAGCTTTCTGAGTTTCTGCTCTGATTCCTTACTTTGTGTCTCTTATGAACTTCCTTTCTATTACAGAACAGGGTCCTTAAAGAACACAGTGATGCAAGTTCAACCTGGGTGCCAAAACAAAAACAACAAAAAGAATACAATGATGGAGGGTTGGGAATTTAGCTCAGTGGTGCTGTGCCTGCCTGGCAAGTACTAGGGCCCAAGTTCAATCCCTGATACCAAAAACAAACAAGAATACAATGATGGGTGAATTATAATTTATTAAATCAATTTATTTGATTAATATCCTGTTAACTTGGTTATGTGAATTCTAATGTAGTTGGCTTACCTTCTATTGGAGTTTCTCTCATTGTATCCCAGCAGTAAGAATAATCATAGCAATAGGTGTCAATTCAAGTGAGGTTGTTTGTTTTTTTATTTTTTTATTTTTTTGAGACAAGGTCTCACTGTGTAGTTGAGACTGACCTGGAACTCACTGTGTAGTCCACGCTGGTCTCGAACTCACAACAATCCTTCTGCCTCAGCCTCCCGAGTGCTGGGATTACAGGCATGCACCACTACACCCAGCTTGTACAAGTGAGGTTGATTAAATATTTTCTGTAAATCTATGTATATGTAAGGGTCACTTCTCCTAAGCACTTTCTGAGATTTAACAAAACATAGGCAAGCAGGTGTGGATTTTATTTAAAGTCAGGAATTGATCTATATTCTTAACCTCCTAGTTTTGTTAGTTAGCCTCTTCTTCAGCTTTTCAAATGCTAGTCTTTTTCATGTCCAGACACTTCGGGGGGTGGTACCAGGAATTGAACTCAGGGCTTTGCATTTGTCAGTCAGGTGTTGTGCTGCTGAGCTACATCCCCGGCCCCAGACACTTGTTCTTATAAACTCTTATAAGAGTTCTTTGCTACTTTGTCTTGTAGCTCTGCATATCCCCTACCTATATTTGACTTTTCCTTAAATCTCAACAACAGAAAAACAGTAATGTAACTAACTATACTACTTAAAGGAGGGGCTTTTCTTCAGTTAATACCTTACTGAAATGACCACTTCATATTAAATTGCCAGGGCTGGGGATTTAGCTTAGTGGTTCCGCCACCTGCCTTGCAAGCGCAAGGACCCGAGTTCAATCCCCAGTACCAAAAATAAAACAAAAAACCATATTAAATTGCCAGCAGTGTGTGAGTGTAGATGGTACAGTTGTTGAATTGCATAAAATTTCAACCCTAGAGTTAGACATTTGGCGTGAGATTTAGAGATGACAGAATCATAAAAGCTCCTCCTTAAAGATAGGGACTTGGAAAACATACTAGATAGAAATTCTGTTTGTCACTTTCCCATCCCTAAGACACAATACCCATGGAGTGATGAAAGGGAAAATCTTATCTGATGTTTTAATGCCATTTGGGAAGAGGTATGTGACACAGGATTTTTTTGTCCCTGGCCACACAGGCCATTCTTTGTGGAAAATATAATCCAGTGTTGATTCATGTTCATGTGCACAGTTGCTAATATTTTTGAGCATATGTGGTTGCTTTACATGTTTTATTTCATTTAGTCCTCATACAACCCTGTGCAGTTGTTTCTGTAATCATTACTAGTTCAGTAGTTCAAATATAGTGAAAAGGCTGAAAAGGATTTGAGCCCCAGAAAATAGGTCCAGACTCTCTTACTACTCTGTACAGTGGCCGCCTTTTTCCTTTGCAAGTTTGCAAAGTATTGTTACATACATTTTCATTTAAACCTCACAATTATCCTGTGCCTCAAGTGTGAAAAAAAGAATTTCTTTTAAGGTACCAGGGATTGAACTCTGGACCTTGCACTTGCGAGGCAGGCACGGTGTCACTGAGCTATATCCCCTGCCCAAATGTGAAATTCTTTTTTTTTTTTTCCCCTCCCCTTTGCAAGTTTGCAAAGTATTGTTACATACATTTTCATTTAAACCTCACAATTATCCTGTGCCTCAAGTGTGAAAAAAAGAATTTCTTTTAAGGTACCAGGGATTGAACTCTGGACCTTGCACTTGCGAGGCAGGCACGGTGTCACTGAGCTATATCCCCTGCCCAAATGTGAAATTCTTTTTTTTTTTTTCCCCTCCTTTTTTTTTTTCCTTTGGAAGTTTGCAAAGTATTGTTACATACATTTTCATTTAAACCTCACAATTATCCTGTGCCTCAAGTGTGAAAAAAAGAATTTCTTTTAAGGTACCAGGGATTGAACTCTGGACCTTGCACTTGCGAGGCAGGCACGGTGTCACTGAGCTATATCCCCTGCCCAAATGTGAAATTCTTTTTTTTTTTTTCCCCTCCAGTTTTTTTGAGACAGGGTCTCACTACGTAGTTGAGACTGACCTGGAACTCACTATGTAGCCCAGGCTTGGTCTCAAATTTACAGTAATCCTCCTGCCTCAGCCTCCTGAGTGCTGGGATTATAGGCATGTTCCACCACACCCGACTATGAAATTCTTGACCTAAGCTTCCTACCAAAAAGATGGAAAGCCAGGGCTGGGATTTAGCTCAGTGACATTATAGGGTCATTCATGAAAGTTGATTTTTAATCTTATATATAGGAACTTTAGCTTGACTGAAGGTGATCTGATAATGTTTTAGATGTGCTATTTAGGCCTGCAGAAAAATAGCAAAGATATGAACATTAATTTAAATTTTTAGTTTTTCTGTTAAGTATAACTGCTCTATTGTGTTCCTTTTTAATTACATGGGTCACTTTACCATTGTGATAGTAATGTTTTTAGGTAAATTCAGAAATGAAGCCATAGTGTTCTGTCTTATGTTTGGTTGGCACAAATGGGGTGACTGAATACTTAGAGAAAAACGTCTTGCCAGAATTTTAATATAACCAGTTGGGGGGAGGGTTTTTGTGGGAAATAATTTAAAATATCAACTCTTGATCTTATGCCAATTCCTTCTGAAGCTTCTACTCCTAGATATGAAATTCCATAAATCTCAAGTTTGACAGTTTGAAAAGAGGTCATACGTTGATTAAGAGATTGACCTTTGTGAATCAAAACATAAATCACAGTTCCAGAGAGAAGGGTCATAGAAGAAAGCACCCTGATGAAAGGAATGTAGCAAAACTGGAAATTGGTGCATTTATGTAATACCGCCTGGTTTCAAGCAACTGCTCATTATCTCTTAAACTCACTTAAAGACTTAAGAGAACCAGTATGTGTGACGCGTTTCATGGTTTATCCTTTACTGAACACATGTCTAGAGTTAGTGGTTTTCAGGTCTCTTCTTTCAGGTTTATAGTTCCTTTCTTTTGGCCAGAAAAGAAAAGACAAGGAATAAAAGAAAAGAGGAAGGTTATGCTTCCCCTTTACTTTTTTGGGGTGGGGGTTGAGACAGGGTCTCACTATGAAGTTGAGATGACCTGGAACTCCCTATGTAGCCCAGGCTGGCCTTGACCTCACAACAATCCTCCTGCCTCAACCTCCGAAGTGCTGGGATTATAGGCATGCGCCACGCGCCTGACACTTCCCCTTTACTTTTAAGTTAAACTTCTAGGGACTTTTTCTTTTTCTATCCATCTCTTTCCATTCCTCCCTCCCTTCCATACTGGGGATTGAATCTAGGACCTTTGTGGTGAGCTACATCTGCAGCCCCTTTTTAAATCTTTTCATTTTGAGATGGGTCTCACTAAGTCACTCAATTCCCTATACTGGGTTTAAACTTGTGATTCTAGCGGGGGATTTAGCTCAGTGGTTCCAGCACCTGCCTCACAAGTGCAAGGACCTGAGTTCAATCCCTGGTAGCAAAAACAAAAACAAACAAAAGACATAGATGCTTAAACTTGTGATTCTCCTTCCTGTTGTGTTACAGGTGTGCACCATCACACCTGGCTTCCATAAATTACTCTTGTGTAACAAATATTTAATCCTTACCTTTTAGCAACTAAAAGTAGGCTATATCATGAATCGTATTAATGATTTAGCTACGTCAGTCATAGAAGATGATGAGAAAGTTCCGGGCGTGGTGGCGCACACCTGTAATCCCAGCACTTGGGAGACTGAGGCAGGAGGATCACTGTGAGTTCGAGACCAGCCTGGGCTACATAGTGAGTTCCAGGTCAGTCTCAACTACATAGTGAGACCTTGTCTCAAAAAAAAAAAAAAAAAAGAAAAGAAAAGAAAATGATGAGAAAGCTAGGCATTTTGTTTCTGTGTTCTATGTATCTGTTGGTATAAAAATAAATAAGGCAGTCAACACAAGTGTTCTGGAATATTTGAATCTCAGTGGATGTTTCTTTCATTGGCTACTGAAAATAAAGTTAAGGAATTTATCTGAGAAACGAATATTTCTGAGTTAATTACTGTTTGCGTTTTTTACATGTATGGGTCTTTTAAAGATTATTTCTTTTTTTTTTCTTGTTTTTAATCTTACATTTATTACTCCTTTTAAAGTATTTTTCCATAGACATTTTATTTTTTTTAAAAGATTATTTCTTAGTGATTAGGCCTTTTGAAATCCCCCTTTCTATTCTAGAAGGCAAATAATTAGGCAAACATTTTACTTTGGGTTATGATTTCATTTAGCTCAGGCCAGTTTTTAAATGTCTTTAATATTGGAGAGTATTCAGTCTTAAAATTGTTCAGGAGCTATAGGAAGATAGAATATTCGAAAGAATGGGGTAGAAGAATGAGGAATTATGTTATCTTTACTTCATAGTTCATCAAGAAAGACATCTTCAAGGCTGCTTGAACATTGACAAATGCTGTTATTGCTTATTTCCAATTTCATTGGTGGTTTGACTGGATTACTTTTGGAGGTTGAGCTGATTGAACATTTACATATAGATAGGAATTGTAATATTGTGAGTACTGCTTTTGCCAGTACCCAAGGAGAAGGGTATATGTATATGCTAGGAAAACCTTTGGGAGAACAAAGCATGCAATAGGTATAACATCTGAATTTCTCTTTAAGGTGATGTTGAGATGTCTTATCCTTTTGAATTTCAGAGAGTAATTTTGCTACTTTTACAATTTTTTTCCTTTGAAGAATTATGATGGTATCTCGGTTAAATGAAGAGATACAGCACTTTAACTCATTTCTTTAAACTCATTTTGTGGAAGGCATATTTGTGGTCCGGTTAAGTGTATTCTGACTTTGAGAGAATTATAGAATCATTCTGTATATATTAGGTATTTGATACAAATTCTGAAAGGGCTTGCTAGAGAAAAGTTCTTGGATTTTTTTTCCCCCTTGAGATAGGGTCTCGTTATGTAGTTCAGGTTATCCTTGAACTAATTGTAGTCCAGGCTGGCATCAAATTCACAGCAATCCTCCTGCCTTAGCCTCCTGAGTGCTGGGATTACGGACATGTGCCACCACATCTGGCACTGAGCTGGGTTTTTTTTTTATCCCCCCTTGGTACTGGAAATCAAACTTAGAACCTTGTGCTTGAGAGGCAGGTGGCAAAACCACAGCTAAATCAGCCCCTGAGCTAGATTCTTTAAAGTGCGTATGAATACATATTAAAGCAATGAAATAAGTATTTGGTATATATTGCAAAGATTCAGAGTTAAATCCATATAGCTTTAAAATTTTACAAAAAGATGCCCCTAACCCCACTCCCTGCAGTATCACAATGTAAAACATGAAAATATAGGTCTTAACAATTTCTTTTATTATCACAAACAAGAAGTCCTGTAATTAAAACTGCTCTTGGGCAGTGGAATAAGAATCATTTTTAAAGCAATAATAGGAATTGAACCCCAGGGCCTTTGCACTGAGCTATAGTCCCAGCCCTTTTTAAATTTTGGCTGGACCTCTTTTTTTTCTTTTAACCAGAACTAGGGATTGAACTCAGGAACTTGCACTTGTAAGGCAGGTGCAGTGCCGCTGAGTTATATCCCCAGCCCTTACAAAATTTTATATAAAATTGAGTTGCTTAAGTTGGGCTTGAATTTGGAATCCTCTTGCCTCAGCTTCCCAGAATGCCGAGATTGCAGGTGTGTGCCACTACTTCGACAGATAGAGCAAAATCTTTTATTTCCTTAAAGAAAATAGAAAAAGATAAATTTAATCTTGGTAAAAAAAAATAGCAATTTCATCATTGTAGAAAATGTGTAATGTTGCTCTGATTACAGATAGAATGAAAACAAATTTCTGTGATATACACATAATAACTAGATTGTACCCCTTAGTAAATATCAGAAACCTCCCCCTGGGGAAGATCCTTTGCTAATCCTCTATCTATCAAGCATGGTTTTCTCACTTAAACACATTCCTTGTTGCCAGTTGGACCTATAATTTCACCTTTCTCTGTCTGAGGTTTCTTTTGACTATTTTCTTACTACCTCAAGTTGAAGTTTTGTCCTAACAGATTTCAGTAGTATAGAGAAGTGGTTGGAACTGTCAGGTTTTTTTGTTTGTTTTTTGTTTTTCAGTACCAGGGATCAAACTCAGGACCTTGCACTTGTGAGGCAGGCACAGTGCCATTGAGCCAAATCCATGGCCCTGTTTTGGTTTTTTTAAGGCAGGGTCTTTCTTTGTAGTTCAGGTTGGCCCTAAACTCACTATGTGTAGCCCAAGCTGGCCTGGAACTGTGCAGTGATCCTCCTGCCTCAGCTGCCCAAGTGCTGACATTATAGGCATGCATACCATGCCCGGCTGAAACTGTCAGTTTTAGAACCAGAGTGTTTTGAGTTTAAATCTAAGCCACACTAGTTCTTTTGTAATTTAGGCATCTTAATTTCTGTCCTTCATTTTTCTTGTTTGTAGAATGGGGGTAATATATCAGGGATGTTGGGTTTAAATGTATTAATACCTGAATAGTGCTTATTATAGTCCTGGGCACAAATTAAGCATTCAAACATTAGCTGCTGTTATTTGCCCTGGCATCATAGTTCACCTTCAGAACAGTAACTGTTTTGGTTTCTCTGTTTTTTTGAGATAGGATCTTGTTTTGTAGTTCAGGCTGGACCCGAACTTACTATGTAGCCCAGGCTGGCCTCAGACTCCTGGTGATCCTTCTTCCTCAGCCTCCCGAGTGCTGGGATTACAGTGTGTGCCACCACACCTAGCTGGTTTCTCTTTAATAAAAAGATCACACCAAACACCCACCAAGCCTGGCTCCATTGTGTTTATGTATTACATTTTCTTTATTCATTGATGACCATCTAAGCTGATTCTGTAACTTGATTATTGTGAATAGTGCTCTGATAAACAGATGTGCAGGTATCTACTATGTGCCGACTCTGATTCCTTTGGGTATATACTCCAGTGTGCTATTATAGCTGAATCGTACGGTTAATTGTATTTTTAGTTTTTGAGGAACCTCATGCTGACTGTACTTAATTTATACTCGTACCAACAGTATAAAGATTCCTTTTCTCCCACATCCTTGCTAGCATTTGTTATTTTTTGTTTTCTTTAAAAATTTTTTTCCTGGTACCAGGGTTGAACTTAGAACCTTGCACTTGTGAAGCAGGTGTGTGGCACCACTGGGCTAACTCCCAGGCTCCTATTTTTTGTTTTCTTGATAGTAGCCATTCTGATTGGGGTGAGATTCACATTTCCCTGATGGCTTATGTTGAGCATTTTTTTTCCTAGAATTATTGGCCATTTCTACTTCTTTTGAGAAGTGTCTGTTCAACTCATTTGCCCATTTATTGGTTGGATTGTTCTTTTGGTGTTAAAATTTTTGGGTTCTTTATGTATTGTGGATATTATTCTTTTTAAGATACATAGCTGGCAAAGATTTTCTCCCATTCTTTTCACTGTCTCTCTGTTGATATTTTTCTTTTGTGTAGAAGCTTTTTAATTTGATGTAATCCCATTTGTCAGCTCTTGTTATTATTTCCTGAGTTATTAGAGTCATGTTCAGGAAATTGTTGCCTGTAATAATATCTTGAAGTGCTTGCCCTATGGTTTCCTTTAGTAGTTTCAAGTTTCTTTCACTAGTTTTTGAACTATTTTGTGTGTGTGTGTGTGTGTGTGTGTGTGTTTCTTTTTTTTATTTGGTACTGTGGATCGAACTCAGGACCTTAGTTTTTGAATCATTTTCAGTTGATTTTTGTTCACTGAGAGATAGGGATCTAGTTTCAATCTTCTGTGGGCAGATGTTTGCAATACATGATATTTATGTTTGGGGTAATTGATAAATTTACCTTGATCATTTTTTGTTGTTGTTTGTTTGTTTGTTTTTGTTTTTGTTTTTTGAGACAGGGTCTCAGTTTAGGTTGGCCTTGAACTCACTATGTAGCCCAGGCTGGCCTACAGCTCAAAGAGATCCTCTTGCCTCAGCCTCCCAGGTGCTGGGATTATAGGGCATGTGGCCACCATGCCCAGCAGTCTTGATCATTTTCAATAATAATGCTTTTCCTCTACTTTTCCCTTACTCCTCTTTTGTTACTCCAGATATTCTACTTTTATTTTTTATTCTTTATTTCCAGTTGGGCTTTCTTTTTTTTTTTTTTGGTTGATTTGGGACAGGGTTTTCACTTTGTTGTTGAGAGACCTGGAAT
>NW_022900939.1:21677463-21696120 GCF_012274545.1 Fukomys damarensis | reverse complement strand
TGTTTTTTTTTTTTTTTTTTTTTGAGACAGGGTCTCACTGTGTAGTTGAGACTGACCTGGAACTCACTGTGTAGCAATGTAGTTGAGACTGACCTGGAACTCACTGTGTAGCACAGGCTGGTCTCCAACTCACTGTGATCCTCCTGCCTCAGCCTCCTGAGTGCTGGGATTATAGGCATGCGCCACCACACCCAGCTAGAGTTGGGCTTTTTGTGCACAAGAGAAACCATGTGATCATTTAACTTACTGTGTCTATCTTATCTAAAATTATGGTATCAAAATCCATCTATTTTTCTGCAGGTGATTTGGAATCATTCTTCTTTATGGCTAAATAAAATTTTATTGTGTATATATACCACATTTTCCTTACACATTTGGCTGTTGATGGGCATCTACACTGTTTCCACAGCTCAGCTGCTGTGAACACAGGTATCCCATTTATCACTAGAGTATGATGTCTTTAATTCTTTTAGTAATATATCCATAAATGTAGCTGAGTCAAAAAGAATTTCAAGTTTTAGTTTTTTAAGGTGTATGTGTTTTGGTTTGTTTTTTGTACCAGGGTTCGAACTCAAGACCTTGTGCTTGTGAGGCAGGTGTGGTGCCAGCTGAGCTAAATCCCTAGCCCCAATTTTTAGGGTTTTTTTTTTTTTTTTTTTTTTTTTGAGGAATTTCCATAGAGGTTGTATTAGTTTACATTCCTATCAGAAGAGTTCCTTTTTCTGCACATCCTGACCAACATTTGTTTTTTTGCTTGTTTTTTTTAAGTCAGCACCATTTATTAAAGAGGTTCTCTTTTACAGTGTTTCAAAATTTTCATTGTAGAAGTCTTTTATCTCCTTGGCTAGGTTTTTTCTCAGCCATTTTGTGTGTTTGTTTTTGAGGCCACTGTAAATAGGATTGCTCTCAATTTCTCACTAAGTTCATTATTGGTGTATAGGAAAGCTATTGATCTTTGTATGTTGATTTTGTATCCTGCTACTTTGCAGAATTTATCGGTTCTAAGAGACTTTTGGTGGTCTTTTTAGAGTTTTCTAGGCATAGAATAATACCTGCAAAGAAGAATAAATTGACTATTCTCTTTATTTCTGTTGTCTGCACTGACTAGTGTCAAGTAATATATTGAGTAACAGTGGTGAGAATGGACACCCTTATCTCCTTCTAACTTTCAAGGATATCCTTTCACTTTTTTCCTATTCAGTATGATGTTGAAATGAGGCGTGTTTTGGTGGTTGTTTGTTTGTTTGTTTTATTTTGTTTCTTTTTCCGGGGGGGGGGGCAAACTTTGGACCTTGGGCTTGCAAGGCAGGTGGCAGCACCAGCCCAGAGGTTTGTTTTTGTTTTTGAGTACAGGATAGAGATACTGATAGGTAGCAAATTTTCAATATAGTGTAATGTGAATTGAAGAAAGAGTTAACTGAGCTGGAATTAGCTTGTAGTTTAGAATATAAAGGGACCTTAAGTTATCACTAAGCAAAAATTAGAATTTAGAAGTGAAGTGATCACTAAGACTGTCTACCTTCACACTGAAAAAGTATCAGTAAAATTGATACTAGGTAACTTCTTCTTTTAGACCAGTGGTGGTGAATCTATGGCACATGTGCTGAATTGTGCTGTTTGTATCATTGAATGCTCTAAAAAGTTTGTTGTCACTGCTTCAGACTCTTTTACTTTCTTATTTTCTGTTACCTAAAAAAAAATTAAAGATAGTTTTACTTTTTTGTTTCCTTATATGTAAATTCTGTCATTTATTCTGATTCTCACCAGGTAATTATCTTAAGCAAGAAAATTTATTTACTATAAAGTACAAAATGGTAGAATTGTGCAGTGATTTTTCAAAGGATGATTTTTTATTATATTACATTATTAATTTTTTTAAAATTATGATAAACAAGCCAGGCATTGTGATATATGCCTATAATCCCAGTACCTGGAAGGCTGAGACAGGAAGATTGCTTTGAGTTGGAGGCCAACTTGGGCTACATTTTGAGTTCAAGGCCAGTCTGAACTACAGAACGAGACTCTGTCTCAAAAAAACAAAAAGTAAAGGGACGGGATTTAGCTCAGTAGTGCAGCCACCTGCCTCACAAACACAAGGTCCTGAGTTCGATTTCTGGTACCAAAAAAAAAAAAAGTAAAATAAAACTTTGATCAAAATTTTCCATTTAAAATTACTTTTAAAGTATACCATTCAGTGTCTTTGATTATATTCTGTGTTATGCTATCATCATCATCACTATCTCCAAATGGAAACTTTTTTTTTTTCCCTGTGAGGTGGTCTCACTGTATAGTTCAGGCTGGCCTCAAATTTTCTTTGTAGCCCATGATGGCCTCAGACTGGCAGGGATCCTCTGCCTCAGCCTCCTGAATGCTAGTATTACAGGCATGCACCACCACACCTAGCCCAAGTAGAAACTCTTAATCACAAAGCAATGGATTTCTATTCCACCTTTCCTCAGCCTTTGTTAACTTCTACTCTACTTTGCGTCTCTATGACTTTGCAAATTTTGTGTACCTCATATAATAGGAATCAAATATTTGTGCTTTTTTGTGGGTGGCTTATTTCACTTTTATTTTACTCATAATGTCTGTAAGGTTTATTCATGTTGTTAAAGTATCAAAACTTGATTTCTTTTTCAGTCTGAATAATAATCCATTGTGTATATACTACATTTGTTGATTTGTTATCAGCAGTGTATGAAGATTCCACTTTCTCCACGCCCTCACCAGCACTTGTTATTTGACTAATAGGTCTGAAGTGGTAACTCATTGTGGTTTTGATTTGCATTTCTTTAATGACTAATAATATAAAGCTAATGAAAAACGTTTCAAGTGCTTATTGTCCAGCTGTAAATCTTCATGAATTATATATTAAAATCCCTTGCCTACTTCAATTGTTTTTTTTTTAAATGGTACCAGGGATTGAACTCAGGACCTGTGCTTGCCAGGCTAAATTCCTGGCAAAATTGTTCATTATTGTTTTTTGTAATGACTTGTAAAAATTCTTTAAAAATTCTGGATATTAGATGCTTATTAGATTTATGCTTTTAAAATGGGAGAAAATCCTATTCCATATGGTTTTTTTCTTCCTTTTCTTGATTATTTTTAAAATACAAAAGGTTTTGGGCCAGGGATTTAGCTCAGCTGTTTGGTGGCCTGCCTTGCAAGCGCAAGGACCCAAGTTCAATCCCCGGTACCAAAAAAAAA
The DNA here is from genome assembly GCF_012274545.1 of Fukomys damarensis. Taxonomy (NCBI): domain Eukaryota; kingdom Metazoa; phylum Chordata; class Mammalia; order Rodentia; family Bathyergidae; genus Fukomys; species Fukomys damarensis. Next base: position 21,692,913 of record NW_022900939.1, on the reverse strand, counting down.
AAAAAATACAAAAGGTTTTAATTTTTAGGAAGTCGAAAGGTTACCCTATTTTGTTTTTACTTGTAGTTTTTTGTTGTTTTGTTTTGTTTTTTTGGTTTTTTTGAGACAGGGTCTCACTGTATAGTTGAGATTGACCTGGAACTCACTATGTAGTCCAGGATGGTTTTGAACTCACAGCGATCCTCCTGCCTCCGCCTCCCGAGTGCGCGGGGATCACAAGCGTGCCCTACCACGCCCAGCTGTTTTGTTGTTTTGGTATCAGGGATTGTGGATGGGTCTTTGTGTGCTTGCGAAGCAGGCAGTGGAACCACTGAGCTAAATCCCCAGCCCCTTTACTTGTACTTCTGATGTTATAGCTACGAAACCATTGCCTAATCCGAAGTCCTGAATATTTGCTGTGAGAAATAGATTTCAGTATTCAGTTTGTACTTGTTACTTACTGTGACACTCAGTCCAGGGTGGGTAGGGGTTGGCATCCATACCAGGCCAGTGACTTCCTTTGGCTGCCTAAGAGCAACTGTATGGAAAGCACTTGGAGTAGAAGCAGTAAATCAGTTAAAATTATTTGCTATTCTGATGGGTAGGAGATTGGAGGCTGATTTCCTTAATATGTCCCTGCCTTCTGGGTTTCTTTATAGCAGAGATTTTTGTTGTTGCCTGCAGATGGCTAGGGTTATTGTCAGGATTGGGTACATTTTTTAAAGTATTTATGAGATATGCTGTAGAAATTTACATAAACTAGAGTTTTTACATTAGAATGAGGAGTAGGAAAAAAATCTTAACTTTCAATTTTGTTTTCCTCTGGTGTATAAAAAATCTATTTTCATTTTTTATGATTTAATTTCTGCCTTTTTACACATCATTTCTTAAGAAACTTCTCTAATGTCTTTTTATGTAGTTTTATAAATGCAGGTTTTGTGTAATCAATTCTAGATCATTAGTACCTAGCCTTAAATTCCAGATGTTATTTTTAGCACTTAGAAGGGTAAGGCTACTACTACTTTGCCTCTACCACTTGTCACATGATTATGTTCTTAAATTTTTTGCAAATATTAACACTGGCTTAAAAATATATTGAAAGATAAATTTGTGATATAAGCAACATTGTTTATAACAGCTTATGAGATAAAATTAACATACTGCAAAATTTACTAAAGTACATTTTTCGGTTTTGAGTATATTCACAGAGATGTGTAAACATCGGTGCTAATTCCAGAACATTTTCATGGCTTCTGAGAAAAACGCCATATACTATTAGCAGTTACTTCCCATTCCGTCCTTTCTCCAGTCCTTGGGAACTAACTACTTATCTACTTTCTATCTCTATGGATTTGCCTATTTCAGACATTATATGAAATCATACAATATATGGTCTTTCATGTCTGGTTTTTACTTGGCCTAATGTTTTCAGAGTTTGTCCGTGTTATAGCACATATAATTATTTCATTTTTATGGCTAATTTGTGTAGATTCTCCACACACATGTCAGCACTTGCTATTATTCATCTTTTTTTTTTTTTTTAAAGACAGGGTCTCCCTTTGTACTTCATGCTGACCTTGAACTCACTGTCTAGCCCAGGCTGGCTTTAAACTCAACAGTGATCCTCCTGCCTCAACCTTCCAAATGCAGGGATTATAGGCATGTGCCACCATACCCAGCTTCTTTGTCTTTCGTCAGTGTTGGAAATCAAACTCAAAGCCTCATGCATGTTAGGCAAGTGCTCTACCACTAAGCTACCCCACTAGTCCTGTTATCTTATCTTTTTTGATGATAGTCATTGTAGTGGACATAAAGTAGTGTCTCACTATGGTTTTGATTTCCATTTCACTAGTGATTTGTGATATTGAGCATCTTTTCATATGCTTATTGGCTATTTGTGTGTCATCTTTGGGTATGAATGGTCTGGGGCTAGGGATTTAGTTGAGGGGTTCTGCCGCCTGCCTCCCAAGTGAAAGGTCCGGAGTTCGGTCTCCCTCCACCTCTGGACCAAAAACAAACAAACGAATGGTAGCTGGATAGCATACTATTGCTTAGTTTTCTTGATTTGAGTTAGTTTTTGGTCTTTTAATTCAAAATTAGTCTATCCTTGAAGTCTTTTTATAAAGCTAATTTTAGCTCTCCCTCATGAAAACATTAGATGCTCATTTGAATTTCTATAAAGATAGCTTATATCTACTTTTTTGTTTGATGTAGGGTCTCTCTTTGTAGTTCAGGCCTTGAACTTACTATATAGCCCAAGCCAGCCTCAAACTTCCAACCCTCATGCCTTAGACTCCTAAGTGCTGGGAGGGACTATAGGGATGTTCTTCCATGCCTTCCAGTTTATCCTTACTTTGATAAGCCAAGGTAGATAAAATATGTAGTAGATTCTATTTCAATTTTTTATTGTGAATGTATACTGCTAGGCTTAAGAAGTTAGCAAAGGTAAAATTCACAGGTAGAGAATCCAGTGGCTCATTAAAACTGTTGAGTATTTTGTGCATTGTGAGGCTGTCAGCTGATAATGAGTTGAGAGGAAGAATAGATCTCTAAGGTAAAGAAAATTGATGCTTGACATAGCAACTGATGTTGAAACTAGTATTTTGTATATGTGGGAACACTGCTTATAGGTAGATATAGGAAAGTATGTAATTTCATCTGTATGTCCCTTGTTTCCCAGCGAGGTACCATGCGACGACGCTATGAAGACGATGGCATTTCAGATGATGAAATTGAAGGAAAAAGAACTTTTGACTTGGAAGAAAAACTCCATACCAACAAATATAATGCCAATTTTGTTACATTTATGGAAGGAAAAGGTCAGTTTTGTTTTGGTTTTTTTTTTTCTTCTTGAGTACCTGGGCTCAAACTCAGGACCTTGGGCTTGCAAGGCAGGTGGTGGAACCACTGAGTTAAATCCCCGGCCCAATCAGTATCATTTTGATTCAAAGGTGCAATCCCTTGATATAGGATGTCATAGACAACTTTTGATTTAGCATGTATGCAACTGAAATTTTGCCTGTTGATGCTATTTATCCATTTTCTTTGGTTGCATAATATGACCTATACACACTCTTCCCTCCCCCATTCTTGTACCCTTGAATCATTCTTGTATTAAAAGGAATCAAAAGTGGGTATGGTGGCTCACACCTGTAATTTCAGTACCTGGGAGGCTGAGGCAGGAAGACTGAAAGTTTGAGCCTACCCCTGGCAACTTGGGTTTGTTTTGTTTTTGACATCTTGTCTCAAAGAGAGATGGAGCACTGGAGATGTAGCTGAGTGTTCCCTGGGTTCAATCCTCAGTACCACCAAAAAAAGAAAAAAAAAGACAGTCTTTTATTAGACTAGGAGTGTTATTGTAGTTATGGTATTTTGAGACAGGGTCTTGCTTTGTAATACAGGCTGACTTTACTATGTAGCCCAAACTGGCTTCAAACTCTTGGCAATCTCCCTGAGTGCTGGGATTACAGGTGTGTGCCACCATGCCTGCCTCTATTGTTTTTTTCTTAATGGCCTTTTGCTTGGGTTTTATTTGTTTGTTTATTTATTGGTACAGGGATTGAACTTTGCCAGGCAGGTGGTGAAATCACTGAGCTAAATCCCCAGCCCTACTTGGGTTTGATTTAAAATAGTATAATAAACCCTTTTATGCATATATGTACCCCATTGAAACAAAGGTGGGATTCTATTTGTATCACATAGCTTTGATCCTTAGCAGAGTTGATAAAGATATCATAGGTGTATTGTAGTGATGGTCAGGATTAATTTTTTGATTGGTAAGAAACAGGATAATGGTAATTCCTATTTAGAATTTATGAGATGGCTCATTAATAATATTGTACCCTCTGTTGTTTAAATTCTAAATTTCCTGTAGAAATGCAGACATAGCAAACCCTTAAAGCCCTACTCTTCAGTGTGTTCTTCCTATTTTCTATGAGGTGCTTCTCAGTAACAAGTATGTGTTTATTGTCTAATAGAGCACAACAGTATGCACAGAAGGAAAACTATCTATACCTTATTATTTACACCTTTTTATGACCCTTTTGTTTTTATTCCAACTATGCCTTTTGTCTAATAATTGTTTTCCTGTGGTGACAGATTTTAATGTAGAGTATATCCAGCGGGGTGGCTTGAGAGACCCTCTGATATTCAAGAATTCTGATGGACTTGGAATAAAGTAAGTGTTCTGGGCCTGGCAGGGTATGATTGTAAAGTAGTTGTAGACTATGGCAGTATTAAGAACCCAGAGCAGTAGGTAATTGAAAATAATTTCTCACTTATTTTAAAATGTAGCCAGGTGTGGTGTCAATGCCTGTAATCTCAGCACTATGGGAGGCCAAAGCAGGAGGAACACAAGTTCAAGCCCAGTTTGGGCAATTTAGTGAAATCCTGTGGTGGTGGTAGTGGGGGGTGGGGTGTCAGTGCAAAAGCCCTGGGTTTAAAATCCCTAGTATAGCAAAAGAAAGAAAGAGAGAGAGAGACAGACAGACAGACTACACACCGATTTATGTTGTAGGTAAAAAGTATAAGTGAGGTAAGAAGAAATTTAAATCTCTTGAAATCTTCCACCTTTAAATAATCATTGCTAACATTTTGTTGTATATTTTTTTTCCTGTGTCAATATGTGAATATAATCATTTATATTTGAAAAATTATTTTAAGTCTAAATGTGAAGATTTACATGCCTGATTGGGGAGCCCCCAGTATTGGAAGAAAAAGCTCACACTGACTAGACAAGTTGTGCTTATGATTTATACTTACTGGTGTTTGTTTCCTAGGATGCCAGATCCAGACTTTAGTGTGAATGATGTCAAAACGTGTGTGGGTAAGTATCAAGCTTTCAGGCGCAGGGGCTTTGAGGCAAAGATTTAAGACACAGAACTGAATCCTAAATCTCAAGCTGAGGTATACCGTTCAGGAATATTGCAGTATATACTCAATTAGAAACTACTATTTTAATAGCAGCTAAGAATTTTCCCTAAAGAAGTTACAAAAGTTGCCTCATGTAATGCTCACTAGCCATAAAACTTTTGAATCTTGTCCTTTTCCTTTGTCACTATACATACTTCCCTCTCTCCATAAAGGTCTTGCCTTCTAAGGCAACCTTCCCAGGAAACTAAAAATTTATATTTCTGCATTAAAGTCTCTCTCTTCACTTTCCCTGTAGACTTCAGTTCTTGTCTTGGATCTTTCGTGGGTTCCAGGGACCTCCTTCCCTCTTCTCCTCCTCCTTGCACTACTGTATTCCAGTGTCAAGACACCAAATCTAGGAGAGGCTCTTTCTCTGCTGCTCACCACTCCACCATCTGAAAATTTATACTTCTCAGCCAAGAAAGAATCTTCTGATATCTGTGATTCTCTTTCTGGGTCTTAAAAGCAGTAGAGGCTTTACCTAGAAATTCTCACCCATGCCACATTTAGTAATATGTCTAAGACTTGAGACTTTGTAAGCTGATAAATAAATATATTAAATTTTCTCATCTAAGCCGGGCTTAGTGGTGCATGTCTATAATCCCAGCACTTGGGAGGCTGAGGCAGGAAGATTACCATGAGTTTGAGTCTGCCCTGAACTGCATATTGAGGCCCGCCCTGTGTTAAAAACAAAAAATTTCTCATCCATGGTTGGTTAAATTGAATCTTTAAGAGCCAGGCATGGTGGTGCACGCCTTTAATCCCAGCATTAGGGAGGCTGAGGCAGGAGGATCACTGTGAGACCAGGCTGGGCTACATAGTGAGTTCCAGGTCAGTCTCAACTACATAGTGAGACCCTGTCTCAAAACAAACAAAAAATGCTGAAAAAAAATATAGCTGAAGCTACGCATGTTGATGCACACTTCTAATCCCCTAGAGTGTAGTAAGTACTTAGTAAATCTGATGAATAATTAAAATTCTTTCCCACTTTTTATAAGCCGAGCTCTCTCCCTGGAGGTGGGGGATTCTAACATAAACTACTATTTGAATACTAGTCCGTTATTTTACTTTTTTTTTTTTTTTTTTTTTTTTTTTTTTTTTTTGAGGTGCTGGTGAGCAAACCCAGGAGCTTGTGTATGCTAGGCAGGTGCTGTACCACTGAGCTGTATCACCACCCCTCACTTCCTTCTATCCTTTCTTTTTTTCACCCCTTATTTCCTTTTATCTTTTTTCACTTCCTTTCTTAATGGACTTCTGGGACAGTAATTCACTGGATTTGTGAAGTAGCAGACAACCATAGCTTTTCTTTATTGGTTAGATATTCTTATGGTTTGTGGTCTACAAATGATCTGTATGAGAATCATCTGTGATGACTTAACACTAGTTTTTTTTGTTTGTTTGTTTTTCTAGTACCTAGAGTCAAACTCAGGACCTTGCACTTACCAGGCAGGTGTGGTACCACTGAACTAAATCCTAGGCCCCACTATGATAACTTGCTAAAATGGAGATTCTGGAAAAGTGGCAGGAAGTTTTCTCCCCCATGTAAATAATAATTATGTTGGCAGAGTCTGTCTGGTATAACTTCTTTTTTTTGGTACCGGGGATTGAACTCAGGACCTTGCACTTGCAAGGCAGGCAGTGGAACTACTGAGCTAAATCCCTGGCCCTCGTGTAAGTATTTTTAAAAATTTCTAATCTACTGAAGGCTTGCATCTTCCTTCCAGAGGAAGATTTGGACAGTAAAGTACAGTTAATTTCAACCAATTCCAGGTCTTAGTATATTTGGTCATGCTCCATACCTCCTTACCCCCACCAACCAGGCCCCATGGTACACAGCTATGGCTGTGTTTCTTTGAACAACCAGCAAACGGCTTGTAAGAGCCAAGATAGGCAAAAAAGGCCCCGTCCTGCTAATATGGGAAACCTGAGGTATGATCACTGATTGCTTATATAGATACAAAGAAGCAGATGACCGTTGTTTTATTTTCTCTCAACTGTTGCAGGCTTTTCTCCTACTCAAGCAATTTCCAGTGGATTTTATAGTCTGGTGCCCTTTTTCTACCCCTTTTCATTTTTCTGTTTGGAGGACAGGCATTAAAGATTAGGTCGTTCAAAAGCAACTACATATACAGAGAAAAGTGGAAAGCGATCACACATGCCCAGGGAAAGGTGCAGGCTCATAAAAAACAGAAAAATTTTACATTTATACCTCATGTGGCAGAGAGACAGCCTACAACAGTTAAAAACAAATAACCAAAAAACCCTGAAAAACAGTGGCAAGTACACTGCGAACTCTGGGGAAGGGAAAGAATCTGAGTTACCACATTATTATACTTAGATGTCCAGTTTTCAGGAAAGTGTGACCCATTTCAAAAGACAAAAGTAAATCAACAGATAAAGTCCCTAAAAAAAGACCTGATTCCTAATTTAAGAAATACTTTAAAACAACTGTGTTAAAGATGCTCAAAGAACTAGATACAGAGAAAGTCAGGAAAAAACAATCAGAATTTATGATCAATAAAAGAAAAAAATTTTAAAGTTGAAAAGTACATTAATTGAAAATTTATTAGGAGCATTCAGAGGCAGATATAAGCAGCTTTCCTATACTATGACTATTGGCCATGATGTTTCTGCCTCATCACTGGCCTAAAGCAATGGAACAGATGACATGAACTGAAACTTTTGAAACTATGAGTCAAAGTAAATATTTCATCCTTTAAGTTGTGGGGGGGAGTATCAGAGCAACCAAAAACCTTTTTATTTTTTTGAAACTGGGGATCAAACTCACAAAAACCTCATAATACAATAGCCATTCTAACAGTTTTTTTATTAGTCCATATTTGCAGTACATAATGATTACATTTATCTTGAGGACTTTATACATGTACGTAACACATCTTAATTCTTTCTATGTCCCCCCCACTTCCCAGCTGCATATAATTGTTACTGTTATTTTTTGAGACGGGGTCTCACTATGTAGTTCAGGCTGGCCTTGCACCTCACTATATAGTCTAGGCTGGTCTTGAATTTGTGGCAGTCCTCCTTAACTTTCCAAGTGCTAGGATTACAGGTGTGTGCCACTGTATACAGCTACTGTTGTATCCCCCCACCCTGTCTCCTTTATTCTTCCTATTATCTACCTTTTTATTCTAATAGTTTTTTGTTTGTTTTAGGGTGCTTTAAACAATTTATTTAACTGAAATACCATATACTGACTTCCATTTATTTTTATATCTTTTCCCCATTGAGGATTTTCAAGCCAATACAAATATTTGAAAATATTTGGCCATTTGGGTATACACATGTATTATACCTCATATCTTTCATCAAAAAAACACTAAAGGCCTGACCCAGTTAACTAGGTACAGTGAGAATCTGCTCCAAATATTTGTTTCTCCAAGGTAAAGGCACCACACACCTGTTCAATTAAGAAAACCATCCTTATAACACAGAATAATTTTTTTATATTTAAGGCGGGCCTAGAATACCTAGCCATTAGTTAGGCGCTGTATGGCAGAGCTGCATCCCCAGCTTATGCCATGAATTCATAGAGAATAGGTTCTGACAACTCAGGCTCCTTTCTGTTGGGTCTCACAAAGTGTGCTGCTCTGGGCGGGGCAAGCTGGTACTTTAGTTGAACCCAGACACTTTCTATTTGGCTTCCTTCTTTTTCTGATCATTTTTCTTGACATGTTTCAGGAAGCTGTCTCAACTCCTTGAGTGTTTTAATATGCTCAGTGCACACATGAATCCTCTTGGCAAATATCTTGCCCTTAACTTGCTTGTTTACAACAGTGCCAACAGCATGCTGGGTAACATTGTAGACTCTTCCAGTTTTGCCATGGTAACATTTGCATGGCATTCCTTTTTGAACAGTGCCCATTTCTTTGATGTCTATGATATTACCCTTTTTTGTAGATTTGCATGTATGTAGCCAAAGGAACAACCCCATGTTTTGTAAAAGTCCTAGAAAACATATAATGTGTTCTTCTCCTCTTTCCCTTTATGTTGTCAGGTTGGCAAATTACTGGAGGATGGTGGTTCTGGCTGAAAGGACTGTTTTGGTTTTTTGAGACAGGGTCTCACTGTGTAGCCTGGACTGGCCTGGGATTCGTGCCAGTTCTCTTGCCTCAGCCTCCCCAGTGGTGGAATTACAAGCATGTGCCATCTTATTCTAACAGTTTTTAAGTGATGATGAGTTCATGACAGCTCCGTCCCGTAGGCACCCTTATAAAATGGAGCAAGTTTTAGTCCCTCTTCTCTCCTACCCTCTTGCCTCCTCTCATTGAATGATGCAGTGGAAAAGCCCTTGCCAGGTCCCAGAACCTTGATATTGGACTTCCCATTCTCCAAAACCATGAGCCAGAAAATTCCTATTCATTTACCCACTCTCAGGTGTTCTGTTATGTCAGCACAAACAGACTATAATAGAGCCTAAGAGGACGGGTCAGAAATCATTAAGTAGACCAGTATATATGTGGGAATATCAGAGAGAAAGGCCAGAGAAACTATTGAGGAAATAATAAAATGAGCTTATAGACTCCCAGTCCTCACTGAGGCACATTAAAATCAAATCTTTCAAAAGCCAAAGATAGGCCATTGGAAGCATCAAGAAAAAAAAGTGACTCATCACATACAGGGATGCTCAAATAGATTATGAACAGATTTCTTATCACAAATTTTGGAGTTCAGGAGGCAGTGAACCACTATATTTAAAAAATGCTAAAAGAAAAATAATTTGTCAATCAAGAATCCAATAACCGGCGGAACTGTCCTTGTAAAGGAAGGGAGAAACTAAGACATTCTTAGATAAGCAAAAGCTATATGAGTTTGTTACCAGTAGAACTCTCCTGCAAGAAGTGCTCACCTAAGTTGGACATGGTGGTGCCTGCTATAATCCCAGCACTTGGGAAGCTGAGGCAGGAGGATCACTGAGAGTTTGAACCAAGCCCAAGCTACATAGTGAGTTCATGGCCAGCTTGAAGTACAGATCTCAGTGAAGGTAAATATATGGACCAATTACAAAGGCTGGTATATTGTGATAATACTTTTTTTGTTTCCCACATAATTAAAACTAAAACACCCCTTACCCCTCAGTACTGGAGGTTAAACCCAGAGCCTTTGCACTGAGCTACATCTCTAGCCTTTTTTAATTTTTTGGAGACAGGGTCTCATTAAGTTTTGGGGACTGGGCTCAAAATTATCCTCCTGACTCCACCTCTCAGAATCAAGAGATTATAGGCATAGGCCATCATACTCAGCTGTGTGGGGCGGGTGTGTGCAGTTTTGAACCTTAAAGTAATTGAGAAATGTATGAAAGGAGAGAAAGCATTCCCCTTTGACAAGGATAGAAGAAGCTCTTAGGCCTGATGACACACATGTGCATAGGGTTAAGGCATTGCCACCTGCTTAAAATAATTGCAGAAATGAAGGACAAGAAAAACTGTAAGACACATTGACATAAAATAGCAAAATGATAGTAGTATCTTTTAAGGTAAATGGATTAAACTTCAATCAAAAAGTATTGGTAGAATATATTTAACAACAGCATGATTCTACTGTGTGCTTGCTACAAGGTATGCAAAAGAGGAGTGGCTATAATAAATAGGTTTTAAATAAAAATGTCACAAGACACAGTGACGTATTAATGTTCAACAGAACAAGAAAACCAAATTTAAACAATTAGACCCCAGTGATAGACCATCAAAATATATAAAGCAAAAACTGACAGAACTAAAGGAAGAAATATACAACTCTATACAACAGTAGAGACTTCAGTACCCCCAGTCAGTTGTGGATGGAGCGCTTAACACAAACCACTTAGATCTAATAAACATATACAGAATAATCACCCATGGGATATACATTCTTCTCAAGTATACACATACCTGGAAAATTTTCTGAGACCATATATTAGGTCACAAATTAAATTTCAATAGATTTTTTAAAAAATACATCAAAGTGTCAGCTGCAACCACAAGGCGATAAAGTTAGAAATTAATAGCAGAAGTAAGACCATAAAGTTTACAGAAATTCTTTAAACACCAGGGGAAAAAAGAAATCCCAAGGGAAATAAATTACTTATAGGCAAATGAACACAACACAACATACCAAAAATCAAGGGATATAGTGAAAGTAGTGCTAAGGGAGAAATTTATAAATGCTTACATTTAAACATCTCAAATCGATAAAGTTTAACACAACTAGAAAATGAAAAACTAAGAATAGCACAAGGAAAGAAATGGTAAAGGTTAGAGCAGAGATAAATGAAGTAAGAGTACAGAAAACTAATAGAAATTGAACCTAAAAGTTGGTGGTCCTCTTCCCTCCCTCCCACCTGAGATTCATTCCAGGGTGTCCCAAATGCTATGGAAGTGCTAAACCACTGAACTATATCTCCACCCTTTAAAAAATGTTTCATTTTGAGACAGGACTAAGTTATCCAGGCTGGGCTTGAACTTATCCTCCTGCTTCAGCCTCCTGAGTAGTAGTTCAAAATTACAGGAACTTATCACTACACCCAGCAAAAACTTAGTTCTTTGAAAAAAAGACTATTAAAATCGACAAACCTTTAGCCAGATGGACCAGTGGGGGAAATTACGAAAGTAATAAATGGAAAGACATTAGCACCAATTCTAAAGAAATAGAAAACGAATGAGTCATATTTTAACCGAGAAAAAAATACAAAAGAGAAAATAAAAAGGACTGCAAGAATACGATTCACAGTTGTTTACCAACAAACTGACTAACCTAAATAAAGTTGACAAATTCTTAGAAAACACAAAACACCAAGATTTAACTCACAAAGAAATAAAAAATCCTGAATAAATGTATAGTAGTAATCAGATTAAACCACTATTAAAAATTTCTCCCAACAAAGAAAAGCCTGAGCCTGTGACCACTCCTTGGTGAATTCTACCCAACTTTTGAGCCAGTCCTCAAACTTTCCCAAAGAATTAAAGAGAGAATACTTGTATACACATTCTGTAAGAACAGCATTACCTTGAAAGCAAAGCCAAAGAAAACCACAGGCCAAATTTTGTTGTGAACATTGATGCAAAAATCCTCAAAAAGTCCTGTACACATTTAATTCAGCAGCATATGAAAAGAATTATGTACCAAGCCGGGCATGGTGGCACACGTCTGTAATCCCAGCACTCTGGAGGCTGAGGCAGGATTGCTGTGAGTTGGAGACCAGCCTGGGTTTCATAGTGAGTTCCAGGTCAGTCTCAACTGCATAGTGAGACCCTGTCTCAAAAAAACCAAAAAAAATAAAAATAAAAAAAAAAAGAAGGGATTTAAATTGGATAAAAGTAAAATTATCTCTATTCACAGAAAAAATTGCTTTATACCTAAAAAACACCAAAGATCCCACCAAAAAAGTATTAGAAATGAATAAATAAATAAATAAAAATTTTAAAAAAGTAAAACTATTAGCAGAGTAGTGGGATACAAAGAAAACAAATAGTTGCAGTTTTAGCTGGGTGTGGTAGCATAAGACACACTCAGGAGGCTGAGGCAGGAGGATTGATTTGAGTTCAAGGCCAGGCTGAACTATACAGTGAGACCCTGCCTCCCCCGCCAAAAAAATTACATACGTAACAGTGAATATTCTGAAAAGGGAATTATGAAAAAAATTCCATTTACAATAGTATCAAAAAAGACAGGCTAGGGCTCAGTGGTACCATGCCTGCCTGGCAAGCAAAAGGTCCTGAGTCTGATCTCTGGTACAGAATGGGTGGGGTGGTGGGGAAAAACAAGAATAAAATATTTGGGAATTAACCCAGGAAAAAAATTTTTTTTGTGTGTGTTACCTGGAAATTGAACTCAGGACCTTGCACTTTCAAGGCAGGCAAGTGGCACCACTGAGCTAAATCCTTAGCCCCCAGGAATTAAAAACATACAAATGTTGTTGGAAGAAATTAAGGCGTAATTAAATTGAAATATAACCCATGTTCATTGGATGACTTTCATTTATTTAATTTTTTTCTGTCTTTGTTTTTGTGGTGCTGAGGGTCAAACCCAGGTTTTCACGCATATGAGGCAAAAGCTGTACCCTTCACTGAGTTACACTCTCGGTTCTGGAAGACTTAATATTGATGTTGGTACTACCTAGAGTAATCTACAGATTAATTGAAAGCTCTGTCAAAATCCTAATAGCATTTTTTGCAGAAATAGAAAAACCACCCCTAAAATTCACATAGAATCTTCAGGGACCATGAACAACCAAAACATTCTTGGAACAAAAAAAAGAAGAGAGCTGAAGGATACATGCTTCTTGAATTCAAAACTTTATACAAAGCTGAATACAAAGTACTCAAAACAGTGGTACTTGTATAAATACAGAAGTGCCAAAGAAATAAATCTGAGTGGGGTGTGGTGGCTCATCCCTGTAGTTCCAGTACTTGGGAAGCTGTGGTGGGAGGCTGAGGCAGGATGATCACAGTGAGTTCAAGGCCAGCCTGGACTGCATAGTTTTTTTTGAGACTCTCTCAAAACAATAAGTACATAAATTATACATACAAATAGGATATATATAAGTGTTACAGAAGGAATTTGTAAGTGACACACAGGCAGCAGAATGGAAGTAAAATAACAAATTTAGGGCCAGGGATTTAGCTCAGTGGTTCTGGTGACTGCCTCGCAAGCGCAAGGACCTGAGTTCAATCCCCAGTACCAAACAAAAACCAAGTTTAATTGTCATTGAGGATCGATCGATTAAATTTGTTATTTTACTTCCATTCTGTTGCCTCTGTGGGTGTCACTTACAAATTCCTTCTGTAACATAAGTACTATATGGATGTGATAGGATACAATAGAGAGCCCAGAAGCAAATGCTTATATATGGCCAAATAATTCTGAACAAGGGTACCAAAACCATTCAGTGGGGGAAAAGGACATTCTTTCCACAAATAATACTGGATATTTAAATGCAAAAAAAATGAAGTTGGACTCCTATCTAACATCATATGCAAAAAGTAACTAAAAATGGATTAAAGACCTAAATGTGAGACCTAAAGCTGTAAGACTCTTAAAGAAAACAGGGCAGGGGCCTCATGATAATACTGGTTTTGGCAGTAAATTCTTGGATAAGACACCAGATAAACAGGAGGCTGGGCATGGTAGTGCACACATGTAGTTCCATCATTGGGAGGCTGAGGTAGAAGGATTGCCATGAATTCAAAGCCAGCCTGAACTATGTAGTGAGACCCTTTCTCAAAAAGACAAACTCAAAGCCAGGCATGGTGGCTCACGCCTATAATCCCAGCACTCAGGAGGCTGAGGCAGGAGGATCGCTGTGAGTTCGAGACCAGCCTGGGCTACATAGCGAGTTCCAGGTCAGTCGCAACTACATAGTGAAACCCTCTCTCAAAAAACAAAGGAAAAAAAAACAAAACAAACTCAAAACCAGATTAAGAGGCGATAAAAGTAGTAAATAGAATTGGGCTAAAAAATGTAAACATTTGTATATGAAAAGACATTGTCAGCAGATTTTAAAAAGTATTTATAAAGTGGGAGAAAATATTTGCAAGTGATGTTTCTAAGAAGAGATTCATTTCTAGAGTATATTGACAACTTAGACTCAACAATTTTAAAAAACTCAATTCAGAAATGAGCAAAGGAATTGAACAGATGTTTCTCCAAAGAAGATTCACAAATGGCCAATAAACATATGGAAGGATGTTCAACATTACTAATCATTAGGGACATGCAAATCAAAACTACTGTACAGTGAAGTGCTGGCATATAGCTCAGTGGTGGAATGCTGCCATGCACAGAGCCCTGAGTTCAAGCCATGGCACTGCAAAATAAAATGTACAGTGTAATACTACAGTGCTTCTATCTTAATGGGTGCTATCAAAAAAAAAGGCCCAAAAGATTAACAAGTGTTGGTGAGGATTTGGAGCAATTGAAACCCCTTTGAATTGTGGCAAAAATGTAAAAATCATACAACCACCATGAAAAACAGTATGGTGGTTTAAAAAAAAAAAATCACCACATAATCTAGTAATTCTTCAGGGCATGTACCCAAAGAATTGAAAGCGTAATTTGAGATATTTGTACACCTGTCCTCATTGCAGCATTATTCACAACAGTTAAAATAGAGAACCAACACAAGTATCCAACCAACAATAGATCCAGACTCCTGTATATAATTTTTGGTTTTCTGCTGTATACACATATATAATGTCCTATTTGATCATTGATCTCCTTTAGATTTCTTCACATTGAACAAGTTTTCATTTCTTTAGTATGTCTTGACTTCTAATAGTGATCTTTGGAAACCCTTTGTAATTTAAACTTTCTAATCAAACTGATGGATGATCACAGGTATCTTTGCTGTGATTTAAAATACAGCACTGCCGGGTGTGGCGGCGCATGCCTGTAATCCCAGCACTCGGGAGGCTGAGGCAGGAGAGTCACTGAGTTCGAGACCAGCCTGGGCTACATAGTGAGTTCCAGGTCAGTCTCAACTACATAGTGAGACCCTGTCTCAAAAAACCAAAAAAAAAAAAAAAAAAAAAAACCAACACTGGAGGCTCAAGATTATGCTCAGGG
>NW_022900939.1:21624491-21677360 GCF_012274545.1 Fukomys damarensis | reverse complement strand
AAAAAAAAAAAAAAAAAAAAAAAAAAAAACCAGCACTGAGGGCTCAGGATGTAGCTCAGTGGCACAGCGCCTGACTGGCAAGCATGAGGCCCTGAGTTCAATTCCTGGTTCCAAAATAATGATGATAATAATAATAATAAAATAACATACAGCATTGAGAGCCAGGCATGGTGGCGCACACCTGTAATCCCACCACTTGGGAGGCTGTTGAAAGAGGATCGCCAAGAGTTTGAAGCCAGCCTGGGCTACATAGTTCAAGGCCAGCCAGCACTACAACGTGAGGCCCTGTCTAAAAAATCCGAATAAATAATAAAATAAAATACAGCACTTATTATGTCTAACCTAATTTATCAGAAATTTCATTTGATGGGCTGGGGATTTAGCTGAGCAGTTCGGTGGCCTGCCTTGCCAGCGCAAGGACCAGAGTTCAATCCCTGGTACCAAAAAAAAAAATTTTTTTTTCATTTGATAACTTTCTATTCCTTTTGTTTTGTTTTTTAGATAGCTCACTAAATTGCTAAATTCCCCAGATTAGGCTCGAACTCAAAGTCCTCCTACCTCAGCCCTCGTAGAGTGCTGGGATTATAGGCATGTGCCAACACAATTGGCTATGATCAAACTTAGTACAGATCAACTTAGTGATTGTCAAATTCACTAGTGAGTAAAACATCGATTATAATCATCATCGATATATGAACTTTTGCTAATACAGTTTTTTTCATCCTAAAGTAGAACATTACTTTTCCCGTGTCTGTTTATATATCAGAAGGAAGAAAATTATATAAATTTATATGATATATTGGTTGTAAGGATAGACCCTGGAGCAAAACCTCTGGTGTTCAAATGCCAATTCCTCTGATTACTAGCCTTGTAACCTTGGACAAATTACTAAAATGTGAAATGTTTGTAATAGTGCCTGATAAATAATGTTTTCAGTAACCATTAGCTATTACTTTGACTGTCATTCTTTAAATGCTATGGCATATACATAGAATTCTGCTTTCTCTAGTAGCATTGGAAGGATGGAACTTTGCTTTTGTTTTGCACTGTTCTTTCTTTTTTTTTTAGTACTGGGAATTGAACTCAGGATCTTGCACAGTGCCCCAGAGCTAAATCCCTGGCCCTGTACTATATTCTTGAAGGAAAGCATTCACTTTTATGTTTAATTTTTTAAAATTGTAGTTAAATATAGATAACAAAGCTTATCATTATAACCAGTTTTTAAAGTGTGCAGTTTAGTGGCATTAAGTGTATTCACAGTGTGCAACCATCATCACTACCTTCTTTCAGAACTTTTCATCATGACACACCAAAACTACATAACTATTAAGCAGTCATTCCTTCCTCTTACTCCCTGGGAACCACTGATCTGCTTTGTATTTGTATTTCACATAAATGAGTCATACGGTATTTAGACTTATATATGACTTCATTCACATAGCATATTTTTAAGGTTTATCCATTCTGTTTATGTATTCGTACTTCAGTTCCATTTTATAGCTGAATATTTCATGAATTTGCCATTTTGTTACTCATTTGGTGATAAGACATTTGAGTTATTTTCACCTTTTAACTATTATGAATAGAGATGTTATGAGTATTCATTTATGCACTTTGGTTTGACCCCTCTTCAGTTCTTTTGGCTAAAAATGTAGAATGGAATTATTGGATTATGTGGTTATTTTATGTATAATTTATTCAGGAACTGCCAAAGTTTTCCATAGTCGTTGCAGTATTTGGCATTTTCACAAGCATTATACAAGTGTTCCAATTTCTCTCCATCCTTGATAGCACTTGTTATTTTCCATTTTTTAAATCATGGCTATCTCAGTGAGTGTGAAGTTATCTCATAGCAGTTTTGATTTGGCATTCACTTTTTCCCTTATCATGCAGAGGGAATTTATTGATTGCCTTAACATTCTCATTTATGTTTTTCAGTATACGTTGCCTATCTGCCTCACTCCTACCATATTCTTGTTATCTCTTGTCTCTTACTAGACTATTAACTTTTTGAATGCAGGGAATTAGGCCCTAATACTACCTGGTATAACCAGCAAGACACATATCTATGTTTAGCAGGCCACATACATAGTTGTCCTCTCCTTTTTGTGGTCATATTTTTAACTAATTTAGCTGGACTGCCTCTCTATAGCTTCTCTTACATTATTGCCTCTGATTGGAATTGTTCCTGTTCAATTTTATTTTGTATGAATTTTGTTTATCCTTCCACTTCTTTTCCTGACACCTTTTCTGATCAGTCTGGTAAAAATACATAATTTTTCTTTTGTTTTTACTACTATTGAATTCAGCATATAGTTGGTACTAACATTTTACTTCATTAATTAAATCCTTACAGTGGCCCACAGGTTGACTTTAACTCATAAAATGTGTTCAGATTGAGGGACAGGAATTCAGCTCAGTGGCGCAGTGCATGCTTCGCAAGTGCAAAGTCCTGAGTTCAGTCCCCAGTACCGGGGAAGAAAAAAATGTGTTAAAATTGAGAAGTAATATAATTTGTCCAAGTAGTACGTACTGGTGCTGATGTTTAAACTTAATTCTCCAAAATTACTGTTTTTTCTTCCTAATACTTTCAGTTTAACTCTTGGGGCATTCTGTACTTTGTTGTAGTCATCATGGTTCATGGAGAATTTCATGAAGACCTTTGTGTCTGTTGTAGTGTCTTTATCACATTGAAAATATTTGTGGATGAATAATTATCAGCAGGTTTGGGAGAAAAAATTCTGTTAAACTGAAGAATGGACAAATTCAAACTCAGATTGGTTCCTACTACTAGTGGGTTCTTTACTCAGATTGGAAGAGTAGATGAAGTCAGTGTTCAAGCCTGCATCAACACAGTATAACTTGGTGGGTTTGAGCATTGGCTAAAGTTAGACTGCCTGGGATTTTGCCCTGCTTTGTCTTACAAGTTACCTGACATCTATTTTATCATTTATGAAATGGACATTAACACTTAGCATTTCGAATTGTCAGGATTAAGTGAGATACTGATAAGATTCAAGCCGGATATGGTGACACATGCCTGTAATTCCAGCTCTTGGGAGGGTGCTGCAGGAGGATCACCTTGAGTTTGAGGCCAGCATAGGCTACATAATGAGTTTAAAGATGGCCTGAACAATATAGCAAGATCCTATCTCAAAAAACAAATCCAAAAGATTCAACACCAGACACAGTGTTGTAAATATGTCATAGGAAATGATTATTTTAATCTTACCTGTTGTCTTTTCCCATTCTCTGTAATTTGATTATGTTAATCACCTCAAGGGAACACTTTCTACTTGTCTATCATTGAATATCCTAAACAAGAAACGGTAGTTTGTTTCCTTTTACTTATGTTTATGTTTTATATTCTTAATATATTTAATGGTACTAGTGGCTCAGGAGAAATGATCAGTGCATCTTTCATGGCAGGGAGTCGTCGGATGGTGGATGTCATGGATGTGAATACACAGAAAGGCATTGAAATGACCATGGCTCAGTGGACACGCTACTATGAGACTCCAGAGGAAGAGCGAGAAAAACTGTATAATGTCATCAGCCTAGAGTTTAGCCACACCAGGCTGGAGAACATGGTACAGAGGCCTTCAACGGTTAGTCTGATCATTTTCTCCATGTTGTTATCAGTAGGTTTTTTTTTTTTTCACTATGAGAACTTAAAACTTTTTGCATATACCAAGATCAAGCAGAATGAAAAAGACTATTTGATAGAATTAACTTTTATACTTAGATGTTTCTTCATTTTCTAAAATAACTTAATTTTATATAGGACAAGATTCTGATTTGCATTACCAATAACTTCATTTAGGAACTTTGAACTTGGTATGTGATAAAAAGGAATCTTAAAATTCACTCATAATTACTGATGCGAAGTTTACTTAAGAAATTTCTGTTCTATAGATTAACACTTAGTGGTAAGCTCAGGAAAAAAATGGTTTAGAGCCAGATGTGCATTTTAAGAGATGATTGATGTCAAGTGTGTTGACACATGCAAACAGAGAGAGAGACACACACAGAGACAGGTGACTAGATCCTACTAGTAATAATAGATTGGCAGCCTATCTTAAAAGAATAAGTTAGCTTTTGATCTTTAGCTGTCCTGAAGGCAGATTCTTATTTAACCCATCTTTTGCTTGGCTCAAAATATTTGGAATGTACTTAGTTATTTCTGGAGCTTTTCTTCTGTTTTCATTCAATTGCTGACTCAGAACTTATGTGAAGCCATGTATAGTGGCACACATTTGTAGTCTCAGCTACTCAGGAGAAAGAGGCAGGAAGATCACTTGATCCCAGGAGTTTGAGGCCAGTCTGGGGCCAGTCTGGGCTGGATAGTGAGACCCTGTCTCAAAAACTAACAAAAAAATCACTTGAGTCAGGTCTGCCGCCTAGTATATCAGATCTGGGAATGTTCTAGTCATTTTGTGAAAGTAAAAGTGTCAATGTTTTAGCCTATCTGTATTGAAATTAATTATACCCTTTGACTTTCAAAGTTGAAATGTGATAATTGCTTATGATACCTCTCTATATATGCATATGTTACTAGTAAGTTGCATTAATATTATAATTAATATGTTTTATGTGTAGACAAAAAGCAGGAAATGTTCTAAGTTCACTATTTTCTGAAAAAAGTGTAATTTGTTCTTGTTACTGAAGATGGTACAACTAAAAGCAGAATTTTTCATTAAGAGAAGCTTCTTTTCACCCCAGAATGACAAAAATCCTTTCTTTCTTTTTTTTTTTTTTTCCCCGTATCAGTGATCAAACTCAGGATCTTGCACTTATGAGGCAGATGTGGTACCACTGAGCCTGACAAGAAACCTTTCTGTGTTCATTATCATTATTTTCATCATGTGAAAATATAAGAGACGTAGTGGTTAGAATTTAACTTTTTTTTTGTCCCACTACTAGGGATCAAAGCCAGGACCTTATGCATGCTAAACAAACACTGTGCCACTGAGCTATCTGTCCCTATCTACCTAGTGCCTCCTGCCCCCATTGAATTCAGGACCTTGACTTGCAAGGCAGGAACAGCACCACTGAGCTTAATCTCTGGCTTGTTTTTGCTTTTTGAGACAGGGTCTCACTATTTAGTCCAGGCTAACCTTGAACTCATGACAGTCATCCTACCTTGGGCTCCCAAGTGATGGGATGATAGGCTTGCACCATTGTGCCTGTCTTACCATAATGTTCTTAATAGCCAACCATGGTCCACATCATAAAGATTTTTGTACGAGAGGGAATGGGAAAATTATAATAACATTGTTTATAAATGTATTTCTTTAATATTTCTAGAATTTTAACTTAAAATTATTGCAGCTATAAATATAAAACCTGACCTGGGTCATACTTTTCTGTTATTAAAATTTAGAAATATAACACTTCTTTGTAATAGTCTAAACTTGTTTATTTTGACCCTTTTGTTTCTTTTTGTTGTTGAAGTTTGGTTGGTTGGTTGGTTGGTTTTGAGACAGTATCTCATGTTTTCCAGGCTTGCCTTAAACTAACTATGCTCTGGTGGTAGCCTCCTGAGTACCTGGGTTTATATAGGCATATACCACCATATTAAAAAATGGAACATCATTTTATAAGAATTAGAAGGGTACTACACTATTAAATGAAGGACTAGAGCCTGCCTTGTAAGTACAAGGGTCCCAAGTTTGATCCCCAGTACCAAAAAAAAAAAAAAAAAGGAGTAGAACCTATGAAAAGCCTCAGAGATAGAAAATTATCTGGAGGGCAGAGGTCACAGTACACCAATATATTTCAGGGACCTAAAACATGAACAAAAAAGTTGAGTGGCCAGGGATTTAGCTCTGTGGTTTTCTGCCTGCTTCACAAGGGCAAGGTCCCAAGTTCAATCCCTGGTACAAAAACAAACAAACAAATAAAATTGAGTAACAAGCAACTTGGGACCCTGCTATGTAAAGAATAATATGTTTTTTCTATTGATAAATTTTCCTATAGTGTATCCTTTCATTTACCGTACTCTTTTCCAATAGTTCAATCCCCGGTACTGGGGATCGAATTTGGGATCTTGCGGCTTGCAAGGCAGGCGTCAGAACCACTGAGCTAAATCCCTGGCCCTCAATAATGCTCTTTTAAAAACCCATTTTATTGAAGTTAAGTTCATAAAACGTGCATCTTAAGTGTATTTTTCAGTGAGTTTTGATAAATTTATTTACTCATGGAAGTACCAGGACAATCAATATATAGAACATTTTCTATGGTATCTTCTAAACCCAGAGCTACTTTTTTTTTCCCCTGCACTGCTGGGGATCAAACCCAGGGCATTAGGAAAGAACTTGAGAGGACATGATCCTTAAGCTCTATATAAAGAAAATAATAAGGCAGAGAGAGTGAGATGAGAATTACAGGCAGAAGAAATAGCATGTAAAAGTAGCTATAGAAAGGTAAGGTAGGCAATTTAATGCCCACTGTGAGAGATAGCATAAAGTTAAGTTCTCTGGTGAGAAAAAAAAAAATAGTCATTTGCTGTTGTCATTCTAGTAGTAACTGAGGAGGTGAATTTTTTTTTTTAAATAACAAATGGACTAGGGGTATAGCTTAATGATAAGAGCCCCAGATGAAGCCCTGTCACTACCCCACCCCCTGCAACATATACAACATACAGTATGCTTATTTGGTGATGGGAAGATTAGTTCATTGAAAGCTATGAATTATTTTTGCACACCATATGAATAGATCAAGTCCTAGATATTGGACTTCTTGCCATTATGACCCTAGTTTTGGTGTAGGACAAGTTGAAACTGGTGATTATCCTTACCAGAGACTTGGTCTCTTAGGGTTTTGTTTTTGGTACCAGGGATTGAACTCGGGACCGTGTGCTTGCAAAGCAGGTGGTGGAACCACTGAGCTAAATCCCTGGCCTGCTCTCTTATGGATTCAGTTATTTAGCCAAGGAGTATTCAAAGACTAAGCATTAACCCAAAAGGAAAGTATAAACATGTTTCCATAAATTCTATCTGTAGTAAAAAATATTTAATAATATCATAGGATGTCAAAAATGACCAACTTGCTGCAGATGAGAAATTCTACTTTCTCTAAATAAACACTTGATAAAAAATAGTGAAACAACCCAACCCTTCCCCCCTCCATCTAAAAATGAGAGCTTATAGTGTACTGAACAAGTAATGACAATACAAAGATGTGGGAGATGCTGGCCACCAAGAATCAGAAGGGCCAGGGATTTAGCTCAGTGGTGCTGCGCCTGCCTTGCAAATGCAAGGTCCTGAGTTTGATCCCCAATACTGCGGGGGGGGAATCAAAGTCATTTTTTGTTGTTGTTGTTGTTGTTTGGAGAAAAAAAAAGGCATCTGTAGGTGCTAGGTTAAAGCTGCTCACTCCCTAGTAGAGTTCTTATAGGTTCCCCTCATCTTGCTTGTTTTCTTCCATGTCATTGGTGAACCTTTTTAAAGTATTCCCACCAGCAGCATCTGGGTTTTCCCAGGACATCTGCCTCCACAGTTTTTGTCAAGACGTATACTATCAGGAAAATGATGATCAAATGTATAATTGTTATAAGGCTTACCAAGTTAAATATTTTTTTACAGCCATAAGTGAAATACTTGCGCTTTCAGCACTACATTGAATTCATGGTGGCTTGACTCTCATGCTTTTGCTGTTTAGGGCAGTTTCTTGGGGTTGGGTGCTTGAGTGCAGGCATTTGAAGGTACAGGTCATGTCACATTTCTCCAAAGTGTTAAAATAGGTTCCTATTGCTTTCATACCTCATTTCTTTAAGTAAGTATTATTTAAAACGGGTACCTAAATTCTGATAACATTATTTCAAGTATTTTAACATAATTTAATCCTAAGCATATCCCTTTGAGGTAATTTTCTTAGCTTTCTGTAGGTGAGTTCTACAGCCTCACATCCTGGAGCTTTTGATTTCTAACATACTGATGTCTGGCATATTCCTCATACAAGGCTGCCAATCCATATTGGATTTCTTTTCTTTCTTCTTCCTCCTTCCCTTCCTCCCTCCCTCCATTCTTTCTTCCTTCCTTTCCTTCCTCCCCTTTCCTCTCCTTTCTCTCTTAACTTGTGTTATTTTGGCTCTTCCAACAATAATGTATCTTTCAGTGAGTTTACAGGTACCTTCCAGACAGCATGTTTTATGGGTCAAAAACGCAAAGCAAATTAGATCAGTATTGACATAGAAGAGAATTCTTGGTTGGACGCTGCTGTGTGTCATTTAATGACTCCATTTTGATGAGTGCTGTCTTTATAGTCAGGTTGATGGAACTATTAGTCTTTATTCTCATCTAATAATTATGTCTAGAGGGCTGGGGATGTAGCTCAGTGGAACCGTGCTTGCCTGGCAAGTGCAAGGTCTTGAGTTTAATCACTGGTATTGGGGGAAAAAATATTATATCTGGAATGTTTACCTCTGACTCTAAGATTCACCAACACATATTTTTAATTTACATAAATGACATTGTCTTTTGGTATGTATTTAAAGGAATTCTATTTTTCTTGACTTTAAAATTCTCTTTAACCCTAATCCTTCCCTTAGAATTTAAATATATCTTCCTTTTTAAAGGTGGATTTCATTGACTGGGTAGACAACATGTGGCCCAGGCATTTGAAGGAAAGTCAAACAGAATCAACAAATGCCATCTTGGAAATGCAGTACCCTAAAGTGCAGAAGTAAGTGATTTACTTTGTGGTTTTGTTTTTTTGTTTTTTGGTGTGCTATGAAGTACTAAAGTGACAACAAGGAGTAGTTCCTCCATTTGGGGATTTGCTGTGTACTAAGTTGTCAAAAAAAGAAGGGAAGGAAGGAAGGAGCGAGGGAGAGAAATTTAAATAGTAGATTTTACAGGTCCAAAAGGATGAGGGTGTGTATCAGAGTACTGTAGCACATGATCCCATGGTTAAAGAAAAAACTATATCCTCTGGCAATGTGATAATTTGAAATTACACCCCTTCCACCTTCTAGAAATGATTAGATGGAAGGAAGGTAGAAGGAGTACATAAGGAAGAATGTGGCATTTTTGAAAGTAGGTCCTCTTTTTCCATCAGTACACTAATGCTGTGCTTTTTTTTTGGTGGGGGGGCCAGGTACTGTTTAATGAGTGTTCGAGGCTGCTATACTGACTTTCATGTGGACTTTGGTGGTACCTCTGTATGGTATCACATCCACCAAGGGGGAAAGGTATGGTCATGGTTGTGGTGAGGGTTGGAATATGGAGTTACTTAATATGCCCTGAAAATGAATCTGTTAGGAAATTGTACCCATTTGTATCTGGAGAGAATTACAGTTTTGAGTTGACTTACATGTCTAGTGTTCACTAGGAATTTTAGTATTTATCTAATCCATTATCATGATAGCAAAATTGATACCGTAATAGGCAATCTCAGTAGTCTTGTTTCTAGATCCCCCAAGTGACACTAAGGTGACTTTAGGAGAACATAATTTCTGTACTTGGTAGTATAATAATGTAATGGAAGAGAACACACATTTTAGATAGCTGCACAATGAAATCAGCAGATTAAGATCCAAATCAGTTTTCCTCATTTGGAGGCATTGGTTAGAAATGTGACCAAAGGAAATCTTTAGGTCTTTTCTGAGAATGTAAATAGATTTTGGAAGACTATCTTCATTCATAAAGAATTCCATTTCAGCTTGTCAAAGTGTTTCTGAATGCTATATGAGAATGGAGATCTAGAATTAATATGAGAAGTTTATAGTCAATCCTCCCCCTACTACAGATAAATGCATTTATGAACAAAAGTAGAATTAGAATGAAAACATACTGCTTTAAGTGGTACTTTAAGTTTTATCCTCTTGGTCTTGGAACAAAGCAGCTCCAAACCAGTCTCTTGAAGATACTATACTTAAATAGCTTTTACTTAGGTCTCTGAGGTCAGATAGCCACATGTTTATAAGGAACTGCTTAGTTAGTAAGCCAAATGCCCTTTTTTCTCAGAGTCCTGGTTGGGTTCTTGGTTCTGTAGTCATATTCCAGCGAAATCCTGATGCTATTTGGTTTGATAAAGTGAATGACAAGAAAGATCTACTTCTTTGGGTCCTCAGAGTTTCCCAAATAGTCAAGTTGTGTAGGCTGGTGGAATTGACTGCCTGTCTTCTACTTGATAGTCTTTATACCTGTTTTAGTTGAGGGAAACGACTGGGTCATGTCAATGGCTGTTAACAGACTGAAGTTTTTTAACTCACAGGTCTTCTGGCTCATCCCCCCTACAGCCCACAACCTGGAGCTGTACGAGAATTGGCTGCTGTCAGGGAAACAGGGAGACATCTTTCTGGGTGACCGGGTGTCAGATTGCCAACGCATTGAGCTAAAGCAGGGCTATACCTTCGTCATTCCCTCAGGTAAGCAAGGTGGAGAAAAGTAGGTTGTTTACCTTAGCCACTTTATTTTTACAGAAAAGGAAACAGAGGGCTGGGGATTTAGCTCAGCAGTTTGGTGGCCTACCTTGCAAGCACAAGGACCCTAGTTCAATCCCCAGTACCAAAAAAAAAAAAAAAGAAAGAAGAAAAGGAAACAGATGGATTACCACCAAGAATGATTATGCTAATAAAAGTGCACAGCAAATAATTGTGTCCTTTCCTATCATTATGGAGTAGATGCTAAGAATGTATATTAAGAAAAAAATTTTTAAAGACAGTGATTTGACACTAAAGATAGGTCAGAATTGCTACTGGAGGCTTTTCAGAAGGCCTGCAGGTTTGAGCCCCATGTTATCCTCAGTAATTGAGACTCTCTTCAGAAATGAGCTGATCTGCAGGTTATGTGCCACCTCTGGTGAAGAACGACCTAGTCTTCTAGGAATGGCTGTCAAGGCTGAATGCCACTAAATCGGAATATTCTTGATCAAATCATTATTTCTAAAATAAATGCTTGTAAGGGTCAGGGATTTAGCTCAGCGTTGTCACCGCCTGACTCACAAGCACAAGGTCCCAAGTTCAATCCCTGGTACCAAAAAAATAAAATAAAAGATTTAAAAACTAAAATAAGTGCTTATTAAAGAGGACAGATTTTGAAGTCATAGTCCTGTTTGAGAATTCTAAACATTTACCTGCTAGATACCTCTTTGGTCAAATATTTATTTTTCTTTTTTGAGATATTGGAGATTGGACCCAGGGCCTTCACGCTGAGCTACACACTCAGTACTTTTTAAACATTTTATTTCAAGACAGAGTCTCACTAAGTAGGTAAGTTGTTGCCCAGGCTGTGCTTGAACTTGCAGTCTTGCCTCAGCTTCCCAGAATGCTGGGATTGTAGGAGTGAGGTACCACCTTATTTATTACTACCTTATTTATTAAAAATTTCTTGGGCTGGGAATGTAGCTCAGTGGTAGAGAATTTGCCTAGCATGTGCAAGGCCCTGGGTTTGATCCCCAGCATATCTCCCCCCATCCCCCTGCCTTGATGGATATGATGGCCCATACCTACAGTCCCAGCTATTTAGGAGGCTGAGGTGGGAGAATGGATTAAGCACACGAGTTATAGGCTAGCCTGGGCAACAGAGACCTTGTCTCAAAAAAAACCAAAAAACTTTATTTACAAGCATTTTTCTTATTTAATGCTCATCGTCAACCAGGTGAAGTATAGTTTATCCTAGTTTTTAGAGGAAATTGAAACTGTGGGAGATTAAGTAATTTGACCAACCACTAAGAAACAGAATCAGACAAAAAATATGATCTTGGAGCTTTGTGCTGTTACTCTGAGAAAGCTGTACTACAATGTGTGTTTTCAGCTTCTACATCCATTCCCTTTTCTTCAGGCTGGATTCATGCTGTATATACTCCTACAGACACATTAGTCTTTGGAGGAAATTTTTTGCATAGCTTCAACATCCCCATGCAATTAAAGATATACAACATTGAAGATCGGACACGGGTAAGTAATTTTATGTAATAGTTATATGTGTAGAGGTTTATCCCATTTAGGAGAGAGAAGAGATTCATGAATAGTTTATCAAAACTTTAATTTTTCTTTGGCTTAAAATGTAATGTTCGCATACTGGGAATATGAAGAAAAATAAAAATTTTAGGAAGGTGAACTTACTTAGTTTTGGAGACATCAATTATTTGAAGTTCTTAATACCTTGGATTTTGATAGGAACACAAATGGCTCTCTGATAATCTCTTGAGCTATGGTTTTCATTTTTATTCTCCTGGGATACTAACACCTGAACCATTTTACTTTGTTGTTGTTGTTACTCAGGACCTTGCACTTGTGAGGCAGACACAATGCAACTGAGCTAAATCTCGGGCCCTCAAACCATTTTA
The DNA here is from genome assembly GCF_012274545.1 of Fukomys damarensis. Lineage (NCBI taxonomy): Eukaryota > Metazoa > Chordata > Mammalia > Rodentia > Bathyergidae > Fukomys > Fukomys damarensis. Next base: position 21,665,066 of record NW_022900939.1, on the reverse strand, counting down.
CTTCAATACATAGGAGTGTATCCTGTTGCAGCCGGATGTGGTGCATGTCTATAATCCCAGCACTCAGGAAGCGGGATTCCAGTGTGAACTACTTAGCAAGACCCTGGCTCAAAAAACCCAAGAAAACAAACAAAACAATACATATATTGTCTTTATTAACTGGGGTTCCATGAGAGATGAGCACTGTAGCCCCTATGTGTCTCATTTTTCTAGTTTTCCTAGATGGTGCACAGTTGACTGGTACTATTACAGATTCATAGGAAATGACTTAATCATTACACCCCATAGATACCAGACAAAAGACCTGGAAGGCTTTCTGTAAAGATCTAGATAGTAAATATTCTCAGCTTTACGGGCCATAAAATATCTGTTGCAGCTATTTAACCCTACCTCATAGTATATGGGGTAGCCATATTTTAAAATAAATTTTATAAATGTGAATTTGTGCTTATTTATTAAAAGTGATGAAGGGGCCAGATATTTAGCTCAGTGGTTCTGGCGCCAGCCTCGAAAGTTGAAGGAACTGTTTTCAGCTTCTACATCCATTCCCTTTTCTTCAGGCTGGATTCATGCTGTATATACTCCTACAGACACATTAGTCTTTGGAGGAAATTTTTTGCATAGCTTCAACATCCCCATGCAATTAAAGATATACAACATTGAAGATCGGACACGGGTAAGTAATTTTATGTAATAGTTATATGTGTAGAGGTTTATCCCATTTAGGAGAGAGAAGAGATTCATGAATAGTTTATCAAAACTTTAATTTTTCTTTGGCTTAAAATGTAATGTTCGCATACTGGGAATATGAAGAAAAATAAAAATTTTAGGAAGGTGAACTTACTTAGTTTTGGAGACATCAATTATTTGAAGTTCTTAATACCTTGGATTTTGATAGGAACACAAATGGCTCTCTGATAATCTCTTGAGCTATGGTTTTCATTTTTATTCTCCTGGGATACTAACACCTGAACCATTTTACTTTGTTGTTGTTGTTACTCAGGACCTTGCACTTGTGAGGCAGACACAATGCAACTGAGCTAAATCTCGGGCCCTCAAACCATTTTACTTCAATACATAGGAGTGTATCCTGTTGCAGCCGGATGTGGTGCATGTCTATAATCCCAGCACTCAGGAAGCGGGATTCCAGTGTGAACTACTTAGCAAGACCCTGGCTCAAAAAACCCAAGAAAACAAACAAAACAATACATATATTGTCTTTATTAACTGGGGTTCCATGAGAGATGAGCACTGTAGCCCCTATGTGTCTCATTTTTCTAGTTTTCCTAGATGGTGCACAGTTGACTGGTACTATTACAGATTCATAGGAAATGACTTAATCATTACACCCCATAGATACCAGACAAAAGACCTGGAAGGCTTTCTGTAAAGATCTAGATAGTAAATATTCTCAGCTTTACGGGCCATAAAATATCTGTTGCAGCTATTTAACCCTACCTCATAGTATATGGGGTAGCCATATTTTAAAATAAATTTTATAAATGTGAATTTGTGCTTATTTATTAAAAGTGATGAAGGGGCCAGATATTTAGCTCAGTGGTTCTGGCGCCAGCCTCGAAAGTTGAAGGAACCAAGTTCGATCGCTGGTACCAAAAAAAAAAAAAAAAATTTAAAAAGTGATGAAACTACAAAAGATAGTAAATGGTTTAATAAGACTGAGGAAACACTACCAACCCACTTGTTGTGAGAGTCACTCTGAAGATTATTTTTAGAACATAGCCCTTTTTACAGCTCAATGTGACTGCTATCCCCTGGACTTAGTTGTTTTAGTTTCAGGGAAGAAAAGGAAGATACATACTCAGTAACATAAGTAAAATGAGCACCTTTCTCTTGGTGAAAAGTTCCCTGTAAATTGTTAAACTGGTAGAAACTAATCTTGATATAATTCCTAGACTTTATTACAAAAATGTCAATTTTCAATATGTAACCATATTTTTTAAAAGTATGGCTTAATTCTTTTATTTCAAATAAGGAGTCCCGTGTTTCTATAAAATTTCATTGGATCCTCTGAACTGGATACAATTAAAATATGCAGTGATTAAGAATTATATTAAAAGACACATTGCTGTTAATCCCCTCCCAAAAAATACTTCCCCTTAGTTCAGACACATTTATTCTAACATTCTTGCTATTTTCTGAAGCAGTTCTGAAAGTCCTCTTTTGCGAATGTCTTTACGAGGTATGATTTTTTAAAAAAATACAGTGAGTGCTGTTGCTGAGTGCCATCCACCAGAAAGGCAGGCTTGTAAAACTACTAGGCTGTGTCCTCCTCTACTTTATTCACAGAATGTGGCACCGAGCAGCTTCTGGCTCTTCCCTCAAAATCAAAATGACTGTGGCTGGGCGTGGTGGCGCAAGCCTGTAATCCCAGCACTCAGGAGGCTGAGGCAGGAGGATCGCTGTGAGTTCGAGACCAACCTGGGCTACATAGTGAGTTCCAGGTCAGTCTCAGCTACATAGTGAGACCCTGTCTCCAAAAAAAAATTTTTTTTTTTTAAATTGATTCAGGACATTGAGGCAGCCATAAGAGTGAAACCAAAGCCCATCACAAAAAGAGGACTTCCAAAACTGCTTTAGAAAGTGTCAAGAATGATGGGATAAATGCATTGAAGATAAGTGAGGAGTATTTTGAGGAATAAAATTTTAATTTGAACATCAGTATTTTCAGTCCCACTTTGTATATACACCACAGAGCAACTTTTTTGTTTTTCATATTAACTTACAATGCTTTATGAAAGAAATGTAAAACATTATAAATAAGTCAGTGTTTTGATTACTTTTTTTTTTAATGAGGTAGGCACAGTGCCACTGAGCTAAATCTCTGGCCCATGGTTTTTTTTTTTTTTTTTTTTTGAGACAGGGTCTCACTAGGTAGTTGAGACTGACCTGGAACTCACTATGTAGCCCAGGATGGTCTTGAACTCACAGCGATCCTCCTGCCTCAGCCTCCCGAGTGCTGAGATTACAGGCGTGTGCCACCACGCCCGGCTTCTGGCCCATGTTTTGATCACTTTTATCTACCAATGTATAAACTTACTGTTTAAATTGAGTGTTGGTAATTGTCTTAAAGCCTCAGAAGTTTTGTATAATGAGGATTTTTTTTTTCTTGTTTTGAGATAGGTTTTTCCTATGTATGGTTCCCAAGCTGACCTTAAATTCTTGGAGATGGCCAGGATTGAGCACCTGTATTCCTAGCACACTGGAAGGCCAAAGCAGGAGAATTGCAAGTTCAAGTCCAGCCTGGGCAATTTAGCAAAATGGAGTTGGAGATGGGGTATACCTCAGAGTGAAGGCTTTAGGCTCAGTTTCCAAAACCAAAAAATACAAAACAAAATAAATTTGGGCTCAAGTGATCATCCTCCCTCTTCCCTCAGCCACCTGAGTAGCCGGGACTAGGGTTGCATGCTGCCATGCCTGGTTTGTAACAAGGATTTTACAAAGTCTTCCCAAAAAATTCCATCTCATTGTTAGAAATTAGATATGTTTCGTGGTATTTGGCAGCATATATAAAATATATTATGAGGGCCAGGGATTTGGCTCATTGGTTCTGCTGCTGCCTGCCTGTTGAGCACAAGGGCCCAAGTTCAATCCCAGTACCCAAATTAATTAATTAAAATAAAATATAAGTGAGTTGGTTATATAGTATTATGGTTTACCCTTTCCCCCCGTACCAGGTATCAAACTCGGGGCCCTGTGCTTGCCAAGTAGACAGAGTGCTGCTGAGCATACATCCCTGGCCCTATGGCTATTTTTGATACAGTATGATGAGTTTCAAGTTAATGAAAAAATGTTTTGAGACCAGGTTGCCCAATCAGGCCCTTAACTCCTGGGATTATATGATCCTTCTGTCTCAGCCTCCCAAGACTACAAAGTGAGACTCTGGCTCTAAATTAAAAAAAAAAAAAAAAAAAAAAAAGTATATTGTGTCTAACTCTAAAATATACCCTCTATCTCAAAACCCAACATTTCTTTTTAATACTTGTCCACTGAAACAGGACAGTTCCTTGGTGGTTCTGTTAGGTCACCCAAAATACCTTTTGCCTATAGTGGTTGTTTTCACAGGCCAGTATTTTCCAAGGTGGTGGATTGAGTCAAGTTCATGCTTTTGTTTTTGTTTTTGTTGTTATCAAACTCAGGACCTTTCTCACTTGCAAGGCAGGCTGGTGCTGCGGAACTAAATCCCCAGCTCTCAAATTCATGCTTTAATTGCTAACTTGAATTTGCAGGTTGACTGGCATGACTTTTCCTGGGTTAATTATTGCAGTGATTCAGTTTGTCTGTCTTTCCTTGAGAAGTATCATCACCTTATTATTCTGTCTCTGTGTAGGTTCCAAATAAGTTTCGCTATCCATTTTACTATGAGATGTGTTGGTATGTGTTGGAACGCTATGTGTACTGTATAACCAACCGTTCCCACCTAACTAAGGAATTTCAGAAAGAATCTCTCAGCATGGGTAAGTGTTCTGTCTACATAAATTGCCTGGTGTTTTAAAAAATGTTTTTTGTGGTACTGGGGATTAAACCCAGGGCCTTCACTCTGAGCTATATCCCCAGCCCTTTTTTCATTATTTATTTTGAGATAGGATCTTGTTAAGTCAGTAAGGTGCCCAGCCTGGGCTAGAATTTGTGATTGTCCAGCCTCAGCCTCCCAAAGTGCTGGAATTACAGATGTGTTGGAGTCCCACCTGGGATATGTAGTGAGTTCAAGGCCAGCCTAACATAGTAAGACCCTACTTCAAAAAAATCAAAACAAACTTGTCCAGACATTTTAATAAGTAGTTTACATATGTTAAGTTTTTATTACTACCTGTGATGTAGGTGTAATTATCTCCATTTTACAAATGGGAACAATAAGATTGAAAAAGAAAGCTGATTGAAAAAGAAAGCTGGGCGTGGTGGCGCATGCCTGTAATCCCAGCATTTGGGAGGTTTAGGCAGGAGGAACGCTGTGAGTTCAGAGACCAGCTTGGGCTATATAGTGAGTTCCAGGTCAGTCTCAACTACATAGTGAGACCCTGTTTGAAAAAAACAAAGCAAAAAAGATTGAAAAAGATTTTAAAACTTACCCCAAAATTTAAAGTTAATAAGCAGTTAAGCCACAGCTTGAATCAAACTGGTCAGACTCTAAAATCTGTGCTCTTAACTTTTGTACTCTAACATTTCCCCAACATCTATGAAGAGAAATTTTTTATTTGATGATAAGGTAGTTTCAGTACACTTTTTTAGTCTTTCCCATGTCTTGAATTGGAGAGGGGTCAATATTGTAATATGCTATAATTGAAGGTTTTTCTGGGATCTTCAATCCAAGGAAGATACCTTTTGCTTTAGCATTTTCTTCTTACTATATAACTTTGCTCATAGTTTATACTCTCATTTGAAATTTTGAAAAGCTCACTCAACATAAGAAAGTAAGATAAAGAACAATATATACAGTATGATCCAATCTTGTTTTAAAGTATATCTAATCAAGTCGAGCATGGTGGTACATGCCTGTAATCCCAGCACATGAGAAGTTAAGGTAGGAGGATCACTGAGTTTGAGACCAGCCTGGACAACATAATGAGTTCAAGGCCAGCCTGACTTACATAGTTAGACCCTGTCTCAAAAAAAAAGAGGATTATGAGTTAAACTCAGCCTGGGCCAACAAATTAGTGACTTCAAGAGACCTTGTCTCAAAACAAAAAACAAGAAAGGACTGGGGATGTAGCTCAGTGTGAAAGAGACCTTCAGGTCAATCCCCAGTACCACTCCCAAATCATACATGTATATACATAGGAAAACATGGAAAGAGAAAACATTACATTGTTGAGTTATTTTTCCAGAGTAGAGGGATAAGGAATGATTTACTTCCTTGTAACGTCATGCATTTTCTAAATTATTAGTAGTAAAATGTGTTAAAGGACTAGCACAGTGGGGCCAGGATTTGGTAGCTGGTGCTGAGAGAAAGCCTTGATAGCATACTTGCCCTGGTATGACACCAGTGGCAGCTGTCACTCAGTGGGACAGGCACCATTTTCTGATTCTTAGTCAACATTATGCCTTCCTACTTCTCTAACGTTAGGTGCTGCCAGGCATGGTGACGAATGCCTGTAATCCCAGCACTCGGGAGGCTGAAGCAGGAGGATTGCTGCAAGTTTGAGGCCAGCCTAGGCTACATAGTGAGTTTAAGGCCAGGCTGAACTACATGGTGAGACCCTGTATCAAAAAAAAATAAAAGAAAAAGACTAGTGAACATCACTACTGTTACCAAATGTTTCCTTTTCAAAAAATATTCACTTTGTTCTGCTGTCCGTGTTGGTAGGATTTGAACTGCCCAAAACTTAATTTTTGGGGGAGGGGTTGTTTTTGGCTTTTTGAGACAGGGTCTCACTATGTTTTGTTTTGGTTTGGTTTTTTTGGTACCAGGGATTGAACTCGGGTCCTTGCGCTTGCAAGGCAGGCCACCGAACCGCTGAGCTACATCGCCAGCCCCAAGGATCTCACTATGTAGTTGAGACTGATCTGGAACTCACTGTGTAGCCCAGGCTGGTCTCAAACTCACAGCAATCCTCCTGCCTCAGCCTCCCAAGTGCTGGGATTACTGGTGTGCACCACCATGCCCGGCTCCAAAACTTAATTTTATGTACTTCATATTGTCTGTTCTTTTAGAAGATGATGAAAATATAATTCCAAATTTAAGCTTAAATTTGAAAGTAATTTATAGCTTCTTTCATGGGTAACTTATTTCTAATACACAAATATAAGGTTCTTCCCAGCCTTTTAAAAATGCGGTTGGTCAACAGTGGACAAATAGATTGGAATAAGGAGACACTGTTCTTAAATATGAGTGCTTTGTCACTTATAACCTCAAGCCCTGGGCTAGGGATGCTCAGTGGCACCAGGGCCTGCCTGGCAAGTGCATGGTCCTGAGTTCGATCCCTGGTACGGGGTTGGGGGAGGGCTCAAGCTCCTTCCCATGACACCTGTATCTCTTGATGATTGCATTGTCTTTTTTCATTTTTTCTTTGTGTTGGTAGATTTGGAGTTAAATGGATTGGAATCTGGAAATGGGGATGAGGAAGGAGTAGACCGAGAAACCCGACGCTTGAGTAGTAGGCGTTCTGTCCTTACTAGCCCTGTAGCCAATGGGGTCAACCTGGATTATGACTGCCTGGGCAAAACCTGCCGTAGTCTTCCGAGTCTGAAGAAAACTTTGTCTGGGGACTCATCCTCTGACTGTAGCCGGGGCTCCCATAATGGCCAAGTGTGGGATCCCCAGTGTAGCCCCCGAAAGGACAGGCAAGTGCATCTGACCCATTTTGAGCTTGAAGGCCTCCGCTGCCTTGTAGATAAGTTGGAATCTCTGCCAGTGCACAAGAAATGTGTCCCCACAGGGATAGAAGACGAAGATGCTCTTATTGCCGATGTAAAGGTAAGCAGCTGTTAACCTGGTTACAGCAATCAATTTCTAGTTTTGGAGGAAGAAAGTACAAGAATTTCGTATAATCTCTGGTTCAGCTACAGAGAGCGTAATAAGTGTGTGTGTTTGTTAGTGCTGCTCAATGTTTCAAATCCTACAGTGAGGTTAGGTTCCTATTAAAGTGTAATTACAACTTGTGTGGTCAGTGAGGATTTAAATTCAGCCCTTAAAACAAAATTAAAGCTGATCCCTAAAATAAAAATGAGCCTGAGAAGTGTATACATTAAGAAATAATACTTCTAGCTTTTCTTGTGCTCCAATAAAGAGACCTGTTGGAGAACAAAAGAGAAGCTAATAGCAATCTCATCCTAAGTAGATTAAGAGAAAAGAAAATTGTTCTGTGCTATGTTATATTGAGTAGGTTTAAAATCTTTAATTTCAATAATATTAAGACAGATATATCAAGACAACTTCCAATAAAAATGACATTTTAAGCATAATCTATCCTGTTGCTTTATCAAGTTTCTTCATATTGTATATTTTTCTTGTTTTTTAAGGGGTCCTCCAACATAAATTTTAAAAGTCTTTACCTACCTCTCATATATTAGTTAGTCTTAAGGAAATGAACTTATTTTGTGAAATCTTTGAGTTCTCTAAACTAGAGAGATCTTCCTTTCTCTGTCTCCCGCCTCATCTCTCTCCCTAACCCTCCCCCTTCCCTTCTCCCATCTCCGTCTCTTTCTTTCTGGGATGTTGCTATATCACTGTTTTTCTATATCTCTGTTATCTCTGTCTCTGTCCCATCCCATCCATCCCAACCTCCACCCTGCCCCTCAAGGATCTTGCTGTGTTGCTCAGGCTGACCTCAAACTCCTGGGCTTAGGCTGTCCTGCTGCCTGACTGCCTCACTCATCTATGTAGCTTGGACTATAGATAATATGTCACTACTCTCTTCTTCACACCCTTCAATCTTTAAGTAACCTATGAAGAAAGCTTTCTAAGATTATGTCTTATAAATTTATTTGATCTGGGTATCTATTTCTCTCTCCTCCCCTTTCTGTCTCTTTTCCTTCCCTCTCTCCTTCCTACCTTCCCTCCGTCCCTCCTTCCTTCCCCTTTTTTCTTCCTCCTTCATCATCATCCTCCTTCTTCCTCCCCTTTTCTTTTTTTCCCTTCCCCTTTCTTCCTTGTCTCAGTCTTCTCCCCTCCCCATTGTGGCCATCAAATCCAGGGCCTTGTGCATGCTAGGCAGACTGCCTACCAATGAACTACACCCCCAGCCCACAATTTTATTTGTTAATCAGTGTCTGGAAATATATCTTGGGTGTGTGTATTAGCAAGACCAGAGTTCATAGTAAGTGTTATTTTTTTTAAACTGCCACATAGATTACTACAAGTCATTTTAAGAGCTTACAGAGAATAATTCTGTGACACCATCCCCCCCAATAAAAGTGGACTAAATGTCTTACAGTATGTCTTTCCCATCTCTGATTCTTGATTCAGGTTTTTTTGTTATTGTTGTTTGTTTTTTTTTTGAGACAGGGTCTTGCTCTTTAGTTCAGGCTGATCTTGAATGGACTATATAACCCAGGCTGGCCTTAAACTTTGGGCAGTCCTCCTGCCTCAGCCCCACAAGTTCTGGAATTACAGGTGTGCGCCACCACTACTGGCTGATGGTGTTTCTAGCCACCATATAACCAGCTGTGAAGTTCCCCAACTTTTTGCACCTAAGGAAAGAATTCTGAGACTGAGATGGGATTTCATCTTTTTTTTTTCTTTTTAAAATTAACATTTAAAAAATGTATTACATGTTCATTCATCAGTAAAAAGGTAAACAATTATAGAAACTAAAAAAAGGGTGATAACTCAGTGAGGTTGTTCCTCTTTGGTAGCAGTAGAAGCTAAGCAGTTGGTGGTAAAGTTTAGTTTTATAAGGTTTGCTTTAGAAGAGGCTGGTGGTATCGTGGCTTTTAAAAGAGGAAATAACATGCTTCCAGGTTAATGTGGTCCTACTTCCATAATGATTAGTGTGTAACAAGAAATTCAGCCATGCTTTTCCATATTCGAGTTAGTTACCAAACTCACTTTATTGAATGAACAAAGGGCGTTTGAGTTTTTTCTTTTCTATTGTGATAGGACTTTTATATAATCTTGAGTGCTTAATTGACTGTAACCTTTTCTTGGTCACTTTCTCATTGCTATGACACAATACCTAATACCCGCAGATTAAAAGAAGAAAGGTTTATTTTGGCCCAGAGTTTGTATAAGTTCTAATTCATAGCCAGCCTCATTGCAGAGGGGCATAGCAGTGAGGAGCAAATGACATGGCAGACAGGAAGCAAGAGCCAGCTGAGAAGGGAGATAAACCTTTCCAGACCATGCACCCAGTGACCTCCCTCTTCTGACCAGACCCCACCTCCTAATAGCAAGTCAGCTATAGACCTCCATAATCCAGTCAGCTTCCAAAGGTCCCACCTATGATTCCATGAGGCTTGAAGGGATATCTGGATACTACTTTTCTATATAAATCTCTCTGTGTGGCTATTCCATCATGAATGTATATGGGAAACAAATTGTGACTTTGAAACTTGTCAACTTCTATAATTGTCTTAACCCTATGAAGAAAGATTTCTAACATTATATCATCAATTTTTTAAATCTGGGTGTCTGTTTTTTTTGTTTTGTACCAGGGATTGAACTCAGGACCTTGTGCTTAAGATACAGGTGGTGGCACCACTGAGCTAAATCCCCAGCCCTGTCTATATTTTTAATTCATGAAAAAGAATGTCTTTTGAGTTCTAAGGGAGATGTCTATAGATTGATTTGATGCCATTGAATCCAGTAATAGAAAGTCATATATACTTCACTAATCCATTGTACAAGGTCAACAGTCCTAATTAAAATACATAGATTCCCTTAAATAAAGTCATTGGAATAGCTTAATAAAATTTGAAACTGGATGTGGTGGCACACTGTAATCCTGGCACTCTGGGAGGCTGAGGCAGGAAGATCACAAATTTGAGCCTATTCTGGGCTTAGTTTAGAGACCCTGTCTCAAAAAAAAAAAGGTTTGAGGGGCTGGCTATAGTTGGGGGCAAAGGTCCTGGGTTCAGTCCCCAGTACCACCAAAACCAAAACAAAACAGCCAGTTTCAGAAGTTATCAGATTTAGATCTCAGATCTATCAGTAGTTGTCATTTATAATCAAATGGATTAATTATTCCTATACTTAGTGAGAGATTAGGATATAGTATATTTAAGAGCTTGAATACTTTAAGAATCTGAGCATCATTTAAAAGAAAAAGCAGTAAGAGGGGTAGATGCCCAACACTACACAGCTAATAGTAGTTCTACAGTACAATAGAGTTTAGCACTGATGACTTCACTGTAATGGGAGACAAATGGAAACAAAGTTTATGCTTCCTGCAGAGAGAGGGATTGTTTCCTTTTAAAATTTCTTGTGGGCCAGGAGCAGTGATATAGGCCTGGAATCCTAGCACTTTGGAGGCTGACAGGAAGATTGCCATAAATTTGAGGCCAGCCTGGACTACAGAGTGAGACCCTATATCCAAAAAAACACCAACTCAATCAATCAATCAATCTCTCTGGCTGGGGCTTGACTGAACAGGAGTTGCCGTCATAGGAGTTTACATCAGCCACAACAAGGACCAAAAGGCCCAGCACAAGTCCAGGAGCCAGGACATCTACCTGAGACTATTGGTTAAGCTATTTAGGTTTGTGGCCAGACAAACCAACTTTACCTTCAACTAGGTTGTGCTGAAGAAGCTGTTTATAAGTTGCACCAACCTGCCACCTAGGTCCCTTTCCTGGATAATCCACAAGAGGAGGTTTTCTGGCTGGAAAAATAAAACTTTTTTGGTTGTGGGGATAACAACAGATAATGTATGGGTTCAGAAAGTGCCCACACTGAAAGTTTGTGCCCTGTGTGTGAGCAGCCACGCCAGCAGCCACATTCTTAAGGCTGGGGGTAAGATCCTTGCCTTTGACCAGGTAACCCTAGATTCCCTGAAGAGCTGTGGCACCGTCTTGCTCTCTGGTCCACGCGAGGGACAAGACGTGTACTGACATTTCCACAAGGCCCTGGGACCCTGCACAGCCACACTAAACCCTACGTCTGCTCCAAGGGCTGAAAGTTCAAGAGCACCAGAGGCAGACAGGCCAGCTAAGGCTACAGGAACTAACCCAGGATCTTACTCTGTTATTAAAAGGAGTTTAGAGCCAGGTGTGTTAGTGCATGCCTGTAATCCCAGTGTTTGAGAGGCTAAGGCAGAAGAGTCACTGTGAGTTCAAGGCCAGCGTGGACTACATGATGAGACTCTGTCTCAAAAGCAAACTAGTTTGGATCAAAAAATAAATTAAATAAAACAAACAAAAAACAGCTCTTCTCAGAAATAACTAGTAGAAGATATGGGAAGAAAAGTAGTGGTATGAGATCTCCGTAATTTTGTGTTCTCTGGAAGAAAAGTCCAGTTTAGTGTTGTAATAAAAGGGCTTTGAGATTTTAAAATGTTAAGTTCTACAGTGTTGGAAAAAAGTTGTAGAATTGAAGGAGAGTAAATTAAAAATAGAGCAATAAAACATGCTGACTTACTGGTAATGATAAAGTGAATCCACCTGGGTTCTGTTTGGGAAGGTTATGGATAATCTTAACTTTTGAGAAAGTATGCTAAAAGCAGAAGAGTTGACTTAACGTTGCAGCCTTAACATGGGGCTGGCCTCAATCTTGGAATCCTCCTGCCTTAGCCTCCCAGAGTACTGGGATTATAAGAGTGCACTACTATACCTATCCCATTAAGGCAGTTTTGGTTTTTTTGTTTTTGTTTTTGTTTTTGTTTTTTGTTTTTAAGCTAGTCTGTACAATGAAAAGCTTCACTTCTTGATTTAATTAACTTTTTTTTTTTTTTTTTTTGGGGGGGGTACCAGGGCTCGAACTTGAGTCCTTGTGCTTGTGAAGCACGCACCGGAACCACTGAGCTTAAATCCCTGACCCTAATTAACACTATTTTTAATAATTAACTTACTTTTACTGAATAGAAAGTGTTAAATTTTAACTCGATATAAGGTTTAGTTAAAATGTATGGGATTCTTTAAAGTATTTTTATAATGTTCTTATACTGTATATATTCTTACTCTTTTTTTTTTTTTTTTTTTTTTCTCCCTCGTACCGGGGATTGAACTCACGTTCTTGCACTTGCAAGTCAGGGAGCAGAACCACTGAGCTAAATCCTCAGCTTATTCTTACTAACTCTTATCTTTGTTGCCTATTCTGAATTAATGGGAATTTGCAAAATTTGGAGATTTATTTGGAGGGGTAGTCCTAGTGCCCTTTAGGGTCTTCATCATTTCTTGACAGGGTATCACTAGGCCTCTAGAATTATTTTGGAATGATGTGTTTTTAAGTATTTGTACTTTTATCATCCCTCCAGGTTAGAATACCACTGAGGACCAAATAATTGCATTTTCTGGGACCTATTATTAGCCCCATATCACTATAAAGGAAAGCTTTTCAAACAAAATAAACTGCACTGGGTCTTTAAGTCCTACAGTGTAAGGGGCAAGCTTAGGGTTAGGATATCCATATCAACTAAGAGTACCAATCAAAAGCACAAAAGTCCCTCCCTTAGTAAACTGCTGTAAAAATTAACATATGCAGACCCATATGTAGCACAGGCGAGTAGATAGTCCCTGCTACTGTTTGTTTGAGCCCAAGATTTTGATGCCAGCCAGGGAACACAGCAAGACTTCATCTCAGAAAGAATAAAAAAAGCAGTCCAGGTGGTGCATGCCTGCAATCCCAGTACTCTATGAGGCTAAGGCAGGGGAATTGTGAGTTCAAACCTAGCTTGGGTGATTTAGTGACACCCTGTCTCAAGGGGAAGTGGGGTAGGTCCTAGCATTTGTGAACACTCTGGGTTTAATTCCTGATACTGGGGGAAATGGCCATCAAGAAATCAAACAGGGCCGGGGATTTAGCTCAGTGGTTCTGTTGCCTGCCTCACAAGCACAAGGACCGGAGTTCGATCCCTGGTACCAAAAAAAAAAAAAAAAAAAAAAAAAAAAAAAAATCAAATAATGGGAGGCTGTGGGGGAAAAGGAATCCTTCTGTGTTGTTGGGAATGTAAACTAGTACAACCACTCTGGAAAACAGTATGGATACTCTTCAAAAAAGTAAAAATATGGCTGGGCGTCGTGGTGCATGCCTGTAATCCCAGCACTTGAGCGGCTGAGGCAGGAGAATCGCTGTGAGTTGGAGACCAGTCTGGCCTACATAGTGAGTTCCAGTCTCAACTACATAGTGAGACCCTGTCTAAAAAAAAAAAAAAGTAAAAATACATTCCGGGCATGGACGTGCACACCTGTAATCCCTTCTGAGGCAGGAGGATCACTGAGAGTTTGAGGACAGCCTGAACTGCCTAGTGAGACTCTGTCTCAAAAAAAAATCCATTTGACCCAACTTTAAAAAAAAAAAAAGGGAGTTCTCAGTATATGGACAGAAAAATACAGATATAGGGCAGCAAAGCCACAGACCTCAGAAAGCCTATTAAGCCACTGAGTCTATTCCAGAAACTTAACTGAAACAGCTGTACTGGAAACAGGCTTCAGTAGTGACAGCTAGATGTTTATGTCAAAGAATTACTAGTAATTTCCCAAAAAGCCAAGTTTGCAGTTGTGAGGGTCTGAAAATTGGATCATCAAATGTGGATCCAAGCTGCTGCTATGTAGGCTTCTGTTCCTGCCCAGCTTGTCCCCATGCTGATGTACAGTGCATGTAGATCTCTGGAATCCTAGCCTTCCCTTTCTCCTGTAACCCAGAGAGAGAGTGGGTTGTCTGAACTTCATCCTGCCCAAGACCTGAATACATGGAAATGTAGGTGACACATGTTGGTCAAATGGTTGTCAGCAAGTGGCATTGAGGTGTCTAATAGCATGCAGGGCTGGGTGTTTCCTTTGTGGGACTAGCAAGAATGAGGGCAGTGATAGAACACTTCCCTAGCGTTTGGGAAGTCCAGGTTCACTCTTCAGTACAGCAAAATTGTATTCGGGGAGTGATATCCAGAGCATGGAGCATTCTGATGGGCAGAGGAGACTGGTGGAATTGGGAGAAAGCCAGTTCCCAAGCTTCCTGTACCTTAGTTAGAGTCAGGAGGGCAAAGTTCTTTGACCTTAGATTATGCCTCATTTGTTTGACTTGATCATGATAGAACTGCTAATAGATTGCTGCACAGACATTTCTAAAATGTTTCTGGTTTCTAGTGGGAATTAGAAACAGGCATCCGTGTAGTTGATGGAAAACTGCTATATTTTATTGAGTATTCTTGGTGTTGACTGGAATGTGTTATTTCTGAAAGCTTTTTTCTTTTCTGGAAAAACATGATGGTTCTGGATCATGGACTGGAAGCTACATGAACCTGAGTAGGTAGGTGAAGCAAGCAGACAGTATGAAAGAAGATAACTTGGGAGGAGCTCAGCCTGCTTCTTGGTTCCTCCTCAGTGTCCAGATTTGAGGCAATCCCAAAGTGTCTGCCAAGAGAGGGCGTGTGTGTGTGTGTGTGTGTGTGTGTGTGTAGTCAACGAGATAGGTCTGACAGAAAGTGACCCTGAAGGGAAGGGCGTGGACTGAGACAAGGACAAATGTCCAATCTGTAGGCAGAATGGTTTAAAGCTTTCCCTTCTGCTGGCGCCTTCTGAAGTCAGCCACGGGAACCCTTAGGGGCTGGCCCCGAGTTCTCCTGTTGCGGTGGTGGAGGGAGGGAGATGGGGCGGGCCAGGCTTCCTTCCTGGCAGTGCCTCCTCCAATGACAAGGAGAAGAGCTGAAGCTGAACACACCCCCTCCCGGCGCTGCAGCAGAACGGCCGGGCCCTCTGCCTGGCTAGCTCGCTCGAGCTCAGCTCCCCCTCCTGCCATCTTCCGTTGCAAAGCATTTCTGGGAGCTGCATGTGGGTGACGCAGCAGCATTGTTCACAGGCACAGGAAGCCACGGCTGAGCTGAAGGGCTCGAGAAGGAGTGTAGATCGCTGCAGGCTGCTCTCTGGATACCCTAAAGGGTTAGAGCCGACTGCCCTACCTTATGTGCTCTGGGAGATTTCTGAATTTTCAAGTAAATCGGGATTTTCCTAGAGGCTGAAAACCTAACTCCTTCCGCACAACTTCCAACACAGAAAACAAAACAAAGACGGTGGGGAAACTTCACCCAAGAGCCTCGGCAGCTCCAGAGCGACGAGAAACGCAAGGTCAGGCTGGCAAACGCATTCTGCTTTGGGGTGTGTATTACTGTAGAGACTTTGTCTCAGCAAAGAGGCAGAAGAGCTTTCTGACAGGCGAGTCCAGGACAATGCTTGTGTTACTTGGTATTGCTTGAGCCATCATTGTATTTGTTCCCTCACTGGTGGGATATGCTTTGGAACTGGGTTGCTTTGCTTTTGAGAACGCTTTTTCCTGCTGCCTAGATGCTTCAGTTCTCTCTTCCTCTGATCTGTGGGGTGTGGGCCTGTATTTGAATGTTCTCCTAAATGCCTGGAGCCTAGATAGGCATCAGCCTTTCCGTACTCCACCTCCGCTCCCCTATCCCAAGCCCCCTCTAGTGAGGGGTGGTGGCTTCTTTATATGGTTCTTGTAGGGCCTCAGCTGGACTCTGCCTTTTTTGATGAAAGCAGGGCGTGCTTCGTTGAACGGCCCCAGCGAAATAAGGCTTGGAAGGAAATCTGCATTTCCCTCCACACCCACACATACCCCTGTAACAGAGCCATGTATGTGTGAACAGCTGCCCCCAACACACACACCACCTACAGTTTCACCGCCTACCCTTCCCTGTGGCACCCACAAAAGTCTTAAGGTAGAATTAGACTGCTTTTGGTGAACAGTTAAGTTCCTTTTCTACTCTTTTAAACAATCACAGATCTTTCTATGCAGTTTTTTTTTTTTTTTTTTTCTTTTGCTGAAAGTGGAAAGTCCCAGTTTGTGGACAGCTCAGTTCTCTCCGGCAAAGGAAATGGGCAGAGTCCTACTCTTTAGCAGTGTGAAGTGGGGGAGGGGAGCAGCGCACTCTCTAGTGCACATTTTGAATGGACCCATATTTTTCACCTTGGAAAGATTAGAAACCCTGACCAGAGCCTTGTCCCACGTGGCACCACACCCCACCTCTTCACCCCTATGCAGTGTAGTGCTAACAGGAGGCTCCAGAATAGGATGCCATAGCAACTTGAAGTAAATAAAACTTTGCAGATCAGTTTGAAGGAAGGTGTGAGGCATCTAGAAACTTGGTAGAGGACTGTGTTCATAGGGGAGTTTCTTGGGATGTTGCAGGGTTTTTTTGAGGCCTACTCTGGGATTTGGAACATGATCCTTAAAAATAAAAATAACTAAAAGTCGTGATTATGAAAATGATTATTAAAGAAGGCCTGGGCATGCTGACCTGTCTAGGTCAAAGTTTAGTCTGCTGAAATAGTTCCTATCCTGTACACATAAGCCAAGTGTAACTTGTCCCCCAGATTTGCATTCTTTTGCTGTGGCGTTGCTTTAGGGCCTGTGAGGTCAGAGGAAGGAGACTTTCATTCTGCTAGAAGGTTTGGGCTTCATAAATTTCTGTCGAAATAATGAAAGATTTGTTTCAAAATTATGATGATTAACTTGAGTGGCAGTTACTTTCTGTAGCATTGTTCCTAAGTCACTCAAATTTGTTTAGTTTTTAAAGCCATAAGTATTGCTTCCAAGACTAAGACTGTACTGCTCCATTATTAGGAATAAAGGCAAATAGCTGACTCTGTGTGGGGGGGGGGATTGATTTTGTAAGCAGCTGTAGTAAAACAGAATTCTGTGTCAAATCAGAACATTAAAGTTCTAGTGCTGGGAGTGTAGCTCAGTGGTAGAGCACTTGCCTGGCACATGTGAAGCTCTGGGTTCAATCCTCAGCACTACAAGAAACAAACAAAAGGTCTGCTACTCATCTTATTCAGCATTATTAGCCAGTCACTTTGATGCACTGTTGCTCCCATCTGCAAAATGAAGGCAACACTTGAAGAGACAATATAAAGTTTTACTGTAATATATAGAACTACATAAGTAATACTTTGTTGCCGCATGAGCTAGTTGCTTTAGTGTAAATGTTAGCCTGAGTACACAAGAAAAGAGTTGGGTGCAAAGGTAAGTTTGAAGTCTTGATATAACTATAATAGTTGTGAGTTTTCTCTTTCATCTTTGATTTCCTCGTTTTTAAATATAAAGACAGTTGCCAACCTGTTCTTTCCTTTGGTGCTTTTGAGGGCACTGAGACTAAGTGATTGGCTGCTTCTGGGAGTAATTGGCGCTGTGCTTATCACATCTTGCTTTTTCCTTCTCTGTCATCCTACCCTTAGATTTTGCTGGAAGAGCTTGCCAGTAGTGATCCCAAGTTAGCCCTTACTGGAGTCCCTATAGTACAGTGGCCAAAAAGGGATAAGGTAAGAAACTCTTTTCTGCTTGATCTTCAAACTGCTTAAGCTTTGTGCTAGCTGGTCATTACCATTCCAGGAAGAAAAGAACAACTATACAGCTTTTGGTACTTTAATACAAACTGACAGAAAATCACTACTCAGTTTTGTCCTAACTCCTAGGTCCGGGTAATTGCCTGTCTTTGGAGGTAACTATCTTTAGAAGTGATTATCTTAACAGAATTCTCATACTGCAATGTGTCACTTTAGGTTCAGATGCAGAGTTGTGCATTTGTGACCAAAATGATCAGTTCCTATGCTTTTGACCCAGTGACTCAGTTAACTTCACAAATATTTTTTAAAGTAGTTAAAATAAGTTCATATATATTTAAAAGATGAGAGTTTTCTTTACTATAATGGGACCCTACTGAGGATTCCCCTTAATTGGGACTTTTCAGTATAGAATTGAAAAGAGAAGAAAAGAATTACCATCTGCTAATTGTCAGTTATGAATCTTCATGTTTCCTATGAATTTTTAGCACATTGTCCTTTCATGGTTAATGATAGCATTCTGATCCTAGACATTAATTTAGTAGGTGAATTAGGCCATTCTTTGGTGTTTACTAGCTGGCACTGGCAAAGCCATTACATTCCATGGGTGGTTAACCAGAGTAGGACCACTTACCCGTTCTTCATAGGTGGCAGAGTCCCATTTAGCCACATAGGACTGCCTCAGAACAGTTCAGTGATTTCTGGTTGTTTAGTATTTTGTGTCAGAAGAGTCTTTTAATACCTGGTAGGAAATTGAAGAAGTAGAAAATATCCTTGTCCTTGAAAAGGTCACTAGCTAGGTAAATGCAAATGCTGAAATTATAAACATACCTGAGCAATTTATTCCATACTTACATGTTAATTGGAGTATCTGCTATGTACCAGCTTGTTTGCTGGGATTCAGAGTGGTAAAGAAATGAACAAGACTAGTTTGACCCTTGAGTAATCTGCTGTCCTACTTAATTTGGAGAATATTCTGAGTAGTCAGTATAAGGAAATACTAGAGGGCCCCTGGGATGACTTGTGTATATGACACTTACCCAGAAATCTTCAGGGATGGACAAATCTTGTAGTTCTGCAAAATGAAAAGGATGTGGCTGAAATAGTAGACTGAAGGACTAGGATAGGAACTGGCAAATTTTTCTGTGAAGATTGAGATGGTAAATATTTTAGATTTGGTATGCCACTCAACCATGGCTTCTCAGTTCTACCATTACAATATAAATGCAGCCATACACAATACATAAATGAGCATGGTTATGTTCTAGTAAAATTTATTTATAAAAACAGCCAGTGAGCAGATTTGCCCACAAGACATAGTGTTTGCAGAGTTTTGAGCTAGGTATACTGCCATGTAATCTTCTACCTTCTGCAGTTTTAAGGCAATTTGATAGGGTTGACCTCACTGCTTTCTTTTTCCAGCTTAAATTCCCCACCCGGCCAAAGGTGCGGGTTCCAGCCATCCCTATCACAAAGCCTCACACTATGAAGCCAGCTCCACGGCTAACACCTGTGAGGCCCGCAGCTGCCTCTCCCATTGTGTCAGGTGCCAGGCGAAGACGAGTGCGCTGTCGGAAATGCAAAGCCTGTGTGCAAGGAGAGTGCGGTGTTTGCCACTACTGCAGGGACATGAAGAAGTTTGGAGGACCTGGACGTATGAAACAGTCCTGTGTCCTCCGACAGTGCTTGGCAGTGAGTGATCTGCTGGGTAGAAATGTCGGGGGAGGGGTGTGGGTGTCAGAGGGAGCCTGGAATACAAGTGGAATTGAACCAGAGACTGCAGAGCTGAGAAGTTATGCTTTTTTTTAACTTTCTTCATTTTGTCCTTCTCTCTCTGGATTCATCAAGAAAGTGTCTAATTCAAAAACAAACAAGTAGCCGGGTGTGGTGGCGCACGCCTGTAATCCCAGCACTCGGGAGGCTGAGGCAGGAGGATTGCTGTGAGTTCGAGACCAGCCTGAGCTACATAGTGAGTTCCAGGTCAGTCTCAACTACATAATGAGATCCTGTCTCAAAACAAAACAAAACAAAAAGTATCTAGTTCTAAAAACATTCTAAACTTTTGGCCTTACTCATCTAATTTTCAAACAGGAGACTAGCATTTGAAGGACAAGCCACTTACTTTCCATCCCTTCTTTAAGTGGACTAGAAGGACTTGTGAGCCTAAGAACAAGCCAACTCAAAGTGAACATGTTTCTTTTGGTTTCTGGTTCTCAAGCAGTTTGAGTCCTCTCATCCTCCTTTGGTTTCTACCAAATCCCCATCTTCTCTCTAACTTATCTCAGTGCTCCCCACATATTTAGTAGAAAATTATAAGAACCAAATCTCCTGTCTTTAAAGAGAAGCTGAAATGATAAAAGATTTAAATCTATTCTCTTAGTTTCTGTCTTTGTCCTTTTGTAGCCCAGACTGCCTCACTCAGTCACGTGTTCCCTCTGTGGAGAGGTGGATCAGAATGAAGAGACACAAGACTTTGAGAAGAAACTTATGGAATGCTGTATCTGCAATGAGATTGTTCATCCTGGCTGTCTTCAGGTGAGGAGAGTCTCAGATGCTAGATCAGTAGAAGGGTGGGATACTTGTCACAGAAGACTGCCATCATCCCTACAGTGGACCCTCAGCTTCATAGTAACATAGTGGATGGTCTTAACATTTAGCATTCAAGGAGTCCTCAATCTGTATCAGGTTTAGTGCACAGCTGAACTTTTAAAAAGTAGTAAGGAATAGCATGGTGTCATACACCTATAATCCTAGCACTTGAGAGGCTGAGGAAGGAGGATTGCTGTGAATTCTACACTATATAGTGAGATTCTGTCTCAAAAAACCACACACACACATACACCAGTGGGCTGGGGATTTAGCTTAGCGGCACCACACCTGCTTCGCAACTATAAGGTCCTGAGTTCTATCCCTGTTACCCCCCAATACACACACACACACACACCCAAAAAAAGTAGTAAGGAAGGGCCTGGGCATGGTAGCCTATAATCCCAGCTCTCAGGAGGCTGAGACAGAGTTAGAGACCAGCCTGGGGGCTATGTAGTGAGTTCAGTGCAAGACCCTATCTCAAAAAAAAAAAGTAGTAAAGAAGTGCAGCCCTCAAACTCAAAGATGGAATAGCCAGGGCAGAACTACTATTTTACATGCACTTTCTTTTTAATCTTCAAGATTAAAAGTCACATGGGTGACTGGATATGATGGTGTATGCTTATAATCTCAATTATTCCAGAGTGTGAAGATCATTTGAACCCACAGGTTTAAGACCAGCTTGAGCAGGGCCAGGGATTTGGCTCAGAGGTTCCTCTGCCTGCCTCACAAGTGCAAGGGCCCGAGTTCGATCCCCAGTACCAAAAAAACAGCTTGAACAACATAGCAAGAGCCTATCTATTAAATAAATAAATAATGAATCAGTCAGTGCTGGGGTTTGGTTTTGGGGGTTTTTTTTGGAGGTGGGGGCCTTTCCAGAAAGTGTCAGCTGTTTATGACTATCAACTGACAATGATAATAGATAAGGTCAACTGTGAGAAGTAGCCTAACTTTATAAAAAGTGTGGCTCTTAAAATTGATGAGTATTATCTCCATGGTGGTAATGGTTAATACAAAGTATTTAAGCAAATGCTACTTTTCTAACCACTTTACATAATACACAATTGATTTAGCTGAGTGTGATGGCAAACATGCCTGTAATCCCAACACTCAGGCAGGATTGCTAGGAGTTGAAGACCAGCCTGGGCTACATAGTGAAACCTCTCAAAAAAAAAGAGAGATTTAATCCTTACAGCCCTGTAAGATACACATGGTTTCGGGCCGGGATTTAGCTCAGTGGTTTCACCGCCTGCCTTGCAAGCGCAAGGTCCCGAGTTCAAGCCCCAGTACCCCCCCAAAAAAAGATACACATGGTTTTTATCCCCATTTCACAGTCACTAGATTATTAGTCTCTGAACCCAAACAGTCATAATGATTCAGCTCCCCAAGATCAGGCCTAGCGAAATTGGCAAGATATTATCTGGAGAGGAGACCCAAATTGATGCAGATTCTTTTAAAAAGGTGGGGGTGGGGCTTAAGTTGGAATCTCAGTTTATAGTTCGGGCTGCCCTCAAACTCAGTGATCCTCCTGCCTCTGCCTCCTGAGTGTTGCTATTACAGGCATGTGCCACCATACCAAACCTTGAAAGACTTCCTGGAGCCTGCATTTGACAAGTAACCAGGAATGAGGATGGCTAGTTTCCCACCCTGGGAGTAGGTATTAGTGTCATCTGAAACCAAGTAGCTCTCCCATTTTTCCTCCCCAGGGGACCGGTGTGTTTAGAAGTAAGTAACTCTAGCTTCTTCTACCTGTTAGTGTGTAATGAAGGCAGAAGAGACTGACTCATTTTAATTGTCTCTGTCTGCCTATAGATGGATGGAGAGGGTTTGCTTAATGAGGAATTGCCAAATTGCTGGGAGTGTCCAAAGTGTTACCAAGAGGACAGCTCGGAGAAAGCTCAGGTAAAGGAACCACACCGACTTCTTTTGTGACAGGAAATGAAGCTTTCAGCTTGGGAAATTGCTGTACATTTGCCTTTGCAACACTGTTCACAGGGTTTCTTTGATTCAAGGAGATTGCATTTGTTTGATTTGATTTTTCCTTTGGTTACTTGTTGAGTTTTTAGTATGGGTTTTTTGTTTATTTGTTGTTTTATTTTGGTTTGGTTTTGTATTTTGTATTCCTAAATATTGTACCACTTGGGATCCTCAAATTCCTGAGGTCTTGTTATATTCTGTGGCACTGAAAGGGAGGAACCACAGCTGGGCTGTTGAGGGAAATAAGGTATATAGGCTTTCTCCCAAGGAATGTAACTAGAGGGGAGGCAATGGCCTAGGGTTACCCTTAAATACTGGAGTTTCCAGTTAAGCAGGTTCACATTTTTTAGTGAGTTTTTTTGGTGGTTGGTTTTTTTGTTTGTTTGTTTGTTTTTTGTACTGGGGATTGGAACTCGGAACCTTGTGCTTGCCAGGCAGGCAGGTTCACATTTTTTGTCATCTTCATCTCTGTGGCCTCAGAAGGATCTGCCTACCCTGTGTGCCCAGGTGTATCATTCAAAGGCAGCCCCTGCCCTAGAGAGAATGGGAACCAGCTCCGTGACGTTGGCTAGGGCAGCTGAGATTGCTGGCCTATTGGTTGGTTGCCAGTAATGATAATGTCTAAAAGGGCTGTGGTTCTTTAGGTTGGCGAGCCAAGACCTGCAAAGGGCATATACAGGAGGAAGCAGCAGGCCTCATGTCAGTCTTCCGTGAACCCCCCCATTAGACTAGGGAAGGGGGCATAAGGGAATTTCCTTAGCTTCTGTGTAGTTCTTCCATTTGGACACTGGGGTAGTTGAAGTTACAATTTTAAATGTCTTTGAGGGCAAAGGTTTTAGGAGTTGACTAGTGTTAAAGTTCTTAATCCAAATTCCTTGAACTAGTGACATTTACATTTGTCCTAACTGGTGGTGTTGAAGGTTGGCACCTCTGATACAGCAGGTGTGTTGACGATACTGTTTTAGTTACTTTCTAATTCTGTATGTTGTAAAAGCCAACATCTAGAAGAGGGTCATTCCCTCCCAACCACATGATCAAAGAATGTGAGAAGAAAGAGGAACATAGCCCAAGACTATTGCTAAGGGACATAAAGTATCTCCTTAGGGAAAATCTGAATAGGCTTCTTCTTGGCAGTGTTGACCAGGCTTTGTCACAGTGTAGTCAGTGTGGGTTTCAGGAAAGGACAAGTGTCTGGTGAGCACATATGCCACAGGATGAGGTGTGGGCCTTGTGAGGAGTTCCTCACTGTAATTTTAAGCAGATCCCTTGGCAGTGGTGAAATTTCTCACCAAGTTTCTCATTCTGCTTTCTCTCTCACATGAGCGGGAAGTAGAAGCTATAGCTGGGAAAGTGAGGCAGAAATGTCGGAGAGCTAAAAGTCTAAAAGTTGGTGGCTTTTGCTGCGTTTGGCCCCTACTTCATCATCTAAGTGTTAGGTGGACTATTTTTTTTCCACCCCTAATAAAATCACTTGAATGAAAGAGTTGAATGAGAGACGGGATTTAAAATGGTTGAATTATGCAGAGGTAGAATTTAAACAATTATTTTTCCCAGGGAATTATCCAGGAGTTGGGGCAAGAAATGGATAAGAATCAAGCAGTCTAGATTTGGATTTCAGTCCTCTGGTACTTGAACACAATCCTTTTGGTCACAGATAGGTTTCCCAGGTGACCCATTTAGTGATTTTTGTCCCATAATCAGTGTTCTCTGGTACAGGCATGAGCTCAGTTGCCCATCTTTGCAGAGTCTAAATTGCAGGCTCTAAGGAAATGAACTTGTCTGGCAGCAGTGACCAGTCTTCTTTCAGGCTCACTCTGTCAGTTTAGAGGGTTTGGAAAAAAGCACTGATATTGCTTTTCTGGGTGCATTTTACAGAAGCGGAAAATGGAAGAGAGTGATGAAGAAGCTGTGCAAGCCAAAGTCTTGCGGCCCTTGCGGAGCTGTGATGAGCCCCTTACACCCCCGCCCCATTCACCCACTTCCATGCTGCAGCTCATCCACGACCCAGCTTCCCCCCGGGGTATGGTGACTCGGTCATCCCCTGGGGCTGGCCCCAGCGACCACCACAGTGCCAGCCGTGATGAGCGCTTCAAACGGCGGCAGTTGCTGCGGCTGCAGGCCACAGAGCGCACCATGGTACGGGAAAAGGAGAACAATCCCAGCGGCAAAAAGGAGCTGTCTGAAGTTGAGAAAGCCAAGATCCGGGGATCGTACCTCACTGTCACGCTACAGAGGCCCACCAAAGAGCTCCACGGGACATCCATTGTGCCCAAGCTGCAGGCCATCACGGCCTCCTCTGCCAATCTTCGCCATTCCCCTCGTGTGCTAGTGCAGCACTGTCCAGCCCGAACCCCCCAGCGTGGGGATGAGGAGGGGCTGGGGGGAGAGGAGGAGGAAGAGGAGGAGGAGGAGGAGGAGGAAGATGACAGTGCAGAGGAGGGGGGTGCAGCCAGGCTGAATGGCCGGGGCAGTTGGGCTCAGGATGGAGACGAAAGCTGGATGCAGCGGGAGGTCTGGATGTCTGTCTTCCGCTACCTCAGCCGCAGAGAACTTTGTGAATGTATGCGAGTGTGCAAGACGTGGTATAAATGGTGAGCAGGGATACAAGGGGTCAGGAATAGGGGCGTGGGAGTAGGTGGCACGTCTTCCATACAATAATGGAATATACCTTAGCATCTGAAGGAGTCAGTGGACTCCATTTGTTGGCTGAGTCCTGTTAAAGATACGGCAGTCCATTGTGTCTGCAGATGTCATTAGAAGAGTTTGACCCTTTGCCTCATTTCTCTGCTCTGTTTCCCCAGCTGTCTAGTTTGAGGGTGGGAAATGATCTGGGAGATGGATTTGTACACTATATGCTAAATCCTCAGAGTCTTACAGGCTAGAAATCCTAACACACAACATAGTCATCAGTTCAACTCATCATATGTTGATTCAAAGTCTCTGATGTGCTAGTCATCTTCTGGTTTTGATGATATAGATAGCTATACCTAAAGCTCCTCAGAGAAGTGGTCATGCTCTCCAAAATGAATTTGAGAAGCTTGTGATCTTCCACAGTTTTAATTCTATCAGTCCCCCAAACCTGAACCAGGATTCCTTTCTCCATCAAGCAGGGTCCACTTGTGAAGCTTCCTGAGACTTAATTGTCCTTGTTCATGAGACTGATCATTTCTCAAGTTGAACAGACATTTAATGGGAGGAATTCTTAGTGGTGATGAACAAAGACCTTTTCTGCTCGGCATTGTGGGTTTTACCTTAAGCTGTAAGATATATTCCTTACAGCTGGGTCATACCCTGTTATAGTAGTTCTCAACATGTGGCATCTTGCCATGGGCATCTCCCTGTGAACTTGTTAGAAATACAAATTCTAAACCTCCATGTTATCACATGCCTGTAATTCCAGCACTGAGGGAGACAAGACAGGAGGATTGTAAGCCCAGTCTGGGCAACTTAATGACTCTTAGCAAGACCCTTCTCAAAATAAAAAGGGACTGGAGTGGAGCTCAGTGTAAAGGCCGTGGATTCAATCATAAGTTCACCCCCCCCCAAAAAAAAAGAAAAAGTGTAGATTCTGTGGGGCAGGTCCAACACTGCACTCTTGAGAGCCCTTCAGGAGCCTGCTCAAGCTTGAGCACCCCTTCTCTATGCTCTGTAGCCAGCAGCTTGCTCCTGCCTTAGGAGTTTGATGTGTCACTGGTGAAATCTTGTCAGTCTTTAAAGACCATATTTTCTGCCAGTACATGTTTATTTCCCAAGTCAGAATTAATATGTGATCGCTGGGGATTTAGCTCAGCAGTTCTGTGGCCTGCCTTGCAAGCACAAGGACCCAAGTTCAATCCCCAGTACCAAAAAGAAAACGAAAAAAATTAATATGTGATCAACTCAGATTCTCTTTTTTTTTTTTTTTTGGTACTGGGGATCAAACTCTGGTCCTTGCACTTGTAAGGCAGGCAGCAGAACCACTGAGCTAAATTCCTGGCCCCAACCCAGATTCTCTTTTAATACTTTTTTGTTGTTGTTTTGTTTTGTTTTTTGAGACAGGGTCTCACTATGTAGTTGCTGGAACTCACTATGTAGCCCAGGCTGGTCTTGAACTCATAGCAGTCCTCCTGCCTCAGCCTCCCAGTGCTGGGATTACAGGCGTGCACCACTATGCCTGGCACTACTTTTCTTTATAGAGCTAGTGGGCCCTTGGTTTCCAGGCTAGGGCACCTAAGATAGTCATTATGTGCTATCTCCTTATCCCATCAGCCAGACTGCACGGAGCCTGGAGGTAGAAAATATAAAGTGCTAACTGAAAGCCTGCATGTACAGTGTAGTGTACAGCCTGTGGATTTGTAGGTTGCAATGGAAAGGTAGGTTCTCTGTTTCAGTTCTGGACTGGGCTGGCTAGAAAATGTCAAGCTAGCACCAGAGCAGAAACAAACCTAAGGCTAAGGGAAGGCTCTGGGCCTGAGGCAGTAATGAGCTTAAAGTAGGGCATATTGTGGAGGTACAGAGTAGCACCCTGCATCTTAGGCAGCTGTTTGTTACTCAAGGGAGAGAATAGAGCAGGCCAAGTACCTTCAGATAGTAGGAAGGCAAGAAAAAAAGTTTTTTTTTTTAACTGGGGATTGAACTGGGGACCTTGCACTTGCGAGGCACGTGGTGGAACCACTGAGCTGAATCCCCAGCCCTCAGTAAGAACTATACTGTTTTAATATAAATGAAAGGGTTATGTATACACCTGTGCTGTGTTCTCAACCCCTTCAGAGGAAGTCAGAGTGAACTATTAAGTTATATATAGGTTTGTAAAGTGTCTGGTTGCTGTAGGACGGAGTTTTTGTCAATGCTGAGGCACAAAATGCCAGGGTGTGATCCTTGTTACTCCTTATAGAAGAATACAGGGAAGTGACTCAAAGTATTCTGCTTTTTCTAAAAGCCTCCAGCAGTCTGTGATGGGAGCTCCACTGATTGGGATATCAAGTTAATGACAGTTAGTTCTCCCTGATTCTGTCACAGGTGCTGCGACAAGAGACTTTGGACAAAAATTGACTTGAGTAGGTGTAAGGCCATTGTACCCCAAGCTCTCAGTGGCATCATCAAGAGGCAACCAGTTAGCCTTGACCTCAGTTGGACCAACATCTCCAAGAAGCAGCTGACATGGCTGGTCAATAGGCTGCCAGGTAAATGAATTATGCTGTTGTTAATGCTTCTTAGAATTACTTTAGGACCATTTGGGTTTGGAGTCCCAAGTTATTGTTGCTTTTCTGCTTAGCAAGAGATTTCCCTGGGGTTACTTTACTGCTGGTCTCAAAGATATCCCTGGACCAGTGACTGCAATGGACAGTAAAGAACAGGATTAGATGCTGCTATCCGCCCTGCAGGTCTCCTCAGCACAGCCACTAAAGGAGAAATACATTCAGGTGTGCCTTGATCAGCCC
Organism: Fukomys damarensis; assembly: GCF_012274545.1. Classification (NCBI taxonomy): domain Eukaryota; kingdom Metazoa; phylum Chordata; class Mammalia; order Rodentia; family Bathyergidae; genus Fukomys; species Fukomys damarensis. Next base: position 21,637,185 of record NW_022900939.1, on the reverse strand, counting down.
CTTGTAAGCCATTGGGCATTTTTTGAGGTCTCAGACAGGAGGGGAGTCAGTTTAACAACAAAGCTAGATATAAGATACCACAAAAATCTTTGAACTTCATTATTGAAAGGACATGGTTCCTCTCCGCATTTGCTTAAAAATCCATTCACTTTGTTCTGGTCAGCTGGTAATTGACACTACAAAGAGGTTAGCAGAGTACATTCCATGTTTTTGTTTCCATTCATTGCAGGACTAAAAGACCTCCTCCTAGCAGGCTGTTCCTGGTCTGCAGTCTCTGCCCTCAGCACCTCCAGCTGCCCCCTTCTCAGGACCCTTGATCTTCGGTGGGCAGTAGGAATTAAGGACCCTCAAATTCGGGACTTGCTGACTCCATCAGCCGATAAGCCAGGTATCCTCTGCCCCTTATTTCTCTGGGCTTGTCTTGGGGTAGCTTGGACTTTCCACAGATCTCATCCTCAAAAGCTAAGGTAATCTCAGAATTGAAGCTGTGGTCAAAGAGTGCAAAATGACAACAGAATAATGGACTATGTATAAATACTATTTATAAGCAGATAGTTACCTACAACTGAAGGAGTAAGTCCATTCTCTGGGTCAGTAGAATTAAGGACTTGGAGGAAACAAGGTGAGGAAGTCTCACAGAGCTTCATGTTGGAGATGGAATGTCAAAAGCTATTACCAGGATAGTCTAGAAAAGCATGGAGCCGTGGGTAGGGGAGGAGCATTCCATACATACCCATGCACATGAGGCATGATCTGGCTCTGGGAAGAAAAAAACCTTAATTTCCTAGAAACTGCCCTAACATGCTGCTTACTCCCTAAAGGCAGGGTTGCACATGGGCAGTTCTGTTAGCCCCATCAGAGGGGCTTGGCCAGCAAGTAGCTGATACTGCCTGGAACTTTGGAGCTGTATTAGAGAATTAAAGAGTTTTGATTTAGTTTTTCTTGCCTGTGCAGGTCAGGACAATCGCAGCAAGCTCCGGAACATGACTGACTTCCGGCTGGCAGGTCTTGACATCACAGATGCCACACTTCGCCTCATCATTCGCCACATGCCCCTCCTGTCTCGACTCGACCTTAGTCACTGCAGCCACCTTACAGATCAGTCCTCCAATCTACTCACCGCTGTCGGGTCTTCCACTCGTTACTCCCTCACAGAACTCAATATGGCAGGTATGCTGCTGCTGTTTTCCACCCTAAAGGTTACCCCCACCTCCTGGAGGTCCCAGGCCTTCTAGAACTTGGCCATTAAACAGTGATTTGGGGTCTGTTGATTGAACTATTTCCACTCATTTGAACTACTGGCTGAGAACTAGAGTAATTGAGCCGGGTTCCCTCATGCATTGCCACCATCCAGCTACAGTTTGGTCATCTCTTGTGCTTGATGTTCATAGTGCTGGGTGAGGCAGCAAGAGGTCATTGTTGATAGTCGTCTCTGGGCCAGGTAGTAATAGGACTTAAGTGTTTTTGTTTAGCATTTTGGGGAAAGATGGCTAGGGAAACTAAATGGTAGAGGAGGGCATCTGTGGCAGTGCATTTGTGATCTGACCTCATGACCACTTTGCCTACAGGTTGCAATAAACTGACAGACCAGACCCTGATCTACCTACGGCGCATTGCCAATGTCACCCTGATCGACCTTCGGGGATGCAAGCAGATTACTCGAAAAGCCTGCGAGCACTTCATCTCAGACTTGTCCATCAATAGCCTCTACTGCCTGTCTGATGAGAAGCTGATACAGAAGATTAGCTAAGACATGCCCAGCCCAAACTGAACAGGAAATGGATCTTCCCCAGCCTCCCCACTGTGGAGAGCCTCTCCCTGACCCTGCACGGGCTCTGAGGCCAGCGTCACACTCCCTCTCTGCTCTTCTGTCCCTGAGCCCTTCTCCCACAGGTGGGTTAGAGAGAGTGGACAACACCAGGTTTGCCTGCCTGCTCCTCTCCCTCCCAAGGAAAAGGGAATAGCAGTTGATGTGAGAGGAAGGAAATCACAGGCTGTGCTGTCGCAGTGCCTGTTCACTTGCTCATCTGCCAGGAGGCTGGGCATCTGGGGGATTTGTGCAGCCTTTACCTGTACCATGCCCCAGGCCCCTCCTCCCCACCTGTGGCCCCAGCAGTGCCTGGTTCAGAGCAGACTCCAGGAAAGAAAGCAGTCCTGTCTCCATGGCCAGGTTCTCCTCATGGTGTCCAGTGCGTGTCTCTCCTCTGTCACACTCTCCCAGCTCCTGCAGGAGGGGCCAGCAGCCCCAGAAATGCCAGGCCCAGCAGATCCCACTGGTGCTGTTGATGTCCGAAGCTTCGGACCCATGTCTGTGCTTGCCATCCTTTCCTCTCCCTGAGCTTGATGCTGTCCAGCATTCGTGCTCATTCATGTAATACATTGTACCTCCTTCCACCTAGCCCGACTTTCCCACTAGTCTTCTCTGAGGTCCTTGTTGCACTTAACTGGGGTTGAAGCTCTTTAGAGGAGCTAGAACTGTACCCCAGGGACACGCCCATTTCACTGCTACCCAGGCAGATTCTGAGACAGGCACCATCTCCTTATTCTCCCTCTCTTGCCTCCCACTGACTGCCCTGTTGTTCCACGTGTCCTCCTTCCTGCCTGAATAAGGCTTTCCCAGGATGCGTGTCCTCAGAGGGAGTAGCCTTTCTCCCCTACCAGCTGAGGGGAGCAGAGGACTGGCCAAATCCCCACCTGCCTCTGGGCCAGGCTTTTCCAGGCCTCTGGTTTAGTGTGGCCCTCAAGCGCCCCAGGCCTGTGTATTGCCCCATCGGCTTACTGACCTGGTGGTGCCTTTTAAGGGTCAAGGGTTCCTTCTTGGAAGCCAGTCACCTGCCCTCTGCTTATAGCCGTGGAAGGGGGTGTGCATGTGCCTCTGTGTGTGGATGAGTATGTTGTGTGTGTGTGTGTGTGTGTGTGTGTAGAGGGAAGGAGGGGAGTGTGTCTCCCACTCCACCACCCTTTGTCAAGCCCCATCAGCTGCCCCCTTTTACTTTGCATTGAACGGCCTGTCCAAAGATCCTCTCTCTAGGGCAGCAGAGAGCTTTTTGCACTTTAAAAAAAGAAAAGAAAAGAAAAAGGTCGGAATTTCTTCTGGGTCAATATTTAAGTGTGAGGAGATGCTCAATAGCAGCAGCCTGTGGCAAGAGCTTCTAAGTGATAGATGCAAATTTGCACTCTGCTCCCCATCTGTAAGGAGATAGCACAACCTTTGCCCTGCCTTCTTGTTCTCCAGCCTCATCCCCTCCTGGTCCCTTGACTGTAGCCCAGTCTCAGGCTTTCCACCTCTTAAACCTGCAGTGGGGAGGGTACAGAGCCAGGCACCAGGGCTCTGAAGTATGAGCCACCCCAAGGAGAGACATCAACTGCACCCTTGCCACTGCCAAAGCAATAGAGGCAGAGGGCCCCCCGCTTGCCTCCTAGCCCAGCTTTGACCCTGGCATTAACTGACCTTCTTAGATGAAACTGGGTCCTGTTAAGAGGTGGCCTTGTATCTGTTTCTTCCAATCTGCTGATTCTTTTGACTGTATCTTAAAAACAGCAGTCTGCTCCCATGACCCTCTGTCCCTTCATTGGTCTCTAGGCCCCAGCAAGTCTGGGGCTAAAATGTTGAGGAAATGCCAGTGACTTATTCCAGAGTGCCTCAGTTAGGGGAACTTATCTGTAAAGAACCCTGGGTATTGAGCAAAAACATTATTATTATTGTTAATGACCTATAAGCTTCCTGCTTTTGTTTCTTTGTTTTGTTTGTTTGTTTGTTTTGTTTTGCTTTTTGGTTGCTCCTGTGGAAAATACTAAAAAGATAAAGTTCTGTTTTGTTGTCTTTTTATAAAAGGGGAGGTGGAGAGACCCCTTCAAGAGCAGGGATTGTGCCGGGAGAGTGCCTCTGATTTTGGGACATTTCATCCACAGAAATTTCCAAGCTGATGGTTTGTTTGGGGTTTTGGTTTTTGTTTGATTTTTGGTTTGGAAACAAGCATTTTTACCATGCACGTAAATTGGTCAGCAGAAAAGGGAGCCCAAGATGGCAGCAGATGGACCGATGCCCTTTTTGGGTTTTACTTTTTGTTGGGACTGAGGGGAAAATGGTTTTTAGAGGTGAGGGTTGGTCCACATGGAGGAGAGAAATACCTGTTTGGGGACAGAGGAACCCGGGTGTTCCATCAGCTTCCTGCATCTGCTCTTAGCTACAGCCTTGCCAGGAGAGCCTGCCCTCCTCAGATTGCAGGACCAGACCTCTGCCTCCATCTTTCCAAGCATCGGGGCAAAAAACCGCAAAGGAAAGGAAGAAATAATATAAAAATCACTTGGTGATTAAAAAATAACTGCTCCATAAATAAAACTCCTAAAGTCACTATGTTTAAAGGATTTCATTGTGTTGTTTTATGGGAAAATATTGTAAATATATATTTTTTGTTGCTGATTTAGAGTCAATCTCCAATGTTGTGCTAAAAATTTTAAATTAAATGTAAGCATTATGGGGTGAGTCTTAACGCTATCTCACTTGACACATTAGGGTTATTTTGGGCCAGGGAAGGAGGGAAGCTAGTTGGACTTTGTTTTGTTTTCTAAAAATTCTCCACTATTGGTTTTAGAAAGAACAAGAACATCTTTCCTCTTGACACATGGATATGGGAGATATTTGTGTAATAAAATTTTTAAAAGACAAAAAAATAGCCTCCAGTGGGAAAATTTTTGATTTGGGTTTTGTTTTTGTTTTTAAATAAAAAAGCTTTAAAAACAAAAGCTACCCCTTTCTGCTTTGGTGTGTGTGCCTTTGAGCAAGTGTGTTGGAAGGTGGTGCTGGCTGTCAAGGCCACGAGTACTGGGTTAATGGCTCTCATCAGAAGCAGCAAGCAAGACTATGGTGTCCAGTCTCCTTGTTAGCTTTTGTTGTTTCAGTGTCAAAAGGTACCACTTGCTTCTAGAACCACCACGTATATTTCAAGGGAAACTTTCTGAGACAAGATCTCACCAGGTTGCCCAGGCTGGCCTCAAACTTGAGATCAGTTTGAGTAGCTGAGATTTAATGATCTGCCACACCCAGCCAGGTTAAATGTTGAGATTAACTGAGTCATCTCAATTCATGCCCCAAGAAAGTAGTAGTCTTTTCTGAACACTGGAAGTGACCCCAGCAGTGATCTCCTGAGAATGGGTCAGGCTTTTTTTGGTGGGGGGGGTTACCAGGGATCAAACTCAGGACCTTAGACTTGCCAGGCAGGCATGAGCGTTTTTTTTTTGTTTGTTTGTTTTTGGTTTTTTTTTTTTTTTTTGAGACAAGGTCTCACTACGTAGTTGAGGCTGACCTGGAACTCACTCTGTAGCCCAGGCTGGTCTCAAACTCACAAGCGATCCTCCTGCCTCAGCCTCCAGAGTGCTGGGATTACAGGCATGCACCACCACGCCCGAGCCGAGGCATTTCTGATCTCACCACCAAGCCCATTTCTAAGGCCAAGCTCTATTCCACTCCTTGGAGTCAGTGCCTGCTCCAAGTAGCCAAGTAGATGAGCCGTGATTGGCATTTCCCCCCCACCTTGTCCCTATGATTAGCATTTGTCATTTGGCACATTAGCTTCCAGCCTCTAAGCACTTAAGTACTGTCAGAGAATTGGGTGGGTGCTCCTTACCCAAGTACCATGTCCCAGGAGGGTCAAAGTCCCACCTAGGAATTCCTGAGCAGCTCTTGTCACTCCCCCCAGGGACACTGGCAGATGCCTGCCAATCCTACTCTCCTGAACCTACAAAGGCCATCTCTGCTGCATATTCCAGAAGCAGACAGTATTAAGAGGATGGGCTGGTCTGATGGTTCCCTGAGGATGGATATGGATGTGGCCTTATTTTGATGTTACCATGAAAAAAAAAGTCAATTTTCCCTCCCCAGTATCTCAGAAACCCTCAACCTCTTGGTATTCTCCTCACACTAGTGGAAGCCACCACTGTCTGGAGCCTTAACTATAGCAGTAACTCTTTAAGTGTCCTCACAATCTCCAGTCTAACCCATGTCCACATTGGCAGCCAGAACATTTCTTTTGCAAGACAGATTCACATATTTATTTTCCTTGCTTAAAACTTTATTCAATCTCAGGACAAAATGTAAATGTGGCCCTCGGAGCTACCAAGCCTTTAGGCTTTGTCACTCACCTTTGTACCTCCTGCTCCTTTCCACTGACAGCTAACAGAGTTTTGCCATCTCTGGGCCTTTGCTTGTTCTGTTCCCTGTGCACAGTATGCCTTCCTCAATTTACACGTGACTTCCTCTTGGAAGTCATTTCCCACTGCTGAAGACTAGACTGGATGTTCCCAGTGTCTTCTGGCATCCTCTAAGGTCCATGTCCCCACCTGGCCCAGAAATTCCACAGGACAGAGATGAGTCTGTGCCACTCACGCCTGGCATCTAGACAGCTTGGCACATAACAGGCCCAGGAAATACTGAGGAAATGTCCCTATCAGCTCACATATACAGAACCCTTTCCCACCAAATTAATTCATCACTTTTCATAACTACTACTTACCTCCCCTCAGGCTGGCCTTGAACCTCCTGTCTCAGCCTCCCAAGTAACCAGGATTACAGGTGTAGGCCACTGCACCTGTCTTTCCTTCTACCTTGTGTGGACATTGCTTGCCTCTAGTTGAGAGGAAAGGAGGCTTTTTTTTTTTTTCCTTTTTTTGAAGTATTAAAGATTGAACTTAGGCATTTGCATGGAGCTACATCCCCACTGAGCCATTATCTTGAGACAGGTTCTCACTAAATTGCCCAGGCTGGGTTCAAACTTGTAATCTTCCTCAACCTCCCAGAGTGCAAGAATCACAAGCATGCACCACACAAACCTACCTAGAGCCCATTTCTTAGCTAACCACCATTCAGCTAGGAATTAATCTTTCTCAGGCGTACACAACAATCTTCAGTTAACCCTTCAGGGTTATCCAAACTCATCTCACCACCACCAGCTATAAAGTAGCAAGTACCATGGTTGACACACGAATTGGGTGCCTCTACCTAAGGGACGTTGAACTGAGTACCTCTATAGTTCCCAGGCTTGAAGTGTTACCCCACAACTTCTTTTAAATCTGAACACTCTGATTGCTTTTCACAGGCAACAGTGACAATAGCTGACATCTGCTGGGCCTAAATGGTAGCAAGTATTCTCAGCACTTCACAGGTAGTAATCACAGCATTCTCACAACCCTGCTGTCTCCGACTTAAGAAACTGAGCTATGGACATTGAACAGTTAGCCCAAAGTGACTTGGGCTCCCCAGCCTCCGTGTATACGTGTGATGTCATATCCTACTCGTACTGCCATCCCATGAGGCAGCTGTCTTCATCCTACAGGTGACAAAGCCAAGGTTCAAAAGGTAAAGTGTGGGTCTGAAGGCAGTGGCAGAGCTGGGACTGTGCAGCCTCTCATCCCTTGCTGAGTATCCCAGGTAACCTTGTCTGCTCTACATCCCAAAGCACTTTTAAACTTCTTGAGGCTGCGATAGCCTTTGCTAGCTCTACCCCCACCATCTGCCCAAGAATAGGGATATACAGAAATTTCCTGATCCTGATTATAACAAAAGGTATGGGGGTGGGGACGCCGGCAGGTCCAGCTTGGTAGATTAGTGCCCTGTGCGAGTATACACAGGGCCCCATGTGCCAAAGGGCTCAAACCTAGTTTCATGCTTTACTCTCACCATTCTAAAATTCTTAAGTTTTGAAAAAGGGGCCAGAGTTTAATTTTGCACAGGGACCTGCAAATGATGAAGCAGGTCTTGGGAAAGAGGTGTTCTTAGTCTCAGGGAAACCAACACCAGGCTGGTTTTGCCTAGTCTGGCTTCAGTGGCCAGCAGCAGCAGAGGCCTAGTACTCACTGGCTGCAGAAACCCATCCTCCTTTTACCAACTTTCAGGCCACAGCTGTGGGAGACCAGGCCAGAGAACAAACGTCGGAGCCAACAAGGGAATCAACAGTCCAGAGGACAACCAGTTTTACCCTCTACCTGAGACTGGCTTCGCCCTGCCTCTCCTTCCCCCATTGATTCCTCTTCAGAAACCCAAGGGTCTGGGAGCTCTGGCTGCTGACCCCAGAGTGGGCAATGTGGGAGCCAGCATGGCAGACAGAGGCACAAGGGGAGGCTGCACCCTGAAAGACCTAGGAAAGAAAAGCAAAGAAAGGGGTAGAGGGAGAAAACAAAACGAGAGAAACCTTGGGAGATCCCTAACGGAAGCCACGAGACAGGGCCATCCAAGATACTCCAACAGTGGCCCCTCAGCAGGACCTCTCACCCAGCCCATTGCTTCACACACTTTGTCTGCGTTCATCCTGCAAACAATCCAGTAAGGCCAAACTTAGAGGAGTTAAGCAACTTGTCCAAGGCATTCAGCAAGTTAGTAGAAGGCAGCGCTGAAATCCGACCCTAAGGTCTTTTCCATCTCCCCCACATCTCCCCGACACACACACATACATACACGATGAGTACCAGTAGCCACAGCGTGGGAACTACGAGGCCGTGAGCTGGAAACTCACAGGCCGGGAGGGAACTCCGAAGCACCAAGAGACAGCTGAGAACCCAGCGGGCTTCGGGGCTAGGCTGGGCGGAAGGCGCCGGGACACATGCGCACTGGGCACAGGTCTGGGGTGGGCGGGATCTGGGATGGGGGAGGGATGGAGGTCCACGTCCGCTAGAAGACTGGGAGGCGGAAGAGGAGACGGCGTCTGCGGCTGTGGGGGCTGTCTGACCTTGGAGGGTCCCCAAAGAGGCGCTGCTTTTGAGCTGCGGGTCGTGAGGAATCAGGGATCCCGAAGCCTTGGCAGGTCCTTGCACTTTGCGTGAGGAAGTTAAGGACCAGGATTGAGGTGGTGTGGGAGCCTCCTTGATTACCTTACAACCTACAGAGTCTCCTCATTGGCTATTCCACAAGCCTAGAAAACTCTCCTTACCCATAACTCACCTGGTTCCCTCGGGAACACGCTCTCCCTCAGAGGTTTACCTGACTTCACCTGAGGCTCTTATAAATGGCCTGGGGCCTCAGGAATGTTTAGAGCATTACATGAGATTGGTTGGGCTGCAGGTCAGCGCCCTGCATACTGTGAGAATTCAATAAATGTCAGCAGTTATTATTGTGCCTCGTTTGCTCATAAGTTCATGTCTGTCTCTTCCTGTGTTGGATCTCCAAGACCAAGCACCAGTGCCTGGCAGGTGGGAGGAGCCCTACAAACATCAAATCAATGATCAATAAAGGATCTCCCAGTAGACCAGCCAGAGTTTACTGGTGTCTGGGCACCTAAAGCAGGGAGGTGCTATCCATGTGAAGCAAGAGTTTCTCCAGATCAGGCCAGCACATGGCTGGGAATGCCCCAAACCACCCTCCTGCTCTTCAAAGCCCAGAATGGAGAAAGAGGGATCGGCAAGAGAGAGGTGACACTCTTGGGCCTTGGCATGTGCCAGTCCTTACCCTCACAAGCACACCATGTCATGAGCAAGACTTGGCCCAGCCTGTCCACCCTTCCCTGACTTCTCCTGAGTGCTTCCACCTCCTACAGTGAGACTCTTGCCAGCTTGCTTGGAGATGTTTAGGGCTCTTCTTGCCCAACAGACTGTGCCAACATGGAGTCCTATTTCTCTTTGCATTTCTAACTTTGTCAGGCCCCATGCTGGGGAAAAGGGATGCCACAGTGACAAACAGGGACACTGAGGAAGAGCTCTGTGAGCAGGATGAGCAAGAGCCTGCCGTGTGGAAAGGGAGGGGGTAGGCAGTCTAGGCAAGGGAACTGTAAAGTCAAGGCACAGAGGCGGTTGTGGATTGGGCAAGTCTAGTGACAGAAAAAAAGCCAGGGAGACTGGAGCTAGAGGGGCAGAAAGGGCTGAATTAGAGATGAGCAGGGCCAGGCTGTGCAGGTCTTTGGGCCATGGGAAGAAGGCTGTGGCTTACTCTAAGTGCAGGGGCAGGGGGCATCATTGGAAGTAGGGTTAATTCAGGCCTGTGAGAGCTCTACTGTAGAAAGGCAGGGAATCCAGAAGGAGCCTGATGCAAGCATCCAGGCAAGAGGTGGGGACTGAAACCAGGCTGTAGCAGGGAACATGGAGGAGGCAGGGCATACTTCAGAGACAGACAGCTGTAGCACTAATGACAGCAGGTGTGTATACAGGGACCAAGGAGAGGTGAAGGAAGAGAGAAATGGAACAAGACCCCTAGGAATTTGGAAAATGGAGGATCCACAATTGAAATGGGGAAGCAAGAAAGAAGCAGGTTGGACAGGGGCTGGGTGGTGGGAGCAGGAGCTCCGTGTGGGCTGTGCTGAGTTTGCAACACCTATTAGTCACCAGTAGAAATGCCAAGTGGTGATGTGTCCACAAGCTGCCAGCTGGGCAGAGATGAGCCTCCTCTCCCCTTTGCACTCCAGCACCCTGGCCAGACAGAAGCCAGCACAATCTGGGCACCAGATAAAGAGGTTGGTGAGAGAACTCACTGAAGTTGGATGAAAAGGTTTACAGTGGGCTTTCTGAGACCACCAGGGGGCAGCACCATCCCAAAGACCAGTCTCCCCAGGAGGGCCTTCCTCTCTCTCTCTCTCTCTCTCTCTCTCTCTCTCTCTCTCTCTCTCTCTCTCTCTCCGTTTTTCTTTTTTTGAGACAGGGTCTCACTATGTAGTTGAGACTGACCTGCAACTCACTATGTAGCTCAGGCTGGTTTCGAACTCGCAGCGATCCTTCTGCCTCAGCCTCCTGAGTGCTGGGATTACAGGTGTGTGCCACCACGCCCAGCCTTCCACTCTGTTTTTCAAGCCCAGAGTGTCCAGGAGCTCCTTTCCTATGAATGGGGGGTGGCTGGAAACCAGCTCTGTGGAGGGGTCCCAGCTTCAAGCCTGGCCAAAGAGGTAGGTCAGGCTTTGGGTAGGATGGCCCCTCCAAATAGCGGGAGGGAGGAAGGGCTACTTTCTGGAACAGGACGGTTAGGATTTCTGAACCACACAAAGACTCTGGTCTGACAAATTCACTGGGCAAAAATTTTTTAAATAGGGGTTGTTGCAGAAAACCTAAGCTAGCATGTGGGCTATGCTCACAGTCCCAAAGAGTAAGGGCAGGGAATGAGTGGAGGTTAGCAGCCTCCTGCTGTGGTATCTGATCTTTTCTGCCCCAAATTCTAAGTGCTCCGAGAGCTCATTCACTGGATCACCTATTCATTCATTCATTCATTCATCAGACACTGACTGATGCTTTTCTGAGTCTGGACCACCAGTGCACACCGGGGCAAGTGATGAACCAGGTAGTATCAGTTGTACAGGGTCTAACAAGCTGCTTCTTGGTGCCAAACAGACAGTGATTATATCAGACCTGTGTCTTAGAATGACATCTCTGACCACGGCTGAATCATGGTAGTGGCCATGGGTGTCCTAAGATATGGACAGATCAAAAAGATTCTCAGGGTGCCAGACAGAGGCTATGGTGATAAACTAGGGAAAGGGGAGGTTCAAGAAAGAGTCAAAAAGAATCTTGGTGTTTTGATTTGGCTATCTGGGTGGGTGGTAATGTCACACACTGAGACCTCAGCATCTCTAATTTGTTCTGCTTCCAGGTATTGCTGATCTGAGAAGTCAGCTGAGAAGTGCACAGGGAGGGGAGTCTCTGCCTTACTAAAAGGTCCTGGAGACTGGCGCATGCGCTGGCATGAGGATTGAGTTCTGTGTCTAGGGCTGGGGCTCTGCCATCTTGGAAAAGCCAGAGGTACTGAGAGAGAGGCATGTTGAGATGAGGGAGCTGCCTTGAGATACTCAGCTTTTCCCCCTCTGTGTGGGCTCCCTTCAGGGTGAGTTCCTTTTGCCAGGCAATACTGAGAACCTGTAATCTCCTAGGAGAGGTTTGACCCCTGTGCTGTGAAATCACCAAGAATGAGCTTCTGGATAGGATCAGGTACAGGGAAGGAAGCTGAGCTGAGCATGCTGGCCAAGGACCTGAGCTTCAAGGTCCTTGGTCCTGAAGTGGGAGTTCTGGAGCAAAAGGGGAGGCAGTGGGAGTGGGGTACTTTGGAGTCTGACTGTACTTGAAGGTCCCAGATTCTTGCTGAGCTGTTAAGGGTTCTGTGTACCAGGCTGGATGTCCAAAGTTCTGGATGTAGGTCTGGTCTGGAGTTGATGGTCCAAGTCCAGGTCAGGGACCTGTTCGAAATTCCAAGTCAGGGTTATGGTAGTGATCTAGGTCTGGGATTGGTTAGTAACCAGGATGAGATCAAGGCCTTGGCTTGCTGGAGGTCTGGGGTCAGTGTTGAAGTCTGGGTGTGCAGCCAGAGTTGTGATCTGAGGTCATAGTCATAGTCTGCCGTGGTGATCCAGGGTCTCAGTCCAAGTTCCTATTTGTCCTCTAAAGTCAGAATCTTCACCCAAGAACTGGTGTCAGGTCTTGGGTAGACAGTGGTGTCCAAGTTCTTATGGTCAGAGTCTGAAAGCTAAGTTCCAGGATCATATTGTAAAATTTGAGTCCAGTATCCAAGGTCCTTGTGATCCATGACTGGTGTTGCCGCTGGGGTCTGATTTTGGAGCATGGGATCCAGTGATGTGACTCAAGGTTGTAGCTACAATCTGGGTCTGAGGGCGTCTTCAGCCAGGTCTCCTGTCGTGTTCCAGGTCCGAGGTGGACAGTCGAGATCACTGTCAGGGACTGAGATTAGGGTCCCACGTCTAGGTAGAGTCTCCGCTCTCAGTGGCGCCCTAGGAGT
>NW_022900939.1:21602656-21623803 GCF_012274545.1 Fukomys damarensis | reverse complement strand
CTCTGCTGGCCTCGCCGCTGTCAGACCCTGGTTTCTGCCTTCTCCCTCAGGGGCCTGGCGCTGTCCTTCCTTCTCGCGGTCCCGAAGGTCCCCTTCCCGGGCCTGCCTTTATTTACCCCTTCTGATTGTATCACCTGTTCTCCCGCCACTGCTTCCAGCGCCACCCTTGGGGAGAGTCCATTCCCCCCATCCACTTCCCTCCTGTCTGCATTTGGCTTGAGGGTTGGGGGTGGGGGGGGCGAGTCATCTGGACTCTTGCCCTGCCCTCTGGTGGGATCATTGCCCAGGCTTGGGTTGAGAGTGCTTTCGGGGTGCTGATGCCATGGGGGATCAGAGAGTAGGGTGCTGCATCTTGGAGTGGGGAGGGGAAAGACGCTCAGGTGAAGGAAGCTTTCCCTACTGTAGTGAGTGCCCTGTGGGCTCTTGACCTGGGGACTTCCTAGCACACCTGCAGCAGCTGGAACGAGGCTGCCACCTTTCTGTTAGACAACTGTTGTCATCGCACCTGGTATCAAAGTTTAAATTGTTCAGGATGGCAGAGTCGGCGCAGGATGTGAGCAATAACTGGGGCTTGTCCCACGTTTTATGGTCGATAGATAGTGCATATTTCCATTGTTTGAGTCAAACAGCAGCCTAGGGGGTGAGGACAGGTGTGGTTTTGTGCCATGGAACAAGTGGGGTAGCCAAAGCCCCAGAAGTGTCTGGCCTTCCCAATGTCACCTAGGTGATGCCTGGCTTCCACAACAGGGCTTTTAGCTTCTATTTATTATACATTTTGTCCACTACTCTGGTCTGAACCAGGGCTTGGATGTCTGCATCTGTGAGAGCAGATGTGCCCCACCATGATCCCGAGGCCAGTGGGCTGGAACTTGGGCCTGCCTTTCCTGCTGTGGTCTTGTCATGGGACTTTGGGTAAGTCCCTTCCCATTTCTGGTTCACATCTAAGAACTGTGGATGGTGTGAAATCGGGACTGTGACTCTGGTGTCCTCAGACTTTGAAACAAGGCTAGCAGCTGCGAAGGGTGCACTGCCTGGCTTTCACCCACCCCCTCCTCCATGACTGCTCCCTGGGTTTCAGATTGACTGAGTACTAGGCCTGGGAGGAGAAAATTGGTCTGCGTTTTGAAAAGCCTGTTGGGGCCCCTTTTTTTCTAAGACATTTGCAATCAGATTTCTCAAAACAGGAACCAGACAGACTGTCAGCTGGGGGCCATTTGGGGAGCAATGGCAGTTAGGACAAAAATGAGTTCAGAAATGACAAAGCTATGAGGGAGGAAACACGAAGAGGATTAACCTCTAGAGCACCAAACAACTGTCCTTGGTGGCTGCAGCCTAGAGACCCTCCTGCAGACGGGAGTTCTGCAAAGCCTGAGGTGGGGCCTTTTCTGGAACTCCCTGCATTTGGGTCATCTCTCCCCAGAATGCATCGCTCTGACAGGCCCCACCTTTGTGCAGGTGTGTTAGAACCCTGAGAAACAAGCCCTTCCTCTTTCCCTGGACCCTTTCCATCCATGATAGTGATGATGTGATAGCAATAAGAATAGAAATTATAACAATTCATTATTTATTTTGACATCTATCATCTCAATTGATCCAAAAGCCAACCTGTGACTTTGGCAAGGCCATGCTTGGCATGTAGTAGTTGCTCAAGAAATATCAAGTCCAAGTTATATTTCATGTAATCCCGAGCAGAAACAAGGTAGGCTGGAAGCTTTATGGGAACAGCAGGCATCACAGGTTTTCTTACAGGGTCGTCATTAGCAGCATAGCATTGAGTAAATGGCCCACATCTGTGAATGGTCTAGCAGTGATAGTGAACCTTTCAGAGCTTTCAGTGATAACAAACAGCCTGCTGCAGCACAGGTGTCACAGATTCGCCACCACTGAGCTTCCAGTACTGAGCATGGATGTGCTAAGGCCAAGGAAGGACCCTGAGCTGCCCTGCAGCACTGGACTGACCCCGTAGGTCAAGCTTCCTGCCCTGGAGAGTAAGCCACCCTTTATAGGCCTTGCACATACCCCAAGGGTCAGAAGTCTCCTGCCCTTGACAGAGGTGATTGTGACTATTTCATACACCTACCTTGTCTTTCCAGTTTGCAAAATGCCTTTTACTCCATTTTGTGCTTTTCACAACAGAGGGAAGCAGGCCCAGCTTCCCTACTAATGGTTAAAGCCTTGAGGCTCAGCGAGTGGGGGAGACTTGTCATGGTTACAGAGACCTGAGATTGCAACTCTGATCCCTAGAGCCCAGGCCAGTGCCCACCCCTGTTCACCTGTGCTTTTCACCCGCGGTTTGTGGAGTAGGTGGCTTATACCTCTTGTCTGCAGAGCTGTGGGTCTCAAGTGGTAGCCTGGAAGAAGTAGGGCAGCCCTTGGTGTCACCAGCTGTCACAGTTCACAAAGCTCAGTCCCTCCCTGTTGGCTGAAAGAGCCAGACTTTCCTGGCAAAGCTCATGAGCAAGGGGGTGCAGCTCCATGCCAGGGTCAGATACAGGATTGTATCTTCCCTATTCCCACAAGTTCAGGGAGAAAGACCATAATTTGAACCCATGGCAGGAGTTTTGCCCACCTTAGAGTGGTCCATCTTGGCAGGCTCCCTCTGGCCAGTGCCCCAGGTTGTAGCTTGGCTGAGAGCTGGGGATGGCATCACAGCCCTGATTTTCCAGGTCTCGGGAGCAAGAGTAGTTGGGCAGAGTGCCACTTTGACTTGGCACAAGAGCCTCTCCTTCTGTTACCCATAGAATCCAGGGAAACAGACCCATTTCCTGACCTCTTTGTAGGAGGCAGTACCATGTAACTGGGAGACAGGAGACCTGGCTCCTTGTCCCTCTGCAACACCTGCTCACGGGAGACCCAGGTGGGTCCCTCATCCTGTCTAGGCCTGCCTTTCATGGACGACCTCTGCATGTTCCCCAACGAGCCCTCCAGATCTGTGGTCCGGCCCTACCCCGAAGGAGTTGCCATCTCCTCTTCCCAGCAGCAGCCACAGCAGCCAGCTTGTAATTATCATCATTTGCTTAATATGACCACTGAGGCCTCATGTAATTAATCTCTGGGCTCCTTGTTGAGGAGCCCTGCCTGGGCAGTCCCAAGAGGTACCCCTGCCTTCCCTGGTGACAGTGGCAGTCCCAGCAGCAGCGTGAGGGAGCCGCGTGCCTCTTGTAGCCTGCAGGTCCCTTGGTTATTTCCCGGTTCCTCCCCCACCATGAGCTTCCTTGTGCTGCCCCTTTCTGGCTTCCCTGTCTCCCCAGACCCTGTCACTCTTCCTCCACTGCTGCTTCGTTCCTGTTAACTCCTTGTAGCCAGGACTTCCTGCCTCCATTTGTGGGGGAAGGGGTGTAGGAAAGTCTTTGCCCTTCTTCCTCCCGAAGCTTCTCCATCTCCAGCTGAAACCCTGCTGCCTCCAGCTTCTGTCCCTTACCCGGAACTTTCCACTCCAGGAGCAATAGTCTCCCTCTCTTGTCCCTAAAAACAAGATTATCTTTTCTGCAGTCACTCCCTTTGGGCCTTTGAAGCCGCCACTGTTCCCCAGGAATGGGTCTCTGGGATGCCTTTTCCCATCTGTCCTGCTTTCCAGAGCTGGGATTTTCACAGCTTTGCCATTAAATCACTCACTTCCCCGCCGTTCCCTCAGTAAATGGATTTGAAGGAATCATGAGCATTACATGTCGGGATGTGTGCATGGGAATCGGCTCTGTCACCCAGGGAATGATGTGTCCTATTAATGCACAGTCAATCCCTAGTAGTAAATTCCCAGTGACGTCAGGTGCAGGCACGCTTTGCTCTGCAGCAGCGTTTCCTCCCTGTGCCTAGGTCGCTGCGCAAAGAGGGCTTGGCCCTGGGGACCCAGTGGGTTTGGGTACATTCAGACTCCATTTGCATGACTGTTGCGCCATGGATATGGAACAGACAATGGTAGCATGTCAAGCATTTCTCAGCTTCCATCATACTTGCTCTTTCCTCCTGGGGCCTTTTCTCCACTCCCCACTGGCTCCCAAGGTCCATTTTCTCTGGACAGAGTTGTGCTCAAGTTATTTCTAGCCTGTTTCAAATGAGATCCTGAAGTGAGAGGTTTGGCTGCAGCTTTTTTTCTAAAACAACATCTTGTCTCTGTACTGCTGCTTACTGCAATGGATGAACCGCAGTGGTGGGCGTTGTGGTGGCAGTGGGAGTGGGGGCAGCGCTCTGATGTTGGAAGCTGACCTGAGTTTAGGGTGGGGAGACCTGGAAGCAAGGAGCTCTGGGGAGTCTGTTCTGGTGCATGCTAACAAGGAGGAAGGTTTTGATCATCAAAGCGAAAGTAAGGTGAGGGTGCAGGTGCTCGTGGCGTGCTCGTGGCGTACTCGTGACATTTGATGAGGCCACCATAGTGCCTCTTCCTGTGCATGCCTGCAAGGGAGCCTGAGAGTCTGGGTTTCTGTAGACACTCGTAGTGGGCTCATGTGCACAGAGCCAGCTGCCCTTTTCTTGCCTTGGATGAGGGGCTTGCTGTGGATTGGGCAGTCAGGATTGGTCTTTCCCATTTGATAGTGTCCCCATCCTTGATCTCTGAGAATATTGCCAACCCCAAGGAGAGTCATTGAGAAATAGTAATAAGAAGCCCCAGGGGACTTCCTCCTACTCCTGCCACCTTGGTGCCAGGTTTCCTGGAAATGCCACAGGGGAGCACCTCGGCCACAAACTTATTAACTGTCACCTCCCAGAGTGTAGTGGTTCCTAGTGTGGCTGCCGGGGACGTGCTGACCTGGAGACTTATAGCCTCCAAGCCAGCTTGCATTCTCTTGGGGTGCCTTAGCATCACTGTCATTTGAAGAACACTGAAATGTGGACCCTGGCCTGGCAGGTGCTGGCCAAGGCTGCCTTACGCTAATGGACTCCTGGAGGAACACTGCCTTGGCAGGAATGGACAAGAAAGCAGCCAGCAGAAGCTGGGCACCTCTGAGACCCTGGGCCCAGTACTTCTGTGAAAACTGAGGGGAGAGCCAAGGGGGCCCTCTTGAGAGGTATTCCTCGCCCAGGGTTTGCACAGACTCAATGAGGGCCTCCAGGCCAGTGGACTGGTTTGCCCTTTGCTGCCTTCACAACCCTTGTAGTCTACACAGCTACCATCCCGACCTATGAGGGCCCAGGCCAACGTGCTAGGCACTGCAGCATGGGACTCACTCTTCTTCAGGGTAATGTGGTACCAGGAAGTACCCCCTCAGCTGTCACCTCCTCCCTGTCTGTCACCTCAGTGTCCTGTCACCTCAGTGTCCTGTCACCTCAATCACTGCGCTTTGAGACAGGAAGTGCCCTCTCCCCAGTGTCAGGCCAGGACTGCTCCTCTACCACCTTGTAAGCACCTAGCTGGTGGGGCAGCTGAGAGCACAGGCAGCACTCCCACTGGCTGGGCAACCTCTTAGCCACTGGTACCCTGCATCCTCCGGCAGGGCAGGTACTGGGCCTTGAGTGGAATGACACCAGCGCATGAAACTGTTTTGAGGAGTGGCAGCCACCCTGCTGTGCTCTGCTCCTCCCCGTGGGGCCCAGCCCTGCTAGGAGGCCTGGCCACAGGCCTCTTCCTCTGAGGACAGAGCAAATATGGCATAAACCTGAATGTGACCAGTTAGTGCATGATCATGTTCGAGAAGGAGGGGGGCAGGCTACAAACAAGCTCAGGGGTGCCAGGGAATGGGGCCTGTGGTCCAAGAGATGGGACATTAGCTAACAGTGGCCCCTTGAGCCAGCACTGTGAGGATGTCCCCTGCTGCCGTTTCTTCTTAGGCAGCATGAGGTGGCAGTTCAGCATTGCCTTGACATCCTTGTTTTGTAAATGAGGAAATGTGACATTTAAAGTCTGTGGCTTGGCCTCCCAGCAAGGAGGTGGGGAAGAGCTCTGGGAACCCAGGACTGGGTGGATTCTGGTCCAGTTGCCAGAGCCCAGAGGTTCCAAGGCCCTTCCCCAAAGAGGTCAGGAACCTTAGGCTCCCCAGACTCTGCCCCAGTGTATTCAGGCATTCGCCTCTTTTGACAGTCCTGAGTGGATCTTGGGAGCCATGTGTCCCTAGATACAGGGTTACTGACCTGACTGAGGACAGGGACACTGAAGGCATCTCTTCCAACTACCAGCATCAGGGAGTGGGTGCTGAGAATGGTGATCCAGCTCAGGAGGCTGCCACTGCCTCCCATGCCAGCCCATACCTGTCACCCCAGAGGGAATGATCCCCAGTGACACATGTTTCTAACCTGCCCACTCCCTCAGCTTCCAGCCCCATGGGGATAGACAGGAAACCCTTAAATTGACACTTTGGGGACCGTCCAGTCAAGGACTCTGCTCAGGCCTGACTTTGTGTTTGGTTTGGGGAGGAGCTGTTTAAAAAGACCTTTTAAAGGAAGAATATGAAGTACTGTGGGCTGGGAAGAATGCTTTGGCCACACCCAGGCATGGCTGTTCAGGGAAGGGGTGGCTTTAAGCCTAGGGTCTTGCTTCCTGCTGTGTCCTGGCCCTGTGTCACAGCAGAGCCCCCAGGAAGGCAGAAGGCCCTGTCTGGCAGCTTCCTTTGTCTTCAAAGATGGGTGTCTTACCAAGAACATTTCCCTGTTAGAGACTTTTGTGTGTCTAGCTGCTCTAAGCCACATGGTAGGAACTGGCACTGTCTACTTACTCCTGCATGGGCATCCCCTCTGCCAAGCTGACACCAGTTTTGCTAGTTCCCAGGAAGCAAGCTCGGAACTAAGAAGCTCCCCAGTGAAGCCCCAGTGAAGGCCCACATTCCCAGGGCCATGTCCCACTTCTGGTGGAATTGCTTTACCTATCAACTGCGTTCACACATCTGTGTCTCCCACCCAGCTATGCCTATCTGATCCCTTACTGCCATGGAAGATTGACATTTTGTGATTTTTTTTTTCTCCCTTTACTGCTTTTTCTTATCCCTTCTCTGTGAACCAAAACACACCAGAATACAAGAATCATGTACAGAGGCAGAGCGACCAGAGCTAAGCCAAGGGGTGGTAAAGGTCTCACCTTTCTGGACCATCTTCCAGGTGAGATCCATGTACTTGGCCCTTCAGATTCCTGGGCTCCATGCCCCTGGGTTCCATTGGCAGTCCCTTCCTAGCCTTGAGAGCTCAGTGGCTGTGACTTGACCCAGTCCTTGCCACCAGGTCTCTACTCTGCATCCTCCAGGTCAGGGACTGTCATGCTCAGTTTGATAGGCTTTTACTAAGCCCCTGCTACATGTGACTTCATTTCTGTCCTCATCTCCCAAGTCCCTGTGAATCCCACAAGGTTGCGGAAGTGTATTGTGGATGACAGCTGTGGGTGTGATCTGATGTGTGTCCCCCCCAGGAGTGGGTGTGCCAGTATGGACAAGTGACATGCCAGCTTTGGAGCCCCTGCCTGTTTGCAGAGAATGTCCTGCTTTTTCAGAGGGAAACAGCTGTTAGGTGGTATCATGGGGTACCCTGGGGTCTTATGGCTTCTGGGCTGACGTCTTTTCTTCCTAGCTGGATGGAGTCTGTGCTGAAGGATTTGCAGGCTAGTAACACAGGGTCACCAAGGCCTGTCCTCATCATCAGGGCTCTACTTCCTGTCAGAGACAGCTTTTGGAAGAGGTCATGGCATCCCCCAGTCACTGAGGGTGGGAAGCAGGCAAGAGGGTTAGAGCTTCAGGGTTGTGCTTACGACAGACTGCTGTTATCTCGCATGGCCTTTCCTGAGGAAGGCTCCAAGGCACAAGATGGTGGGGAGGATGGGCCTGTGACCCCACTGCCCTGGAGCTGTGTTCTTCTAGAGCTCTGGGCAAGCCCAGAAGCCTGCCTTGAATGACTGGCCTGGTAAACTCTCTTCTGCCCACCCACCTCACTCCATTCCTCCTGGCTGAATGGCATCTGCCTGCTTCTCCTGTGGTAGCCTGGGGAGTCTGTGCCCGTCTCTGAAGCCCCACTGGCATCTGAGACCCTGCCCTTCTTCATGTCCCTTTGTTGTGTCTTCTTCCTTGCCCTGTGGCCTCTTCTTACCCCTGGGCCAGCTATCCCGTCTCCACATCCCCTAACCTGTCACTTCCTGGAGACATCCTCTTTGCACTTCACGGACCCAGCAAAGTTCCATCTTCTCCACACATCTACTCCCCACCACCACCCAGAGTGCACCTCCCCTTCCAAACCTCCCCTCACGGACTGCTGACCATGGGGCCCACTGAAGCTTGGTATATGCTGTCTGATATTACAAACCCAGGGCCTGCGTGTTGAGCAGAGCTGCCTGCAGGGCGGGCTGGGTTTCATGAACCATGTACACACACAGCTTCTCATGTGCTCCTAATACTTGACTGTAGCCTAGGTGACCGAGGCAGCCATTCTGGGTTCCCTGAGGCAGAGCAGGGGCACCAAACTGAGAGGAGGCAGTGCTAAGCTTAGGGATACTGGACACGCGGATCTGAATCCTCACCAGGAGTAGCCTCTTCATCTGAGGCATTCTAGGGTTGCCTGAGTAAGACATGGCTCAGGTATGATAGCACAGTTTGGTTGCTAGCCTGCATGTGCCCTCAGTTGGACAGCTTAGCACTACCACTAACCCAGGCTGGTATGAGCTAAATGTGATCACAGCTGGCCGATGAGGCACGCTGGCAGGGTCAGACTGCAGGCGGACCACAAGAGGGGGACAGCGAAGTGGCATCTGAGGCATGGAGTGCAGCTTGGGGTGATTTTCCTAGGCCTTGCTTAGAGTTGCTCAGTGTTGAGAAAAACAGGACAGTGAGTGTGGGTTGGCCTTCATGGGCTGCAGTGGGCAGCCTCTCTCCTATAACACTAGCAAATGACACAGATCAGGGAACGCATTTTTTATCCATGTACAGTATTAAGGACATAAAAAGCTTAGTCCTCTTGTTTGCTTGCTCTCTCTCTCTCTCTCTCTCTGAGATACAATTAATACATTGAATACAATTAATAAGTCATTTGAAAGTGTTTATAATTCCATGGTCTTTAATTTGTATTGTAGCCGGGGATTTAACTCAGTGGTTCTGCAGCCTGCCTTGAAAGCGCAAGGTCCCAAGTTCAATCCCCCGGTTAAAAAAAAAAAAAAAGAAAGAAAGAAAAGAAAAAGAAAATACTTTGCACTGTATTGTGCGACTCTCACCCCCTATCTAATCCTGGGCATCTCCCTCAACACAGGAAGAAACCCTGTCCCCATTGGCAGGCCTTCCTCTTGCCTGTGTCCAGCCCTGCAGCTACTCTCCATCTCTGTCCATTAGCCTGTTCTGGATAGTCCCATGAATGTCATCATACAATCTGTAGCCTATTATGACCATCTTCTTTTTCTCAGAATATTGCATTCAAGGTTCAACTCTGTGGTAGCATGTATCAGTGCTTCTTTCTTTCTTTCTTTCTTTTTTGAGACAGGGTCTCACTGTGTAGTTGAGACTGATCTGGAACTCACTCACTATGTAGCCCAGGCTGGTCTCGAACTCACGGCAATCCTCCTGCCTCAGCCTCCCAAGTGCTGGGATTACAGGCGTGCGCCACCACACCTGGCTGCTTCTTCAGTTTTATGGCTAGACAATATGCCAGTGTATGGATGTGCCACCTTTCATTTATCTGTTCATCCACTGATAGATGAAGCCTGTGTGATTTAGTCAAGTTCTCAAAGCTGGCAAGTGGCAGTGCTGGGACTTCTGCAGGCCAGGGGCTTTCTCAAGGCCATCTGGCCTTCGGGGGGTTGAGCCTGGTGGCTGCCCTCTCCTTTGGGGACAAGCAGGCACAGGTGTCCTTCCTTTGGTCCATCTGTTGTGACTTGTGGTCGGGATAAGGGCAGCTGGAGTGACTGCTGCCCTGGAGGAAGCAATGACACCTTGACTCAGCAGGCTTCTGCGAGGGGCCTGCAGCTCCACCAAGCTCTGGGGATCCTGCTCATTGTGCCCCCTCTGTTGGCAGCATCCGCAGTGTCATGCAGAAGTACCTGGAGGACCGGGGTGAGGTGACCTTTGAGAAAATTTTCTCCCAAAAACTGGGTGAGTGCAGCCCTAAGGCTTCTCTGGCCTGTCTGTCCAGCTACCCAGGCCCCTAGGGAGAACCCAAGATTGATTTCCTGCTGCCCAGGGATGGGGTGAGTGGGGGGTGTTTGAGTTGCCTTCTCCCAGGACATGTGGCCTGCCATCTACTCAAGGTCCCCCAGGTGCCTGAAGGCACTGCTCTGGTCGAGCCGTGACCCATTGTGCCTTTCAGCCCCTGGCTGACAGCCCAGGAAGCCCCGTGATAGAGGTTGGGGGCTGGGTCTTCCAGGGCCGCAGGGGAAGTTCCTCCTTTGGGGTTTTTGTTTTTAAGAATTGCAGCTTCCCCTTGGCCCAGCCACAGCTGCTCTCGGCCGTTGGTAGAACTGACAGGAAGAGGCGGGGCCCTTCCTGTGGCGCCTGCCCAGCTGTGGTTGGCCCCGCCCCACCCCCAGGGCCCTCTGAGCAACCTGCCTGTGCAAAGCCAGCTCCTCCATCCTTCCTCTTCTTGGTGCTGGTACCTGTGTCTTGGAAGTTTCGTGCTATCCACCCCTTGGCCCAGCGCTGCAGGCAGGCTTGACGCAGTCCCAGAAAAGCAGCTTTAGCCACACAGCCTATTGGGTGTACCTGAGAACAAAATCTGGGCATGTCCTGGTAGGATCAGGCACTGGAGGCTGGCCTTTGGGAGTCAGTGTGCTGGGAAGCACACAGTTTGGGTCCCAGGCTTAGGGTCTGTGCCTTGGGCAAGTTGTTGCACCTCTCTTAGCCTGATGCTGTCCCCATCTGAGAAATAGGATTCCTGAGTCTCACTGCCCAAGACTGACGGGGATGGATGAGGTGATGTAGTGAGGGCATTTTTGTCTGCCTGTTCAGAAGTTACTCAAAGGCACTACATGAAAAAAACCAGGCTGCCCTTTCCAGAAATGATGGCTGTCGGGCACATACCGGTATTCCCAGCATTCTGAGAGGCTGAGGAAGGAGGATTGTAAGTTCAAGCTTGGGCAACATAGTGACTTAGTGAGACCCTGTCTCCTAATGGAAAATTAAAAGGACTGGGGATGTAGCTTAGTGTAAAACCCCAGGGTTTAATCCTCAGTGCCACACACACAGTGTGGGGGGGTGATAGCTGCTAGCTCAGGGAGAGGGGCCAGGGCAGTGGAGGCATAGATAATACCAGGACAAGTCCCCCAAAGAGGCATGGAAAGTCACCAGCACAAGCCATCATCCATTTTGAACTGGAGGCCCAAGGAGGGTGTGGGGCTGCTCTGCTGTGTTCTGGGCAGCTACTATAGGTCCAGGCCTCAACCTGACTCGCAGGGAAGGGTGAGGACACCTCAAGTTCCCTTGGAGTCCTCCTATAGCCACTTGCCTTTTTTGTTCCCCTGTGGCCTCACCCTTGCCTGCTCCTGCTCTGAGGCCCCCACCTTTCAGCCTGCCTTTCCCAGGAACCTGCCACATCTCCAGCAGCTCCCCTGATGCCTCATTTTTCCTAACTAGGCCCCAGTTTCCCAGGCTCCCTGTCAGGGCTGGAGTGAAAAGAGTGGAGCAGGGGCAGGAAAAGGAGCCCTCCCTCAGGGCCTCCTCCCTCCTGCTGCAGTATGATCTGGCCCAGGTGGTCAGACATCAGAGGCCTCTGAACAGCATCTCACTGTCCTCCTCGTGGGGGAGGGGCTAGGACTGTGCTGCAGTGAGGGCATCTCCTGGGGCTCCACACTGCTGCCTCATCGCAGTGCTTGTCACCTTTCAGCCACCATCTGAAGAGAGATTCTGGGGAGAGGGAGAAACATGGGTCCCTGAGCTGGAGTCCAACAATCTTCAGATTGGCAGTAGCCACCAAGCCCCACCTGTGCTGCCAGTGCAACACAGGAAGCCCCAAATCCACTCTGTGCATGGTGACGGGAAAGCCTGAGAGGAGTCAGGCTCAGTGTGACCTGATCGGTTGCTTTTAGGGTACCAGCTCTTCCGAGACTTTTGTCTCAACCACCTGGAGGAGGCTAAACCCTTGGTGGAGTTCTATGAGGAGGTGAGTAGGCTGCTGGCTGGGGCCCACGAGGCCCAGGCCTGCTCTTCTTGGAGAAAGGGATGCATTGGGGTGGCTCTCCTGAGTTGGTGCCCCATCCCTGCTAGCTGCAGACCACCTGTGGCTCCTGCCTTCCAGATCAAGAAATACGAGAAGCTAGAGACAGAGGAGGAACGTGTGACCCGTAGCCGAGAGATCTTTGACTCTTACATCATGAAGGAGCTGCTCGCCTGCTCTCATGTGAGTGTCCTGGCCAGCTCCTTGGGCCTTTTGGGTGTTAGAAGAGAAGAAGGGACTCTGTGGAAGACTCATGGCCATCTCTCTCCTCTCCAGCCCTTCTCCAAGAGTGCCACTGAGCACGTCCAGGGCCACCTGGCAAAGAAGCAGGTGCCTCCAGATCTCTTCCAGGTGGGTGCTAGCCTTATTTCCCACTGGCTCCACCCTGCCACACCAGAGTCCCCATTGGATAATCAGGAGCTTGGGCAGCTGGGTTCAGAGCAGGAGCAGCCTCAGCGGAAGGGCCTTAGTCACCCACTTTCAGCTTTTTCCCTAGCCATACATCGAGGAGATTTGTCAGAACCTCCGAGGAGATGTGTTTCAGAAGTTCATTGAAAGGTGAGTGTGGCGTTGGGGGAGGGGCCAGAGGAGAAGCAGCCCTCTGAGAAGGGGACAGAGGGCAGCTGCTTTGGCCCTGAGCAGGCAGTGCTGGGCCTGTCCTCCTCCATAGGACTAGGATCTCAGAGCCTGTCTGTGGCCACCCACATATCTTCCCTCCCATGGACTTGCCAGGCCCACTTGGGCTCAGGAGCACACCACCTCCTGCAGCCAGCACAGCAAGAGCTAGTGTGGCCTGGGGATTGATTGTCAGCTGATTGCAGAGGGATGGATATAAGAGACACCATTTTTAGGGATGTCCAGCCATGGAGCAGGTAGCTTCACGGGGAATGAGCTCTGTGTTGCTGGAGCTAGAGGATGTGGTGGCAGGAAGTCAGGGTTGGACTAGAAGATCTCAGCTTTTCTAATCCCTGCACAGCTAGTGGCTGAGCCCATCCTGGGCCAAACACAAGTTCAGGGCATTTCCACATACTCTGCCAGGACCCCAGGAAGGTAGTTAGTGGGGCAGGCTTGTGTCAGTAGCCCTGATCTGCCCACTCTGGAGCTTGCCTGAGCCCAGATTCTCCTCTTACAGCGATAAGTTCACGCGATTCTGCCAGTGGAAGAATGTGGAGCTCAACATCCACGTGAGTGAGACTGGGTGGGTGTGCAGAGCATAGCCAGGCCCAGGCACGGCCAAGTAGAAAGGAGGTTGGGAGTGCCCGTCAGCCAGGTTGGAGGCAGGACTACAGTGGGGGAGGCATGTGGCCAGGGCACAGGGATAGGGGATTCTGGCGGTCTGTAGTGACCCTAGCTGTTGCTCCCCCTGCAGCTGACCATGAATGACTTCAGCGTACATCGTATCATCGGTCGTGGGGGCTTCGGCGAGGTCTACGGGTGCCGGAAAGCAGACACTGGCAAGATGTGCGCACCCTGCCCAGCTGGCAGTTGGTTGGGTGCCCAAGGGAAGGATCAGGCTTCTAGGAGTACCCTGAATGCCAGGGGCATCCTAGGGAAGATCTGTGAAATAGATTGGTATCCCGAGCTTGGGGTCCCTGGGGATATGCCTGGAGTATATCCTGTCCCTTTCTGCTGCTGTCCTGTCCCTCCCCTCTTGTTAGGGTTGTCACCACTCTGCAGGTTCCTCAGAACCTTCTGCCTTCTCTGAAGCTCTGACTTGTGTCACATGCCTGTCCTGTATCTACTCTCCCCCCAACCCCCCTGAGGCTCTGCCCTAAGGTGGGTACTGACCACAGCTTTCCTTCTCCACCCCCACAGGTATGCCATGAAATGTCTGGACAAGAAACGCATCAAGATGAAGCAGGGGGAGACCTTGGCCCTGAATGAGCGAATCATGCTTTCCCTCGTCAGCACAGGGGTAAGCTGGGTGGGCCCCACAGCGGCCTTTGGCTGGGGACCCTAGGCAGTCTCTCCTGACCGCACCTCTGTCCTAGGACTGTCCCTTCATCGTCTGCATGTCATACGCATTCCACACGCCAGACAAGCTCAGCTTCATCCTGGATCTCATGAATGGTGAGTGGTCACTGGCCCCAAGGTAGACCTCGAGTCAGGCTGGGGCAGGCAGCTGAGCACCACCTTGTGGGGATTCCTCAGGTGGGGACCTGCACTACCACCTGTCCCAGCACGGGGTCTTCTCTGAGGCTGACATGAGGTTCTACGCGGCCGAGATCATCCTGGGCCTAGAGCACATGCACAACCGCTTTGTTGTTTACCGGGACCTGAAGGTAAGGCACCACTCGCTGCCTGCTGCCCTCCCTCTATGCCACACCTGCACTACAGACCTGGGACAAGACGAGCCCACCTCCTCCCCTTGAGCCCGGCTCTGAGCCACTTTCTGGGCTTCAGATGCCTAGGGAAAGGAAGGAAAGAGCCCACCTGGGGCCTTGTCCTAGGATACTCATAGCCCTCCCAAGTGAAGACCAAGCTGGCCTCTTGCTGGGCCAGGCCGTGCTCACTAGGTTTCCCCTACAGCCAGCCAACATCCTTCTGGACGAGCATGGCCACGTGCGCATCTCGGACCTGGGTCTGGCCTGTGACTTCTCCAAGAAGAAGCCCCATGCCAGTGTGTGAGTGCCCCAGCCACCTGCTCCCTTCCCGAACCCCGCCACTCCTGCTTACAGCCCCTTGCTCCCACAGGGGTACTCACGGGTATATGGCCCCCGAGGTCCTACAGAAGGGTGTGGCCTATGACAGCAGTGCGGACTGGTTCTCCCTGGGCTGCATGCTCTTCAAGTTGCTGCGGGGGTGAGTGGAACATTGTCAGTGGGCAGTGGGGATAGAGAGATGTTCTTCCCAGGAAGGCACCATCCTGATTTTGGGCAAGATTGCTCCATGCTGTCTGCCTCAGTTTCCTCATTCTTGTGTTCTGATCTTGGTCTCCGGCCTCTCTTGCCTAGGCACAGCCCCTTCCGGCAGCACAAGACCAAAGACAAACATGAGATCGACCGCATGACATTGACAATGGTGAGCATAAGGGTCTCCTCAATGGGACTGGGGTCTTCAGCAGGTGCCAGATTGACAGACTCTTGGTTCTCACCAACCAGTAGTGATCTCAGGCTGCTGATCCCCTTGTGTCTGGTGGCACACAGCTGTAATCCCAGCACTCTTGGAAGCTGAGACAGGAAGGTCATTTTCAACCCCAGCTAGGACAACTTAGTGATTAAGCGAGTGTCTAAAATAGGGTGTAAAGGATTCAAGCTCCAGTATGGGGAGGGCATTCGTACTTATTGGGGCTATTTGGAAGCTAGGCCTTGTTTCCACTTGCTGTGGGCCAGACCCTCTCCCTAGAGCTGTGATGGGGCCAGAGACTCTTCCTCAGCCCTTGCCAATGTCCTCCTCCTCAAGGCTGTGGAGCTGCCTGACTCCTTCTCCCCTGAACTCCGCTCCCTGCTGGAAGGTTTGCTGCAGAGGGATGTCAACCGAAGGCTGGGCTGCCTGGGCCGGGGGTGAGTGCCCTGCTCTTCAGCACACAGCTGTGTGGACTCTGCTGTGGGCTGCTGGGCCAGCCTGCCCAAGCCTCTGACTGTACCGACCCCACCCGGGGATGAGGGTTGTGTCTCATCACTCAGAGCCAGCCCTATCCAGTGTCCTCAGGGTAGACAGGCTATCTGGGCATGGAGGACTGGGGCCTTGCTCCCAGGGGGGCCTTTGTAACAAAGATGATGATGACAATAATAGCAGCTTTTTGTTTATTAAACTACTGAGAGCTGGACAAGATGTTGCAAGATTACCAATACTTGGGCTGGGACTTTAGCTCAGTGGTGCCACCGCCTGCCTCACAAGTTCAAGGTCCTGAGTTCAATCCCCGGTACCCAAAAAATAGATTACCAATACTAAAGCTCACAACAACCCTCTTAATGGGAGAGAGTTTCCATTTTAGAGATAAGGAAGCAGGCTTAGGGCTTAGGGTTAAGAGCTTTCCTAGGGTCATAGAACCAGAAATTGAGAATGGGAAAAAATTGAAATTGAGAATGACAGCCTCTCCCTGCAGGGCTCAAGAGGTAAAGGAAAGCCCCTTCTTCTGCTCACTGGACTGGCAGATGGTCTTCTTGCAGAAGGTAACAGCCTGCATGGGCTGGGATGGAGCCCCCTGAACCCCTCTTGATGCTGATGCCAAACCCTGTCCTGCTGCAGTATCCACCCCCACTGATCCCCCCACGGGGGGAGGTGAACGCAGCTGACGCTTTTGACATTGGCTCCTTTGATGAAGAGGACACAAAAGGAATCAAGGTACCTGGCCCTGCCTGGCCTCACACCTGAGCCCTGAGCCTGACCTGGGGAGGGAGATCCTTGTTTTTCCTCTGCCCCTGTCACAACCCTATCACCTGTGGGCACAGGTCCTCCTCCCCAAACCTCCTTGGCAGGGTGCTTGGACCAAGCCATCCCTGCCCCAGGGTCTTGGGCAGGAAGGTGGCTGATTATGTCCTGGCACCTTTTGTGGATCCACATGTCCCTGCCCTGTCTACCTGGTGAAGTTACTGGACAGTGACCAGGAGCTGTACCGAAACTTCCCCCTCACCATCTCGGAGCGGTGGCAGCAGGAGGTGGCAGAGACAGTCTTTGACACCATCAATGCTGAAACTGACCGGCTAGAGGCCCGAAAGAAAGCCAAAAACAAGCAGCTGGGCCATGAGGAAGGTGAGGGCTCACTGCCCACTATAGAAATGAGGAGAAGGCTTAGAATTAAAGAGCAAAGGTCACAGGCAGAAAGTGGCCATGTGGGGATCTAAGCTGGACTGCCCCCTCTGTCTTGTGGCAGACTACGCCCTGGGCAAGGACTGCATCATGCATGGCTATATGTCCAAGATGGGCAACCCCTTCCTGACACAGTGGCAGCGGCGCTACTTCTACCTGTTCCCTAACCGGCTGGAATGGCGGGGCGAGGGCGAGGCCCCGGTAAGGAGCTGGCCCGGGCACCTCCAGTGAGGGTGGCGGGCCAGACCTGCCCCTCACTGCCTTCCCCCACTCCGCAGCAGAGCCTGCTGACCATGGAGGAGATCCAGTCGGTGGAGGAGACGCAGATCAAGGAGCGCAAGTGCCTCCTGCTCAAGATCCGCGGTGGCAAACAGTTTGTCCTGCAGTGCGATGTGAGTGGGGGCCTAGGGTACAGGGGGTGGACAGCAGGGTGCCTAGCTGAAGCTGACAGAGCCTGGGCCCACACAGAGTGATCCTGAGCTGGTGCAGTGGAAGAAGGAGCTGCGGGACGCCTACCGTGAGGCCCAGCAGCTGGTGCAGCGAGTGCCCAAGATGAAGAACAAGCCCCGCTCACCTGTGGTGGAGTTGAGCAAGGTGCCGCTCATCCAGCGCGGCAGTGCCAATGGCCTCTGACCTGCCTACCCACCTGCCCGCCGCCTTTTATAAACCTCTAATTTATTTTGTCGAATTTTTATTATTTGTTTTCCCGCAAAGCGGAAAAGGTTTTATTTTGTAATTATTGTGATTTCCTGTGGCCCCAGCCTGGCCCAGTCCCCAGGAAGGGGCCCGCTTGCCTCAACTCTTGCTGCCACCACCACAGCCACTGTCCTGCACCCCTCACCCTGACCCCTGGAGCCACCCACTCCCAGTGTCTTCCTGTGGGGGACAGCAGCAGCCCCCTGCAGCCCTCCCCAGGGAATGAAGCCACCCTGGGCTATGCCACCTCAGGCTCTGTGGGCTGTGTTCTGCCCACATCATGGCCGGGTGTCCCAGTGTCCCCCACCCCAGGGGAGGGCACAGCACAGGGATACTACTTGAACTTTCCCACCACAGCCCCTCCTGCAACAGAGGGACAGAGTCCTGTGCTGTCCTGCCCGCCAGCCATTGCTGAGAGGAGGGGGCCCTTTGTGTCCCTGGCCCAGAGGCCTCCCATGGTGACCAATGCTCCTGGACCCTTGTTCAGAAAAGCCTCTGTGTCACTGGCTGGCTGCCTCCATTGCCCCTGTCCCTGGACACTTGGGGCTCAGCCAAGAGGGTGGCCCTGGCAGCAGCTGCTCTTCCCCTCCCCACAGCCTCCACTCCCTCCCATTGAGCACCAGGGCTCAGGTCCATGGATGGGCAACTGTGGATTGGGCCCTACTGGCCTAGCCTGGCCCCCAGACTCCCTGGCCCTGGGCTGGCAAAGCCCCCACCCCCACCCAGGACCACAGCAGGCCAGCCTGCGAAGGTTGGTAGCACAATGAGAGGGGGCCCCTCTGTCCAGCCCCACGGCCTATGTCCTGTCAGTGCCACTGCTCATGGGCGCCACCTTGCCCACCGCATGCCCCCTGTGCCAGTTGCGCTGCCGTGTGTGGTGTTGCACCCTCCCCACCTCGGGCTGGGTTGGCACACCCTCCCTTCTCGTTTACTCACTCCTGGGGCGTTTCTTTGCCGATTTTTGAATGTGATTTTAAAGAGTGGAAAATGAGACTATGCGTTTTTATAAAAAAATGGTGCCTGACTCCTCGCTCTCTCAGACTCTTTGTGCCTTGTGACAAATTTTCAGCCTCCACCTGGTTGGGGCTAAGGTGGGAGGGTCTTGTGCACCAGATCTCCACTGCCAAAGCAGCCTTCAGGCCTCTTGTGGGCAGGATGAGTATACCCCACCCCACCATCCCAGATGCCTTGTCCATCTGTTGGTGACAGAACAGTGCCCATCCCCCACCTCCCAGAAGGAGGTATCTCTGGTCCACTTCCCATGTAGGCAGGAGGAGGTGCCAGCAGTTCCACATTTGGGGTCACAATTGGAGTGACCAAGGCTGTGTCAGCTTTACTAAACTTCCTTTGCACATCAGGCATGGTGCTGATCTCTCTCCCATCCCAGTGCCTGGTTACACTGGGCACCTCTGCTCTCTAGGTCACACTGTGGCTTCTGGGCCTTTGGCCCTCTCTGACTTTGACCTCCCTTCTGGTCTCACTGTCCAGAGCCATCATCAGGTTTCTCATCTCCCCAGAGCCAGCTCCCTTTTGCCCACATTCCACCTCGTGTCTCCAGAAGTGATGGGGCAAGTGTGTGCTGCTGTCCATACCATACAGGCTCTGATGGGCACAGTGGAGGCCGGAGCACAGCATGACTGGCAGAGAGGAAGACTGCTGGGACAGTCACTGATGGGTCTAGAAAGAAACAGCATCTGAGCTGGGCCTCCAGTGTGGGGAGGGTGGGCATGATGGAAAGCGGTAGGGCCAGGAGGCCCCTGAAGTGCCAGACTTAACCTAGTGTGCAGAGCCCAGAAGTTCTTGGTAACTGCAAAGTGAAGATGAACAATGAACACCGACAGTCAGAACTTTACTTGGCTGGGGAATCCTTGAAGGCTGAGTGGGACTGGAGTCAGGACCCTGGCTTTCAGTAAGTGGCTGGTCACTGTACAGGAGGAGGTAGGGAGACAGGCTCAAGCTACTGCTTCTGTCCAGGGAAGATATCCTCATGATAGTGGAGAAGACAAAGCCAGGTAGGAGAACAGAGCCTAACAGAAATGGGCCAGGCTTGGGGATGACAAGTGAGAGACCAGAATGGAGCACAGGAAGGTCCATGGTACCATCCAGAGTACAGTGGTCCAGGGCAGAGCTAGCCCAAGAGGAAGAGCGAATGTGTGGCTGCATTTGACTTTAGTCATCCTGCTGAGATACTTGGGCCCAGAGATATTCTGGGGGTAGCATCAGGATGATCATGGGAGTAGACAGGCTCTCAGGGAGAAGCCAGACTTCCCAATTAGAGTGGCACAGAAGGGCCCCTGGAAGAGGAGGGGCGCTGTTAATGGAAGTAAAGACTGGTAGGGAACGAGTACAGAAATCCAGTGAGGCTGGGTCTACGAATGACCTGCTAGATTTGGGTCTGAAGAAGGTGTGGGGAAAAGATAACCTCTCTGAAAAAGGTAGAGGCCTGAGCAGTGGCAGCCAGCAGAGGCTGACTAGAGCTCTGAATATTCAGACACCTTTGAACTGCTGCAGACATTACAGATGACCTGATAACATCACAGGGTGGGTGGCAGTGATCTCAGATGGCACAGGAACCACCTGACTACAATGGGGCAAGGTCATAAAGTTGTCCTAGAGCAGTACGGGACCCTTGAGCTAGATCTTTCTCCATCACAGTATCTAATCTATTTACAAACAGGGAAACCACTGAGACCAGAGCCTCAAACTTGGCAAGACTAGTTGCAGCCTTATCACCCAACAAACCAGGATAAGGCACCCAGGCTGGGCCTCTTTGAGCAAGGGGCCAGAACTAAGCAGATTGAGGCCAGCACTCTAGTTCCGGTGTGGGTAGAGGTGACAGCCCTGTTCTGTTCCGAAACTCTCCTTTCTGTCTTAACACTGGCAGCTGAGTGCGGGCTCTGCATAAAGGACCTGTGCAGGGGCAGGGTTCACAGCGGACAGTTGTCTAGCAAAGTCTTGGCGCTGGCTAAGCTTAGGCTTCCTACTCCCCAGTACTCCTATTCCTGATTCCAGTGCCCTGGTGACCGTCCCCCCCGCATTGCTGGGCTGGCCCAACTCATGTGGTGGCCTCCAGACTGGCCAACGACCTTGGGGAAGGGGCTTCACGCTCAGCAGGATAGCATTTAGGGGCAAGCTGTTCGGTGCTCATTCTTCAGAGAGCTCAAGAGACTGTCCAACGGTGATGGATCTAGGACCTCTCACTTCACCTGCACACTTAGGCACAGGCATAATCGGGTCCTGCAGGACCGGGGGTCGTAAGACGGGCCAGGATCTAAGGATCTATATCCCACTGGCCGTAAGACCGCGACCCGCCGCGCTCAATCACCCGCGCATGCGCGTGCAAGTCTCAGAGGCCCGGTCCCCGCCCCCCGCGGAGCCACTGCCCCTGGGCCTTCCTTTCTGGACCTGCTTGAAAGGGTCCGCGCAGGGCCTGGGGCGCCCCCTGCAGGCCTCGAACTGAGATGCAGCTAGGCCCCGCCCTCCGAAACGCCCCCCGAAGACCCTTGCCCGGCTGAAGCCGGGTGAGGGACCCTGTCCCGGCTTTTCCAGAGCTCACGCGGTTGCCCAGGCGCCTGGGCAGCACCCTCTGTCCATCCTCAGCGCGCGGGGACTGCAGTTGCTATGGCTGACGGAGGGGAAGGGGCGCACGGCCTGACGCCC
>NW_022900939.1:21588714-21602269 GCF_012274545.1 Fukomys damarensis | reverse complement strand
GATGCAGCGCTGAGGCCCAGCATGGCCGGCCAGGGCCCCACGTTCCCGCTGCACCGGCTAGTCTGGGCCAACCGGCACCGTGAACTGGAGGCCGCGCTGCACAGTCGCCAGGTGAGGCCCCATTCGCCAGGACCCCGCCCGGGGCCACGATCTCCATCCGCAGCTGCATCCCAGCTCCCAGCCCGATCCGAAGTCCCGATCACCTGCCCTCCCTCTTGATCCTTTGGCCACATCTCCCACCGCTGGGCCTTACCCTGCTTTCTGCTCACCTCACACTGCATCAAGCCCTCGAATTCACCCGTGCCACCCCGAGCCAGGCTGAGTACAGGCCCAAACAAAACTCATGGCTAGAATTCATGACATCCTTCACTTGCATCTCTGTCTGACCGTCCCCGCCACCAGGAGGCCAGCTCTGCCCGTGGCAGGGGGCAGGAGAAGTGGGCAAATCCTTCCCATCTTCCCCTTTACCGCCCTGGACATATGGGCCATCTCTGCCATCTCCCTGGCCTGACTGCTGTCCTTATTTCCCATCGTGACTCCAGCCCATCCCATCTCTAGACTCTGCCTTGGCCTCTGCTCTCTTCCCTTGTGCTGAGTGTCCATCTCCCTCAGCACGACATTGAACAGGAGGACCCCCGAGGACGGACTCCCCTGGAGCTGGCCGTGTCCCTAGGAAACCTGGAGTCTGTGAGAGTCCTTCTTCGGCACAATGCCAACGTGGGCAAAGAGAGCCGCCAGGGCTGGGCAGGTACACAGAGGGCAGAGGGGCTGCTCTTAGATGGGGAGAAGTGTTGGTGGGTAGGAGTGAGTTGCCAGGGCCCAGGACATTGGGAAGGCTTCCCTCAGCAGCTGGTGCCCCCAGTCCTGCAGGAGGCAGTCAGCACTGGAGACCCTGAGATGGTGCAGCTGGTGCTCCAGTACCGGGACTTCCAGAGGGCCATACAGAGGCTGGCTGGCATTCCAGAACTACTCAACAAACTCCGCCAGGTACAGCCAGGCACAGGATGTGGCCAGTAAAGGGGGGCGGGTACCATGGCAGGGACTGCCCTGGTCCCCCATACAGGTCTCGGTCTTGGAAGGGCAGCCAGCCCATGCAGCAGTTTGCCCCCCAGTGTCTTAATTGCAGCCCCGGGTCATATGGTGAGACAGCCCTTTGGAAGAAGAGCCTTCACCAGCAGGGAGGGGTCCCAAGTGCCAGAAATCTCTGCAGAGCTTTAGGCTTTGGGCCCCCTAGAGAATGCAGGTTTCCTGGAGGGAGGTAGAGGAGACAGCTGGGCCCCTAGAATGTGCGGTTCTATGCTTTGTCCATTTTTTTTTTTCAGGCATATAGAGGGACCCTGCGGGCAGAGCACACTACCTCATGGCCCTCCCAGGGACAGCCCTGGAGGGCCCATTGTGTTCCCTTTACAGATGAGGCCTCAGAGACCTAGTATGTTATGGCCATCTTCAGATACTAATAGCTTTCTTACCATGTAGACTATTTCAGGGCTCCCTGGGTGGGGTTTGGTTGTTTTGGGACCAAAGCTGGTGCCTTGGCAGTGCAGCAAGGACCTCTCAGGTCCACGGGGCCCCAGCACCAGGCCAGACCCTTAAGGGTAGTTCTGGTCTCCCTCAGGCCCCAGACTTCTACGTGGAGATGAAATGGGAGTTCACCAGCTGGGGTGAGTGGATCTCTTGGCTCCCAGGGACATGAGTGGGGCCTTTGGGAAGACCCCCGGTGACCTCAGTGCTCCCCCAGTGCCCCTCGTGTCCAAGATGTGCCCAAGCGATGTGTACCGTGTGTGGAAGCGGGGCGAGAGCTTACGAGTGGACACCAGTCTCCTAGGCTTTGAGCACATGACCTGGCAGCGAGGCCGCAGAAGCTTCATCTTCAAGGGCCAGGGTGAGCTCTGGGACACATGCCAGGGAGCATGCTGGCACCTTGATTCTCAGTGGCTTTCCTTTCTTGGTACCTTCTGGAGGTGAAAACTGACAATGTGGCGGGTAGAGGGCAATGCAGGGGCTGCGGCTGGACTACTGAGCCCCAACTGGCAGAGGGGAGCCCAGCACTGACATGCCCTCCCCCTTACACCCCTGCCACGCAGAGGCAGGAGCCCTGGTGATGGAAGTGGACCATGACCGGCAGGTGGTGCACACGGAGACGCTAGGGCTTGCTCTACATGAGCCCGAAGCACTACTGGCCGCCATGCGGCCCAGCGAGGAACATGTGGCAAGCCGCCTCACCTCCCCTATCGTCTCCACCCACCTGGACACTCGAAATGTGGCTTTTGAGAGGTTAGCAGGGATCTAGTGCAGCATGGGTGCAATGAGAAAGGTAGCAAGAGCCACCATTGATAAGGGTAGAGCTGTCCTTGAGGTTCCCGTCCAGAGCTTCTGGGAAGCTGAGTCCTCCGCCAGAGGCGGCTCAGACTGTGGGGGAGGGCGAATCCCTGGCAGCCCAATGTCCTACCATGCTGGGCCCCTGTGGTGAGCCCCTGCACACTCATGGATGCAGGCCACTGCCTTCCCAGGGTGGGGACGAGGTCAGGATGTCCTGAATTTCTCTTTTTCCTTTTTTTTTCCAATGCTGGGAATGGAACCCAGGGCTGCACACATGCTAGGCAAGTCTCCTATCACTGAGCTATGGCCCCAGACCTCCCCCACCCTTTCTATTGAGACAGGGTGCTGCTAAGTTACCTAGGCTGGCCCCTAACTTGCAATCTTCCTGCCTCAGACTTCTGGGTAGCTCAGATCATAGGCATGTACCACCACCACTGTGCCTGGCTGTCCCATTTCTTGACTTCTGACCTCACACATTTTCCATAAAAGCGAGCACATAGGCTGTGATTCAAGGCAGTTCTGGCTTCTCATTAACAACAGCTATCTTTGAGGCAACTAAGCTATCTTTATAGGTAACTAAGGAACAAAAAGTATTATTTCTCTGATAATATATGCTCCTGGTTTCAGTGGAAGGCTTTGGAAACAGAGTTTTTTTGTTTTTGCTTTTGCTTTGTGTGTGTGTGTGTGTGTGTGTGTGTGTGTGTGTGTGTGTGTGTATTTTTTTGGTACCAGAGACCTTGTACTTGCAAGGCAGGTGCAGTACCACTGAGCTAAATCCCTGGCCCTGGAAACAGTTTTTTAAAAGTGTCTTTATTCAGTGGTGCACTGCCTGCCTGGCAAGCACCAGGCCCTGAGTTTAATTCCCAGAACTGGAAAAAAAATGTAGCATTATTGAGATAAATTTCATATACCATACAGTTTACCCATTTAAAGTGTACACAATTCAATGTTTTGTTTATTTGTTTATTTTGTTTTGTTTTTTGAGACAAGATCTCCCTATGTAGCTCAGGCCAGCCTTAAATTCACTATGTAGCCCAGGTTGGTCTCAAACTCATGGCGATCCTCCTGCTTCAGCCTCCCAAGTGCTAGAATTACAGGCATGTACCACCAAGCCCAGTGAGGCCCAGCTTTTAAAAAGAAACTTAAATTATCACTTGTCCCCATCCTCTCCCCTGGCCCAAAGCATCTACTGATCTACTCTCTATTTTGGACTTTCTTTTTCTTCTTCTTGTTGCTTTTCTATTTTTTTGAGACAGGGTCTCACGATGTAGTTGAGACTGACCTGGAACTCACTATGTAGTCCAGGCTGGTCTCGAACTCACAGTGATCCTCCTGCCTCAGTCTCCCGAGGGCTGGGATTACAGGCGTGAGCCATCATGCCCAGCATATTTTGGACTTGATCATATGAAGGAAATTTTAAAGTACGTAGCCTTTTGTGTCTTGGTTCTTTTCATTTAGTATAATGTTTTCAACTTTCATCCATTTTGTAGCATATAATTACTTCATTCCTTTTTTATAGCCAAATTTACTGTATGAACATAGCACATTTGTTTATTCATTAGTCCACTAACAGTCATCTAGGTTGTTTCTAGTATTTGGCCACTATGAATAAGGCTGCTATAAACATTTGCATACAAGTTTTGTGTGCACATTTGTTTTCATTTCTTCTGGGCCTATACATTGAGGTAGAGTCACTATTATATGGTAACTCAATATTTAATTGTCTGAGGAACTACTGGACTGTTTGTTTAGCAGAGGAGGCGTGCCATTTTACATTCTTAGCAGCAGTGTACAAGGGTTCCAGTTCCTCCGCCTTCTCACCATTTGTCATTGTTCATTCTTTTTTTGTTTTGTTTTGGTACGGAGGATTGAACTCAGGACCTTGCACTAGTGAAGCAGGCCTGTCACCACTGAGCTAAATCCCCAGCTAATTGTTTTGGTTTTTAAGACAGGGTCTTGGTATGTAGTTCAGGTTGCCTTGGACTCCCTCTGTAGCACAGGCTGACCTTGAACTTGTGGTGTTCCTGCTGCCTCGGCCTCCTAACGCTGGGAGTGAAGGTGTTCACCACCATGGCCAGCTCCTTATTGTTCATTCATCCATTTTTGGATTATTGCCGTCCCAGAGGATGGGAAGCATCTCACTGTGGATTTCATTTGCATTTTCCCTAATGGCTTACAACATTGAGTGTCTTTTCATGTGTTTATTGGTGATTTGTGTACCTTCTTTAGAGAAATGTCTGTTTATAACTTTTACCCGTTTCTTAATTAGCTTAGCCTTTTCTTTTTTAATTGTAAGAGTTCTCTATATAGCAAGGCGTGGTGTTCAGACCTCACTCTGCAAGGCTGAGGCAAGAGAATCACAAGTTTGAGCCCATCCTGGGCAACTTAGTGACACCCTGTCTCAAAATAAAAAATTAAAAAGTCTAAGGATATAGCTCAGTGAGAAAGAAAAAAAAGTTATCTGTGTATTCCAGGTGTTAAGTCCCTTATCGGATATATGATTTGCAAATATTTTCTGTGGTCTGTCTCCACTTTCCTGATGGTGTTTTTTGAAGTACAGAAGTTTTTATTTTTAATTAAGTATTTATTTATTTAGCATTACTGGGGATCAAACTCAGGACCTTGCACGTATGAGGCAGGCACAGCAACACTGAGCTAAATCCCTGGCCCCAGAAGTTTTTAATTTTAATGGTAATGGACAGTTGATTTTTATTTAGTTGGTTTTATTTATTTAGTTTTGTGGTACTGGAGATTGAACCTGGGAATCGTCACATTGAGCTATATCCCCTGCCCTTTCTTCTTTTTAATTTTAAGACAGGGTCTTGCTGAGTTGCCCAGGTTGGTCTTGAACTTTCATTCCTGACTCAGCCTCCCAGAGTACAAGGATTACATGCACAGCTTGTTGCTCATTATTTCTTTCCTTTTTTTTTTTTTTTTTTTTTTTTTTTGAGACAGGGTCTCACTATGTAGTTGAGACTGACCTGGAACTCACTATGTAGCCCAGGCTGGTCTCAAACTCTCAGCGATCCTCCTGCCTCAGCCTCCCAAGTGCTGCGATTACAGACATGTGCCCCCACACCCGGTTTTTGCTCATTATTTCTAATAATATTTTGCCAAATCTAGGGTCATGGAGATTTCTTCCCATTTTCTTCTAAAAGTTTTAGCTCTCACATTTAAGTCTTTGAGCCATTTTGAGTTAATTATTTTTTTTTTCTTTTATTCATTTATTTATTTATTTTTATTTTTGAGACAGGGTCTCATTATGCCTTGTACTCAACTATGTAGCCCAGGCTAGCCTCAAACTTGCAGTGATCCTCCTGCCTCAGCCTCCTGACTACTGGGATAACGGGTGTGCACCACCATGTCTGGCTATTAATCACTGTTATTCTGTAGTAAATTTTGACATTTGAAAGCATGAGTCTTCCTACTTTTGCCCTTCAGGATTATTTTGGATATTCTGGAACCCTAGCACTTTATGTGGATTCTAGTTTCAGCTTCTCAGTTTCTATGAAGAAGTCAGATGAGATTCTGGTAGAAATTGCATTGCATGTGTAAATCAGGTGGGGGAATGTTACCACGTTAATGATGTTAAGTCTTCCAATCCATGAATATGGGATGCTTTTCTATTTATTTTGATATTCTTTAATTTCTTTTAGCAAAGTTTTGTGGTTTGCAGAATTTGTTTTCTGTCCTTTTGTTAAATTTAGTCCTTTGTTTTGTTTTGTTTTTGAGATAGGATCTCAATATGTAGTTCAAGCTGGCCTCAAACTCTAGCAATCCTTCTCCCTCAGCCTTCTGAGTGCTGGGATTATAGGTGTGTGCCATCACACCTGGCCAGTCCTTTTTCTTTTATCTAACTCAAGTCCTTGCACTTTCCAGGCAGGCGGCCAAACCACTGAGCTAAATCCTTGGCCAGTCCTTTTTTTTTTAGTGGCACTGGGGATTGAACCCAGGACCTTTGTGCTGAGCTGCATCCCCTTTTTATTTTGAGACAGGCTACCACTCACTAAGTCTCTAAATGGGTTTGGATTTACAATCTTCCTGCTTCAGCCTTCCAGAGTAGCGGACTTATAAGCATGAGCCACCATGCCTGAGTTTATTTTTTTTTCTGTCTTTTCTGATGCTATTATGAATCAATTTGTCCCTTCCTTCCTTCCTCCCTCATCCTTCCTTCCTCCTCCTCTCCCTCATCTCCCTCCCTCCTGCTCTTTCTTCCTTCTTTGCTTATGTCTTTCTTCAGTGCTGGAGATCAAACCCAGGACCTGTGCATGCTATGCGAATACTCTACCACTGAGCTACACCCCCTGTAGTTTTCTTGTAATGTCTTTATCTGTTCTTTGTTTCTTTTTGGTACCAGGGATTGAACTCTAGACTCTGCAATTGTGAGGCAGGCAGCAGAACCACTGAGCTAAATCCCTGGCCCTATCTGGTTTTGATATAGGTCATGCCTCATAGAAAGAGTTGGAAAATGTTGCCTCTTTATTATTATTATTATTATTATTTTTAAACAGGGTCTTACTATGTAGCCTAGGCTGGCCTTGAACTTGCTGTGTAGCCCAGGGT
This sequence comes from Fukomys damarensis, assembly GCF_012274545.1. NCBI lineage: Eukaryota > Metazoa > Chordata > Mammalia > Rodentia > Bathyergidae > Fukomys > Fukomys damarensis. The sequence continues at coordinate 21,595,387 of NW_022900939.1, read as the reverse complement.
GGCCTCAAATTTGAGATCCTCCTACCTCAGCCTTCCAAGAGCTGGAATTACAGGCATATACCATCATGCCCAGCTAGCTCTTCATCTATGTTTAGTGGGGTTTTTGTTTGTTTGTTTTTGTTTTTGTTTTTTTGAGACAGGGTCTCACTATATAGTTGAGACTGAACTGGAACTCACTATGTAGCCCAGGGTGGTCTCGACCTCACACCGATCCTCCTGCCTCAGCCTCCCGAGTGCTGGGATTATAGGCATGCACCACCACGCCCAGCTGTTTCCAGTGTCTTAATGTGGAAGGTTAGGTTATTGGTTTGAGAATTTTCTGTGATACTGGGTACTAGGGATTGAATGCAGGGCCTTCACACTGAGCTATATATATCACCAGCCCTTTTTTATTTTGAGACAGAGTCTCATTAAGTCTTAAGTTGCCCAAGCTGGGCTTGAACTTTAAGATCCTCCTGTTTTAGTCTCCCAGAGTGCTGGGATCACAGGCATGTGGTGGCAAGCCACCATGCCTGGCTTGTTTGTTTTTCTTTTATTTATTTATTTATTTTTTGAGACAGGGTCTCACTATGTAGCTGAGAATGACCTGGAACTCACTATGTAGCCAAAGCTGGTCTCGAACTCACCACGATCCTCCCATCTCAACCTTCCTAGTGCTGGGATTACAGGCGACCACGATGCCCGGCTTGTTTATTTTTCTGATACTGGGAATTGAACTCAGGACTCTCCACATGCCAGGCAGGTGCGGTGCCACTGAGCTACATCCTTGGCCTATCTGGTTTTTTGAGACAAGGTCTTTGCTATGTAATCGAGGCTGCCTCAACTCACCATAGTTCTCCTGCCTCAGCCTCCTGAGCGCCACCACACCTCCCTTCTCTCTGTCTTATTTCCTTGCTTCCTTCCCTCTCTCTTCTTTTTCTTTCTCTCCCTTCCCCCCACTTTCTTTCTTCTTTTGATATCAGGTCTCACTGTGTTGCCCAGGCTGGTTTCAGACTCCCACTTTCGCCTCCTAAGTAGCTGGGACTATACAGGTGTGCACCATGATGCCCAACTCTTCTTTCTCAATATCAGCATTTACAACTATAGATTTCCCTCTCAGCATGGCCTTAGCTGTGCCATATTTTGATATGTTGTACTTTCATTTCTATTCATCAAAGTTTTTTGGGTTTCTTTTTTTTTTAACCAGGGATTGAACTTACAACCTTGTGCTTGCGAGGCAGGCACAGTGCCACTGAGCTAAATCCCTGGCCCTCATCAAAGTATTTTCTGATTTCCTTTTTGATTTATTCCTTTGTTTACTTGTTTGTTTTTTGGTACTGGGGGTCAAACTCAGGACCTGCAGGACCTTGTGCTTTCGCGAGGCAGGTGCCATTCCACTGAGCCAAATCCCCAGCCCCTTTTTGATTTATTCTTTGAACCACTGGTTATTTAGGAGTATGTTGTTTACTTTCCTCACATTTGTGAGTTCCTAAGATTTTTTTTTTTTCTAATTTCATTCCATTGTGGTTGGAAAACATACTTTGTGAGCCTTCTGTCCTTTGAATTTTACTGAGGTTTCTTTTATGACCTAGCATATGGTCTATCCCCAAAAATGTCCCATGTGCACTTGAGAAGAATTATATTCTTTTGTTGCTGGGTGGTGTGTTCTCAAAATAAATATCTGTAAAGTCTAGTTTTTGCTGTTGTTCATTTCTTCTGTTTCTTTGATTTTTTTTTTTTTGTCTGCTTGTTCTATTCAGTAGTAAAAATGGGGTATTGAAGTCTTCAGCTATTATTTTGAATCAGGCATACTTTTAACTTTTTATTGTAGAAAATTTCAAATGGGCTAGGGATGTTAATCAATGCTAGGGTCAATTGCCCAGCACACACAAGGCCCTGGATTCCATCCTAAGCACTACAAAAAATTAAAATTCAAAAATTCAAACATACATGAAAGAAGAACTAATACTATCCTTACACATCATCACTCAGCTTCAACATTTATCAGCATTTTACTAGTGTTATTGAATCTATCCTCTTCCCTTTTTTCTGTTTTCCCCCCACAGTATTTTGAAGCACATCCCACATGTCACATCCTGTGAACAGTAAATGTTTCTACGCATGACTCTGAGAGAGAAAGGTGTTTTTTAATTCGGCCCAGACACCATTATCACATTTAATAAAGTTAGCGACGGCTCCTCAGGATTGTCCAGGCCCCAGTCCTTGTTCAGATGGCCCCATCCCCAAGGCCTCTCTGAGTTCCCCCATGGGAAGGGACCCTGAGAGGTGGGCAGCCAGGGCTGGCTCATACAGGGGGCTATGGCCGGGTGTGCACAGCGCACATCCGCACAGCTCCTGTTTGGTCTGTTGCAGGAACAAATGCGGTATCTGGGGATGGCGGTCGGAGAAGATGGAGGCTGTCAGCGGCTACGAGGCCAAGGCAGGAGAGGCAGTGGTGGGGGCTGGGGTAGCAGATGGGGCCTCGAAGTTCAGCTCCTTTTCCATACCTACTCCCAGCGTGGAGGGAGAGGTGGAGTCACCCTGGGTACCCAAGGGAACTCACTGGGGCCTGAGGGCCCAGCCTGCTGACCGCCCCACACCCCATCAAAGAGAAGCATTTATTTCTTGGCCCCTGGGCTGCATCTGCTCATTAGGTGACTCTAGGGGTTCAGACCATGCCATTTCCTCCACTGTGGGGAGTGATCTCACCTGTCTCTGGGGACAGAAGGACTTGGGTCCTGTGCTTGTGAGGTTGAGTGTGGGGAACAGGCTCTTAACACCCAGCTCTCTGTGTCCCTCCTGCTCCCTAGGTATACAGTGCCACCAACGTGGAGCTGGTGACACGCACACGCACAGAGCACCTCTCTGATCAGGACAAGTCGAGGAGCAAAGGTAAACCCAGGTGCGCCTGCCTGCTGCCCAGTGATACGTGGTCTGGGATCAGAGCCAGAGTAGCCCTGTACGGGCTGGGAGGCCTCCCTATCTTTGCCCCTGTCCCACTCAGCAGGAGGCTCTCAGCTGGGGGGCAGGGTGGGGCAGGCTGGGCAGTGGCCCACAGTCCCCTCACGGCTCCCTCCCTTCTCCTCAGGGGGGAAGACTCCATTCCAGTCCTTCCTGGGGATGGCCCAGCAGCACTCCTCCCACAGTGGGGTGAGCCGAGCCGGGGCTGGGGAGGGCCGGGCCAGTGGGTGGGCAGGGTGCCACCTGTCCACCCTGAGGCTAAGTGTGGTCTTGGGGCCCACCCAGGCTCCTGTACAGCAGGCAGCCAGCCCCACCAACCCCACAGCCATTTCCCCCGATGAATACTTCGACCCTAGCTTCAGCCTGGAGTCAAGAAACATTGGCCGCCCCATCGAGATGTCCAGCAAAGTACAGAGGTGAGGTCTGCAGGCTGGCTGGGGACTTCTCTAGGGACAGGGACCCCACCTATCTCCCCTGATCCTTTGTAGACTCCTGTCACATCCAGCAGGCTTCTCTCTGCACTATGCTCCCGAGGGCAGGAGCCATGTGTCTTATCATGGTCCTGAGCACCCAGCATACACCATGACCCAGACAGTCACAGGTCTTTCATGAACCAGTGAATGAATGAATGGGTGGCACCACCTTGTATAGTTTTCTGCTGAGCAGGTGCTGGGGCTGGGCATGCCAGAATGGGAAGGGTGTAGAGCTCTGCTGCCCTGGTCTCTGTAGCCAGAGGAAGTACTTTCCCTACCTGGAATCTGACTTCCTCCTCAATGAAATGAAGTCACACTTGCCTACCCACCTCTCAAGGACCTGTGATCAGCAGTCTTAACAGCAAGCCCAGCACTCTCCGTGATGCCTCATATGGATCCTCTCAGCCAGGCTGGGATCCAGGCCTCTGTAGTTCTGGCCCCAGAGCTGTGCTGTACAGCTCTGTGCAGAGGAGGATGAGGCCATGAATTAGGTGCAGAAAATGGCCTACTGCCTGGCCCCCACTGTCCTCACTCAGACCAGACAAACACAAAACCATCAAGAGCACCAGTGTGGGCCCAGGGTCTGAGGCAGCTCCAGCCATAGGGCTAGGGTACAAGTTACTTGGGGAGGCAGGCAAGGGCGACTGAGCCGGGAGGAGGGTGCCCCAGGCAAGTGATCAGAGGTGGTTGGCCTCAAGGGGAAGGCCACCAGCAGGTCCCTGACCCACATCCTTTGGTTGGCTGGGCAGGTTCAAGGCAACACTGTGGCTGAGTGAGGAGCACCCGCTCTCCCTGGGTGACCAGGTGACACCCATCATTGACCTGATGGCCATCAGCAATGCTCACTTTGCCAAGTTGCGTGACTTCATCACCCTGCGCCTCCCTCCCGGCTTCCCCGTCAAGATTGGTGAGAGGGCCCCCTGGGGCAGTGGGATGCGGTACCCCAGGGCAGGGGGCCTACAGGGGACGTGTGGCTCAGGTTTGCTGTCTCCACAGAGATTCCCCTTTTCCACGTACTCAATGCTCGCATCACCTTCAGCAACCTGTGTGGCTGTGATGAGCCCCTGAGCTCCGTGTGGGTGCCAGCCCCCAGCTCTGCCCCGGCCACTCCAGGTATGCCCTGAGGGACAGAGGGAGGCTGCACAGCTATCTGGGAGCTGAGACGTGGGGCTGAGTGCGGTCCCTCTGCTGCCTCCCCAGGGAGCCCCTTTCCATGCGAGGTGGATCCCACTGTGTTTGAGATCCCTGAGGGGTACAGCGTGCTGGGTGCTGAGCGCAGTGAGCCCCTTCGAGACGAGGATGATGACCTGCTGCAGTTTGCCATCCAGCAGAGCCTGCTTGAGGCAGGCACAGAGGCAGAGCAGGTGGGGCTGGGGCAGGGGTGGGTCCTGGCCTCTCAGCCACAGGGCCAAGGTGACAGCTTCAGGCTCTGGCTACTGCAGGTGACTGTCTGGGAAGCCCTGACCAATTCTCGGCCTGGCGCCCACCCTCCTCCCCAAGCCACTGTGTATGAGGAGCAGCTTCAACTGGAGCGGTGAGGCCCTGCAAGACCCACCAGATCCCTGCCTCAGCCCACTGGGTCTGTACCCCCAGCGCTCCCCTAGCTGGTGGGGAGCCCAGCGGTACTGGTCCTAGGACCCCACATCCTCTCCAAAGCCACCATCCAGCTGTGGTACTGCCTGCCACCAAAGGTGGCACGGGGGACAGGGAGATGGGTCCTGCTTGTCCTTCCCTTGTCCCCCAAAGCTATGCACCCAACCCCTCTTCTCTTCCTCCAGCCTTCACACTTTGGTCTGCTTTTCCCCTCTCACCCCTGCCCACAGGGCCCTCCAGGAAAGCCTGCGGCTGTCCACAGAGTCCAGGGGCCCTGGGTCCCCTGAGAGGACACCCCCCTCTCAGGCCCCCCCAAGCTTTGAGGAGCAGCTTCGCCTGGCACTTGAGTTGTCCTCTCGGGAGCAGGAAGAGCAGGAGCGGAGGGGGCAGCAGGAAGAGGAGGACCTACAGCGGATCCTGCAGCTGTCACTCACGGAGCACTGAGCCACCTGGCCCTGGAAGGGTCAGGGCCACTCCCTCTGCCCGCTTTTGTAATTTATTTATTTATAAACTGCTGCTGAGCTTGGGGCCTGGAGCCCAAAGGTGACAGGAGTGGCACTAAGATGAAAATAAAGACTCTTAGCAGCACGCTTGCTTAACTCAATGGGCTAGAGCTGGGCGCTGCCGGGTGGGGGCATTGAGGGAGACACCATGATAGTAACCTCGGAGCTGGCTTTGAGTCCTGACCCCTTTAGCTTCTCTGAACCTCTGTTTCTTGAACTGTGAAGTGAGGAGACAACCCTCAAGTCCAGGGCTGTTTGTTGGGATGATGGAAGGAGACAACATCAGGATCAGGTGCTCTCCTCTGAGCCCTGGCCACCTACTGGAAACCCACATTCCTCCTGCCACCCAGTGTGGCCTTTCAGAAACCTGGCCCACGCTCCTGTCAAGAGGATAAGGCTGGGCCTGCAGACCCTCCTCACAACCCACTGGGAAGGTCCCCACAACCCCCATCCCTGCAGCCCAAGCTCAGGTCTTTGCCCTGACTCCAGTACATTCTAACAGTGTGACTGCAAGCAAGTCACTTCAGCAGCCGGGAACCAGCTCAGCCCTCCCCTGCGAGCCTCCAGGGTGGACCTGAGACTCTGTGTGCTTCCTGGGGTACCCTTCTTCAGTACTGGAGATTGAGCTCAGGACCTTTACACAGCTACATCCCCAGCCCCCCTCCTTTTTCCCGTTTTTTAAAATTTCCAGACAGGATCTCTAAATTACCCAGCTGGGCTCCTGATTGAGATCCTCCTGCCTGAGATCCTCCTGCCTCAGCCTCCAAGAGTGCTGGGGTTAAAGGCCTGTGCCACCATGCCTGGCTTACTGGGATATTTCTATGCCCCACCCTATTTTCCCTGAAGTTTGCTGTCTCCCAAAGATTCCTGCAGAGTTGGAGACATGAAGGCCAGCTAGCAAAACTAAAAAGTTTGGGGTGAGGATTCCCGATTTCATATCCACTGTGCCTGATCCTAAGACTTGCGTCCCCTCCCCCATCCCTAGGACCTACCTCTGTGGACTAGTAATAGGGACCCAAAAGGGCTCCGGCTCAGGTGATCTAACTGGGCGGAGCAGGGAGGGCTGGGGCACTTCCTGGCAGGAGAGGCGCCCGCGAGGAGTACCGGGCTGGAATCCGCACCTGGGCCCGCCCCCAGCGTGGATGGAGCGGGGCGGGGCTTGCC
>NW_022900939.1:21574545-21588553 GCF_012274545.1 Fukomys damarensis | reverse complement strand
CTTCCTGGTCTGGCGGGGCAAGTACTGTACGTGAGGCTGTGGGAGAGGGCTGCGCGCAGTGCCCGCCAGGCGCCCTCGCCCTGACTCCATGGCCCTGGTCACAGTGAGCCGCTCGCCCCCGGCCAGCGGCCACTCCACGCCTGTGGGGCCCGCGGTGAGTCCGGCTTAGTCTCACGCACGCAGTTAGCTGCCAGCTGGGCTTGGGGGAGCGCGTCTGCCCGGGGCAGCCTCCACTCACGCTTGGGTATGGGCGGCGCAGTGCCCGCCAGGCGCCCTCGCCCTGACTCCATGGCCCTGGTCACAGTGAGCCGCTCGCCCCCGGCCAGCGGCCACTCCACGCCTGTGGGGCCCGCGGTGAGTCCGGCTTAGTCTCACGCACGCAGTTAGCTGCCAGCTGGGCTTGGGGGAGCGCGTCTGCCCGGGGCAGCCTCCACTCACGCTTGGGTATGGGCGGAGGGGGACCTCAAGGCTCAAACTCGAGGGGGTCGGGCTCTTAGGAACTTGACTAAGGAGAGATCTAGAGCCTTGAGCGCCAGCCCCATCTGCGGAGGCCCAGATCCGCTTTCAGCCTTCCCACGGCCTCCCACGGCATCCTCAGCCCACCTGTCCCGCCACATCTGGACTTGGGCTGGGCTGGGGCTGGGATCCCCAGTGCCTCCTGGTAGAGAGGGGGCTGGGGGTAGAAAGGAATTGGCATCTGACACCTTTTCTGGCTCCCCCCCAGGGGGGCATTGCCCCCAGCCCCCCCACACACATGGAGCCCTGTGAGAAGGGGAAGGGAGGAGGTGAGTTCTCCCTCCTCACCCCCTGGCGGCTGTTTCCTCAGCAGGACCGGGCAGCCCAGCGCAGAAGCCAGCTCCAGCGCAGGTTAGCACATTTCTCTGGACTTAGACGCCTCCTTCCAGCCCTCAGGACTGGCCACTCTCATCCAGGTGTTGGGAACAGAGGGCTTCCTGAAGGGCCCAAACTCTCCAGTTCATAGGTGGGGCCTGGTTTGGGTGGGCTGGGCTGGTGGGCCCTGCTGGCACGTGGCAGAACCCATGGGGCTGCCCTGGCTTTCACCCTCCCCTGCTCCTTCACCCACTACCCAGGACATTGGCTCAGGCGTCTAGGTGGGCTGGTGAGAAATCTAGCCAAGCCAGCTAGAGGAAGAGGGGTTTGAGAGCCTGAGGCTGTGGCCATCACCAGGGGCTTGGTTATCCATCCCTCCCTCCAGCCCTATGAACTGTCTGGGGAAGGGGCCAATGATCCACACCAACAACACCCCATGGGATTCAGACACTCCTAAAGTTTGAGAACCCTGGGCTGTAACGATTCCCCATGAGGCCAGGGATTTAGCTCAGTGGTTCTGCCATCTGCCTCCCAAGCTCAAGGTCCTGAGTTCAATCCCTGGTACCAAAAACAAAACCAAAAACGATTCCCCGTGGCCCTGCCAGGCAGAGCTTTGCAGTGCTCCGTGGGGCTGTCCTGGGACTGCTGGATGGAGGGGACAGTGGTGACGCACCTGAAGCCAGCTCTGAGCCAGTGGAGGAACCCCCCAGTGAGGAGCAACCCGAGGGGGACCAGCCGGATGGTCAAGGGCCCCAGAGTGTCAAGAAGCAGGAGCAGAGGCAGCACCTGCGCCTCATGGTGGAACTGCTGAGGCCACAGGATGACATCCACTTGGTGAGGGTTACCCAGAGCCCACCAGGAGAGGGGGTGGGAGCTGTGTGTCTGGGGACCAATGGTGTGAGGCCACGGGGCACCCTGTGTAGTAGAGAGGTTACCCAAACTCCATGACCCTGCTGTTTCAGCTAGAGACATTTTAACAGGGGAGGTCGTGTCCACAGGCTCTGGGGAGCTGTGAAAGGCCAGAGAGGTTTGTCCTGTTTAGCCAAACAGGGCCAAGTTAATTCACGATGTGGGAGTCACACAGAGTCACTGTTCAGCCAGGGGAGATATTGCAAAGTGTCCAGAAGGCACCTGCCAGTGACCAGCGTGCTAAAGAGGCCAGGAAGCAGCCACGGAGAGGTGGCCTCTGGGGTGTCTGAGGGCCAGCTCCCAAAAGCCTGTGGAGACACCTGCTGTCAACAGCAAAATGTGACAAAGACGTACTCTTGCAAAGCTGAACTTTGCTGTGAAATTAGGTCCTTGATATTTCTTTGGTGATAACTTTTTAATATTTACTTATTTAGTGGTGCTGGGCAAGGATACCAGAGCTTCATATATGCTACACAAGCCCTCTACCCTTGAGCTACATCCTAGCCATGATAAGCATTTCTTGAATGAAAGGATGCTAACAGCAAGTAATAAGGTCTTTAAAAACCTCTTTCCTAGGCAAAACCAAAAATTGGGCCACTCGGTCAGTTCCAGCCCCCATTCTTCCATAATTTAAAGCTTTAATCTTTGACTTCTGGAAGGTTGAGGAAGGAGGGTCAAAAGCTCAAGCCCAGTCTGGGCAATTTAATAAGACACTGTCCCAAAATAAAAACAATTTTTTTTTATGCGGAACCAGAGATTGAACTCAGGACCTTGTGCTTGCAAGACAGGTGCGGTGCCATTGAGCTAAATCCCCAGCTCTAATAAAAACAAAATTTTAAAAATTGGGGATATAGCTCAGGGTAGAGGGACTGGGTTCAATTCTCTAGAAAATAATAATAATAATAATTAATAATAATAACAATAATTTGACTGTAAAATCCAAATGTTGGGAACCACTGGTCTTGTATGTGGGAAGTGGGGGTGGCAGTGGGGATGTGGGTCTGTTCTGCCCTGAGGTATATCCAGGTAGGGTGGAGAAGAAGCAAGGTCCTCACTGTGACTCTGGGCTCTTCCCATCTTCCCAGGCTGCCCAGCTGGAGGCGGCCCGACCCCCAAGGCTCCGCTACCTGCTGGTGGTTTCCACACGGGAATGTCTGAACCAGGAGGAGACAGTGCTTCTGGGGGTAGATTTTCCTGACAGCAGGTAGGAACAGGGAGAGGGTGGGAGAGGGGCAAGGAAGTGAGGTACAGGGAACAACAGCTCTCCCTCTATCCCCTTCCAGCTCTCTCAGCTGCACCCTGGGCCTGGTCTTGCCCCTCTGGAGTGACACCCAAGTGTACCTAGATGGAGATGGGTAAGATGTGGCAATGGGAAAGGAGGGGCTAGGCACTGCGGAACAGCAAAACTGGAGCTGAGGACTAGGGCTACTCTCAGGTCTATCTCAGATTCGCTGTGTGATCCTGGGCAAGTCACCTACCCTCTCTGGGCCTCAGCCTCCCCACATCTGAGAAAAGAGCAGATTCTCTGTCTGAGAGCTTAGTGTTGGTTCCTTGGCACCCATCTCCTACAGGGGCTTCAGTGTGACATCTGGAGGGCAGAGCCGAATCTTCAAGCCCATCTCTATCCAGACCATGTGGTAAGTGCTGCAGGGCCCAACCTCCAGCCAGCCTCCTTGAGAGATGGCTTCAGTGCCTGAGTGAGGGCAGCAGAGCGGACAGTGTGACCAGTCTCTCCTCCTGTCCCAGGGCCACTCTCCAGGTGCTGCACCAGGCATGTGAGGCAGCTCTAGGCGGTGGCCTTGTGCCTAGTGGCAGTGCCCTCACCTGGGCTGCCCACTACCAGGAGAGACTGAACTCTGACCAGAACTGCCTCAATGAGTGGATGGCCATGGCTGACCTGGAATCCCTGCGACCCCCAAGTGCAGAGCCTGGCCGGTCAGTGTGGAGGGAGAGGACTGCGGTGGAGGGAGGGAGAGGCAGGTGCTCTCCTGGCAGAGAGGAAAGGGGCTCTTGACTGAGGGCCTCTGCTCCCAGGCCCTCTGAGCAGGAGCAGATGGAGCAGGCTATCCGGGCTGAGCTGTGGGAGGTGCTGGATGCCAGTGACCTGGAGAGCATCACTTCCAAAGAGGTGGGCAGGGTGGGCAGAGGTCCAGGACCCGGGAACTCCCCAGCCAGGACCTTGGGCTTGCCCTCTCCCTGGAGCTCTTCCTGCCTCGCTTTCCTCCAGTCCTGAACCACTCCCTGGTAGCCAGGCTTCTGCCCAGAACTGGCCTCAACTCTGTCTAAATGGGACAGTGTACTGTGGTCAGAGGCCCCAGAGGGACAGGGACCAGAAACTTCTCCTCCCCTCAGATCCGCCAGGCCCTGGAGCTGCGCCTGGGATGCCCCCTCCAGCAGTACCGTGACTTCATTGACAATCAGATGTTGCTGCTCATGGCCCAGCAAGACCGGGCCTCCCGCATCTTCCCCCACCTCTACCTGGTGAGCTCTGCTGTTGGTATGGCCCAGAGCCCCGTGGCTGCTCGTGAGGCACCAGGAGGCAAGGGAGCCTAGCACTTCTCTCTCCCCACCCCACAGGGCTCTGAGTGGAATGCAGCCAACCTGGAGGAACTGCAGAGAAACAGGTAGAGTTCCAGGCCCCACATGAATGCCACCCTCTTTCCCCTTCCCTTGACCTCCCCCAAGGGGTTGCCTGCCAACTTCAGAACCGCCATCCACTCTCCTACCCCTTTGGGGCTTTTGCCCTTACATAGGCCTCATCAAGACAGAAGCTTGCTGCCCACTGGCAAGCCCCTGGGCCTCTATCCCAACACTCTACAGAAGCTGGGGCCTCGACCAGGCCTAGATGAAGGCAGAAGCCTTTGCTTCTATGACCACCTGGCCATGTCTCAGGAAAGGACATTCTCCTCCCAGTGGAGACCTGGCTGCCTGCTTTCGGGGATACCTGTCATCTCTCCATGGGTTTCTTGGAGACCTGCTATAGCCCTGTCACCTGTTGCTGCAGAGCCACACAAGCTCAGTTTAGCTAAATATCTGTTCTTTAGCAAAGTTGCCAGAATAACGGAAGGGTTAATGTTGTAGTTGACCTCACCTACCTGGGCTAGGTGGGGAAACCCAAGCCCAACAAGGTAAAATGATGTGCTCAAGGTCACCGTTATCTGACATCTGGTTCAGTTCTCCTCCCTAGGGAAAGTGCTGCTGCCACCTAACTCAGGACCAAGGACTGGATAGAAATGCCCACTGCCTGTGGGTCTGGTGCCCAGTGCACCTGGTGCCCCTGCCTATATCAGCCCAGCCTTGGCCCCTCTGGTACAGGGTCAGCCACATCTTGAACATGGCCCGGGAGATTGACAACTTCTTCCCTGACCGCTTCATCTACTACAATGTGCGCCTCTGGGATGAGGAGTCAGCGCAGTTGCTGCCCCACTGGAAGGAGACGCACCGCTTCATTGAGGCTGCGAGGTCAGGCTCCCACTGGCTCCCACTGCCCAGCCCGGGTCTCTGGCGCTGGGTCAAAGCTTCATGTGGGACCATGCCTTTGTCCTACCCAATCTGTACCGAGTCCCCCATCCCCTCCTCAGTCTTCAGTGTCCTCACTTCCTTCCCCTCTCTGACCCTCCACGTGCTGCTGGCTTCTCACCACGTGGGGAGGGTTGGGGCTGACTATATCTTGCCTTGACAGAGCCCAGGGGACCCGGGTGCTAGTTCACTGTAAGATGGGTGTCAGCCGCTCTGCTGCCACAGTGCTGGCCTATGCCATGAAGCAGTATGGCTGGAGCCTGGAGCAGGCTCTGCTCCATGTGGAGGAGCTCCGGCCCATTGTCCGCCCCAACCCTGGCTTCCTGCGCCAGCTGCAGACCTACCAGGGCATCCTGACTGCCAGGTACGGTGGGAGCAATAGGAGCGGGGTGGGGTGTTGATGTGTATGATGGGTGTAGTTGCTCCATCCCTTCAAGCTGACTCCAGTCCACCTCCTCACAGCCGGCAGAGCCACATCTGGGAGCAGAAAGTGGGTGGGAGCTCTCCAGAGGAGCCCTTAACCCTTGAAGTCTCTACACCATTCCCACCACTACCGCCAGAACCAGGGGGGAGCAGGGTGGTGAAAGTTCTGGGCTTGGAGGAGAGCCAGGCAGCCCCAAAAGAAGAGCCTGGGCTGCGGCCCCGAATCAACCTCCGAGGGATCATGCGATCCATCAGTCTCCTGGAGCCCACCTCCGAGCTGGACAACACTTCAGAGGCTGGTGACCTGCCAGAGGTGAGACTGAGCTGAGGGAGCTCCATGTGCAGTGGCAGGGGCACGGGGAGGAGAAGAATAGGGATGATCAGCACTGGTGCTTGACTTCAGTCCTCAAGCAGAAGCTACCTGGGTCCAAGGAGGCCATCCATCAGGGTCTCCTGGAGCTCAGGACCCCTGGGGCTGGTCCTTGCCTCCTCCCTACTGTTACCCTAATACCTTTGGGCACCAGACAACCCCAGCTTGCCCTGTGAGCACCCTGAGGATGGGAATCACGTTCTGGGCATCTCCCACTCACCCCTCAGAGTGGCCAAGGAGACCAGTGAGGGCAGGCAAGGTCACTAGACCCAATATCTGAGGAGCTGCAATCAGCAGGGGCAAGGCAGGGCCACCCTGGGTCACAGGCTGCTTCCAACTTGACAGAGGGACTCACTTTCTATGGGGCTGAGCTCCCTACCATGGAAACATTTCCTACCCTAGGTGGGTGGGTAAGATGATCACTGAAGACCTCCCAAGTCTGGAGAGCCACACAGCAAAGGACGGGGCATAAGGGTCTTAGCACACATACTGCTCAAGTACTAAGTTGAGTGAGTACTCCGGGCTCAGTGTGCAAGGTACAGGCTAAGACAGGAAGCTCGCCTTTGTCTGAGGAAGCCCGCCTTTGTCTGAGGAAGCCAGGCCCTACACGTAACTGGAGTCTGAATGGCTGTGTTGGAAGGAAAGTCTGTCAAGTGGGGAACATTTGGAGAAGGTTTCCTGGAGGAGGTGCTAGGTGTGGACCCATACGAAGCATGGCATGTTGATGACCACTGGGCTGGGTGGTACCGTGGGCACTTGTTCTCACTGGAACCCAGACACACATGTCCACACGGCCCGGTTCAGGGATTGGCACAGGGTAAAAGGAGAAGAAGCGGGCCGATGAGGGCTGGTGGCGGGTAGAGGAGGTCTGAGGAGGGCTTCTAAGGTCCAGAAAGAAGCTGCAGGCTGGTGAGGTCGGGGAGCAGGACAGTACAGCTGGGTGCTGTCTTCCCTCCTTAGGAAATGTGGTCTGAAAACAGTTCAGTCTTTCTATATTCATTCAACTAACACTCTGCCCCCACCCTTTTCCTGGCTCTGACTTCCCCATGGCTTTTATTTCTTACGTCCTACCCAGGTTTTCTCTTCCCACGAGTCTTCAGATGAGGAGCCTCCACAGCCCTTCCCTCATCTCCCAAGGGCCAAGGGAATTCCAAGGGTCCACAAGGGGACTTGGCCTGCTCTGAAGTCCCACCAGTCTGTGGCTGCCCTCCAGACCTCTGCCCTGGTGGCCAACCGGACTCAGGCCTTCCAGGAACAGGGGCAGGAGGAGGCTGGCATGCCCTCCACAGCCAGGCTCCGGAAGATGGTGAGGCAGGCCAGTGTGGATGATGGTGGAGAGGGGGGCGGGGCCTGAGCCCGCCACATACCCAAGTCCCCCAAGGCACTAAAGCCAGTGATCCAGGGCTCCTGGAGCAAGCGCCCCCGCACACCTGTGGGCCTGTACACACTCCACTCCGCTCCTCCCCAGCAGTCCCCAAACCCCTGTCTCCCCCCACTACAGCCTTAAGTCTCAGACTCACGTTCTTTGAAGGGCTCAAGACTCTCTCTGTACTGGGGATGTGGGTAGAGCTACTGAAGATGCCTTTGGGGGTGGGAGAAACCTACTTTCAACTTGCCCTGTAACACTCACTTGAAGCCACAGAATCAAAAATGGAGCTTTTTAGGGCAGTTTTCCTGGCATATACCCCACCCCTTCAACGCCAGCCCATTCACACCCCTGTCCCTCCCACTTTCCCCCCCCCGTTTCACTCCTAGAGACAGCCAGGCCAGGGATCGTGGCCCCAGAGGCACACAGGACCCTCAGTCCCCAGCCATGGAGGCTCCGAGAGCACTGGCAGGTCACCTCCCTCACCTCTTGCCTGGCCTGAGTCTCTGTGCTGCCCCCAGTCCTCCCACGGCTCACACTAGGTCACAGGGCACCAGGCCAAAATCTTCTTGTCTTTCATGGCCCCTGGCCAGGCAGTTTATCATGTTCTTATAGTATCTGGCTTTATACTGAGAAATAAAAACCAATTTTCATAGTAAGTTATTTTCCATTTGATCATGAAGCCATCTGTTTTTCAATCAGATCCTTCTCTGTTTCCAGCAGGTGCTTGGCCTCTCCCACTCCTTCCAGTGGTCTGTCTCCCAGGTATCCGTGAAGGACCTGCCTGGGGGAGGGCCATGTTCAGGGGTGGGGTGGGAAGAAGAATGGAGAGGAGAGGAGGGAGCAGTATTTCCCTCATTTCTAGGGCAGGGCCTGGGTAAGAGCTGGCTGTGGGAACAAGTCTACCTGGGGCAGAAAGCACTGGGCTGTGTTGGCACAGCTGAAGGGAGTGACCCATGAGGAAATGGAAGCTGCCGCCTCTACCTATCAGGACAAGACCAAGCCTGTTCCAAGCGCTAAAGCTCCCTTTGGACATATGACACTAGTTCTCAAGGGTGTTTTGGTACCAAGCATCACTTCCTCCTGCTACACTGCAAGGCAGCCTGATTTTCCAATCCAGCTAGCTCATCACTGCCAAGGGAAAAACCATTAGCAACCTTCCCTTCTCACCTCGGGATTTCTTCTGCGTATTATGGTGTTCAAGAAGAATCAGTGCTTCCATCTTTGTCACTTCTATCTCTTCTTCCCAACGATACGTTATGGTGACTTGGGGGGAAGGGAGCAGTATTTGACTCCTTCCCTGAAAGTAGGCCTGAGGTAGGAGCTGGTTCACTGCCTGAGGCAACATGCCCAGTTTACCCCAGCGCTGCTTTAATCCCACAGTGCTGAGACCTGAGTCTCTTTCTTTCTATAAAACAAAGGGATTAGAACTGGAAAGCCCTAAGTACCCCCCCCCATTTTTTAACATGACATATCATTTACCCATTGCTAGAATTCAGGCTATATGGCACCTGCCTCGCAAACGCAAGGACCGAAGTTCAATCCTGGGTACCAAAAGAAAACCATTCAGGCTATATGCGCTGTCCAGAAGAGGACTCATCTGTCTGAGTGGCTTGCCTAGGGTCTTAGGTATGGTACAGGGAAGTGAGTTCCCATTTCCTGATCCACCCTGCTAAGCAGCCAATCAGAAGTCCCACCAGAGTGCCCTTTCTGTACTTCTTGCCTGGGGCTGAAGGTAGACTGGGTCATAGTGCCAGGAAGCCAGGAAGGCAGGCTCTGCCTCCTGTGGCCTTGGCAGCTGGGAAGGGAGGGTCCAATCCTGAACTCAGAGCTACCCCCTCCTCTATTAGAATCTTAGCATGAGGACTCCCAAGAATTCAGCAGGAGAGGAAACAAGCAATGGAGGGGAAACTATTTGTATCAAAAATATAGACAAATAAGATCCATATGTAGTAAAAAGCTCACACAAATTGCTAAGGAAGCAAAAATTAAGGATATAAAACACAAGTCTTCCCACCCTGGCTTCTGGTCCCTCACTCCCATCTTCATAGGTAACAACTATTGTTACAAGCTTCTGAAGTCCTCCAAAACCCCTCCATTTTAAAAAAGGGGGCTGGGAATTTAGCTCAGTGGCACCTTGCCTGCCTCGCAAGCACAAAGTCCTGAATTCAACCCCGAGTAGCAAAAAACAAACAAAAAAATATTTCATGCTTATGCTTATATAATGAAGTATACTAATGTGTATATTCTTTTTTTTTTTTTTTTTTTTGGTACTGGGGATCAAACTCAGGACCTTGTGCTCACCAGGCAGGCACGGCACCACTGGGCTAAATCCCTGGCCCCATGTGTGTATTCTTTTAAAATATAAATAACAGCATGTTAACATACTATGCTTTGAAATTTTTTTTCATGAGTTACATATCAGTATATAAAGATTTATCTCATTTTTTTTTTTCTGTACTAGGAATCAAACTCAGGGCCTTAAGCTTGCCAAGCAGGCACAATGCCACTGAGATAAATCCCCAGCCCTATCTCATTTTTTTTATACCTTTTTCTTTTCTTTTTTGCTACTGGGATCAAACTCAGGTCTTTGCACTTATGAGGCAGGGGCAGTGCCACTGAGCTAGATCCCTGGCCTCCATTTTTAAAATAACCACACATATTCCATTTTATGGAATCCATCATTTTAGTGGTCACTTACTGAAGGACATTTGTTTACATTGTGTTTTTGTTTTTTTAGACAGGGTCTCACTATGTGGTTCAGGCTGACCTTGAACTCACTATGTAACCCAGGCTAGCCTTGAATTTATGATAATCCTCCTGCCTCAGCCTCTCAAGTGTTGGGATTACAGGCCTGCACCACCACTCCCACATACATTGTTTTTAATCCCACTCCAAATAATGTTTCATTAAGAACTCTGGTATGTACCTTTTATGCACACGTGGTCACTACGTTTCTAGGATGGATTTCTAGGATTAGTAAAGCAAAGGCTATGTGCCTTTTTATTTTGTGAAGCAGAATTTCCTTGAAGGAAATTGTACCAATTTATAGTGAATGGGAATGCCTGTCCATGTCCTTAGTTCAGCCTGCACATCTAGGGCATTGTCTTGCAGCATTCGCAGAGGAAGAAAGGGCAGACTTCACAATTACCACCATTTTATTTTTTATTTAAAATTTTAGTATGCAAATGTACTTGACTTCTTGGACATGGTGGCACACATTTGTAAAGTCCAGGGTTTGGCAAAGAGGCTGAGGCAGAAGGACTGCTTCGACTTCAACGCTTGCCTGAACTACATAGTGAGACCCTGTCTCAAACACACACACACACACACACACACACTCACACACACACACACACACAAGTTCATAATCAAATTTTTACATCACACTACAACAGGCCCTTTGGAGAAAGAACATGTATTTCTCTGCCAAACAGCCATTATTTCATTATTTAAATTTGTTCCAAGTCTTCTAACAGGTATCACCACCACCCCAACATTGTTCCACTGCCCACTAGCTGTCATCTTCAAACATTAACCTATCATGGCATTCATAAAAAGGTGAATCCCCACAATATTCCTTGGACATGTCAGGCACCATTTAATTTCAATAATAACTTCTTAGATGGATATGGTGGTACACCCCTGTAATTCCAGCACTCGGAGAGGGTGAGACAGGAGGATCATAAATTTGAACCCAGCCTGGGCAACTGAGCAAGACCCTGTCTCAAAATTTAAAAAAAAAATGTTTTTAACTGAGTATGGTGATGCACACCTGTGATCTTGGCACCAGGGAGGCTAAGGCAGGCACATTACCAGGATTTCAAGGCCAGCCTGAGCTACACAGTTCAATGCTAACCTCAACAATATCATGAGAGCCTGTCTCAATAAAATAAAAATATTTAAAAGGGTAAGGAATGTAAAAAGATAACTTCTTGTTCATAATTTCAGCTTGAGAGGGTAAGCTTTGCTCATGTTGTCTACTCTGCAGGCTCAGGGTCCAACCACTGATTTTTTGCTTTTTTTTTTTTCATTTTAAACAATAAGTTTATTTAAACAACAACACACTTAAAGAGCGATCCAGGATTCTTTTTCTTTTAAAGGGTAATTTACTCCAACATAAAGACAGATTGCCCTACATGTGACACTTATGTACAAAGAAGTTATACAATTATCCTTAGTTTTACAATGATAAATGAAAAACATTAAAATTCTTCAGTCAAACAAGCTATACAAGGATTTTTATGTTGTTTTCTTTTCTGATAAAACAATGAGAGAAGCCGGGCATGGTGGCGCACACCTGTAATCCCAGCACTCAGTAGGCTAAAGCAGGAGGATCGCTATGAGTTCAAGTCCAGCCTGGGCTACACAGTGAGTTCCAGGTCAGTCTTAACTACATAGTGAGACCCTGTCTAAAAACAAAACAACGAGAGAAAATAATTTACTGGAATATAAAGAGCTGATGAGCATACCACTAATGAAAAGAGGGGATTATTTTCACAGAACTAGTATCTCCCCATCCCATTTCCATTTGATGTCAACCAAAACATATTGTTGGGTCAGGGATTTAGCTCAGTGGTGCTGCCACCGCTTTGAGCTCGATCCTTGTACCAAAAAAAAAAAAAAAAAAAAAATTTTGCACTTTATAAAAAAAAAAAAAAAAAAAAAAAAAATGTTGGCCATTTAGTAAAGAAAATAAATGCAATATGCTTGTGCACATATACTTGATACTTTATGTAAAATAAAGGAACGGGGAAAGGATAAATGAAAGAATAGAGAAAATATAGTCAGGATGTAGTGGAACCAAATTGCAGGTTTTTGTGGGGTTTTTTTGGTACCGGGGACTGAACTTGAGTCGTTGCACTTGCAAGGCAGGTGGTGGAACCACTGAGCTAAATCCCTGGCCCTGCAGTTTTCTAATTGAGAATGCATTCTTGGTCTGTAGGAACAGAGCTTTGAAGTAGAGCTGTTGCAGGTTCCCTTTCTAGTAGGCACCTCCTGTCTGCTGCTGGAATACATCAACTGTATCTTGGTCCTCCGTTTCCAACTGTGCAGGTGTTTCATTGATTGTCCATCAAATCGGAATCTGATCTGTCTTGCTGACAAACCCTGTCATTCACAATAGGCTTTCATTAGTGTACTAAGTGGTGTATGCCTCTTAATATTAAACTGCACCACAGAACCATCCTGCCCCCTCCCCCCACCTTCAAATTAATCTGATCGTTGGTCTCAGTCTTTTTTTGTACCGGGAAAATCGAACACGGGCCCTTGTGCTTATGAGGCAGGCGGCAGAACCACAGAGCCAAATTCCCTGCCCTGTTCTGTCTTGACTCCTTCCTTAGGATTTTCCTCGGCATAGGGAGCACTTGAGTTTTCTCAGGCCCACACCAAAGAAGCACACAAGCAGCACCAGGAGTGGCAGAAGCTTGTTTTGTTTTTTTGAGACAGGTTCTCCCTATGTAGTTCTGACTGGCTCTAGACCTATGTAGACCAGGTTGGCCTTGAATTCGACCAGTTTTCCAAAAATGAGAAAAACGAGTCAGAGATGTAAATTAGTGAAACTTTGGGGGGGGTGCCAGGACTCAAACTCAGGGCCTTGGGCTTGCCAAGCAGACACTGCACCCCTGAGCTACATCTCCAGCCCTAAACTACTGAATCTTTAACAGTTTGAACCCAAGACCTCCATATTCTTAATTGAGGAGCCTAACTCGGGTGGACAAGGTGGTTTCTGGACAGTCAGAACTGATTTCACAGTCCTGTCCAAAAAGGTCTCTGCGTCTTTCAGAACTCCCCCAGGGAAGGCCAGGATGACTGACCCCTTTCCCCGGGGGTCCAACCACACCTGACAGGACCTCTTGCCTGACATGGGAAAGTTTGTCCAGCCCCAACTTGAACATGTGCTGCAAGGAGGAGTGTGCAATGAGGAGCTTGCATCCCTCGGATACTCCGGCCCTCCTGGGCCAGCTCCTACCTTCAAAAGGTTCTGTCAGGGCCGGGGATTTAGCTCAGTGGTTCCGCAGACTGCCTTGCAAGCTCAAGGACCCGAGTTTGATCCCCAGTCCAAAAAAAAAACAGGGTCTGTCTGCCAGGTGCCCGCATCCTTGTAGGAGAGGAACAGAGGCTGTCTCTCTGCCTCAAAACAGGATAATCCCTCGTTAGGGTTAGGCCGGTTTTGTTTGTACCGTGGATCGAACTCAGGATCTTGCACTTGCCAGGCAGGCGGCAGCAGGACTGAGCTAAATTCCAGGCCCACGCCGTTTTTATGGAGCAAAATCAAATGCGCTGTGGAGACTGCGCCTCTGACCCTTTCCCCTGCACCCTAGACTCCTTAGATCCAAGGCTGCCCAGAAAAACTACCTTTCAGGCCTTCATGGCAGGGCAGCACCCAGGATCTGGAGAAGTAGTTTCGTCGAAATCCACCGCGACGCTCGGGCGCCATCTTGCGTTCCTTCTTTGAGTCCCCGGGTGACGAACCAGAAACCACATTTCCCAGCATGCCTAGCGTGTTCGCGCAGGCGCAAAGAGCTTCCTCCCGTTTCCATGGGAACCTCTCCCCTAAAGTCGCGGCCAAGCGACTCCGCGGAAACATC
>NW_022900939.1:21539182-21574503 GCF_012274545.1 Fukomys damarensis | reverse complement strand
TTTTTTTTTTTTTTTTTTTTGTACCGATCAAACTCGGGCCCTGGCGCTTGCGAGGCAGGCCACGAAACCACTGAGCTAAATCCCCGGCCCTTGTTACTTACTTTCTTCTTGAGGTGCACAGGAGCTATGGCCTGGTCTGAAGGCCACTGAGGCGGTAAAATAGGGGGCTTGAGGGGACGCTGGCACTGTCTTTTGGGGCGTCCGTGCTTCCTGGGGCCGTGGCGCTCTGAGGTGAAAGGGCTGGGGTCCGCGCGGAGGGGCGAGGCCAGTGTTTGGCCCTGGCGGGCTCTGCGCTGCTCGCTCTGCCACCAGTGGCTGCTCGCCCTCAGCCAAGGGCCTGCGCGCAGATCACAGGTACTGTCCTGGGCCTCGGGCAGAGCGCGGCAGCCGGTGGGAATGGTTCGTGCCGCGAGTGAATGAGGAGGAAGCATCGGGCAAGGCAAGGAGCGTGCCTGGGGTTGGACCCGGCTCTGCCTCTGACGGGCCGCAGAAGTGCCAGCTCCCAGCGCCTCTGCGCTTCAGTGCCATCCGCCCCTGGACCCCACGCGTTACAGTGATGCTTGGACTGGAATGTCTTGTATCCGTTGCAGTTCTGTTGCAGAACTTCAGAATTCTGTTGCTTCTGTGTGACCTAAGCAAATCCCTTCATCTCGCGAAGCCCAAATTCTCTATTCTGTAAAATAAAGGGCTTGAAGTAGATGATCCTAATGTGCCTTCTGGGGATATACTTTACTTACCTACACCTGGGTTCATTGCTACGCCATTCTTAGCACAAGAAGAATAAAGAAAGAAAGAGAGAGAAAAGAAAGCGAGAGAAAGAGAAAGAGAGAAAGAAAAAAGAAAGCAAGCAAACTGGGATGATTCTGAGCAAGAATCTCATCTTGGGATGTAAAGTTGGAAATGAATTTGTGACTTCAGGTAGGTAATTATTACATCTACTAAGCCTTTCCTGAAAACTGGCGGTAACAATAATACCATCTTACGGCCAGGGATGTAGCTCAGCAGTGTAGCGCCTGCTTAGCAAGCATGAGGCCTTGAGTTCACTTCCTGGTTCAGAAAAAAAAAAGTTCCACCTCAGGTTAAGAGTGTGTGTGTAGGGGGCGGGGAGTGGAGGGTTTTCTCTCCCTCAAAGCTCAGACTGGCTTTGAACTCACTATGTAGGCCAGGCTGGCCTTGAACTTGCGGGGATACTCAACCTCCGCAGTGCTGGGATTACAGACATGTGTTACCACACCTGGCTTGAAGCGTTAAACGAGATAAAGCATGCACCATGTTTCCCTGAAAATAAGACCTGGTTTATATTATTTTTTGCTCCAAAAGGTGCAGTAGGGCTTATTTTCCGGAGAAGTCTCATTTTTTTCATGTATAAATATCTGTATTTATTCAAATATTGTCATGTCATCTTCTGGAAAATCATCATAACTCTCCAAACCCTGAATTCCAGCCTGAAATTCTTGCAACTCCATTTTCTGTAGAACCATTGGCCCTATCTCTCATGTCTAGCAATGGGGTGCTCCTGTTTTTGTTTGTGTTCATGTTGGTTTTGGTTTTTTGGTTCTGTGAGACAGTCTCCCTATGTAGTCCAGGGCGGCCTTGAACTCATAGTGATCCTCCTGCCTCATTTTCCTGAAATAGAGCTTTCTTTAGATGAGCTCTTTTTTTTTCCGGTGTTCTATTTTTTAAATGAGCTCTTCTTGTCCACATAACTTGCTTGTAGTGCATTGGTAACACAGCTTCCAGTGATTTTATTATATGAATTCTTCACCCAAGTCACAACCTCTTGCAGACAAGGCTTTACAGTTTCCATCAAATCAAGTGTTAATTAAAGACTTACCAGACAGGAATGGCAAAAAAAAAAAAAAAAAAAAAAAAAAAAAAACAATGGCCTGGGATTTAGCTCAGTGGTTCCACTGCCTGCCTTGCAAGTGCAAGGACCTGAGCTCAATCCCGGTACAAAAAAAAAAAAAAAAGTCCACAAAAAAGGGACAAAAAAATTCCAGGCACCAAAATTCAGAAAACATTTATTTCATATGAGTGCATTAAATATATCTGTTATAACACACAACATATTGAATTAGGAAGATTCATATTAGATACAACCATGTCTATAAATTTTCAAGTGTGTACTTTATTCGTGTGTTGTGTCTGTACTCTGATTGGTCAGTCATTTCATTTGGCAATAAGTCTTAAATTCATCTGTTTATGTAGGTGTTTACCTCTAAAGGCACCTGCTTGAATATTTACAAATACCTAATTATTTTTTATGTTGCCATTTAACCCACAGCTGCTACAGATGGGTCTGGAGGGATCCAATACATTTTGAAAAGTGCATTCCAGAATAACTTATTTTTTTGCGACAGGGTCTCATTATAGAGCCTCCTGACAGAATGACTATTTTAAAAGTTCCCATAAAAATATGAAAACTTACAGCAGAAATCCTGGGAATTTCAGGCATGTAATCCCAGCACTCAGGAGGCTGAGGCAGGAGAATCACCAAGAGTTTCATGCTAGCCTGGGCTACATAGTGAAACCCTATCTCAAAAAAACAAAAAGCAAGGGCTGGAGATTTAGCTCAGTGGCACTGCCCCTGTGTTGCCCCTGATTTCTACCCCTAGTACCAAAAAACAAAACAAAAACAAAAAATCCTGGGAGTGGAGATTCCTGTTACAGATGATCCAAGACAATCTACTGACAAAAGCAAAAGAAAAAGATTTGCCATATGCCCCAGGAGCAAGGACAGAAAAACTGTTACTCACTGTGATACTTGTAAAATGCCAGTTTGTAATAATCAGTGCTATAAGAAATTTTACTCTAAGGATTTTGAAAATTAATTTTGTTTTTTAATGTTACAAATATATATTTTTCTTATGTAATATATTTACAAATAAAAATTCAGCATAAATATTTTGTGTTTTTATAAAAAATGAAATCTATGAGTCCTGAGGACACATCAGTAGTAATATGAAACTAAAATGAGTCAGTAGTAGCTGTAGGTTAACTATAATGTCAATAATATTATTAATTTATGTTTTATTGCATATTAATATTTTATAATTCAATAGTCTGCTGCAGGGCCAGGGATTTAGCTCAGTGGTTCCACGGCTTGCCTTGCAAGTGTAAGGTCCTGAGTTTGATCCCTAGTACCAAAAAAAAAAGAGCCAGGCGTGGTGGCGCACACCTGTAATCCCAGCACTCAGGAGGCTGAGGCAGGAGGATCGCTGTGAGTTCGAGACCAGCTTGGGCTACATAGTGAGTTCCAGGTCAGTCTCAACTACACAGTGAAACTCTGTCTCAAAAAACAAAACAACAACAACAACAAAAAATAGTCTGCTGTGTGTTGCAACAGACATACTAAATATGTCTGATTGATGATCTTTACTGGGGCTTATTTTGGGGGTAGAACTTATATTACAAGCATCCTGAAAGATCATGCCAGGGCTTATTTTCTAGTTAGATCTTATTTTGGGGGAAATAGGGTACAGAAGCCTAGTGTCTGCATAAAGTCCTACCCAAGTCCCAGATTTCTGGTAATGTTATCTTATTTAAAAAGTCCTAGCCGGGCGTTGTGGCACACATCTGTAATTTCAGCACTCTGGAGGTTGAGGCAGGAGGATCGCTGTGAGTTCAAGGCCAGCCTGGGCTACATAGTGAGTTCAGGGCCAGCCTGAACTACGCAGGGTGACCTTGCTTCAAAAAAAAAAAAAAAACCCAAAATGAATAAAAATTCCTTGGCCCTTCTGTTTATTTATTTGAGACAGGGCCTCACTAGATAGTTCAGGCTAGCCTTGAACTCACTATGAGACCTGCGCTACCCTTGAATTCAAGGCAGTCTTTCTGTCTTACCTTCTCAAATGCTGGAATTACAGGTATGTGCCAGCAAGACCAGCTCCTTTTCCTAATGTTTGAAGTCACTTCTTTACTTCTGGGCAAATCCGTCCTCCTAGGCAGGACAGTTTTATAGGCTAGTTAGAGAAGCTTGGGTCTTCTCACCCAAGGTTGGATTCTCAAGGGAAGTGTGTCTGCTCCTCCAGCTGTGGTCTGTGTTGTATCATTACTATGCAGCATCTAGGGAGGATGTAAAACCCAACTGCACTTAATGGGGAAGATACTTTTCCTTCCTTAAGATCTGTAGAAGATGTGAGCACAAACCAAACAGCTGAACATTGAATATATTTCTTTTAATCTGGGACCTCTGTAGCTTCACAAACAAGCCTTGTTTCATCCTTCAAATATCTTTATGTAGAAACCATTCCATGAGCGCTTTTGAGCATCTACTATTTGTGTGGCACCATGCAGGGTATCTGAAGGATATAAAAACATTATATTAGTTAGCTTTCCAATCTCTGAGATACAATACCTGGCACCCACAAGTTATGAGAGGAAAGGTTTAATCTAGCTATGGTTTCAGAGGATTCAGTCACAGCAGAAACCTCATCAGGGAAGGGTGTAGTGGAGCAAAGCTGTTTAGTTTATGACAGGTGGGAAGCAAAACAACGAAGTGCCAGAAAAGAGTGGAGGAGGGACCATAGAGTATCCAAGGTCGTACTCCATGGCCCACCCAAACGTACACCCTGGGCCACGCTTTACTAACCTGCCAGGCTTTTTTTGGGGGGTGGGGTACCGGGATCGAGCTCGGGTCCTTGGCTTGCAAGGCAGGCAGTAGAACTACTGAGCTAAATCCACAGCCCTGCCGGGCATTTCTTTTTTGTTTTGTTTTGTTTTTTTGAGACAGGGTCTCTCTATGCAGCCCAGGCTGGTCTCCAACTCACAGCGATCCTCCTGCCTCAGCCTCCTGAGTCCTGGGATTATAGGCATGCACCACCACACCCAGCTTCAGGCATTTCTTAATCTAATGAGACTGGCATATCAAGATGAATGGTAACAGATACATAGAACAAGCTTTGTAGATGACAGGAAACAGGGAGGTAGACCTTTTGCAGATAGGATGGGGATCTAAACATGGATGAAGGGGAGGGGAAATAAAAAGAACTAAGATGTGATATGTATATGTATCAACTCCTCATGGTGGATGTATTCATTATGTATTGCAAACATACTAATAAAATCCTTAAGAGATTTTTAAAAATCTTTTAAGAAACATAGGGTCCGGTAGAGAAGATCAATTACTTATACTGAACACATAATCGAGTAGAAAGTGATATATCATGAGTCATGTCCAGATGACTGTTACAGAGATTCAGAGGCAGGAGAAGCCACTGCTGAGTCACTATAATGAGAGAATGAGGATGAGACAGCATTGAGCCTCCTAGAGCATATGGAAAGTGTGCATAAAGCAAGGAGGAAAAAGATACTGAGAGCACTCTTCCCACAGCCTTGGGATGCATGGGAAAGTGTCTGTAGCCCTGAGTAGGTGAGGTCCTAGAAGATAGGAATTGGGTTTTGATCGGTGTTTGCTACCTTCTTGGCACATGACTTGTACACAGTACATACTAGTGAGTTGGGCCTGTGGCTTTCCCACAGATAAGAAGACAGGATCTCTCTACCACCCTAGCCCTTTTATTAGACTCACATGCCTTTTTTTTTTTTTTTAAGACATGGTCTGGCTATGTAGTTCAGACTGGTCTTGAACTCACTCTATAGCCCAGGCCAGACTTGAACTCACAGAGATCTTCCTGCCTCAGCCTCCCAAGAGCTGGGTAATGTTAGGATTACTGGTACGGACCACCACACCCAGCTTTCACATGCCTTTTGGGGGATGGGTACTGACAATCAAACTCAGTTTTTGTGCTTGCCAAGCAAGTGTGGTGCCACTGAGCTTCATCTCCAGACCTTCACATGCTTTTTTATGACACTCCTGTAGCACAAGAATGTGAACAAGCAGGGCCAGGGATTTAGTTCAGTGCCACCATGGCTGCCTCCCAAATGGAAGGTCCTGAGTTTGATCCCAGGTACCACCAAAGAGCAAAACAAAACAAAACATTTTTTTAAAGAATGTGGACAAGCAGATGATTACATGGTAAAGTCCATGTTGTTGGCCTGTTTAGTACAGTACCAGCTAAAGTGAGCCTAATGAACAAAATCTTATAAATGGAGAGTAAGGTCTGTGAGCCTCTTTCCCTGAGCTGAGCTGATGAGCCACAAGCCTAGGGTCACAAATCATTCTTGAGGACCAGTAATGGTTACTCCTTAGGCTCTGGTGTTCATTCTTGTTTCTCCTTTTCTATAGCCCATTTCTCCCCAGTGACTTTTTTTTTTCTTTTTGAGACAGGTTCTCACTATATAGTTCAGACTGACCTTGAATTCCCTACATACCCCAGGTTGGCCTCAAACTCATGGCAGTCATCTTACCTCAACCTTCCAAGTGCTGGGATTACAGGCGTGCGCCACCATGCCTGGCTCCAGCAACATTTCTTTCCCATCAGTCATCCACCTGGAAGTGGGAAACTGTCCATCTTACCAGTAGATTACTAAGACCTGCAGCAGCTGCAAAGAAATGAAGTTGGCTTTAGTCACTTCATCTTGAGGCTGACTTTTGGGGTTTTTTCCTTGTCTGGTCCTGCTCAGAAGCTAGCACTGAAGGGGAACTCTCAGAGACAGATGTGCAATAACCCATAGAGGGGAGTCCTACATGAGGATCCCAGATGGAGGTGTTTCTTGAGGAGGACACAAGTACAGGAGATTGAGGACAAGGCCTATTTAACTCATCAAAGGTCTAGATTCCAATCTAGATTTCTCTTGCTCTGCAGACGCAGTCACTCTCAAAGCAAGGAAGCTGAGAGAGGAAGATAAGTGGGTACAACCAGGGGGACGGGAATATAGAGTATAACTGATGGCTTTTTTTTTTTTTTTGTCCTTAGATATGGGGTGGTTCAGGATCTCGGGGGCCACATGTGCTGCTTTTGCTAGAGACAAGAGCCAAGGCAAGCTCTTCCTTTCTCCAACAGCCTGTGCTTGTACCTGGAGCCCAGATCTTATGTTTCATCCTGCCTCTGTAATTAGGTGCCACTTCACTGACTGCAGGTAAGTGCCTTCGGGTTTGTCAGGACTCCTTTGCAGCTAAGTTTCGTGAGAAACTTAGTAACTCCAAGCCTGGTGCCTGAGAGGAAGTTATGACAGCTCAGTGACTACTGTGGAGGTCTGTGTCAGCATATTGGTCCTTTATCATTTACCAAGCACTGTCACTTATGTGTGATCTCAGCAATAGGAAGATCTTGTTTTATGATTTTCATTCTTCCATATGAGGGTCTGAGTTATTAGGTTATAGGTCAGAAAGCTAAATGATGGCATTGGAACTAGCAGTCTTTCCTGCCTCTGTTGTCACTGAAAGGATACCACCTGCTCACTGAGGAAGTCACAGTCCTCTACTACCCTGAAACAGCCTTTCCTTCTCCTTTTCTATTTCAGCTAGAATTTCCTGCTCATTTTTCTCAGCTTTGCAGCCCAACCCAGTGACTCTCTGTCACCAGACAGATTAGAGGATTCTCTCCCTCTGTGCCCTTGCTACGTGTGAACTAGTTCTCATGGTAACAGGTCCTATCCAAGATCAAGTGCTCCTCCCTTTGGTTCCACTAGGTTTGCCCTCACCTATCAGCTTTCCTGGATAGCTGAGATACTTTAGGGAGTTCTGTATCTGGACTAGAGGACCAAGAATAAGAAAGCTGTTCCTCCACTAGGTAAGCAAGAGTTAGCAAAAGTTTGCCTGGTGAGATTGGCATGGGTAGTAATGCCTCACTCTACTCTTGACATCCCTGGCAGAGCTCAGGGAGCCACAGAAGTACAGGTATAGAGTATACATGACAGGAAAGGGCATAGGAAGCATAAGCCCAGGCTAAAGCAGGTCAGAGATCTCCCACCTGTCAGCCTAACTGAAGCCAGAGACAGTTGTGAAGGGTGGGACAGGTTTGGGTGAAAGAGGGTAGGGTGGGGAGAAGAAGCTGATGATATGCATCCTAAATGTTTTGTCCTCATCTGGCTTAAGGAGGCTTGGAGCTGAGTGGGTTTACCCAGAACAGTAGCTGCCTGTCTTCCTAGACAGCACATCTCTTGGTTTGGCAGACTTCACATTCTGGGAAGGCCAGCACCCTTTTCCACAGCTTCCCCTGGTGGCTCAGCTAGATGAATCCTCCTGCTCTGTCCATGGGCTGATGATCTCTTCTTCCCAAATGCTCCTATACTGGGCTGAAGCTCTTTTCAACACAGAAATGGGACTTTGGGAGGCAAACTGAGTGCAACTGGACAGAGTAAGCATTTTGGAGCAACAGATAGGTTTATTTTGGGATCTGTAGGATGGCCCAAGCTGATAAGCAGAAATTGCCCCCACCTGGGTCTGTGTGATGGGTGGGACTGGCTTAGAGCAAGCCCCATAGGCTATCACCGCAGCACGGTTTGCTGCCAGTTCTCTCTGGCCCACATTGCCTTCCTGCTCATTGTTAGCCTCCTCCTCAACTTTGTTTAGTCATCTCTTCCCTCTCCACTTCCTGCTGCTATATCAGAGCCCTCCCATTGTATACTACTATAAAACTGGGTAAAATATACAAGGATTATGATTAGATTTCATCAAAAGCAGAAGTGGGCTGGATGTGATGGTACACACATGTCATCCTAGCACTTTGGAGGCTGAGGCAGGAGGATCATTGGGAGGTCAAGGCCAGCCTGAACTACATAACAAAACCCTGTCTCAAAAACAAAGTAAGGGCGGTCCAGGGATTTAGTTCAGTGGCATCATGCCTGCTTTGAAAGTGCAAGTTCCTGAGTTTGATCCCCAGTACAAAAAACAAGACAAAACAAAACAAACCCAACAAACAAAAAACAATAGGCAAAACTGACTACTGAGAGAAAAGAACTGGAGGTCAGCTCTACATTAACTCTGGCCTCAAATCTCTGTCTAGAGACAATTTGCTGCTGACCACAGGACAGAGGTGGAGCCCAGGCAGAACACAACAGTTCTATCGAGCTGGTTGGGCAGAGCTCAGTGATGAGGGCTCCCCAAGGACAGGTAGAAATTGTGAGACGAAAGGCCAGAGAGATAGGTGCTGTGCACAGGGAAGACACCCAGGTCTGCATGTGAGTTGTCTATGAATCCTTAGCTGAAGGCTGGGCTGCACACACACATGGTGAGACTGTGTGAGACCAGCAGAAGAGCTGCTGCTGCTGCTGCTGTGGTGTTGGGAGTGGATTGGAGATACTGAAGTTCACACAGTTCTGGGAGAGTTTGAGTTTTGGCCTCACTAGAATGGATGAGTTTGAGTTCTGATCTCTCTATGCTGCATTAATATCCTGGACACTGGGCTGAGACATCAGTAAAACAGTGGAGAGGATAGTGACTAGAGCAGTCTGGCCCACCACAGGTGGAATAAGGTAGTATTTGCTTACATATTATCAGTGTCTGATTTTACACCATAGTGACAGAGTGAAAAGCTGAAAATATTTACTGTCTGGCTCATTACAATGATTAGTTCTTTGCTAACTGCTCATACAGAGTGAGGGCTACTCTCAACCGGGCCTAAAACTAAGTCTTACAAATGAGATTAAGGAGAATTGCTAGACATGAATTGCCTGACAGAACAAAATTCACTGTTCTTTTTTTTTTTTTTTTTTTTTTTTTTTTTTTTTTTTTTTTTTTTTTTTTTTTTTTTTTTACTGGGGATTGAACTCAGGTCCTTGTGCTTGCAAGGCAGGTGGCAGAACCACTGAGCTAAATCCCCGGCCCTAAATTCACTGTTCTTTAAAAGAAAGTATTATGCAGACAAGCCCAGCATACAATAAAAAATTACTAGTCATTCAAGGAAGGAGGAAAATATGACCCATAAATTAGGAAAAAAGTGGTCAGTGGAAACATACCCTGAGATGACCCAGATATTGAAATTAGTGGACAGTCCCTCAAACAGCTGTTAAGGAAAAATATGGTGGTCTTAATGGGAATCTCAGGAAAGAAACTGAAACTGTTACAATTAACTAGAATTCCAAACTAGGCCTAGTAGCATACGCCTATAATCGTAGTATTTTAGGAGACTGATGAGGAAGATTGCAAGTTCAAGTCCAGCCTGGGCAATTGAGCAAGACCTTGGCTCAAAATAGGAAAATAAAAAAGAGGGCTAGGGATTTAGCTCAGTGGTGCCACACCTGCCTCACAAGCTCAAGAGCCTGAGTTCGAGCCCCAGGACCAAAAATAAATAAATAAGGGCTAGGGTTATAGCTCAATGTAAAGGCCTTGGGTTCAATCCCCAACTGCCCCCTCCCCCCACAAAAAAAGAAGAAAAGAAATATCAGTATTGAAAAGAGCAATATCTAAAAATGAAAAATCTATGGGATAAGGTTAAAATAAGATTGAAAAAGAAGAGTTGGCAGCGGAAAGGGGCATGAACAATAGAATCACCTTTAAAATGCTAACAGGAAAAGAATTTAAGGCAAGAGTTCTATATTCAATGAAAGTATCTTTCTCCAAGGGAGAAATAAAGACATTTTTAGAAAAATGAAAGATGAGCCTGGCGTGGTGGAGCACGCCTGTAACCCCAGCACTCCGGAGGCTGAGGCAGAAGGATCGCTGTGAGTTCGAGACCAGCCTGGACTACATAGTGAGTTCCAGGTCAATCTCAACTACATAGTGAGACCCTGTCTCAAAAAACAAAAAAGTAGGGCCAGGGATTTGGCTCAGTGGTTCTGCTGCCTGCCTTGCAAGCACAAGGGCCTGAGTTTGATCCCGGGTACCAAAAAAAAAACAAAACCCAAAACAAACAAAACAAAAAAAGAAAAGAAAAATGAAAGATGAAGGACTTTGTTATGGGCAGGCTTGTACTGTGAGAAATACTGAAGGGAGTTATTCAGGGTAAGAGGAAATTTGGAAACTTGGGTCAATTGGATGGAACTAAGAGCCATGGAAATGATACTATCTGGATAAATAGAAAAGAACAGCTTTTTCTCTTCTCTTAATCCCCATAGGAGACAAATGATTGTTTGCAGCAAAAGTATTATTAGTGTAAGATATAGTTCATGATGTATGCAGGAGTAAAATGTATAATAATAGCACAAAGTGGAGGAGTAAATAAAATTATATGATTGTGAGTTCCTTACATTTGTGAAATCTCAAGAAGTGCAATTAGACTCTGATAAATTAGTGATGCATATTATAATTTCTAGAGCAGCTCAAATAAAGAGGTATAGCTAAAGTCAAATAGAGTAAATACAATATAATACTAATTATATTCTATATATGTTCTAAATAGTTGATATACAGTTATATATTGAAATATGCAATTATATATATTGAATATCAAATTACTTGTACACATATTGCTTATAGTCAGTTCCTCAAAATAATTCAGGAAAAGAACAAAAGAGCAAAAAAGAACATACAGGACAAATGGAAAACAAATAACAAAGTGATAGACTTTGTTATGCACTATGTTGTGTCCCATCTCTCACCTCAAAATTTTGTATGTTAGCGCCTGTGGTGTAGCTCAGTGGTAGACCACATACTTACCATGTACAAGGTCCTTGGTTCAATCCCCAGAACCAAAAAAAAGAAAAAAGAAAGTAGTGGGGATGGTGGCTTACGCCTGTAATCCCTGCACTCGGGAGGCTGAGGCAGGAGGATCTCTGTGAGTTCAAGACCATCCTGGGCTACATAGTGAATTCCAGGTCAGTCTCAACTATATAGTGAGATACTGTCTCAAAAAAACAAAAAACAAAAAAGGTCTAGTGGTTACAGTATATATACATTTATCAAAGCTGTGCACTTAAAATCTGGAATTTTGTTAGATAAGTTATACTTCAATAAAGTTGATTTTTACAAGTCTGTATGCTGACATCTCCAAGTCAAATCCAATACTAGGGGATTTTTCCTCACTTTCCTATTCCATAGATTGTCTTCATTTTTTCCTAGTGTAGTCTCTGCTTCACAATATCTATGTATCTATTCATTTTTTCTGTCATAATAATAAATAGCAAAACAATTTTGAAGTCGATATACCAATGCCATTGTCAACAACAAACCTATTAAGAAAAGTTTAGTGTTACTTAGTACTTCGTTTGTTTTCTGAGACAAAGTGTCACTATGTAGTTCAGACAGGCTTTGAACTCACTGTGTAGCCCAGGCTGGATTCAAACTAACAACAATCCTCTTGACTCAGCCTCTCAAATACTGAGATTATATGCGTGTGCCACTATGCCTGGCTTTTTTTTTTTTTTTAGTTCTTTTGTTTGTAGGAAGTCCATGAACAATATCCAAAATTTACTTGACTTTTTTTTTTCCTTTTTTCTGTGGTGGAGATTGAACCCACCTAATGCTGTACCACTGAGCTATACCTGCTGCTTTTACTTGAATTCTTACATTGTTTTCTGTGGTTATATTATCAATTTGATCTATCGTAAGGTTAATTTGTTACTGAGGTATTTGTGCTTTTTGTTGTTGGGGATTGAATTTTGGGCCTTCATACTGAGCTACATCACCAATCCTTTTCTTTATTTTTTATTTTGAGGCATGGTATAGCTACGTCCCTAAATTGCCCAGGCTACGCTTGAACCTGCAGTCCTCCTGCCTCAGCCTATAGATGTGTGCCACCACCAGTCCCATCTCATTTGTTGCTATTTATATTCAATATCTGTATTTTTCAAAAAATCTCTTCTAGCTAGGTATGATGTTGCATGCCTGTAATCCCAGCTATTGGGGGGGCTGAGGTAGGAGGATCATCAATTCAAGGGCAGCCTGAAAAACTTAATAAGACTTTGCCTCAAATTAAAATGTAAAAATTGGCTAGGGACATAGCTCAGCGGTAAAGTGCTTGCCTAGCATGCAGAAGGCCCTGGGTTCAATCCAGAGCACCAAACAAACAAACCTATTTTGATATAATGTTTCTAAATATGTAAAATATGTGGTGCAAGGGCTGAACTATGTTTTAGATGAGATAGGGTATGTCCAAGGTAGTGCTGCTATAGACCTGAACTATATTTTAAAACACCCTTAGAGATACCTCATTTGCATTGTCTTCACCACATTCTTCCCTACCCCCAACAGTAAACCTTTATTCGTTACTAGTTTACACTTACTGTATTTCTTTTTTCAAATATATATACAACAACTTGGTAGTATACAAAAGTAGTATACTATGTATTTAACAATTTATCCTTGAAATCTCTATACCTTGGCTAATGGAAACTTGGCTTTTTTAAAAAAAAATTATTCTATAACTACCCAATGCTCCCCTGGGTGGGTTTATTTAGTCAGTCTCCCATGGGCAGGTGCATAGGTTATTTCTAATATTGATGTTACAAATAATGCCATAATGAGTGCACTTGTGCATGTGTTGTATTGTACTTGTAAAAGCAAATCTTTGGGGTAAATTCCCAGAAGCAAGATTGTTGAGTCACAGGGTCAATGCTCTACTGAACCTTCTTACCATAAACAGGTAGCAGATGGCTTCCCTCACAGTGAATGTGGTATAAAGGATGCAGATCTGTGAGTCTGAGATAACTACAAAACCACTGCATTACGTGACATAATAGCTTCTTATCCTTAGTGGAAATGTTTCCATTATTTTAAAGATTTGTTGAGTTCATGACAGCAGGACAAGAATTGTTTCTTACTGTTTTGGTTTTTTCTTTTTTTGAGACAGGGTCTTGCTATGTAGTCCAGGCTGGCCTCAAACTCACAGCAACCCTCCTTACTAAATGGGTAATACAGTTACATGGTTCAAAGTTTAAAAGTATTACTCAATGAAAAATTCCCTGTTTCTAATTTCAAAGCCACCAAATTACCTTCTTCTCAAAGACATCTAATGATATAACTTCCTTAGATGCCTTTTCAGATACATAATACAGTACTGTACATATTATACAAGCAAAAACACACACATTTGCATCTGTGTTGCACTGTGTTGCACATATGTACATGCATTGCTAGGGATCAAACCCAGAGGTCCCACACATGCTAAACATGTGTTCTACCACTGAACTATGCCCCTGGCCCTATACACACATATTTTTCCCCAAATGGTAGCATATTTACACTGTTTTGTAAATCTTTTTTTTTTCTCATTTAATTGTATATTTCAGAAATCAGCTTACAATCTACACTGATACATGAAGAGCTTCCTGGAACTTTTGCACAGTAGTTTTTTGTCTGTTTGTTTTGTTTTGTTTGTTTTGAGACAGAGCCTAGCCATGTAGTTCAGGTTGGTCTTGAACTCACAATGTATCCCAGGCTGAGCTGGGCAGCACGAATAGGCTAAAAGGTAGGTATGAGTGCAGTGGGAAGGGGAAAGATCAGCTCTGAGTGTTTGCTCTGTAGCTGTGCATCCGCCAGGTCCAGCAAGGTGTTTGTTTTTTTGTTGTAGTGCTGAGGAACCCAAGGCCTTATGCATGATACCTAAGTGCTCTGCCATTGAGCAACATCCTCAGCCTTACTGTGCTCTAGTTTAGAGCGCTCATGTAGATGAACTAGAGATCTGCCTACACAGAAAACTAAGAATCTTTTCAAAAATCCCAAGCCAAGCATGGTGGCTTCCACCTATCCCAGCTACTTGGAATGATGAGATTGAAGAATCACAAGTTATAAGCCAGCCTGGGCAATTTATCAAGATCATGTTAAAAAAAAAAAAAAGAGGGCTGGGGATTTAGCTCAGTGGTGTCGCACCTGCCTGGTAAGCACAAGGTCCTGAGTTCAATTTCTGGTACCCCACCAAAAAGGGCCGGGGATTTAGCTCAGTGGTTCCACCACCTGCCTTGCAAGAGGAGGGACCAGAGTTTGACCCTTCTTACAAAAAACAAAACAAAACAAAACAGCAAAAAAATAAGCCAGGCGTGGTGGCACCTGCCTGTAATCCGAGCACTCAGGAAGGTTGAGGCAGGAGGATTGCTGTGAGTTCAAGACCAGCCTGGGCTACATAGTGAGTTCCAGGTCAGTCTCAACTACATAGTGAGACCCTGTCTCAAAAAGAAAAAAGAAAAAAGAGCTGGGGACATTGCTCAGTATGAAGGCCCTGAATTCAACCCCAGTAATGCCATTAAAGAGAAAAACTCTCAGGGCCAGGGATACAGCTCTGGGGCACCATGCCTGCCAGGCAAGCATAAGGTCCTGAGTTTGATTCCCAGTACCTTAAAAAAATAAAAAAAGAAAACTCTCATAAGTCCTTGTTGCTGTATTGATCCAAAGCTATCTCACCTGGAATTGGTTTCAGTTTCTTCTGTTTCTAATCCAATTCAAAAAGTTACCCCTTTCCCTTGTTTACTTTAGTTTCTTGGTAAGTTATCTCCTTAAGCCTTTAAGCTATCTGTGAGTTTGTTGCGGGTGGATATATATCGCCACATGAGTCAGTAAAGAGAGGACTAGTGTGGCCCTTGTGGGCAGATGACAGTCTGAGATTCCATAGAGAACCACAGTACAAGGAAGACAGAAGGAAGGGGATACGTGGAGATGAAATTAGGGCAGGCCATCCCATCCCCTTGACATTCTTTCTGATGATATCTGCCTGGACACCTCTGTGGCCTCGCTCATCAATGACCACTTGGGATTTCCTCCATCACCCTCTGTGACGTGCTGCACCTTGGTTCTCCTGCCACTGACCCCTCTTCCTTCTGGGTGGACGGATCTTCTTCTACCTTCTTCCTTAGAGAAGTTTTGCAAGCACCTTCCTTGGTCTTCACACCTTCCTTTCTCTCTTTACTGTCACGCTGCTGGGTTCACAGGTCACTTCTGTGCAGGTAACTCCCCTGCTGTCCCTTGGAGGCCACCATCTCTGCTGAACTTGAGCTGTTTATATTGCACACCAGATGTTTCCATTTGGGTATCCTGTCATCATCTCAAACTAAGCATGTGTAAAATCGAGCCTGTTTCCCCCTCCCAGTTTCTAGTTTTTCTTCTCGTGCATAGCACCAGCATTCTCTTATCCATCCACACTCAAAACTTGTCATTTCTGATGCTTCCTCCCCATTCTTTCCTTCCCAGACACGAGTCATGACAGCTTCCTTTTCACCATCTCACTGTTCCTTATCCTTCTCATTGTATCTTCTAAGCCAGGGTCTCAGCACCCCATGTTTTAGACATTTAATAGTTTCTCACATCACCTTCCTGCCTGCAGTTTTTACCCCAGTCTCTTTCATGCCCAGCCAGCCAGATTTTCCAGGATCATTTATCTTGTCTCTCTTGCCCTAACACATTCTCACAACCATGGGCAATGATCTAAGCTTGTTGGGCTCAGGCCCAAGAGCCTCTTTTTTGGCTCTAACCAGCCTCACTGGCAATATGTAATCCCAACTACTCAGGAGACTGAGGCAGGAGGATCTCAAGTTGGAGGCCAACTAGGCAAATGGGCGAGATCCTGTCTCAAGAAAAAAGAGGGGTTGAGTATGTAGCTCAGCAGCAGAGCACCCTTTTGTTCTCTCCCCAGTACCACTCACCCAAACACACACACACACACAAAAGAGCACAGGCTCTGGAGCCAGACTCTGTGATCAAACCCCATATGTTGTGTAACTGTGCAATACTGGATTTCTCTCTACCTGAGATTCATTCCTTTCCTTCCACCTTCCATCCCTCCCTGTGGATGTTCCTGGGGCTTTCCTTCCTGAGCCCTTACAGCTCATGTCTCTGGCGCTCCTAGGTTGCCTGGGGGCAGCACTTGTATTACAAGGGTTTGTAACTCTCCCCATATGTAGGCCTTATCTCAGCAACTCCATCCTAAGCATCTGGAGCACAGGTGTGGGGTGACTGAGTGGCAGTGAATTCCCGCCCTAGTGTATTTACTGATTGAGCAAGGCATTTTTCCTCTCACCCTCAGTTTCCCTTATCTGTAAAACACAGCTAATGCTCACCTGATGACATTGTTCTGAGAACTCAGTAAATAATGTTGCCCCCAATGTTCAGCACAACAGATGATACTTAGGGCCAAGCTCTCAGTAAACATCTGCTCCTCAAATATTCCCATCCTCCAAAATTCCCATCCCTGTCCCTACCCCGCCTGCTCTGCCACCTTCCTGTCACTGCGGGTGCACCCTCCCTTGTGCCCTAGTTCCTGGTCCTCCCGACCTTCACTCCTGCAACTGCTGCCCTGTGTTCTGCAGCACTGCGTCCCCTCCCTGTTGGACACTCTCTTCATTGTGTGACTTAGGCTGCAGTATCACTCCATCTAAAATAAAAGACACAACGAAACCTCCCTTAACTTCATACCTTTCTAGTTACCACTCCAATTTTCTGTACAGTAAAAAGTCCCTGAATGAGTTGGCATATTCCCTGTTTCCACTTCTACTGCCAGTCCAGGTAAACTGTTAGCCCATCCCTACACAAAATAGCTCTTGTCAAGGCCTCCAGTGACCTCTGCATGCCTGAATCCAGAAGATCATTTTCAAGCCTCTTGGGAAGCTCTGAGACCTGAAACCCTCTGCCCCGGCCTGCCAGCCCCTCACTCCTCTGCTCTTCCTCTATCCTCACTGGCTGCTCCTGTCTCCTTTGGTACATGCCTTCTCCTTAGCCTGAGAGGAGGAGGCCTCAGGATGTCCTTAGATCACTTCTTGTTTCTACATTCAATCAAGCAATCTCCTGTACTCTTGTGGCTTTAAATGCCATCTAAAAAATATCCAAGGTTAGATCTCAAATCTAGACCTCTCCAAAATGCTATACTTACATTTCCTCAACCTTCACCCCAGGGTCTTTTCGCAGATGCTTCAAATCCCACAGGTCCAACACCAAACTCTTGCTCACCACCCCGACCTCCCCTTCCTACAGTCCCTCCACCTTACTAATGGAACTGTGCTCTTCCAGTCGCTCGAGCCAAAACCTGTGGAATTATCCTTGGCTCCTGTCTTTTTTGGGGGGTATCGGGGATTGAACTCTGGTCCTTGCGCTTGCAAGGCAGGCCACCGAACCGCTGAGCTAAATCCCCAGCCCATGGCTCCTGTCTTTTAAATACCACAAGTTCTTGTTAGGCAGTCCTCCCTTCAAAATACAGAGAGAATCGGCCACCTCTCACCAGCTTCCTCCCTCCACTCTGGTGCATATCATTGTCACCTGTCAGTAGGCTGATTCAATGGCCTTGTGAGCTGCTTGGCTACCTGTCTTCCCCCAAATCCACAGTCTCTTCACCCACAGCTGCAGTCATGTTTTCACAACATACGTTCAATGATGTCATTGTTTAAAGCCCTCCAGTGTCTTCCTCTCTCACTCAGAATAAAATCCAGATTTCTTATCATGCCCTGCAAGACCTTATGGCATAACCCATAAACAATTAATAAAATTACTGATATGGTTGGATATAGATCTAAAAAGAAAAAAAAGAAAAAGAAAAGCCTGCTATCTGTGTGTCCTCATTCCCCAGTGACTCTCCCCTTGCTCCCTTGGCCCAGCTGCACTGGCCTCTACACTGTTGTGTAAACAGGATGGAAATGCTCCTGCAACTAGGACTTTCTACTTGTTCTTTCTGTCTAGTACACACAGGTGTAAGCCTTACCCCTCACTTTGGTCTCTACTCAAATCCCCACCTCAGCAGAGTGCCCAATAGCATCTCTGGCATTCTCTGCTTCCCGGTGGCCCGTAGCCCTAATTTTCCCACTACCACCTGCCATAATTAAGTTCCGTGTTTGTTTTGTCTATCCCCTCACCATCAGTAACACCCTACACAGACCTTTGGTGCCTGGCAAGCATGTGCTGGGCAGGGGCATGATGTCAACTGGAAGAGCCTGAGAGGTATGGTTCCTGCTGTCTGTACTGCCACTTACCTGCTATGTGCTTTTGGATAACTCTACTTAACCTCTCTGCACTTTAATTTCCCTTTCTGTAAAATCTACCAGAAGATTTTTTTTTTTTTTTGAGACAGGGTATTGCTTTGTAGTTCAGTCTGGCCTTGAATTCACTATGTAACCCAGGCTGGCCTTGAACTCCAGGCCCTCCCCTTGCCTCAGCTTCCCAAGTGCTGGGATTATAGGCATGTACCACCATTCCTAGCTAACCTGAAGATTTTTTAAAGATTACACACTTAATTATCTGCTCAGTCAGAGGGCAGATAACAAGGCATTCAGCCCCTCTCTAGGCTGTTTGCAAGGAGTAAATGTGTAGGGCTGTCTCCATCCTGGGATGGACAGCTGAAACAGTGCATGAAAGTAATGCCACATAAAGGGTGACTCAGTCATTATCCATATTGTGTCCTGACCCGGAGCCCCCTAAGCATTGTTCCTGCCAATAGCTTGTTCCCTTCCAAAGGCCCTCAGATGATGACCTTATCATGACTTTATTGGAGCAGGTCCTGAAAGTTGAGACTCCTGCTTTGCTTTTGATGGAATTACCCCTTGTCATGGGAAGCAGATGTGTTTTCTGGGCATGCGTAGGTCTATCTGGACCTTATGAGCCATGGCCCCATGGAGTCTTCTCTGCCAAAGCACCCATGTTTGTGAGATGGCCAACACTGGCCAAACTAGGTGGCCAGCAGGTCAGGTAGGCTTTTCCAGCTGGGTAAGTAAAGGTTCCTACAGTGGTTTTCCTGTGTGCCACCAGAGGGCACTAGAGATTGCTCAGCTCTGGGGAGAACTCTGTTAAGGGTGTTGTTGGCTGTCCTGCCTAGCTTGCTGGGGACTAACTACTAGCTAAAGCAGGGCCATGTCAAGGGAATGGAGATCAGAATTCCAGGCTCAATGCTCTTTATTGTAAGCAGTAGTGAACCCCTTGCCCTGTGAGCTCAGCCAGTCCTGCCCTCAGATTGCCAGTCTACAGTGAGAAGTGCATCTTTACCTCCTGATTCATTTGGCATAAGGCTTTGCTTGCTTTGCCACACCATAGGTCATGGCCAGGTCCTTGTTCCCAGTGACCACTGTCCATCTTGGAGATCCACAGTCTGTCAGAAGGGGCTGTAGGAGCCTGCTGGTTTAATGGAGGTACTGAGACCTCCAGACTCAGCTGCCAAATATTCTTCCACAGTAGAACTGAGCTGAGCAACAGCGACTGACTCTTACTTCTTTCCTAAAGCTCTTGGTGGCGAGCAGGAGTGTCCAGGGGAGGATGGCCTAGGTGGTACCTCAAAGGGGATAGAGATGCCAGAGGCTTTGGAAGATGGGGTGGGAAGGAGGGAACACCAGAGAAAAAGTCAGTTAAGTTCCTTGATGGCATTTCACCAGCCCCAGTTCTTAGCTGTTGCCTATAGTCTTGGCAAACCCCTCCTTACTAAATAGTCCTTTGGGCCCTAGATGCATCCTTCCCCTGCCAGTAAATCAGAGTTAAGAGTTAACATGGCTTCCTGAACCAGACACCTTGGAGAAGCTTCTTGCCTGCTCAGGAGGACCCCCACACCTGCATTTATTTCTCCCTCAGGTCAGGGGAGCCCTCACCCAGGCCAACAGGGTGGCAAGTGCCTAGAGAAGGCCCTGGCTTCCCAGAAAACCATCCCGGCCTGTCCTGACCTGTACTGGAAACGAGGGTCTCCGGGGTGGCTCTTCAGCACCTGGCACACCTCTGCGGGTGGCTCCAAGCCCATCTGCTCTGCTCTATGCCAGCGCTGTAGCCGTGTGATCCCTACCAGAGTGGGAAGGAAACTCAGGGACTTCATAGAGGGTTGAGAAGAGTCCAGGCTAAAGAATGGGGGAGGGTGTCTCAAGAGCCTCCTTAGCCCCCAAACTCAGTGGCAGTACCTGAGTCAGGCAGATATTGGTTCATGTTCCAAACATGTGGGTGACAAGACTGGCTCAGGGATATGCCTGGTAGGTGGGGTGGATTCTCACCTGTGCAGGGCCCGTACTCCCAGGCCAGGTCAAATTGCCTCAGCAGCTCCAGCTCGGCTTGCTCCTTGCTGGGGATCTGAGGCTCTTCCCCTGCAATGATACGCTGCTCCTCAGGCCTGCCCAGGCCTTTGCCCTGCCCCTGGCCTCACACTTGTGTCACTGTTCCTGGCTCTTTCCCCACCCCTTTGCCTCTGTCATCCCGCTGCCCGACCTTAGACCTTGGCTAGGAAGTAGAGTATATGCTGGCTTCCCCTTCTATCTGTCCCCCACCCACTATGAGGTCCCTGCGTGTCCAGTCCCTCCTCCATCCCCATGCTTCAGAGACCTAGTTCTGGTGCCAGTTCCCCCTTGCTGTGCCCAGCGGGTCCCTCCCTCCTCTTCACAACAGGGTAGGAGTCAGTGATGAGCCGCTTCCGGACCATGGCGGCCACCCAGGCAGGCGAAGGAGGCGACTTCGGGGAAGAAACAGGCCAGCGGGCGTGCGAGAGACAGCTGCTGAGAGAGAGAGAGAGAGAGAGAGAGAGAGATTGGGCCAGAGAGAAAGATGGGCCAGCGACGGGCAGACAAGATGACCCAGACAAGTAAAGAGAGGAAGTCTCCCGGTTCCAGAGAATGACGCTTGTCCCCCGCCCCCACAAGCACACAAACATCAAGACCTAAACCAATGGCAGGCCACCTCTGTGGGGTAGGGCCCTGATTCTAGCCAATGGCAGGGGGCACAGGGCTGAGGGGCGGGGCAGCAGCCGCAGCTGTGTTCTGGGGGAGGAGGGGTTAGGCCAGGGCGGGGGACCTGTCAAGATGCCCCAGACTTCACCACCTCCTCTTGCCCCCCATTGGTCTACATAGGTCCCGTGGGACTTGCAGAGCGTTATCCTCAGCCTCTCACTTCCCGTTTTCCCTTGCTAGGCAAATGTTCTTTTCAACCTCGCTAATCCCCATGGCCGGTTTGTAACTCCCCTGAGCCCAGCTGGAACCTTCCACTCTTGAGTCTTTGGCTTGGGAGCGCTGTGGGGGTAGATCTGGAGGTCCAAAGAGAGTTTGGCCTAATCCAGCCCGCTTCCCTGCTCTCACCCCACCCTCACCGACTCCAGGAGACCTGGCTGGAGAAGCCTATGCGTTCCGAAAGTTCCTTTCTCACAGTCTGCGCCTGGAGACACTGCCCACTCCTAGTCCAGGCAGGCCATTGCCTTGGCCGCCCTCCTACAGCCTGCCCCTGCCCGCCAGACTACTCAGGAAGATTCCATACCAAGGAGGAGGCCAGAGGAGGGGTCTAGTCCCCCATCACAATGTGATTGGATCTGCTGTTCTTCACTGGCCATATCTCTTCTGTGCTTATGAGCATAAAAGAAAATCAATACACTTAACCCTCATAGTGTTTTAGCATGTGCCAAGTACTGTTCTAAGCATTTTCACACATATTAGTTCAAAACAGATATCAAGGGCTGGGGATTTAGTTTAGTGATTCCGCCGCCTGCCTCCCAAGCACAAGGGCAGCAGTTCGATCCCCAGTATTAAAAAATATATATATCATAAAGTTTTATGAAAGTAGGAAGGATAGGCTGATATTATTGGTAACAGGCTTTGTGGGGCCCCCATGAAACCACAAACCCTCCTTGTGCCTGGAGCTCACAGGTTGCAGGGAGAGGGGCTGTGCAGTTTTCAACGTGAAGCTGTAATTTCTAAAAGAAAGAAAGGGTGGGTCAGAGCTCTGTGAGGCCGCAAGATGATTAGCATCAAAGGACTTTTGGAAGAGGTGGGCTGCTGTAAACAATATGTCTCATTTCTCCACCCATGACCTTTGTCTCTTGGGCTCTTGTCATTGCTGACTCACCCCTACTCTCACCTCCCCCTCACCAACTTCCTGGCAGCAGGAGAAAGTGCTGGCCACTGGGAGTCTGGGAACCAGCACTGGGACCAGCCCAGCACTAATCACCCTCTAGAAATCCCATCCGCTTCTTCCTTCCGGGGGTACGAGGTCCAATGCCTGTTCAGAGGCCTCTGCCTTCCTGCTTCTCTGCAGGTCTGGGATCTGGGAATAGAGGAGAATACTCTGGAGAGACCACCAGAGGGGAAGAGCAACTTTGTCTTGGGGGCCCTTTTCCTGTCTAGCTCTCACCACCAGCTTCCTCAAGGAGGGAAGGCTAAGAATCTGTGGCTACACAACACAGAGCTGGAGGGTTCCTCCCTTCCTTGTTGTTTTGGCTTGGCCAGGTCTAATCCCATCTGCCCCACATCTAGGAAGAAAGGTCTCCGCGGAGTTAGGGAGGACAGTAAGGAGGCCCCCTCCACCAGTCTGGGAAGGAGGTCTAGTCAGGCACTGAGCGCTTGGTGGAGGTATGGCACCCAGCCTGTGTGACAGCTTCTTCCCTGGAGAGCCTCTGCAAGGGGCTCCTGAGCTGTTCTCACAAGTGTGTGGCCCCCACCCACCTGAGTCCATAAAACCCCGAGGGAACTGGGAGCCTTGGGTGGGGCAGACCCCTCCTCATTCCTGGTTCCTCCTACCCTTGAAAGCTGATAGCCGTGGGCCTGCCACCACCCAGGGAGCGTGAAATGGGGTGTGCCTCTGGGCAGCCACAGCAGCTCCCTCTGTTGCCTAGGCCTACTCCTTCTCTCCTGTGGCAGCCACTGGCACCCTGACCAGTCTCTGTCTTTGCCTGCTTCCCCCAGCCTTGCCTGGTTCAGGTCTGGCTAACCTCTCACTGAGCCTAGAAGATGTCTCCTGTGGGCTTTATCTCCTCACCCCAGGCCTTAGAAAGAGAGCCAGAGTGGTTAACACAAGTTCAAGAGCTCTAGGACTGGCCTTCTGATCTGGGGTTGAAGGAACTCTCTCCAGCCAGCATGCCCTCCTCTCTCAGTCAGATGGCA
This sequence comes from Fukomys damarensis, assembly GCF_012274545.1. Classification (NCBI taxonomy): domain Eukaryota; kingdom Metazoa; phylum Chordata; class Mammalia; order Rodentia; family Bathyergidae; genus Fukomys; species Fukomys damarensis. The sequence goes on along the minus strand of NW_022900939.1, from coordinate 21,550,983 downwards.
GCAGGACTGAGTCTCAGTAGAATCCCTGGCATACAGTGAATTTGGAACCATACCTGACCTGCTGGCATCCTTCCTCACTCAGCATCTGGGAACCTAGATCCCTAAGGTGTGCCAGGAATTGGACTGGTCCTCAGCCTGCCCAGCCTCAGGTCTTTTCCTCCTTTACTCTCCAACCCCTTCCCCTCTGATAGTCTTCCTGTCTAGAACCCCTTCTCCTGTTTAGGTGGCTTCCTGGGCCCATCCCAAATTGCTATCCTGGCCTGTCACAGTTCAGCCCTTGTTCTAGAGGCCAGGCCAGGCTCTGAGTGGGGAGCCAAGTTTTCTCCTTTGGGGAGTGCCCAGATGCCCAGTCATAGGTTCTTTGTGTCAGCCTTGACACCACAGACTGGTAAAAGGACCCTCAAGAGCGACCTTTGCATTCTGGGGACACCCAGTGTTCTTGCTTCAAGGCCAAGATGACAGTCCAGAGGAGCCCAGGAATGAAAAGAAGTGAAAGAGAAGCCCAGTGCCTTCTTGAGAGCTGAGGCCCACTGCTGACTGCTCTAGGGAAAGAGCGATTAGGCCTGGTTTAGCTCAGGCTTCGTTCAGATGATATAGCTGGGGGTGGGGTGAGGTGGCGCTCAGCGCTTGCATATGCCCTAAGATCCCTTTTCCCTCCCCTAGCTCATCATGGGTCTTGTAAGGACAGCCAGGTACAGCTGGGAAAGTGGGAGTAGGTGAAGGAGGGGAGCAGCTGCCTGGAGCCCAGCAAGCCATGGGGCATGTGTCCAGCTTTCTTTCCCTCTCTCCAGCATCCCCCTTCCTCAGGCCCTCAGGTGCTGCCATTCCCCCCTGAGCTGGAAATCAGGCTAGCTCGGGGGATTCTGGGCAGCCAGATGAGCACCCCGGAAACCCCACCTACACACACACCCCGGGGCCCATCCCTTGTCCTGTGGACCAGATTCAGGAGTGCCTCTTGGTCCCTCACTACCCTCCCAATAACCCCTTTTCTTCCTGATCCAGGTTCTCTGGCTTAGTGGGCTTAAAGGGCAGGAGCTGGGGTAGGGGAAAGGCTCTCCTTGGTCTCTGGTGTCTCTTCTTCCTTGCCCCTATCATCTTCCACACCTTTTCAGGTCACCTCTCCTTTTACCTAGGCCATCCTAGTCCTGGATAAATTCTGGGTAGATTTGAAAGGGGGCCTTCAGGCCATTCCTCACCTTGGCCACCAGGTGTCACACTTTGTCCAGCTGGGAAGAAGGTCCTAGCTAACACCCCCTCCCCCCAATCAGCCAGGCCTTGGAAGTTAGGACAAATCCGGATGGGGTATAGAGGTGATTCCTAAACTAATGAGACCTAGGCCAAGAAACCTGGAACCTGAGAGTCTGAAGAGACTGGGACCCTGACTTGAGAGTGTTCTCACAGGCCCCACCACCTACTGACAAGAGCTTTGTTTCCTGCTGGGAAATTCAGTACCAGGCTGAGTCAGGGAGCTCAAGAATTTAGAAGGGACAAAGGCAGCGACAGTTGTGGCTCCAGAGAAGAAGGGGGAGCTGAGAGGAAGCTGCCCATCTGCCAATCGGATCACCCAGCCAGGCCTTAGTCACTGGCCCTTGCGTTTTAGACTGAAGAGAACGGGGCTCCATGTGCTTTCCCCATTTGGGGGAACTGGGGCTGGGCTGTGGTGAAAGTGTGATGAGTGGTGGTATGTGCTTGAATGAGCCCTCACGTCCTAAATCTGCATTAAGGTCTGATGACTGCCACCTCCCACCATACCCTCTTCTGTACCCACTCCCTGTCCTCCTGGCAGTTGCCTCCTCTCCCAACTGACAGTTCTCCCCCTTGTGTTTGTTTTCTCAAACTCAAGTATACTTCCAAGCACCAAACTGACAAAGAGGTTTCTTTCTTTCTTTTTTTTTGTACTGGGGTTCGAACTCGGATCCTTGTGCTTGCGAGGCAGGTGGCAGAACCACTGAATCCCCAACCAGAGATTTCTAATCTATACATTTTCTGCAGGTGACAGGAAGGAGGGCCTTCTCTTCCTCTGTCCTCCTACCTAGCCTTGGGAGAGGGGTCATAAGAGTTCTATAAATAGTGGCCCCACACACACACTGCAGAGCCCTGGGTATGTTGGCTTCTGGATACCTGGACTCCTGACACTAAGGCCACACTTAAGAGGTAAAACCTATATAGCCCGCGAGAACTCATCACATCTCCTGAGGCAGCTGTACCTAGAGAAGCAATGACAAGTGCACAGGAAACACTAATAATCTATCATTTAGCAAGGACTGTCCAGTGGTACCAGCAAATGAACACCCTGTGGGACACAGTGCCAATACTCAAAGGAGGGATCCCTATCCTTGTCACTGTGATTAGAAGTGATTTTGGGGAGAGCTCAAGAATTCAAGCTCTAGTTGGGCAGAGTGCTGCATTTCTGTGATCCCAAGGAGGCTGGGAGGCCGAGTCAAGAGGATCAAAATATCATGGCCAGGGGCCTGGGATTTAGCTCGGTGGTTCCTTACAAGTTTGCAAGTGCAAGGTCCCGAGTTCGACGCCCAGTACCAAAAAAAAAATAAATAAATAAAAATAAAGGCCAATCTGGTCAATTTAGCAAGCTTCTGTCACAAAACAAAAAGGGCAGCCAGGTGTAGTGGCGCACACCTGTAGTTCTAGCACTCAGGAGGCTGAGGCAGGAGGATTGCTGTGAATCTGAGGCCAACCTGGGCCTCAAATAGTAATAGTAAGTTAAAGGCCAGCTTGAACATAGCGAGACTCTGTCTCAAAAAATCAAAACCAGGGCCAGGGATGTGGCTCAGTGGTGCAGCACCTGCCTGGCAAGCACAAGGCCCTGAGTTTGACACCTGTAGTTCTAGCACTCAGGAGGCTGAGGCAGGAGGATTGCTGTGAATCTGAGGCCAACCTGGGCCTCAAATAGTAATAGTAAGTTAAAGGCCAGCTTGAACATAGCGAGACTCTGTCTCAAAAAATCAAAACCAGGGCCAGGGATGTGGCTCAGTGGTGCAGCACCTGCCTGGCAAGCACAAGGCCCTGAGTTTGATTCTTGGTACAAAAAAAAAAAAGAGAGAGAGAGAAAGAAAAAGAGCTGGATGTAGCTTGGGCAGCCAGGTGTAGTGGCGCACACCTGTAGTTCTAGCACTCAGGAGGCTGAGGCAGGAGGATTGCTGTGAATCTGAGGCCAACCTGGGCCTCAAATAGTAATAGTAAGTTAAAGGCCAGCTTGAACATAGCGAGACTCTGTCTCAAAAAATCAAAACCAGGGCCAGGGATGTGGCTCAGTGGTGCAGCACCTGCCTGGCAAGCACAAGGCCCTGAGTTTGATTCTTGGTAAAAAAAAAAAAAAGAGAGAGAGAGAAAGAAAAAGAGCTGGGGATGTAGCTCAGTGGTACACTAAGCCACACTCTACCCCAAGCAATAGTGAACTCTGGCACTCCCCACATCAGTTCCCTCCTTGTTTTCCTCCACTGCCCACCCTGCCTACACTTTGTAACTCAGTGGCTCACTCAACAGTCTCTAGCACCGTTGAGTCCCTCGATCCTCTGCCATTCCTGCCTCACCTTCCTCAGCTATAGGAAATGCCCTTTTCACTCTGTTCCTGCCCCTGGCTACCTCTTAGTAGAAAATGTCACAGTTCATACTAAATGGGCTCCTGATAAAGATATATCTGCTGACATCCCCCTGGATCTCCCTTGTGGCTGCTCAGCAAGCCTTTGGCTTTTCCTCTGGTTGTCTATTTAGTCCACTCTCCAAACCTCTCCTTTCTTCTCTAGCCACCACCTCCTCATTCCACAATAACATGTTTAGATCTCTTCTCTTTAAAAACAACCACCACAAAACAAACAAAATATTTTCCTCCATCCTTTCCCTTTGCCACCAAACTTAGAGGGAATGTATTTACTCCTACTTTCTTTCACACCATATCCTTTGTCTCAGTTTGGTGTCTGCTCTCACCTACTTTCAAAGGTTGTCTGTGACTTCCTAACCACCAAAGCCTGTAGTTTTATCTCTACATTCTTCTCTCTGTTCCCCTAGGGCATCTGAGACTGTACCCAGCTGCCTCCTTTAGACTTTTCTCTCAACTTCTGAAACACTCTTGTCTTGAACACTCATTAAATCAGTTTAAATCAAATTAGCAAGAATGTTACTGTGCCAAGTATCGTGCTAAAATGCAATCAGGATGAAAAAATGAGCAATTCTGGATCTTGCCCTGAAGACACTATGCATGAAAAGGAAGCAAGCAGGCTTAACCAACCTCCATCCTGCCTCCTCGTCTCCACCTGTCCAGATTCTGCCTGTCCTCCTAGGCTGGTGTTAAATCCCACCTGGTGCATTTGTGCAAAAGGTGACCAAAGAGCACATGCCGCATGCCAGGGACTGGAAATAGAGCTATGGCCCTGGGTAGCACTTCCTCCCCTAGGACTGCCAGTGTAGAATCTTCATCCTACTAGATGTTTTGCCTTGTATCCTAGCATTTGGAGGAGGTATTGTTTTTCATTTTGTTTCTTGAGATAGGGTCTTGCTATACAGTTCATGCTGATCTTGAACACACTGTGTAACCCAGGCTGGTCTCAAGCTTGCAGTGATCCCTCCTGCCTCAGCTCCCCCAAGTGCTGGGATTCCAGGCATGGACCATCAAACCTAGCCAGTACTGGACCTAACTCAGGCCTCAAGCAAGCAAGTCCCCCTACCCTGTGCTTTATTGAAACTGGATTTCCCTAAGTTCCCCAGGTCAGTCTTCAACTTTTGTTCCTTATGCCTCAGCCTCCAGAGTAACTGGGATTAAAGGCATGTGCCACCATGCCCAGCTCATGTTCCCTTTTCTAGATTGTTTTGTTCCACACACTAATGGAACACCTTTATTTTATTTATTTATTTATTTTTGGCTTTTTGAGACAGTCTTGCTATATAGTTCAGCCTAAGTCTCACTATATAGTTCAGGCCGGTCTTGAACTCACTGTGTAGCCTAGGCTGGCCTCAAACTCATGGCAATCCTCCTGCCCCAGCCTCCCAAGTGCTGGGATTACAGGTATGTGCCACTATGCCTGGCCTGGAATACCTTTAAGCTGGCACCATAGCTAGGTACTGGGATGGAGAGAAAAGGAAGAGTCAGAGTCTGCCCCCGAGAAGTCCGGCCCAGGTAGTATAGTAATGTCTAAACTCCATGAGGGCAGGACCCCACCATCCTTATTCCTGTTTCCTTATAGCCACTCACTTAGTGTTTTGCACAGAGCAAGCCATGATGCATTTTCTCTGTGCCTGGAGACAGCTGAGAGACTTTCTCCTTTCTATCTTGTTAGGCTGGGAGCAGAGCTTGCAGGTGTCCCTGGTAATGCCCAGGCAGATGTCTCAGCCTGTAAAGGTGGTGCATGTTTCACTTGGGCCAGGTGACATGGGGACATTCCACACACTGGCTGGACCACAACCTGGTCCAATAGCACTTGTACGTACGCTCTGATTGTCTTGGCACTTTTTGAGCATCTCCTGCTCTACACTGCATACTTTTGAATCTTACTATTTCAGGAAAGCTGTTCTTAAGTAATTCCAAGTTCCATGAAGGCAGGAGCCAAGTTAGGTCTCTGACTTCTTTTGGCTTTCATATATCAGTTAGTAGTGATGGGCATGTAATTAAGTCTTTAATAAAATTTGTCAACTGACATTACTATCATTTGTTATTTCCTTGCTTAAGGCCGTATTTCTAGGAGGCCCTTATAAAATATCCATCTGTTGCCTGGGAGCAATTAACCCATTAATTTAACCAGTGGCATGACATAGGGACATAGCCCCAGTAATCTGTAATTACAACTGCTGTTACTACTCCCAACTATCTTAACCTTTACTGTTTCTGTTACCTTTTCCAACAATCTTATTAGAATATTTATCCCTCTTTTACAGATGGAGAAATGGGAGATTAGAAAGCTTTAATTTGGCTAAGGTTATGCAGCTAGCAGGCTATGGAACTGGAGTTGAGCTTAGGTCATTTCTCAAATAGCATCTATCACATTCTCTTGCAGTCCAACAGGAGTTGTTCTCTTTCTCCTACATATGCTGTCCTAAGGTAGAGAAGTAAGGCCAAAAACAAAAGAACAAGTGCCCAGAGAGAGCCATTTGGGATGACGGAGACATGATAGAGTTTGTAGCAGGAGTGGACAGGATCTAGGTTACACAGTGCCCCAGGCTGGAGAGAGGAGAGCTGTTTCTTCAAGCTCTGTGTGCCACCAACTCCACTGGGGTGAGAGGCTGTGGGAGCTAAGAGCTGGCAGGATCAGGAGCACAGCCATGTGTCCCAGGCGGGCCAGGCAAGTAAAAGAAACTAAATTCTGGGGCAAGCATTTTATTTGTTAATACAAGAATAGAAATTCTGCAATAAATATCATCTAATAAATAACATCTCCAAATAAATAAATATTAATACAACAAACTTAAGAGTCATGAGTGGGTGGGGCTGGGGGAGCAGGGCCTGGGAGGGCCGCCCCCCCCACACCTCACAATGCTACTGCAATGTAAACTTTCAGGAAACCCGTGGCTGTAGCTGTGGCTGCCTTCCCCAGCCCGGGCAACCACAGATACCCTGGGAAAGGTGGCTGAGAGGAGGCACCTTGATGCTGGCAAGAAAATTCAAGGCAAGGTCCTGATATTCGATGTGGCTTTTTTTGCCACCCTGTGCCACCGACTGCCTTGGTGACAGCTGGGTCTTGTCTGTCCCTGTCCCTGTCAATATACCATCTTCTGGTTTCTAGGTCACCTCCAGTGCAGGCCACCCCTTCCATTTTTCATCCTGTCTCTTCTTGTTTAGACTCATCGCCGTGTTTGTTTCCTGAACTGGACATATTGGGGTAGGAGGGCAACACCCATCCAAGGAGGCAAGGGCAGCCAAGGGGCTTCGCCTCAGAAAGGCACATGCTATGGTGGCCCCTGCCGTTGCCTTTCATGTGTGCTTCTGGAAGTGTTGCAGGAGGGCTGAGTGGGCACTGGAAGTGATGGGCAGGAAGGAGATGAGAGCCATTCCACTCCTTTGAGTGTTATCTCTGTGAAAACAGGACAGTGCCTGTACACCTCTTCTCCAGACCCACAGGACTCTGGGAGCTGGGCAGGAGATGAAGCTTATCACACCACACCGGTGTCCAAGGCCAGGGAGGGACAGGGCTCCCACTTCTGTCTCCTGGCTCAACAAGTGTTGGAATACAGGTTTCTCCCCTCAACCTCCCAGAGTGGAGCAGGACTTGAAGGGGGAAAAGAGGATATAGTAAAGGTCAGAGATCAGAAGCCATGGGCCTCCAGGTGTAGGGTGACTGCAGCTGCTGGAGGCTGCATTTTCTTCTTAAGCCTGTTGAAGTCCTTGGCTGAGCGCCACAGCCAGGTCTGCAGCTCCTTCAGCAGCCAGAAGTCATCCATCTTCTGGAGGAAGTCGCTGTGGGCAGGGCCAGGGGCCCAGGTGGGTTCGGTCCCTGGCAGAGGCTGGGGCAGCGGGTAGCCCAGAGCTGCCATGACTCCCGCGATGCTTCCCAGCAGGCCTTGGAGGCTGGTGCAGAAGTGGGCCAGGCTGCGGCGCAGCTCCGCTGTGGCAGCCTGACGGTTGAGGCCACGCAAATAACACAAGAGGTGGCTATAGGCCTCATAGTTCTGAGTCAGCCGCAGTTTGTCATTGAGGCTTCGCCACACTTCCAAGTTGACCGTGGCCCTGGGCAGAGTCTCTGCCCCCAGCCGAGGTGGATTGAAGTCAGGCTCATTGAAAGGAGGCCCCAGGTAGTTCAGCTGTGAAAAGGAGAGGGCGATGGGGAAGGAGGAGGGCAGAACAGCCAGCGCCCTGCTGGGAGGATACCTGTCCCCAAAGCTTCTATTTTACATGTCCCCTGACACTGGCCCTATTTCCACACTAGGCCTCTCTGTTTGTGGGCCTCCCCTAAGTTTTTCCAACAAGGATGCCATTTGCATGGAGGCGACAGTTGAAGCAATGAGGGTGATGAGCTTTCCTATGGAGAAGTGCAGAAAGAGAAAACCACGCAGGAGCCACTGAGGAAGGACGTGCTGACTGGCTGAGTGGGCAAGCCTTGGGCGAATGCCCACCACAGGGCAGAGAGAAGAAGAAGAGTCACGAGGAGCCAGGAGGCCAGGCTGGAGAGGTAGAAGGTGGCCCAGGAGAGTGCAGAGGCCAAGAAGAGGAGCTCAAGAAGGCAGCAGTGCTCCACAGTGAGGCTGCAAAACAGCAAGGAGAAGGAGCCTTAGAAAATGCTGTCGGGTTTGGTGAGGAGATGCCGGACGACCTGGGAGAGAACCATTGCGGTGGCCTGGAAGCCAGATTGCAGGGGGTTAAGGAGTGAGTGGGTGGAGAGGAAGTGGAGGCAGAGGGGTGTAGACCACTCCTTTGAGAAATTTGGCAGGGGAAGCCAGGAGAGAAAAAGGGTCGGGAATTAGAGGGGGAAGCAGAGTCAAGCAAAGGTTTTCTGCACGGGGAAACTGGAGAAGAAAGTCAGTATAACAGGCAGAGGGGCCATTGGCATTAGAGCTCTTCTTTGACGAGTCTGGTCCTTCTGGCTAAAGGGACAGGAAACAGAAGGGCACTCACTAGCACCCCAGGGTGGGATCAGCGCTATGAGCAAGACTGCAGAAGGAACTGAGGCAGGCTCATGAGGGGGCAGGACAACTAGGAGTATGGAAGACAGTATAGTATAGGGAAAAGGGCAAGGCCCTTGCCAACCCTCAGGGGAATGGCCTGGGGCCCAGGGAAGGGATGTGGGAGATGTGTAACTGGGATGGAAAGAGAAGAGGGGCGAGGCTTGGGATAGGCAAGGGCCCAGGGGGAGGTTCACACGCTGACAAGCACAGAGACAAACTAATTTCCTCGGTGTATCCTGGGGCTGGAGCCAGCTCCCCCGCCACCCTCCTCCCTTTTCCTTCCCTGGCTCCAGAGAAGGGTCTGGGATGTGGAAGAGGAACACGGGAAGAGGGGGCTGGTTCCCCATGGTCCTCGGTTCCTCTGACCCTTCTTCCTTACCTCTTGGGCTCCCTGAACACCGCTAGACCACCCTCAAATCTTTCTGGCATAACCACCTTCCACATCCTGAACCCCCTGACACAATTGGTCTGGGTTCTCTGCAGCCCCTTCCCCCATGACCCCCCTAAGAGGCCTGGCTAGGATGGGAGAGGCAGACGGAGAGGCCCATGGGTCCAAAGCAGCAGGGCCCCAGGTCTGGGGGCAGAGGCGAGCTGGAACACAAGCATGGGAGGTGGGGCCCCTCCATCCCCACCCAGCCCCGCCCGTGCAAGAGACACCACAACACGGTGTAAACAGAGGAGACTTCCCCAGCCCCCAGGGGGAGGCGGGCGGCTGGGCTGGCAGCCAGTGGGGCAATGGGCCAAGGCGGGTGCGAGGCCTGCCCACATGCCTAGTCCTGGGGCCAGGGATGGGGAGGGGGGGGCACCTAAGAGGGAAGGGCAGGAGATGGGCGAGACAGGGAGACTGCCTGGAGCAAAGGGCCCCTCCTCATCACCCCATCGTCACCAGGACCCTTCCACCATCTGCTCTCTTCCCCCAACTCCTCTGCTCACTCTGCCCAGTTCCCCGATTCCTAAACTGGATACTCACGTAAGTCCCAGCCAAGCTTCGGAGTTGATGCTCCAGGTATCGGGTGAGGTCATAAGTTTTCTGGATGGAGGGGCCAGGCCCTGGGTCCCCTGTGCGATTGAGAGCTGGCACTGTGGGGAGGTGCCAGAGCACCGTGCACAGGCAAGCTAACATCCCCCACGAGTCCCCTGTGGACAGGATGGGCAAGAAAGCATGAGGGTGGGATCAGACCCAGGTGGGAAAGTGGTAGGCAGCCCCTCAGGTGTCTGTCCCCATTCTGGGCTGGGGGGAGGGTAGGGTGAGATATCAGATGGGAGGCAGAATGGATGGAGGAGAAAAAATGCTCCACGGCCAGGGTGTAGGTGGGTAGGAGAGAATGTGTGTTTGTGTGGACAAGGACTTGTCATTTGTATATTTATCAGATTTTTGTTTTTGTTTTTGTTAACAGGGTCTCACTATGTAGTGGAAACTGACCTAGAACTCACTATGTAGCCCAGGATGGTCTCGAACTCACAGCGATCCTCCTGCCTCAGCCTCCCGAGTGGGGATTACAGTCTGACCTAGAACTCACTATGTAGCCCAGGATGGTCTCGAACTCACAGCGATCCTCCTGCCTCAGCCTCCCGAGTGCTGGGATTACAGGCATGCACCACCACCGCCTGGCTATCAGATATATAAGAATATATCTAGGGTGAGGCAGAAGGATCACAGGGAGTTCAAGGCCCATCCTGAACTATAAAGCAACACCCTGTCTCAAAAAACAAAAGCAAAGAGTGTATCTGTCAGCTGAGTCTTCAGCATGTGTGTCATGGTGTGCTATGCAGAGGGCAGGCCAGGCTTAGGGACTACGGGTCAGTATTCTGGGTCCCTGGTACACCCTAGCTCTTCTCCTGGTTCCTGGCCCCCTTGCAGCCAGATGGGAGCAGAGGTGAGAAACAGCACAGGTCAGTGTCAGCAAGCTGAACAGCCAGTCCTGTATGAGGCATGAGAAAGCAAAGGTAGGGCTAGATAGCCAAGGTCAGGCTGAAGGACACAAAAGGGGCTGGCTTATGGAGTCATATAGGTATTCTACGATATGGTTCCTGGGTTTACATTCGACTTTCTAACAAAGTAGCATTCCTTCTTTTTGGTACTGGGGATCAAACTCAGACCTTGCACTTGTAAGGCAGGCAGCAGCACCACTGAGCTAAATCCCTGGTGATATGGTTCCTGGGTGTGGAAAGTATTGTGAGACAAAGTGAGACTGAAGAGTTAGTTTGCTCCTCAGGGTCTAACAGTGTGGAGATCTGCACACCAGGCTCTGGGGTGATGGAGGGGGACACAGAAGGGAGAGATATGCAGCTGATGAGTTGGGCTTGTCAGCTGAAAACACTGAAAGATTAAGACATTCCAGAACACCCAGAGGCCAGGAGTCCATGCTGTCAGAGCGGCCATAGGTGAAGTCCAAGGTCAGGATTCAATGTGCATTTGGGATAGGACAGGGTAGGGATATAATTGAGTTGGGCTAGGAGGCTTAAGGACTAGGCTACTTTTAACATTTCAGATTAGTTTAGACTTGGGATTCGGTTGATTGAGTGTGGTTGAGGTTTGAGTCCAGCAGGGGATGTGGTTAGGTTTGAGCAGGCAGATGGTTAGCTGGGATTAAGGTTTGTGAATTTGTTGATTTAGATGTTAGATGGGGTGATACTTGGCATGTCATAAAGAGTAGGGCTAGTTTGGGTTTTAAGCTTGGATAGGTATGAGGTCAAGTGGTTTGTTTCCTCTAGTTTTTATTTTGTACTTTCAGATTTTTCTACAGTGACATGTTTTGATAGAAATAAATTGAACAGGTTTAATAATTTGACTATACTTACAGTCAGGGTAGGATTTGGAGTTGTCTCTGGGGCTTTAGAGAGAGTTACTATCTTAGACTTAGGGGGCAGGTGGGTTTGTTTTGTTTTGTTTTTTGAGACAGGGTCTCACTATGTAGTTGAGACTGACCTGGAAATCACTACGTATGTCAGGCTGGTCTCGAACTTACAGTGATCCTCCTGCCTCAGCCTCCCGGGTGCCAGGCCAAGGTGGGTTTTTTTGCAGTGGCTCAGCTAGTCAGTGTAGACTCTTCTCAAGTGCTTGACTGCCTGTATTTCCTGACGGAGTGTGGGAGTGAGGATGCCAGTGGCTCAGGGGCCCTGCTCTTTTGGGTGAAGGGCTCATGGTTTGAGGGTGTGTGTGTGTGTGTGTGTGTGTGTGTGTGTGGGTGTGT
>NW_022900939.1:21535660-21539152 GCF_012274545.1 Fukomys damarensis | reverse complement strand
TGTGTGTGTGTGTGTGTGTGTGTGTGTGTGTGTGTGTGTGTTTAGGATGAAAAGCAGGGCTGGGGCACTGAACTACTCCCTGGGAAAATGGGTTTCACTTTCCTCCTTTCCACTTGCAGCCTGTGTCATCCCTCTGGAAAGCTCCTTCCTGGGCCTTCCTTTTTATCACCTGACTCTGAGTTTCTTTCTGTACCCTGATCCTCATACCTAAAGACAATTCCATGCCCTTCTCCTCTGCATGAAACTGTGGGCTATCCTCAGCCTGAGATCTGGCTGAGAGCTCTCCAGGACCCTATGTGTACCATGGAGGGTTAGTTTTGGAGACTGGAGACCTACTGAAGGTGGCAGCAGCCCTTCCAGCCTTGACATAGCTTTCAGGATGGAATCTGTCCTAGCTTAGAGTTAGCTGCAATGCCAACATCCCACTGAATCAGGAGTTGAAGACTGGGCTAGCTTTTTCACCCCCTCCTCAGCTCCAGAGAGCCCTGTCAGCCAGAGTCCTGGGGCTGGGCTCTGTCTGTCCCTTGGCAAAGGAGGTATGGCTGGGAGTCCAGCCCTGTGTCTGTTTCCCCTTACCCTCCTGGGTCCTGTAGGACATCCCTGGGGAGACCTGCCCCTTACACAGGGACAGCAGGGTGAGAAGCCTTTGAATAAACAAGAGCTAAGTCATCTGGGCAGAAAAAACAGCTCATGAAATTAACCAGACAAGGCCGGTGTTTCCAGGAATATTTCAGTTCTGAGGTAACTGTGTCACTGTGGGCTGGGGGGTGGGGGGAAGGCAGGAGAGAGAGCAGAAGGAGCTGACTGACCAGCTGAGAGAGAAACAGAAAGAGGCAAGGAGTCTCAGGGATCACAGGCGAGAAAGGGCAGGTGGAATGACAGGGCTCTGCCTCTGCTATAACAGTTTCCTTGCTGGACAAGATGTGCCCACATTTCAGGCAGAAAAGCTGAAGGCTGCCTGGGGCAGAGAACACCTGAGTTCTGTGAGCTCTGGAGCCAGGGCAGCTTGGGGTTGCCCTTGGCCCTGGGCAGGAGTGTGCATGGACTTCCTAGAGCCCTCATCCATTCTCCTTTCTATCTTGTGATACGCAGGTGGACCCCACCATGGGGCCATGTCTCGGTCCCTCTCCCAGCCCTGCCCCCCCCAATCTAGCCCCACTTCTTCTTCTGGCTGCTGCCCACTGATTGTTTACATCCCGTCTCCTCCTTGTGTTTATAAATCCTGCTGAGCACGTGAGGAGCTAATGAGTGCAGCTCACGTTTCCTGCTGCAGCCCCCTTCCCAATCCTGGCCCCTACCAGGGCCAGCCCCTAATTCCGTCCAGATCCCTGGGCCTTGGGAACCGAGGCCCCCCTCATGAACATACAGTCTTAGCCCACGCAAGCACAGGGCCACCCTAGCATGCTGCATAGGCAGGCACACCGCCTGCATGTCTTTAACCAGCTGTCCCTTAGTCCCTGCCTATCTTCCAGGCTAGCCACACTTAGCGAGGGTGGCAGAGCTCCACAGTACAGATGTCCAGGGTAGCTGGGGTGGAGCCTCTGCACCTGGGACTGGGACTGAGATCTGGAATCCCTAAATGTTGGGGCCAGGGAGGCCCTGCAGAGTTCCAGCAATGCCCAAAGGCTGGACTAATTATGGGAACCGGAAGGTCCAGCCCTCAGCCAAAAGAGAACCAGTACACAGGTGACCCTGGAGGGGTCTTTTGAGAAACCTAGGATGGAGTGACCTAATGGGTGGTATATACACTATGATGTAAGGTCCAGACATTGGGATTACAGGACACTGTACTACAGATACCTCCTAACTTTCTTGTCCAGGGAAAGGCCCACAGAAACCCAGCTTTCTCCATTGTCCACTCTAGATGCCCTTTTCTCTCTTCTTTTTTTTTAATTGTTGTTTTTTGTTTGTTTGTTTGTTGAGACAGGGTCTCTCTATATATGTCAGGCTGGCCAGGCATGGTGTCGCACGCCTGTAATCCCAGCACTTGGGAGGCTGAGGCAGGAGGATCACTGTGAGTTTGAGACCAGCCTGTGTTTCATACTGAGTTCCAGGTCAGTCTTAACTACATAGTAAGACCCTGTCTCAAAAAAAAAAAAAAAACCCCACCCCAAAAAACAAAAAAAACAAATATATGTCAGGTTGGCCTTGAACTCTATGTAGCTCAGGTTGGCAACTGTCCTTCCTCAGCCTCCCAAGTGCTGGGATTATAGGCGTGAGCTATCACACCCAGTATCCTCTCTTCTTTCTTCACCTTCTGCCCTGTCCCGGGTTCACTTTTGGTCCAAACTGCTTAGAAGTAGCAGGGTGAGTGGGGACAACACATGGGCCTGGAAGTCAGGAGACCTAGCTGTGCCATGATCCCGTGTGGTAACTGTGAGCTTGCACAAGTAGGCTGCACTGTGCACATTAAAGGACCTCCCAGCTGAAGCATGGGGCTCCATCTCTCCTGTGGTCTCCAGTATCCACTCCTGCCCTTTTCTTGCAGCTCAAATGACAAGAAACCCAGGTCCAGGGAAAGAAGCAAAGGATGGCTCAGCCCCTGGCTTGTGAAGTCAGTCACTAGGACAGTTGGGCTTTGGATAGAGGAAGGTTCTTGACTGTACCGCAAGGGGGCCCTGGGTGTGCTCAGGGAGAAGAGGATGAAGGCAGGGGGAGCTGAGCAGCCAGCTGAAATCAGAGGCAGGGGGAAATAGTCCTGGCAAGTATGTGGGTGAGCTGGAAAAGAGTGATATTATCAAGAGTGTGCAGGAGGGGGAGGGAGGGGCTGGAGAGTGGCAGGAGCCAGGATGTGAACAGGCAGGTGGCAGGTGGGATTGTGGGGAGGAATGTGAAGTGTCAGGAATCAGTAGCTGGTTGTGCAGAAGGTGCCCGCACAAGTGTGAATGGGACAGGAGAGTGGTGGGGAGGAGGCACCATTGCTCCAGTCGGGAGTTAGCACCTTCCCACTGCCCAGTGACAGCTTCCACCATCTCTACATGTTTCCTTCCTTGGATGAACTTTTGTATCCAAGACAGCCAGTGTATTTGAGTTAGTTGGGGGATCGCATCTAGTCTGTTAGAAGAGTAAGAACCTGTGCCCCCACAGAAGGGATGGTGTGCTCAGAGCGAGGTGGGGGGTGGTGTCCATCAGGGGCTGCGAAAGCCCAGAGATGTCCCCTAATCCGATCAGAGAGAGGTGTGTCCTGTACTCCCCAGCCCCAGGCTCTCTCCAGGACTCACATCCCTCTGCCATGCCCTCACCGCCCGCAGCCCCCTCCCGCTCCTGCCGTGGAGGACACAGGGGTCGTCTGCGGGGAGGGCTTGTAGCCCAGCGTGGAGTTGCTGGAAAGGAAGGTGGGGAGAGCCGAGACGCGAGGACGCTGGAGGGGCTTGAAGTTTTGTTTCTTGGGGCTCGGACCTGGAACTGTGCGGCGGTGGCCACTAGCCGGCCCTCCCTCCGCCGCCTTGACCTCTGGCTCCCGGACCCCTCCTGCAGCGGCGCCTTCCCCCT
>NW_022900939.1:21529586-21533782 GCF_012274545.1 Fukomys damarensis | reverse complement strand
GGAGGGCTTCTGGGGCTCCTCTCCCTCCCACAACACTGAGAGGGGGTGAGGTGAGGCGAGGCTGCGGCGGTACCACACTGGGCCTCCTGGGGAAGGGGGCGGGGAGGGCATCGGTCCGTCTGCAGACTCCCCAGAGCCAGGGCCCGGGAGCCGGTTATGATAAGGAAGCCGTGGGCTTCTCCCTCGATGTCAGCTGGGGACGCCTGCCCCCTGCTCCTGCCTGGTTTGGGGTCCCAGGGCCCACCCTACCTCTGCTTTATCTCTAACCTTCTCTCTCCCTCCCCCTTGAGTAAAAGCAATGACACATACTCCCAAATGCCAGCGAGCTGGCCTCGGAGCAAGTGATGGTGTTTTTCCTGCTGCCTTTTGTCTGGGTTGACCGCCCCCCTTGCCTATTGTCCCGCCGCTTGTCCCACTTCCAAATGCTAGAGCTAAGTGAGGCGCCAGGGGCTGGGGCAGGTGACTAACTAGCTCACAATGTCTCCTGGGGGGAGGAAGAGGGCACCAGGGCCCAATGCCCAGCTTCTCCCTCAAGTTCACAAGGTTCTTCATTCTTCTAGTGACCGGGGAGAGTGCACATGGGTGGGGGATTTGTAATTCATTAATCAGCACGAGGTACCAAGGCACCGGACCAGTTTCAACACCAGAGGCATAGAGGGTGACTCAGCGAGAAAGCGCAAATTCGACACCACGGACAGACCCAGCGTCCCATCCAGTCCCGCTTGTGAAATGCTTCCCCATCAAGACATTTGGCATCCTCCTTCCTTTGGGGTTTTGGGCTGTTGGTTTTTCCGGTGGTGAGGTAGGGGTGGTTTGGCTGTGGAACACTGTCCCTCCTTCCTCCCCTTTGGTCTGGGTTGGGACTTGCTGGGCGGAGACCTAGGGGACCCATAAGCCTAGTCTCTCCCTGGAGGGTCTCCTTCCTCCCCCTTCTTCCCTCTCTAAAGGGCTGCCGGGGAGAGTGATCGAGTGCAAAGGAAATAGCTGTCATCCGGGGCTTGTAGACAGCCCCACTTTGTGATTTTTCTAGGGGAACAGTCATTTGGTCCCCAAGTCTTGGATACCCTAGAAGCATTCTACCAATTAAATCGTTCAGTAATAAGTTGCTTTGTTGTTCTTGTTTATCTGTTGGTTTCAAAGAGGAAGAAGGTAGCGGGAGACAGACCTGGAAGGTAGTGCTTCTCTCTCTGAAGTGACCTCCTCTCCCATTCCTGTGGTGCCCTAGAAGGAGGGCACTCTGCCAGTCCACCACAGCCCTTCCGGCCTGTGGGTCAGCGTAGACATCACAGTGATGACCAGTGCTAGGTTCCCAGCGCAGCTCTTCCTTTTTCTGTACTGGAGAACTGAGGTGGGGGGGTTGGGGGGAGAGGTTTGTTTTCAATTACCTCACTGGAATGGGACAGACTTTGTTGTTGGGTTGTTTCTCCTTTTTTCCCCCTCTCCCTTTCTTCCTTTCTCTTTCCTTCTTTTTTCCTCCCCCCCCTTTTCTAAAGAGAAGAGCTGGGAATGGAGAGGTGGCCTTGGGTGGGGGACAGGGGACTTCCTGGAGCATCAGTAGTCACTCTGATGAAAAGTGCATTGGAGGGGCCCTTGTGAAAAGTGCTCAGGGCCTCCCTCCTCCACCTCCTCCCCACCCCCCACCAGCCAGGACTCTGGAGCTTCAATGACATTCTTGCCCTGTGAGCCCAACAGTCTTCTGATACCCAAACCAAGGTCAAGAAGGCAGACTCCCATGGGTGACTGAGGCCACTCTGGGAGGTCCCCCTCGAAGCCACCATTTCCAAGGGAGGGAGCCAGGAAGGGAAAGGCATAGGGTAAGGCAGAAGGAAAGGAGCTTGAGCCCCGCTCCTTGGCTGAGCAGTCTTGCAGCTTGCTTCTGGTGAGAGGCTGCACAGACAATGTGGTTTGGATTTGGCTGAGCCCCTCAGCACCTTATAAAGCACCTTGCTGAGTCAGGGGGAAAGCAGCCCCAGTGCAGAGAGGGCGAGGGGGCTGGGAGAGAAAGGGGAAGAGGGGGCTGAAGAAAGGGGGGCCAAGGGAAAAGGAGGGAGAAGGGAGAAGGGAGAAGGGACCAGGGAAGGAAAGAGGAGGCACAAAGGCAAAAGGGTGGGAGTGAGAAGGTGGGGAGGAGGCTGGAGCTGAAGGAGCCAGAGGGGAGACCCTGGTGAGCAGGAGGAGTGGAGCAGCAGTAGAGCTGCCCCAGCTGGCCACAGCAGATGTCCACCTTGGAGTCTGAAGATGAGTTTGCAGGACATGAGTACTGCATCTCTGGCAGACCCAGGCCAGGCGGGGACAGGACAAGTGGCTTTAAAGACTCCCCAGGTCCCCAGTATGACTTTGATTCTTAATGCAATGACCCTACAAGCTAGGACAGTCACATTCTCCCTCAGCCTCTAGTCTAGACTCGCCTCCCTGCCCTCTCCCCTCACCCAGTGGGGGCCAAGCTTCTCTCCCCCTCTCCACACTGCCAAGGGGAAAATCAACTCCATCTCCCGGCTGCCAGTGCCCCTCTGCCATGTCTGGGCAAAGGCAGCAGGCTAGGAGCTGCCAGTTGGGATGGGGTGGGGGCTGGTGCAAGACTGTGCCTTACTCTGCCAAATCTCCGAAGCGGGTGGGCTGCTGGAACTTGGGGGAGATGGAAGAAGGGAGTTGGAGGCCGGAGTAGCTTCTCCAAGAGAACAGCATAAGGACAGGTGGCTGGTTGCTGGGAGACTCAGGAAAGGTCCCCCTCCCAGATGGCTCTTGAAGAACCTTATCAGGGCCCATCTAGCTCCAAAAATCTGGGAGCACCCCCCCATCTCCAGATAGCATCCTCAAGAAGAAAGAAATGTCCTGTCCACCCCGTGGGACATCATACTGTCACTTTCTCCATTCCTGCTGAGTGCTAGTCCTGTAAAAGACAGGACAAGGAAAATCCATGCCTGCCTTCAAGAATTTCAGGCTTGGAACACATATGAAATGTCTCATGCTGGAGATCATCCACAGGTGGTAGCTGCAGTGCCTTGGAGAATGGTGAAGGGAGAGCTTGTGGAGGAGGGGAAGCTTCAGGTGGAAACGTGGTGTGTAAAGCAGGTAGGGTTGTGCAGGGCACTGCCCACACAGCACCCTTTGCACCACAGAGCCAGGCTGGGAGTCAAAACATCTGGCTCCTAAATGGCCACTGTAAACAAGCCTGTCAACTCTATGTGGCGTGGGTTATGACCAGCTTTGCCTTTCTCTCCACAGAACACTGGGAGTATTCAAGTATTCAGTGGGCTGATGAAGAAGGGTTGATGATTTGCCACCCCCTCTGGCCTTCCAGGCTACAGGGCTTACCATCCATCCACAGGGGGTGGCAGGAGAAGCCCCAAAAGGTATGGCATGATGGGGGGCAGAGCTGGCACCAGGTGATGACTGAGCTGCCCTCCAAGGAGTGGAGGTGAGTCAATGTTGGCTCAGGAGCTGGCTAATTCCCATTCCTCCCTTTGTCCCTCCCCACCCCTTCTTCCCTACTCCTCCTTCTTTCCCTCCCTTCCCCTACAATCACATCCCTCAGGAAGGCTCTCCAGGTACCCCAAACACCATGTCCTGCACAGCCATGGAATTGCCATTTGAAGAGGTGCTGGCCAAGGAAGGGTCTGGATTACTAAACTAGGGCTTGGACAGTCCCACAGAGGTTTGTAGGGGCACACTTTGAATGCCTTCTGTGGAGGTGGTGGGGACACAGAAGGCCTAGGGGGCCTTGGGGTGGAGGAGTGGAGGTTAACCCCTATCCTGTAGGCCACTCCCTAGCCTGCTCCTTGCCTACAATTCTCATTAACAGTCACTTCTGCTTAAATACTAATAGTTTAAGTGGGCTGAGCATGCCCCAGGGGTATGGTCCTGAGGCTTTCCAGGTACCATTTCATTTCAGCTTTATAAGAATTCTATAGGACAGGAGCAATGGGCAGGGCATAGTGGGGCACATCTGTGATCTCAACACTCAGGAAGCTGAAGCAGGAGGGTCACTGCATGCTTGAGGCCAGCCTAAGCTACATAGTGAATTCAAACTCAGCCTGAACTACATAACAAGGCCCTGATTGAGCCAGGCATGGTGGCTCACACCTGTAATCCCAGCACTCAGGAGGCTGAGACAGGAGGATCGCTGTGAGTTTGAGACCAGCCTGGGCTACACAGTGAGTTCCAGGTCAGTCTCAACTACATAGTGAGACACTGGT
>NW_022900939.1:21511984-21529501 GCF_012274545.1 Fukomys damarensis | reverse complement strand
TAAAAAAAAAAAAAAAAAAAAAAAAACGGGAGCTATCATTTCCGTATTTTCACATGAGGAAACTGAGAAGTCTCTCAGGTAACACAAAGAACAGAACCAGGACTGGAACCCAGCACTGTTTGACTACAGTGACATGCCATTCCTTCAGATGTTCCTTGGGAGCGGAAAAGTCTTCCAGTGTCTGGAGCAGAGGGCAACCAGAGCTCTCCTGCCCTCCACCCACTACTAATGTGAACTGACTGATACCAGGCCAGGTGCCTTGCTTGGCCTTCCTGAATCTGCAAGAGGCCAGACCCAAAGAGTGCTGTAGCACTCAGCTCAGATTCTGGATTCTATTAGCAGGGAGTCTGGAACCATGGAATGAGTATTCAACTCATGAGCAGGGCATTAGATGGCCACCCACCAGCAGAAGTAGAGCAAGGGCTCCCCTCTGCTTCCAGAGGGCCCCACTCTCTTGCTGGCAAAGGTCCAGCCCAGGACACCCCCTGGGATTCTGCATCTCTAAGAGGAGCCCTCCTTCCCACCAGCACATGCACACACTCGCAATGGGCAGGTGTGTGCCTGCCAGGGCACTGAGGTCAGGAGGAGAAGGAGAGGTGGGAGAGTGGGCACTTTCCCTTTCCCTCCAGTGAGCAGCAGCCCAGAGGGCCCTGTCTCACCCTGAGCTGGCTGTGATGTCAGCGGAAACCCCAGGGCAGAGTGCTCCTCCTGCCCTGCACTGGGTCCCCCACCCATACCTGGCCCAGCTCAGGCATCCCAAAGGACACCCCCATCCTCTCCCGACACTTAGAGGCACCAGGTTCTGCTGCTACTTCTCCAGTACACCACCAGGGCTCTCCCCATCAGCCAGATGTCTGGATGAAGGGAATGTGAAGAGGGCAGGAGCGTGAGGGATACCCCTAGGTGCCTGGCTCCTCCCTTACCCGCCAGGAACTGTCCCTGCCATTCTCTCAGGATGTTCCATTGCCCTGGCCAACCCATGCCTCAGGCTCTGTGACTCCATCTCCCCTGGCAGAGGAGTGGGGTTACCTCTCCCTGGGCTGGAAGATCCTTATCCTACCCCGCTGAGTCACTGCCCTTCTCTCCCCTCAGAGAATTGGAGGCTTAGAGGAAGAGGGCTTGGCCTTCTTCTAACAGCTGCAGGACCCTGGGCAAATCACTGCACCCCTATATCCCTGAGTTCTCTATAACACAGGGATAATGGTTACACAATAGAATTTCCTCACAGTCCCTAACCAAGCATCTGCACAGTTCCAGCCATTAATGGTTGCAAAACTTGTTAAATGAGACAAGACTTTAAGAAGGTGCATGAAGGGCTCTGGAGGTCAATGTTCAGGGAGACTTCACAAGAGGCAGGGGGGCAGAGGAGGGCCACACCTGCCCTGGAACAGGGGGGAGGAGCTGGGCCCGCCACACCTGGCAGTCCAGTCACCTTCCAGAAGCTGCCCGTAGCACCTACTATATACATGTTAATGAGCAGCAGGGATCTACAGAGATACAGCCTACCTACCAGGTGTGTGAGGGCTATGGGATAGAGGGCAAGGTAACTTCAGTACTGACCAGAGATGTTGGCAGGCTGCTAAAAAAACTCAGAGCAGACCAGGCCAAGTGGAGCAGGCCTCCTCTAACCTCTAGCTTGCTAGCAATTCTAGAAAGATTCCTGGATTTTCTGGAATCAGAAAGCCTAGATGCACCACCTCTTACAAGTAAGCCTCTCTTAATCTATGAAAGACTTCAGGGTTGTGGTGAGACTCAGATGAGACAATGAAATGAAAGGGGCTTTTTTGTTTTTTGTTTTTTTGGTAACAGGGATTGAACTCGGATCCTTGCGCTTGCAAGGCAGGCAGTGGAACCACTGAGCTAAATCCCTGGCCGTTGAAAGGGTCTTTGTAAATTGCAAAGTGCCAAGAATATGGGAAAGACTTCTGGCCTTCCTGCCCATAGAGGATTTGTTTGGCTGCTCTTTCCTGAGCACTTACTGCTTGCCCAGCACTGGAACAGAGCATTTAAATATTTCACACAATTTTACTGTTCTCCTGAGATGCTCCTGTAGTTGCCATCTTACTGTGGGGAAACTGAGGCACAGTTATACAATGAGCACAAGATCACATAAGCAGGCAGCCTGATTCCAGAACTATCCTGCTTGTAATTAGTAGCCCCCTCCCTACCCTGTCTGTAGTTCCTGAAAGCTCCTCCCTGCCCCCCATCTCTACTGCAGTAAGCCCATCACAGCCAAGGAGGACGCCTTCTCTGGCCCTTCCCCCATGAGGCCTCGGGTAAATTGGGCACACAGCTGGCTCTCAGGGAAGCTTGCTTGACCCTACCCAGGCAGTCAGCTGGGTCTGTGCCTCGAGCTGGGGCGGGACACGGTGTCTGTCTCCCTCTGCTGGCCCATGTGGGGATAGCCAGGCCAAGGTGCTTTTCTCCAGAGCTGCTGCTTCTGCTCTTGTCCCCAGAACAGGGGATGGGGAGATTGAAAAGAGGACTAGGGGACTCAGGCCAGGCTCTAGCCCACAGGAACACCAACACTGCCTCCTGGGGATCCTACAGCTAGAAGTCTGCCTCTAGTAGGGGAGCCTAGGAGTGGTCTTAGGGAGGCCAGGTCGCCTTTCTGATGCCTTGGGGGTGGGGAATGGGGCAGCAGGCCCCAAACAGCCTCCTCCTCCTCCTTCTAACCCATGAATGGAGCTGTCATCCATGGATTTATCTAAACCTTTTGTGAAGCTATTTATATTTCCAGCCGAGACCACATCTTGGGGTAATGAGTTCCATCGGTGTCCTCCCCTGCTGGGTGAAGCATGCTGCCTTTGATTTGTCCTAAACTTACCTCACTTGCGCTCCAAGGGGGCCCTGTAATTCCAGCATGCCAGGTTTTGGTGTACAAGCCTGAGCTTTCCCCTTCCCATCCCCACTGTGGGTTTAAAAAATTCCAACCCATCTCCCCCCCTCCACCTCCAGCCCTGCAGACTGAACAGAACTGGCCCCTCGTTTGCGTATAGTGTCTAGCAGTGTGGGCACATCCTTATCTCCTGTCAGCCCCCAACAGCTTGTGAGGAAGGGAACCACTCCCATTCTTGCGAGGCCAGGACACTATGGGCCAGAATCTTGGGACAGCACTAGTGCAGCTCAGTGACGACAGCCTTCCTTCTGAGCCACTTTCCCTTGGGCTGACGCTTCTCAGGGGATTTTCCAGTTTCTGCACACCAGGCGGTTTCGTTGAGAAGACTTTGCTGTGGCGTTCCTGGTATGCAGTTTCTAATGGTCTGTCTCCAGTTCTGATGAGAGGCTACTATGAT
Source organism: Fukomys damarensis (assembly GCF_012274545.1). Lineage (NCBI taxonomy): Eukaryota > Metazoa > Chordata > Mammalia > Rodentia > Bathyergidae > Fukomys > Fukomys damarensis. Next base: position 21,526,205 of record NW_022900939.1, on the reverse strand, counting down.
TCAGAGGACAGAAGTGGTAGGACACGGCCATCACTTGAATAGCAATGCCAGCAGCAGATACAGAGAGCTTTGTGATGTGAACTAAATGAATCCTCATGGTAACCCTTTTGAGGTAGAGGCAATCATTTCCTCCAATTTACGGATTAGGAATCTGAAGTCTGGAGAACAGCAGCAACTGTCCATTTTTACACACCTTGTAACTAAGAAAGTCAGGATTCAGATCTAGGCAGACTGGCAGCTAGACCCTCATTCTGCACCTCTGCAGATAAACCTGGGTTCGAGTCTTGTAAAACCTGTGAATTCATACTCTTTAGTTATTTGGCACAGACATTTTAAACCATTACTATGAGCCAAACATTGTTCTTATTGTTGGGAGAAATACTGCAGAACTAGAAGGGCCTAGCAGGGTTTGGCAGTGGGGGGCTGGAAGCACCTGGTGGACCACATATATATCACAAGCAGGCCACACGGTACCCCACCAGCCAGCTGCCCAGGCACTATCAGTTTAGTTACCCCAGAGTAAGCACACAAACACCATTTCCTGTGTGTGCACTGACTGTATCAAGACAAATCACAGTCAACTACCACCCCACAAACCCTCTACCTTTTAGTTACACCAATCTGGCAAAACTCCCACCAGGAGTAATCCCACCTGTGCTCTTATGTCTACGAGGAGGGCTGTGCAGGAAATCCCAGGCAGAGGCAGAATAGTGCTGGCACAATCCCTCATCTACTCCTCAGTGAGTGTGCTCTTCTGGTCAACTCATTCTCAAAGCCTTGCCTTCTTACAGCTGTTTCTCCGGAAGCCTCCCCAACTGAGTCTGCTCAGTGGCGCGCTCCCACTGCCCACGGAGCTGTCGTCCTTGGTCTTTCTCCAGGGTGTAACTTCCTATTGACTTTGGTGATTGTTATGCTTCCAAAGCTCATGTGTTCCGAAATGGGGCTTTTGGAAGGTTATTGGATCATGGGGGTGCTATACTCATCAGTGGATTCATTCATGGATGAGGCCACATAGCTAAATGTGCTATTAGAAGATGAGATTCAGGGGATCTAGCTCAGTGGTTCCGCTGCCTGTCTCACAAGTGCAAGGTCCCGAGTTCGATCCCTGATACCAAAAAAAAAAAAAAAAAAAAAAAAAAAAAGAGATGAGATCCACTTGGAGAAAAGTCACTGGGGGCATCACCTCTAAGTCCTCCAGATTGTTCCCAGCTGCCGCCTTCTCTCTGCTTCCTGGCTGCCATGGGTTGAGTAACTTCCCTCTGTCAGGCCATTTTGCAATGCAATTTCTGCCTTGGAACCAGATGACCATGGACTGAACCTTGGAAACTGTGAGCAGAAACAAGCATCTTTTCTTCTAAGTTGCAAATGTTGAACACTGTGTCTCTGCTGAGGAAAGCTGACTAATATAGTAATTCTTTAATGAATATGTGTCCCCCAGTAGGCAGAAGCCCCTTCCAGCTCAGGAACCTTGATACCGCACTGCTCAGGCAAACCCCCACTCGCAGCCCTGGCACTGGCCATTCCCCTCTGCCCTCACTACTCTTCAGCAGATGTCTGCATGCCACACCCCCTTCCCTCCTGCAGGTCTCTGTGCAACTATCTACTTCTCAGCAAGCCGGCCCAGCAATGCTATTCAGTCCTTCTTCCCCAACACTCCTCTCTCCCTCTTTGGGCTTCCTTTTTCCCCATAGCACCTGCCACCCTCTTTGCACCATGTGACTGACTCATTCATCTGGTTGACTATCTTCTCCCACCAAGGTAGAAGCCCATGAGAGCAGGGACCTTTGTCTCATACTCTTTCTCATACTTAGAAAAGTGCATCTACTATTCATTGAATAAGTGAATTCCTGAGTACCAGTGTCCCAGGCTTTGACGTCCTATGACTTCAGCCTTGACTATTGGGGTAATAATGAGTGGCTGAAGGGAAGAAATTTCCCAACAGATAAGTATTTAAAAATCTGAAATGGCGCCTGTAATCCCAGCACTCGGGAGGCTGAGGCAGAAGGATCGCTGTGAGTTCGAGACCAGCCTGGGCTAGTGAGTTCCAGGTCAATCTCACCTACATAGTGAGACCCTGTCTCAAAAACAAAACAAAACAAATCTGAAATGGTAGCCACCTTCTTCCATTCTCTCTCACCCCTAACACACATTCACAGACTTACCTATTTGTAGGAGGCCACCTCTAACAGGATGTGGCAAAGACAGTGGAAGTTTGAGGTTTAAAAGAATTGAGAGATTATCTCATCCAACTGCTTCATTTTATTGAGGAAAAAACAAGTGAAAGCTGTTTATAGGTCGTGGCACACACCTATAATCCCAGCACTCAGGAGGCTGAGGCAGGAAGATCACTATGAGTTTGAGGCCAGCCTGGGCTACACAGGATGACCCTGTCAACAACAACAAAAAAAAAAAGAACCCTGAGGTGCAGAGATGTCCCCTAGCTTGCTTGAGGTCACCTATAAACAGGGCTGGAGCTACGTCCAGGTCTCCTGTCCTTTAGCACAGACCCAAGTCCTCTTTGGTTCCCCATATCTATCCTCTGCCTAACAATTTCCAATGCCTCTGAGCTCCTCCTTCCTAACTGTGCACCTTCCATTCTGGGCCTAAAGTGCATAACTGTATGTGCCCACTGCATGCCCGGCAGAGCTCCCTTCCAGCCCCACAGCCTGGGGTGCAGAAAGCAAGAAGCGGGACACCAGCTACAGCATCAGCTCCTCTTCAGTGCTGCAGGTGGATAAGGGCACTGAGAAATCCGGGGCCTCTCTGAGAGCCTCTGGGCCTCTCCGTCAAGTTAGAAGGGTTTCAGGGAGTGTCCTATTGCTTCCCTGTCCTCCCCCAGCACAGTACTCAGATGAGGCAGCCCTAGGCAAAGTCACACAGCAAGTGGGTGCTGAATCCGACAGGAAACCCAGATCTCCTGGCTCGGCTCCTTTCTGGTTTCTAAACCCTATAGAAGATTCAGATTATTTTCTACTTTTGGGAAGGGTTGGGAAGCTGATTGAGGATTAGAAGCCCAAAAGTATTAATGTCTGCCTTCCTCTCTCCCCATGGCCAAAGACCTCAGGGTGACAAGATCTTGTAGCACTAGAGGTGTCAGGAGCAGATACATGACTGGTGGAAACCTTCCCTTTTCCTGCCCTCTGGGAGCCTTGTGTTTGGCACTGGGCATGAAGGTTGGAAGGCTGTACTGGAGAGGAAAAAATGGTAAGGAAGTGAATAGCTAAGGCTATGGCAGTTTCTTTCTTTTTTTTTTTTTTTTTTTTGGTTTTTTGGTTTTTGAGACAGGGTCATACTATGTAGTTGGGAGTGACCTGGAACTCACTACGTAGCCCAGGCTGGTCTTGAACTCACAGTGATCCTCCTGCCTCAGCCTCCCGAGTGCTGGGATTACAGGCATGCACCACATGCCCGGCTCCACAGTTTCTTTTGCTTTTGTGGTTCTGGGGATTGAACCCAGGAATCTTGCACTGAGCTATATACTCAGGCTCCCTGCCACTTTTTTATTTTGAGACAGAGTCCCAATAAGTTATGCAGGCTGGGCTTCCTCAGCCTCCCAGAGTGTTAGAATTACAGGAATGTACCACCGTGCCTTGTAAGACTGTGTTTTTGTTTTGTTTTTCAGACAGAGTCTCACTATACAGTTCAGGCTGGACTTGAATTCATTATATAGCCCAGGCTGGCCTCGAATTTCCAGCAATCCTCCTGCCTCAGCCTCCCTAGTACTGGGATGACAGGCGCGCACCACCACACCTGGCATGCAGGTATCATTATCATCCCATTTTCCAGAAGAGTAAACCGAGGCACACAGGGACTAAACTAGTGAGCGAGGGAGTTAGTATCCAAAGTTGTGTATTTGAATCCTAGCTCCTAAACTGTATGGGCCTTGCAAGAATCTATCAGTTTCTTCCAAACCTTGCTTTCTACACTGCAGATTGACAATAACTCATCTTGCTGGGAGATCACAGAGAAAATGGAAAGCCTCAGTGGGTCTTGCAGTGCTGGTCAGATGCAAGGACACAGCATGAGCAAGGCCCTGAGGCCTGACGGTGGAGGCCAGGCTGAGGACCGGGCTAAAGTTGCTATGGGGTTTGAACACTGCCTTGCGTTTGTACCCCTGACCTGGATGCCTCCCGGTGTGGAATTCTTCCTGCTGGTTCCTGGTAAACGTGCTGTGACTTAGTAGCCACAGGGTAAAAGTCCAGGGTCCAAAGAGTTTTATGGCAACCACTAGAGCACGTAAACAGGGGAGAAGCATAACAACGTTTTAGGAAGGTCACTTTAAAAAAAAAAACAACACAGATTAAACCTAGGGTCTTGTACATGCTAGGCAAATGTTCTACCACTGAAGTTACACCCCAAACCCTTTTGAAACAGGTTCTTGCTAAATTGCCCAAGCTGGCCTTGAATTTATGACACCGCTGCAGCCTCCTGAGTACCTGGGATTAAAGCCAATTGAAGGTGAGTGTCACAGTTCCCAGTTTAGGAAGGTCACTCTTGCTGTGGAGAGTGAACTGGCTGGGGCAGGGTCACGCAGATGAGAGAATGGCGGCCCAAGTCACGTGTGAGCCATGGAGAGCTAAGAGGAGCGCCAAATTGCCACCTGTGTGACAGGTAGAGCAGTCAGGACCCACTGAAGGATCGGACTAGGGGAGGGGGAAGGTGGTGGTAAGGCCAAATCTCAGCCTGCCCTCAAAACCAGAGGAGTATGGTATAAACTGGCCTGATAGGAAACTAGGGATCCTCCAGGACTCTTCCAAGAACCATAAAGCATGCTGCTGCGGGGAACACAGCCAGCAGTCTTCAGGACTTCCCTCCTACACATGGCCCAGAGCAAGGGGAAGAAACACTTCAGCCGATAATTCCCTCACAGTCTGAGGTCTGTAGAAAACGCACAGAACCAAAATTCCTCCTAAACTATCTACAGGACTTTCCAGAGGCCTTCCTAACTTTCGGGTAGCCCGCACCCCTCTGTAACAAGGCTCACAGGCCTTTCTCATGCAGGAGCCCCAGGCAACGCTGAGCCTCTGCTCTTGTTAGTTTCTCCTCTGGGTGCACCCTTCAACCCGGTTCTGCCCAGAGAAGCTTGTCCTTTCTTCAAGTATCAATGAAGAGGATCAATAACAGATTCTTGAGATCAGAAAGAACTCCCTTTCCACTCCACACTCCGGCACCAAATTACTGCAACCTCTTTTGGGAGATGGTGGTTGCTGCTTGCATCCGAGTCCCCGGCTCCACAGGACGATCTTCTTTCGACCCTGGAATCCCCTGACAGACACCCAGAAAGTGAAATGAGTGACTCAGGACGGCCTGCCGCTCCAGCTCTGACTCCGAGCCCAGTGTTCAGTCCATCGCAGATGCACTTGGCGCCTTTAAGCGGTATCCTCTCTGCCCTTCGAGTTCCGGTGAGCGGCCCGCAGTGCGCCCAGCCCAGCACCATAGTTCCAGCAGCCAGAGATAAACCTGGAGACTGAGACGCCGCCAGTTTTGGAGACCCTCAGCTTCCGCGTCACATGATTGGGCCGGCCCAGCTAGCTGACTCTGTCACGTGACGGCGGAGCCTGCGAGCGTTTTTCTCACGTGACGGAGGCGCCAGAGTGTGGACCAATAAGAAGGCGGAGGCGGAGCTGGCCGGGGGCGGTGCGCGGGAAGGGAAGCCAGAGCTTCTGGGGTAGCCCCTGAGACCTCGCGCGTGTGTTTCGCGCGTGTGTTTGCCGCGGCCAGCTCCAGCTCTCAGTCCCGTTGTAAGCTAGGCCCAGATGCAGTTCTGGAGGCAGCATGAAGTGCTTGGTGACGGGCAGCAACGTGAAGGGTGAGTTACAGCCTGCCTGGCGGCGGGCACGTGAGCTACCCTGGGGGAACCAGCCTAATGTTTCTGCCCTTCTCCCCGCAGTGCTGGGCAAGGCCGTCCACTCCCTGTCCCGCATTGGGGATGAGCTCTACCTGGAACCCTTGGATGATGGGGTGAGGGACTGGGAATAGGGGCGGGTGGATTCCAGCTGGGATCAGGTAGCCTGGATTAATCCTTCTCCACTCTGGGCAGGATGGTCGTGCCTGGCTGTTGGGGCGTCACTTTGGGCCTTGTCTTCGTCCCAGGCCAATGAGTGCACAGGGTACACTTACACACTCTGAAACGTACAGTGACTAGGGACAAGGGCAGGACGTACTCATCAGTGGTGGTAGGAGCAATACAGAGGCATTCTGCGAAGGCTGCATAGAGAAACTGCATTACAGACTGACTCCAAGGGGGAAGGAGGGTTTCAGCACATGCTGGAGCAAGGGGACCTGTGATCACCAAAGGGCAAGTGTGACCAAAATCAAGCCAGAGGGCTCGGCCTGTCCCTGTCCTAACTGTCCCCTTCCCTTGTTTTGTGGGCCAGCTCACCCTCCGGACAGTGAACTCTTCCCGCTCTGCCTATGCCTGCTTCCTCTTTGCCCCACTCTTCTTCCAGCAGTACCAGGCAGCTACCGGTGGGCAGGACCTGCAGCGCTGCAAAATCCTGATGAAGGTGAGACCTTTCAGCAACAGCTGGCACTGCCGCACTCTGGGCACTCTGCAGATGCTATCTAGGAGTAACAGTCCTATGCAGAATGCAGTGAGGGGCACAGTGAGGACACCCACACAGGGTAATGGGAGCTGTGGAGAGCACAACTGACACCAGAGACCTGGAGAGAGTGATGGCATTCACGCTGATCAAGAACAGTAAATAGGTCTTTCAAGGCTTTCTAAGCAGAGTGGGCAGTGTAAAAAAAGCCTGGAAGGCCGGGCATGGTGCTGCGCACTTGTAATCCCAGCAGGAGGATCGCTGTGAGTTCGAGACCAGCCTGGGCTACATAGTGAGTTTCAGGTCAGTCTCAACTACATAGTGAGACCCTGTCTCAAAAAACCAAAGTGGGGAGGAAGGCCTGGAAGTGTGCCCCTTTCCATATATTACATATGAGAGCATTGGTGAGCCAGGGCCTATGAGGGAAGTAAGAGCTGGTTGGTGGAGTCACAGTGCTAGGTTGCTATCTCCTCTTTTCTTAGTCCTTCCTGTCCATCTTCCGCTCTCTGGTGATGCTGGAGAAGACAGTGGAAAAATGCTGCATTTCCCTTAATGACAGGAGCAGCTGCCTGGTGGTCCAGCTGCACTGCAAGTATGGTAAGTAGGCAGCTGGCCAGCTAAGGGGTCCTTGGGGTTTGGGAAGAAGGTTGGTAAGGACTACTGAGAACACTGTCTGCCCATCCAGGAGTGAGGAAGACTCATAACCTGTCCTTCCAGGACTGTGAATCCCTACAGGCGGTCTTCAATCCAGCCTCATGCCCCCATGTGCTCCGTGCCCCTGCACGGTGAGTACACCCTTGCCACAAATTCAGCTTGGGTCTCTTTCTTCCTTCTTTGGGCCTCCCAGGGTGAACTAAGAAGGAACATTTTTCATCCTCTGTGGTTTCTGTGAACCTCCGGGTGCTTGTGGGTCCTTACTGGCTCTTTCAAAGTAGGGGCTGGAACCAGGCATTGTGGTGCATGCCTGTAGTCCCAGCACTCAGGAGGCTTAGGCAGAAGAATTGTTGCAAATTTGAGGCCAGCCTGGGGTACATAGTGAGTTCAAGGCCAGCCTGAACTACTTGTGAGACCCTGTCTCAAAAAAGCAAAAACAACAAACAAAAAAATAGGGGCTGGTGTGGAAAAGAGGTAAGTGTGGGTTTTCCTCACTCTGTAGGAGCCTGCTTTCTCCTTCCCTTAAGCTCTGGCTTGCTACTTACCACTTGCACCCATTCTGATTCCACTTATCAGGGAGTGCATCTGTAGCTGGCCATCACCTCTCTTGTTTGACCTGAGCAATCCTGAAGATCTGTCCTAAACCTTGGGGTTCAAAGAGCTCCTTCTGGGCCGTGTCCCCATTCTCCTAAATTCTGGGCTTTTGCTTTCAGGAATCCCTAGGCCAAGGCAGGAGGTGAGGTGAGGGTCCAAGAGGGCTGCTAATAATCTACCGTGAGAGTGGAGCTGTGCAGGGCCTAGGGAATGGGGGCTTCAGAGGCGAAGGCCCTGAGAACCATCTTAGAGAAGAGTGGGCTCCCCATGCTGGATGCTGCATTTGGCAAGCCCAAAGTCCAGAAGTCCCTTCAGGTCCTGATAGCTCCTTTCCCAGGGTCTGTGGAGTCTTCAATGATCAGGATTCCTTTGATTAGAGAAAGAGGGTCATCTTGGTTTGCATTCGAGTCATATTTTTCTCTCCCTTTTAAAAAGAAATGAACACTTGCTTCTCTTATGAATAATTTTAAATATATAGAGAAGTAGATGTTTAAAAAGAAAAAGATGTAGCTCCTGTTCCCAGTTGCCTTAAGGTAAAATCCAAATGATGTTTTATTTGTAAATATTTAGCGGCATGAATTCTTAGAAGACAAGCATTTAAGGGCCCTGAAACTCGAGTTTCTGGAGATGGCATGAGTGGTGTCCTACCCCTACATGTAGCTGTGCTGCTTGCCCAGCCACCTTCTGTGGGCTATGCTTTTGTTTGCTCTATTCCTCTTACTGTGTGGGATCACATCTTGCTCATCCCGTCCTGTACTTCTCAAGGTATGCTAGGCTGTACACCACGTGTACATGTGTATGTCACTCCCTCGGGTTTTCTGAGAGCAAAGCCCCTGGCAGGGGTGAGCCTTTGATGTGATGCTTTGTCTTCCTCACAGGATCCTGGGAGAGGCTGTTCTGCCCTTCCCTCCTGCGCTGGCTGAAGTGACTCTGGGCATTGGCCATGGCCGCCGGGTCATTCTGCGCAGCTACCAGGAGGAGGAGGCAGGTGAGAGAGCTAGATAGGTCCTGGGATTGAACAGAGTTGGAGTTGGGAGGGGATCAGGTCCCAGGGAACCAGGAGCCCAGGTTCCTACTGTGCTTGGCCCCACAGACAGCACCGTCAAAGCCATGGTGACTGAAATGAGCATTGGGGAGGAGGATTTCCAGCAGTTGCAGGCCCCAGAAGGAGTAGCTATCACTTTCTGCCTTAAGGAATTCCGGGTAAGCTCACCCTCTTCTCCCACTCACCACCCTGTCCTGCCCAGCCCAGGGTCTCACTGCCCTGCTTCTTCCCTCCCAGGGGCTCCTGAGCTTTGCAGAGTCAGCAAACTTGCCTCTGAGCATTCACTTTGATGCCCCAGGCAGGTAATTCCTAGCCTGTGACAGGAGCGGGAGGGTTCTGGGATGCCAGGAGCTGAGTGGAGTAACCTAGGTTGGGTGTTTGTCCTATGCTCAGGCCAGCCATCTTTACCATTGAGGACTCTCTGCTGGATGGCCACTTTGTCTTGGCCACACTCCTAGAGCTGGACCCACACTCACAGGACCTGGGCTCTTCAGAGCTCCACCAGCCAGTGCGTCAGCTGCAGGCTCACAGGTGAGGGCATTGCCCACCCACTCTTCCTTTCATCCCTTTACACCCTACGCTGAGCCTGCTGCTTCTAGCTTCCATACCTTCCCCCAACACACATAACTTCCTGTCAGTTCCTAGCTCTGCAGTGCTCGTGGCTGGCTGGCTGGCCCGGCAGGCTCAGGCTTCATGGTCAGCTGTATTCAGAGACCCCTCCCACCCAGGGAAGCATCCCCAAGGTCTCACTGGCTTCCTTTCTGGCTGAGGCCTCCCCTCTGAGCCTTCTCCCAGGCCAAGGAGGGAAAGAACTGTTGGGAGGCAGGGAGCTGGCTGGGGTGGGGGAAACAGGTGGCTGGAAGGGCAGGTGGGTTGAGGATGAGCCCAGCGTAGTGGAAGCAGAGGAAGTTTGGTCTGGACCCCTGCCCGGTGGATCCCTGGGGTGCAGTGCACTCCAGCTTCTGCCCCCTGGGAAGGTGGGGGCTAGGGCCCCAAGTGGCCTGCTCAAAGAACTTGCTGCTCCCTTCCCCCAGCTAGGTTATACTAACCCTCTGGATGCCTCCCTGAGGCCCCTACCTGAACTGTGATCAAAGAGATTGCAGACCAACCCCCTCCAGGAAGCCCCCACTTAACTCCTGCATCCTCCCCTCTCTAGCCAAATCAGGAAGTAATAAAACCAAGAGCTAACCAGCAGTCTTGAGGCCCCAAAGCCCTCTCAGCCCTCTGAGGTGGAGCCTGCCTTGAACCCCTTCTCTCCCTATTCCTTGCTGATCTCTATCTCTGCCTACAGCACACCCCACCAGGATGATTTTGCCAGTGACGACATTGACTCTTACATGATTGCCATGGAAACCACTGTAGGTAGTGAGGGCTTACAGGCACTGCCCTCAGTCTCCCTTACACCTGGCCCCCACTCAGAGGAAGAGGATGATGAAGCTGAACCCGGTCCAGTGCCTGGCACTCCCCCACCCAAGAAGGTAGGGGCTGGAGGTAGGGGGCAGGGACTGGAGGTGAGGAAGCAGCCTCCAGGCTCACTCTATCTACCTCCTCTGTTCTCTTTCCAGTTCCGCTCACTGTTCTTTGGCTCCATCCTAGACCCCATACACTCTCCCCAGGGGCCCAGCCCTGTGCTGGCTGAAGACAGTGATGGTGAAGGCTGAAGAAAGAATTTGAACTTGACTTGGGTCCTAAACCCATGGACTAGAAGCCCCAGCCAGTGTGGCAGGGCTAGGTCTCAGTGCTGGGGATGATAGAAGGGCTGGCTGGAGCTGAGCTGACAGTTCTGCTCCTTCCCAAAAAGCTCCATTTGGCTGTCTTACTGCAGAGCTGCCCGACTGACCATGCTTGGCCTGGGTCCTGTCGTCTCACCCTCATCTTGCAGTCAGTCACGTCTCTTCCCAGGCCTGGTGCCAAGCCTTCACCTGATAGAAGGTGCTTCACCTCTCCTTTACCAGTCTCCAGCCATTTGGCTGGAGCCAGAAGCCCACCTTTAGGCTCACCTCTCTAAGAGAAAATCACAGTGGGGCTGTAACCCCTGATCATCACCCTCCTACCCTTTCTGCCAATCATGAGCCACCCTCCCTCAAGCATTGGGTATACCTCTGGAACACCCTGGCACAGACTGTCTTGCTTTCCCAGTATTGTTTGGCTCTGGCTTGGAATTCTAAGAACCTCTGGGCCTGAATATATGCCTGGGATGTCCTGGCTGGGCCTATGTCCAGCAAATGTGATCTCCCAAGTGGCTTTGGGCAAAGGGCTGCCAGGCCCAGTGTTTAAGACAAGGGAGACAGAGGCCATGGCGAGAATCCAGCTTTGACTTTTATTCAAGAGACCAGATGGGTTGCCCCAGGATCCGGCTGCCAGCCCTGTGGCCAAGCACGGCTGGAAACCCACAGTCTGGCCTGCCATTGCCCTGAGCTGCAGCCTCAGCCCCAGGATCCCGCTTGCAGCCACCACAATTGCAGGTGGGAGGGAGCCCTGGGGGATTGGACGCTGCTATTGATTCATTAAAAAAGAAAAAAATAAACCAAGGCTCCATGTCCCCCATGATGGGTGGGCCTGAGGGGCCTTTCGACCCCCAGTGGCAGCATGATTTCTTTACAATCAATCCATCTGGGGTGGCGGGGTAGCACACGGAGGTTATTTCTTGGCTTTGGCGGAGTTGCGGGGTGGGGTAATGGGTCGGCCTCCAGGGTTCAGGCCACTGAACTGCCCGTACTTCCCCTTGTTCTTGTCAGCGGGCTTGAGGATCTGAAATAGAAAGGTTTCGTCAGTCTCGTGCTAAGCCGCAGGACCCACCAGCCCCTTCTGCAGGGCCCACCTGGAAGGAGCACATGAGGGTCTCGTCCACACTCATCATGGCACCAGCATTGTCAAACTCGCCACAGTAATTAGGAGCTGAGAAAAGTGTTACCAGCTGCCGCTTGGCAAAGAATTCATAACCATCTTCCACCACCTGGAAGAGGATAGGAACAATCAGGTCTGAGTCTAGACTCCCCATTCCCCCTTTCTGCCCTGACCCGGGACTGCCAGCCCACCTGGTGTGCACGGCAGATGAGGTCCAAGTCATGCTTATGCAGAAACTTGGCCACCACCTCAGCCCCAAAGGTAAAGGAGACACCGCGGTCATTCTCGCCCCAGCCCTGCACGTCCTTGTCAGGGTCAGACCACAGCAGGTCACACAGCAGGCCTTGATCAGGCACGTCTGTGGGCCGCATGATGCGCCGAATCTGCTCCATAGACTGTAGGTCTGGGGACAGGCCTGGAGGGATAGTATGGGACGCTTTTATTTTTGGTACCAGGGATCAAACGCAGGACCTTGTGCTTGCAACCTGGCAGTGGAACCACTGAGCTAAATCACCAGCCCAGGATGGGACATTTTTAAACCTCAAAACAAGGGATCCCTCCTCCACGAAGCCTCTAGGAATCAGCCTTACCATTCACACTACCACTTGAGCCCTCTGCTGGACCCCTGGGAGCCCAGGCAGGCAGAACTCATCCCCCCTGGAGCTTTTTCAAGTCCCAAATACAAGCAGAGAGAGATGTCCCTGTCTTCAAGAAGCACAGAGCTCCCTAGAGAAAGGAGACAACTGAGTTTCATGCAGGATACTGAATGCCACAACAGGAAAGAGTGCAGCCTAATGGGTGTGGGGTAATTTTCTGCAAAAACTGATATCAAAGATGACACGAAGCTGCTTCAAGAGACTCGGAACACAGTCTTCTAAGGGTTTTGCTCCAACACCCCAGGGATGTGGCCTGGTATTCTCTCAGCAAGCACCCCACAACCACCCTCACCTCCATGGCAACAGAAGATTTTCTCGTCCACAATGGCAGCAATGGGCAGGCAGTTGAAGCAGTCAGTGAAGGTTTTCCATAATTTGATGTTGTAGCGTCTCTTGCCTGCCCAGGGGAAGGAGATAGCTCATGGGGAGACCTGCCCACCCCACCCTCAGCCTGGCTCTCAGGGCCTTCCAAGGCAGTCGGCTATTCAGGCGTACCAGTAGCTGGGAGAAGAGAATGGAAGGCAAGGAAGGCTCAAGACCCTGGCGCCACCGCATCAGCATCTGGAGAGTAATTCTAAAGCACCTGGGTCCAGAGGCACTCAAGTTCCAGTCTGGTCTGATCTTAGGGTTGGGAGACACTCCCAACCCATGAGCAGGCCCAGGTCAAAACCAAGTCTGGTTTATCTCCACTTCAGGCTAACACAATCTGGTCTACACAGGCATCTAAATGCTAAAGAAACATATGTCTGGTGACAAGTGTCACCACAGCCCTGGGGTGAAGCATTAGCTAACAGGCAGCCCCGTAGCAGCATCCATTCACCATACCCATCCTGAGAGTCAGGCTCCAGAGCAGCGAGGGCTGCACAGAGAGACTAACTGACCACCTTATAGTCCAGGAAGCTGTGAGGGCTCCATGAAGAGCAGAACAAACAGTACCAGCCCTGGGCAGCCCTCAATGCTCAGACCACTCACACTCATCATAGAAGCCGTAGATTCGGTTGATGCTGGCGCACTCGTGGTTCCCTCGGAGAAGGAAGAAATTCTCAGGGTACTTGATCTTATAGGCCAGCAGCAGGCAGATGGTCTCCAAAGACTGCTTGCCCCGGTCCACATAGTCCCCCAAGAAGAGGTAGTTGCTCTCTGGAGGGAAGCCACCATACTCAAACAGCCTCAGAAGGTCGTAATACTGGCCATGGATATCACCTGTGACCAGGGCATCTGGTAAGCTAGGTGTAAAGTGGAAACTTGAACCCAGGGCCAGGAATGGGCTCGAGGGAGGAGGGATCCAGGAATTTTGGGAACAGGGGTGATGCCAATTTCAGGAAGCCAAAGATGCCTGGGCAGAGGCTCACCACAGATCTTGAGCGGGGCTTCCAGCTCCAGAAGAATGGGCTGGCTCAGGAAAATCTCCCGGGATTTGAGGCACAGACCACGGATCTCGTTCTCTGTCAGCTGTACATTCTTTCCAGGCCGCGAGCCCTGCACTGGGGGAGGGGTGGGATGTTACCCTGGTCCCTGGCAGGTGATAGGGGTGGTCCCACGGGCCCCTCTCAGGACTACTGGGCCCTTCCTTGCCCAGGGGCAGTTTTGCTGAGCCTCCCAAACCCTCCATCTTGAGCCACCTAAGACAAGACCCCAACTACCCTGGGGGCCCACCAAAAGGGGGGCTGTGAGTAGAGGCCTGTCACCCAAAACCTCAACAGCGCAGGACCCCTTCTCGGCGAGGCTTTACAGGTTTCTCACCTCAAGAGCCCAGGTCACCCGGCACCCCCAGCCCAGGAGGGAGTTGCTCCGCCTGCCAGAGCGCGCCCCAAACCTCTCCCGGTGGGGGAGCTGTAACTATGGGACCTTGCGGCCCGTCCCCGCCCAGTCGAAGCTGGGCC
>NW_022900939.1:21499281-21511559 GCF_012274545.1 Fukomys damarensis | reverse complement strand
CTCTACTGGACAGGAAGCGCAGTAGCCGCGGAGGGCCGGGGGCGGGGCCTTGATAGACGGGCGTGGCTGTGCTGTTAGGGGCGGAACCTGCTGAGGGATGGTGGTGGGCGGGGTCTTTCGGGGCGGGGCTCGAAGGGCAGGATTTGGGTCTGGCTCCACCCCTGAACAATTACCCAGCCCTGCTCAGAGGATTTGTGGCCGGAAGTACTGGGAAGTTGTTTTTCTCTTTCAAAAGGCTGAACAGTTCTTCCCACCCCTTCCCGGACATTCAGAAAGAGACCCGTCACCTGGGTTTCCGTGGCTTCCCAGGTAGCTGGCCAAAACTTAGGATATCTGCCACTGAACTCCTAGTATATCTTGGTTCACGTTGCCTGCTCAGTTATTTTTTAAAATATCAGTTCCAGACGGGAATGGCGACGCATGCTTGTAATCCCAGCATTCAGGAGAATGAGACAGGGAGATTGCTGTGAGTTCGAGGCCACCCTGGATTACCCAGTGAGACTGTCTCAAAACAACAACAAGAAGTAAATAAGTAAAATATAAATTCTGTAGTTACCTTTTCAGTACCGTGGTAATATGGCATTGTGTGCAAGTTAAAGGTGTCCCCTGGGTGCTGGGCATGGTTCTGCGCTCCTGTAATCCCAGCACTTGGGAGACTGAGGCCTGAGGATTGTTGCAAGTTTGAGGCCAGTCTGATCACAGAACCAAACCCTGTCAAAAAAAAAAAAAAAAAAAAAGGGCGAGCATTAAACCACAAGTTTTATTGGAACCCTGAGTTGATTGTTTTATGTGTGAGTCAACTCAAACCTTTAAGTGGACTGGTCTCTACCTCTGACAAGCTGGGGCCCCATCACACCCAGCACAGGGGAAGGAGGGAGGAGCCTGTGGCTCTGGGGCATTGGGGTAGGCCGGAAGAGCCTCTGAGAGGAAGGGGTGACCCCCACACACACTTGGGAGGGGCCCCCAGTGGGTTGCTGAAGCTGAGTCTAAAGAGGAAGTGAGAGGAGGTGAGGTGCGGCAGGGAGGTAAGCCAAACTGGTGGGGACAGGGGCTGGGCCTGGCCATTCTGTCCCTTCAGGGACCAGCCCACTCCTCAATAAGAAAGAGCTCATAGGAGGCTGGGTGAGATGCCCTGAAAACTAATCTCTCTGACTCTGCAGCCAGGCTTGAGGGCCTGGAGCTGGCTGGCTGGGAACTCCGGCCCCAACTTGGTCAGGAGCTTCCCTCACACTGGCTCTCCCTGCACCTTGCAGTGTGGCATCAGGGGTCTGGGGCGCCATGGCCCAGGCCCTGGGGGAGGACCTGGTACAGACTTCCGAGCCTCAAGATGACTCCAGCTCTCTGGGGTCTGACTCAGAGCTGAGTGGGCCTGGTCCATATCGCCAGGCAGACCGCTATGGCTTCATTGGAGGCAGCTCAGTGGAGCCAGGGTAAGTGGGGCAGAATTGGTGGGGGTGGGGGTTCAGGGACAGGATGGAGACCGAGGGCTGAATTCTGGAGTGAGGCCCAACTGAGAGGGTCTGAGGAGGATCTGGCTGTCAGGACCCAGTCAGAGACTCATCTAGTACCACCCCCTCAACGTTACAAGTGGAACTCCAAGGTGGGAGGGTGGTGTGGAAAAGGCTTCTGGATGTCTCTTTTATGCCAGCCTCCAAGAATTTTCATCCATCTCTGGAGCTGAACATCTTTCCTCTTTAACTTCTGGCCTGGGAATCTCAGGTCCAAATAGTAGAAACTACGCCTCTTCCCTTTCCCTTCCCAAATGTACAAACAGGAAAAAAAAGTCCAAAGACAGACAGAAACTTGCTCCAGGTCACACAGCAGATCAGAGACAGAAGCAGACTTCTGGCTTCCAGTCCAGGACTGTGTCCAACAAGCTTTCCCTAACTGGGTGACAGGCAGCTGGCCCCTCTCCCAACAGAAACCTACTCACCCAGGCTCCCCTGCTTCTGCTTATATTGTAGCCACATCCTTTCCCGTCCCTGTGACAGCCATTGGCAGCTCTGGGTCACAGGTCACCCCCCCGAACTCCCCAGAGATCTTCAGGGCCAGATGCTGGGTTCACTTGGGTAACCCAGAGGGAGCAGGTGTGAGTTGTAAGAAGCAGCTGCCAACATCAGAATAACTGCCACATGCCCCCAGGCCAGGTCAGCCCCCTGCAGACCTCATCCGACAGCGGGAAATGAAGTGGGTGGAGATGACCTCACACTGGGAGAAAACCATGTCCCGACGGTACAAGAAGGTGAGGGGAGAGTGGATCTGTCCAGGCCCCTCTGGCTCCTTCCCCTCTTCTTCCTTCCATGCCGTGGCAAAATTTACCCATGCTATGACCCAGTACCTCCTGCTGACACCTGGCTGAGGGGACGTTTTGTGTGGGGCCTGCCAGCAGGAGCAAATAGGTTGCTTAATGGAGCCCCTTGGCCTTGCCCACAGGTAAAGATCCAGTGCCGGAAGGGCATCCCCTCAGCACTTCGGGCTCGCTGCTGGCCCCTGCTGTGTGGGGCTCAGGTGTGTCAGAAGAATAGCCCTGGCACCTATCAGGTGAGGGAGTTGGCAAGAGTCCCACTTCTGCTGCTGAGTTCCTTGCTACCCAGAGCCCACCCCTACTTGTCTTCCTACCCACAGGAGCTGGCAGAAGCCCCAGGAGACCCACAGTGGATGGAGACTATTGGCAGGGACCTGCACCGCCAGTTCCCTCTACATGAGATGTTTGTGTCACCTCAGGGTCATGGGTACGAGGCCAGCGATGCCCCAGAACCCCAGGACCCCACTGCCTAGATGCTTCTGTCTAGCTTCCCCCACTCTAGCTTTATATCTTCGCATTTCAGGGGACCCAGCAAGGGCAAGGGGGGAGGCTGCAGCTTGGGCAGAGGCCACAGAGGGTGGGGAAGGGATGCCTGGAGGGCTAACACCTAATGGGGTCTTCTGGCACAGGCAGCAGGGGCTCCTCCAGGTACTGAAGGCCTACACCCTGTATCGGCCAGAACAGGGCTACTGCCAGGCCCAGGGCCCTGTGGCAGCTGTGCTACTCATGCACCTGCCCCCAGAGGTGAGTGAATTCCATCCTAACCCTCCATTCCTAGTGACCTTGACCCCAGTGATCCTGAGCTCTGAACCCATGAGACCCCCCTACCCTACCCCAGACTTAGGAACTCCAGCTTCAGGAATCTGGGATCCTTTGCTCCTAGACCCTGGCCAGTGACTCAGGGCCTTTGACCACTAACTTCAGTGGCCTTCAAGTCTAATGATGTTGATTCCAAGAATTTGGAACCCCTTACCCCAATGATCTAGGAGTCTGATGTTTTCACTTTGGCCTCGTGACTCCTGACTCTGAATCCTGTGACTGTGAGCTCTGACCCTAGTGATCCCAGAAATCCAGGACTGGAACTTTGGGACCCTTCCCCAACCCTCGCTCAGTGATCTGTGACCAGCCCTGTGACCCTCAAAGCTAATACCCTGAGCCTTGTGACTTTCAACCCCTGAAGCTATTGGTAGACCTTAGCTGTAGAAGAGGAAGAGCTTTGGTGAGAGCCTCCCAGGCATTGAGCAGGGTAGGAATGGCTTTGAGTGCAGGCTCCTGATGTTGCCCCTGTACCCCTTTCCCATCCTGCCACCCCTCCATGGTTCCTTCCTTGGTGGGTACTCACAGGCATATGTCCTCCTCAGGAGGCCTTCTGGTGCTTGGTACAGATCTGTGAGGTCTACCTCCCCGGCTACTATGGGCCCCACATGGTAAGAGCCTGAGAGGCACAGGAAGTGTGGGGTCTTGGGGGCTGAGGGGGGCAGAAGCCTGGGGTTTGGGAGAGGAGGTGCTGGGTAGCAACAGCCAGCCAGGCTGATGGACATGGCCACAGGAGGCTGTGCAGCTGGACGCCGAGGTGTTCATGGCCCTGCTGCGGCGGCTGCTCCCACGTGTTCACAAGCACCTGCAGCAGGTGGGCGTCGGGCCCCTGCTCTACCTCCCTGAGTGGTTCCTGTGCCTCTTCGCCCGTTCCCTGCCATTCCCTACAGTGCTGCGCATCTGGGATGCCTTTCTCAGTGAGGGTGAGTGGGGTGCTCCTGTGGCTCGTGCCTGGAGCCTTGGGATGTCCTGGGGAGCCAGCTAACCAGCTCTGAGTTTGCCGTGCTCAGGAACTGCCACTCCCAGTCCTTCTGGGGCCTGCGTGTGGTTCTGGAGAAAACAGTCATGAGTGTGATGCCCTCACCTCCCAACAAGGAAGGCCAGGCATGGCCCTGGGCAGGACTAGGGTGGGGCCAGGTGGCTTCCCTGGGAGATCAAGGGTAGAAATTGGGAGATCACAGCACATGGAGTCAGGGCTCAGCCAAGCTAGAAAGTGCTCCTCAGAGCTGCAAGCACTTGGCTGTGCACCCCAGGCACCAGGCCTGGGTGGCTCTGGCAACCAGAAATACCTGAGTGTGAGACCTTCAGTCTGGTGGAGGTGGGGATGGGAGGCGGTGGTACAAATTAACAAGATATTTATAGAATGTCATATGTACCATGAAGAAAATAACATGAGAGGTGATGGAGAGTGTCAGGAGAGCAGCAGGAGGTAATTTCTGTTTTTAAAGATGTTTCGGGGGGTGGGGATATAGCTCAGTGGCACAGTGCCTGCCTGGCAATCTCGAGGCCCTGAGTTCGATTCCTGGTACCTAAAAGAAAAGATGTTTCTCAGGGGTGACTCAGTGGTAGAGCAAGAGCACTTACGTAGCAGTCACTAAATCCTATGTTCCATCCCCAGCACACACACACACACACACACACACACACACACACACACACACACACACACACACACACACACACACACACACACAGAGACAGCGACAGAGAGAAATAAGAGAAAGTCAGAGAGACATTTAGGGCTAGTGGTAGATTACTTGCCTCACATTCAGGAGGCCCTGGGTTCTACCTCTGGTACTGAAAAAAAAAGATGCCCTGGATGCTCTATGAAGGAAAGTACTTACAGGGGCACAGGTGGAAGCCACTGTTGGCAGGGCCCAGACTCCAGATGATGCAAGGGAATGGGCCAGGAGAAGTAAAGTCAGAGAGGAGAGTGCCCGGCGACAGAGCAGGAGGCACATCAAGGCAGAGCTGAGCTGAACTCTGGGTCTTTGGGACTCTTCCTTGATACACCCTGACCATCAGTAACCCCTTTGCTTTCTGTTCTTGATGTGATACCCAAAGGGTGCACCTAAAAATACTATAAATTAATTAGTATATCTATTGAGCACCTGCTATGTGCCCAGCCAGCTTTAGGCCCTCCACACAGCAGGAGTACTACTTGCTGGCTTAGAGCTCTGGCTGTGGTGTCCCAAGTCACCATCCATGTATCTGTCACATCCCCTCCAGCCTCATACCTCCAAGGCCATACTGATTGTGGGGCTGAGCCAGTCCCTGCCTCCTCCACCTAAGGACATGTATTTCCTAGACTCTTTTAATAGCAGTGATGACATTAGCAGTGGTGATTGTTCCTTCAGAGGTCACAGTTGTCACCAAGTCTCACTGGCCTCTTGGCAGCTCTTCTCAGAAGATCAGAAACTGCCAAGAAGGGACTGTGAGGCTCCAGGACTGGTCTAAGGTCACTCACTCTGTGTATGTGTGTGTGCGCATGTGTGCGTGCATGCACATGAGCACTATGCTGTGGTTTACAGGTGAAAAAAGTTCCGCCTAGAATCTTTTTAGAATCAGAGGGTTACAGATCCAAACTGGGTGCCTTGACAGGTACCCGCTCAGCCTTTCCTCATTCCTCCTGGGAAATGAGGGGCCTGAGGTCCAGAGAAAGCTCAGTATGAGGGTGACAGTAGCCTCTGGCTCCTGGCAGCCTGCTTTGTCTGGAAGTGTCTGGGGCTCCTGAGGTGAATTTGGCCAATGCAGGCATCTGTACCCCCAGAGTGCAGCCTCCCTCAGACATTACTCCTGGCCTGAGTTGTGAGGGGGGCAGGAGGTAGAAGGAGTGTGGCTGATGGCAGGATCAGGTGCAGAGGTAGAGGCACAGAGATGGCCTCCAGTGAATGAGCCCTGCCCTACCCCTGGCCTGCAGGTGTCAAGGTGCTGTTTCGTGTGGGGCTGATCCTGGTGCGCCTGGCCTTGGGCACTGCAGAGCAGCGCATGGCTTGTCCAGGGCTCCTAGAGACACTCGGTGCCCTTCGAGCTATCCCCCCTGCCCAGCTGCAGGAAGAAGTCTTCATGTCCCAGGTAGGTGCCACCTCCTTGCTCCCCTCAATGGCCCAACCCCTGTTGCATAGCAGGGGAAACTGAGTCACATATCAGGGAAGCCAAAATGAGAACCAGACTCAGTTCCTGCTGTCTGAGCTGCAGTGAATGTGAAAACCCCAGAGCTCAGCAAGCTTTCTGTGGCTCCCACAGCAACGCTGTCTGCAAGTCCCTCAGCCCTCAGCCACTTCCTGGGGCTGTGTACTGCCTGCCCTGTGGGGACCTCTGGGTTTCCTGCCCCAACTCCAGTCCAGGAAAACTCAATACCAACTGCTTCCCACAGGTGCACAGCGTGGCCCTGTCAGAGCAGGACCTGCAGCGAGAGATCAGGATCCAGATGGCCCGGCTGCCCAAGTCATCGCCTGGGCCACCGCCTCAGCCTCAGGCCCGCCTCCCGGGGGCACAAGCCATCTTTGAGGCCCAGCAGCTAGCAGGGGCTCAAGGAGGTGCCAAGCCTGAGGTACCCCGAATTGTGGTACAGCCCCCAGAAGAGCCCAGGCCACCACGGCGCAAACCCCAGACCCGAGGCAAGACTTTCCATGGCCTCCTGACTCGAGCCCGAGGACCCCCCATCGAGGGAACCCCCAGACCCCATCGAGGCTCTTTCCTGGACACCCGTTTCTGAGGGTACTGTGGACTCAAGCACCTGAGTGGCTGATGCCAGCCCACAAATGGGCACTGCACTTTATTGCTGGGATTTGGTGACTTGCCTCTGTTCCCAGCAAGGACCACACGACGGGGAAGGAGACATCCCCCACTTTACACACTGTGTCAGGCACAAGGGAGGTCACAGAGTCAGGGCTTGTGGGAACTCAGACAGGCCACCACCAGCTGTCTGGTAGCAGTATTAAAGCCAGCAATGAAGGGGTATGGAGGCTGTTGGCTGGGCTGAGGGACCCCAGGCTGCTGAACGTTCTGGAATAAAGTGACTGAATAGTTGCTTGAATGGAATTGGATCAAATGCCTTCTCCCCCACCAACCCCCGGACAGGCTTTCCCTTCCCCTCCAGTGCTTCAATCTCCTGGGCCAACCCTGGTCCTGTCCTGGGACACATGGACGCTGCTCATTGGCTGCTGGGGAAAGTGTTTACAAGCAAGAGGAACCAGCTGGTAACCCCTTGTGGGCAGGTAAGGCTTTGTACCTTGGGGAAGAGGGCTTCCCGGGGAGGCTGGGCCCAGGATTGAGGCTTTTGCCCCTACTCTGCCCCCCTTTGCCCTTCCCCCAGGCTGGTCAGTAATCCCTGGGGTGGGAAGGCTCTAACTCAATTTATTCTTCCCACCATGCTCCTGGTCCCATCTGCCAAAGGGAGCCAGGCAAGAACAAAGGCCTAGTGTGCTCAGGACAAAGGAGAAAGGCCCTGCCAGCCCTTGTCCCTCTCTAAGCCCTGGTGCACCCCCTCGGGACCGCCGCCATGGAAACTCCCTCTCACACTCACTAATTGCCCCCATGGGTGCCTAGGGTGCCTGGGACATGAGCCATTGTCAAGACAACAGGGCTGGTTCTGAGGCAGGCATGTGTCCCCACAGTGCCCATTCCCAGTTGCCCTGACTCCCTATAGCTCCCCGGCCCGCTACAGGTGTGGAACAGGCAGAGTACCAGGAGCAAGCATCTGGAGGCCTGTGCTTCTGTGGGGGATCACAAGGTAGAGTGTTCAGTGTGCCTGTTGCCACGGCTGAGATGAGACATTATCATGGCCCCTGACAGAGCCTGGATCAAGGGTGGACAGACTTGCCCAAGGTTACCCCTGTCCCTACCCTGTAGCACATTAGATGACCCCCATCTCCCTCTGGACCCTCACTTTGGCCTGCCCTCCTAGAGGGGTATTCTCTCCTGGTCCATCCCAACCCCCAACCCTGCCAGCTGGGATCCTGTGAGTTAAGACCTAGAAGATTTCCAGGGTCCTCCCCACCCACTGGGACACCTGAAGCTCAATAATAATCCTCTCACCTGAAATTCATTTTGTGAATGAATTTTGTGCCTTTCTCAGACAGACAGCTTCATCTCTCCGCAGGTGGCCTGGTAGCCTTCCTAGAAAAAAGGAGGCTAGGAACAGTTAAGACGGCAGCCCAAGGCCACAGTGAGAGACAGAGTGGGCTGAGAGGCAGAGCTCTGTACCCTCTAGACCTTTTGGCTCTGCAGGGCATCCAAAAGGGACATCTCAGGCACTGCAGTAAGTAGGACAGAATCCATATTGCTTCCTGCCCTCCACAATTTGGCCCTTCTGGGAGATCAGGGGAACAAGGATACCACAGCTTCAGCCCTGGGCCTTTCCATCATGAGCTGGATAGGGTGGTGTAGCCGTAGATCATGCTGGATACAAACCCTAGGAGAAGTGGTCTGCAGCTCTTGTGGAGTCACTGGACTCTTACTCAGGGCAGTATTTTCTGGGGCATCCTTTTGTCCTTCTGCAGGTCCTATTATCAGTCATTCCCTTGGAAGCTGAACTGAGAGACCAGGACAGGAGACAACTAGCTCCCTCTGTGTGTACACACTTCTATGCATACCTTCTCAAGGGCCCTTCTCCACAGGCTTTGCTAGCCTTAGTAGCAAAACCTTTACACTAGTTAGGGAAAGATGCTCTCCCTCCAGGAAGCACACAGCTCTGCTAGAGTGCACAGTATAGCCTTGTGGGAGCTGCTACTCAGCCAGGTACCTCTGTGCAGTAAGCAACCTGCACAACCATATTCAGCAAACCCAGCAGCTCCCTATAAACCTGCTTGGAAAGGGGTTCAGAGGAGGGAAGCAATACATCTAAGAGTAGTCATTGTATGGGTACTGAAGCTGGGACAGCACCTGTAAATGCTACCCTGCATCAGTCCAGGGGATAATTGAGGGGGGCACATAAAGGAACAGACAGGCAAACACAAGCCCACTTGGATCACCTTGTACATGAGAGATGGTGGTGACTTTCAGAGGCCAACCTTGGACACCTGGTGAAGCTGGACAGGAAGGGCTCTCTCACCCTCCCTGGGCCTCAGCTTTCTCCACAGATAATGGCGTGAGAAGGACTTCCAGCCCAGCCTCTCATGCCACCTCCCCACCAATGTTATGCCTGTTGTTCAGTTTAGCTGGGCAGCAGCAGAAGCAATCTCAATTTGCCCCACCTATATTTGGCCCAGCTAAGCCCTGCCCGCCTGCCCCAAGACCCAGTGCCCTGGGCAGGACTGCAGTCGCCCAGCCCTCATTGTCCTCCTTTTCCTTGTTAAACAAAAACTTTTGAAATAAAATGATCTCCAGAAAAAAAAAAGGCTTTCTCGAGGCATTATGGGTGCTATCCTGAACAAAGACAGATGCTAGAGCAAGTCCTAAGGTTACCAGCAAGAAAGCTAGGTTGCAGGTGGAAAGTGTCCACCGCATGTAAAAAGCCAGAGTATTTTATAATGACAATTTGAGGGGAAGGAAAGCATGAATCCTTTCCATTGACTCTCACGGGCTATGGATAAAAGGGGTGGGACAGGAGGCAATCTGTGAGGAGCACCATTGATTGGCTGGGGTAGTAAAACTTCCATGGCACTTCCTGATCCAACTCCTAGAGCTCTAAGGCAAAATTTCAACCCATACTTAGGAACACAGAACAGTTTTTTGTTGGCTTGGCCGGAAGCTGTTAACAGATTAATTTCTCTTCCCCTCTACTCTCCCGTCTTTGTAATTAAATTTAGGACGTCTCAGAACCACCCCCCTTCACTTCAGCTTTATTGTACCTGTCAAACAAAAATTTCAAAAGTGAGGTAGTCATCCAGGTTGTCCTCCCAAAATGTTTGTCTATCAGCATAAAATTTAGATGAAAAACTTACTTTGCCTTGCATTTTTGTCCAGTTGTTTTGAACTAATTTGCAAGTGTGCTGCTCATTGTTTATGTTTAAGAATTAAAAATAGCAAAGTGAATAGCAAATGGTGTATTGGTGAGGTAAGTACATGGTTTCCACCACAGTCATAACTTCCCTGGGCCAGGAGACACTCATCAGGTCAGAGAAACAAGTGCTTGCCAGTCATCAGAAAATCAATGGCCACTGGGGCTGTCATGCAGAAATCCAGTCACTCGGAGGTCAGATTTTAAAGATGTGTCCTCCTGTGAGTCATACAGGATGGGTCCATAGAACCTGGAATCTGTGGAATTCTGTAGATTGTCACCTTCTAATCAGACATGGCCCAGGGCACCTTTGGATACCATAACAATGGTGGCCGAGATTTTCTGCAAAGACAATATCTGAATTTTGAATCGTAGGCCCCACTGATGGTCCAGAACACATCACAACCCCACCAACATACTCAGAAACTCAATGGGCTGTGCAGCCATACTGAATAGTGCAGCCAACCAGCTGAAAGGTCCTTCCCCAGAACACTGCAGAGCAGTGTAGACTCTGATACTATTGGCCATAAGTCTATTCCTCAATGCATTAAATTTTCAGGGTGGTAGTAGGGCTTCCAGAAAAAATCGAAAGCACACGTGGATAATCCATGGCATCAGGACCCTCTGGCCCAAAAGGACTCTCCTCAACCAAGACTCAAGGGGGCTACCAGAATTTTTCTCATTATCCACAAGGCAAACACCAGTGCACTGATACCCAGCCACGGTGGGTGGCAGGGGTGCAGTGCCATAATGTTCTCTGTACCTATATGCACACATTCTGCCTCTTCTGCCAATTGTGCGAATGCAAACAAATCACACAACTTCTCTGAGCCTCACTGTTCTCTGGGTGAAGGCAGAGAATCATAACTCCTACCTCAAAATGTTAAGGATTAACACGCCACACATGCAGTCCTTGTGCACTGCCTGACAAGGTCAAGAAATGTTGCTGATGGGAGGGTATGATGATGCAAACCGGTAATCCCAGTACTTGGGAGGGCGAGGTAGGACAATTGCTGCAAGTTCAAGGCCACCCAGAGCTACAGAGCCAGGCACCCTTGCCCAGCTAAACCTGTGCTACATATACAAGGTTATCCCCACTTGAAGATGAGAACATGGAATCCCCAGAGGCTGCTTAGCCCGCTAAATGTCAAAGCTCATGCTCTTTGGATGACATCCATGGTTCACCCCAATCGCAGGCCACACAGGCAACAAGGTGGCAGATTGTCTGGGGGTGGCTGCATTTTGTGCCAGGAGGCTGGGCAGTGACAGGGGGAGGAGTTTGGTGGGAGAATGTGACTGGGCTGGGGGGTCCTGGAGAAAGCAGTTCCTCACCTTGGAGTCCTCCAGAGGTAGACAGAGGTGGATCTGCATAGGCTGCTGTGTATGAAGTGGCAGGAAGTGTAAAAAAAGCTGCCAGGCCCCACAACACCCTGCCCCCCTCCCAGGAGGCTCTTGGAGATGTGGTGGTGGTGGTGTCTGAGGGTGGGGTGTCAGGTGAAGGAATTGTAAGGACAGGACAGCCTGCCTGTGCTGCTCAGCTCTACAGGATGGGGAATAGCCCCACTTAAGGAAGAAAGAAAGAAAGTGAGCTTCGCTTCAGGACGGAAAGAGAGGTGCCCAGGTCTTGCAGCCAGAGTTGGACTTGGAATCCACTGGTGTGATACACTAAAGCAGATGGTGTGAGCCTTGTATCGGGGTGGGGGGCGCCTGAGTGCGTGTGTGTCCTGGGGACACTGTGTGGGGGTGCAATTGTTTGTAGTAGCCCTCCTTGGGGCTGGCTGATGGTCAGAGATCTTATAGACACCTCAGCCCCTTTGCCCACCGGCACCCTTCCTTCTAGGGCTGTGCAGAGATCCTGGACAACAGTGCTTTTGGGGCAGTCTGCGTGCAGCAGGGTCAGGCGCTCCTGGCTGAACAGTAGCTGCAGGGCTGGGTGTGCAGGGAGCTCAGAATGCAGTTTAAAGGACCTTGCCCCGCCATTCTGCCGCCCCACCCCTGGGGAGGCTCTAGTACCAGGCTCTGCCTGTGCCTTCTCTCCCCGAGCCCGGGCCCTTGCCTTCTTCCCATCTGTTTTTCCATCTCTTTTCCGTTACAGGGGCTCTCTCTCTCGGACAGTCCCTGTCCCTTCTCTGCTCGCCCTCTGTCAGGACTTTGTGTTTCCGCGGATTCCTGCCGACTAGGACCAGAAGACTGTCTCTCCGTAGCCCGCTCCAC
>NW_022900939.1:21494243-21498891 GCF_012274545.1 Fukomys damarensis | reverse complement strand
GGGGCGGCGGGACTGGGACCCTGAGCCCCCGCCCCTCCCCACCAGCGGGACCCTCCACTAACCCAGCGCACTCTCGCACTCTCGCACTCTGGGGACACTGGGCGCCTTCTGCTGGAGGGGCTGCGCCAGGGCAACTAGGGATGGGGAGCTCAGGGCTGCAGGATGCTTACGGTTCCTGAGGCAGAAATCTCTCCTTCTCCTGAGGGGGTGGGGGTGGAAAGCCTTGGTCATTTCCCAGCTGGGACAGGATTGAGGAGGAGGTGGAGTGTGTCTCCAGTCCCAAAGTCTTAGGGGCTGGAAGGTGGGCAAGGGACCTGGCTGGCCCTGACTCCCGGCTTTGTTTCTCTGTCTCAGACTTTCCACCTGCAAGATGGTGAGTCTCCTGTGGTCCCTCCACTAAAGGTCCAAGTCCCTGGGCAAAGGGAGGGCCCAGAAGGCAATGACTGGCATCCAGGGGCTTAACCCTGTGTGTGGAAGGCTCAGAGCTGTAACTAGCCCCAACCCCTTGATCCCAGTCTATGTGCCACATCCTCCTCTGTCCCCATCAACCCTGGGAAATGGGCACCATCAGCCCCTTGACAGTCATTCCACACTTGTTGAGCACCAGCCGTGCACCCAGCACCATTCTATGCTTGGGGACACACAGTGAGTCCACAGTCCTGGCCATCAGGAAACTCTCCTGCTAAGAGGGAGTACTGAGGCCCAGACCTCTTAGGTCCACCAAGTGGTTCTCCAAATCCCTGGCCTCACAGGCACCCCAAGAATGGGACAGAACAGGCACCAGACACTCTCCAGGCCCCACCCGTGTCACATTGAGGCACCCAGTGGTCCCATGTGGGAGTAAGCCAGCCTCTGAGAGGGCAGGAGTATAGGATTTCCTGCAGTGCCAGGACTCCAGGCACCTAGAAGGAAGGCACCAGCCTTCTCCTCCAATGCCTCAACCAGGGCTGGTGCACGGCGGGTCTTCAGTGCCTACCTGAGGATAATTAAAGACATTCACTTACAAACTTAGGTGGCAGCAAACTCCGTGTTGGCAGATGGGTCACTGAACCCAGAGACAAATGAATGCCTGTAAGTGGTTGCTAGGCTCCTTTGTCACTTCTTCAGTAAGCAAACATTTATGGAGGAGTTACTGTATGTTAGACGCCGTTTGGAGTCCTGGGCTTGCCTCCATGAACAAAACAGAGAAAAAGCTCTGCCGCTGTGAACCAAGCTAGGGGAGACCTTGTGCAGGATGGTAATCACTGATCCAGCCAGCAGGCCTTTGGTTCCTGCTCTCCTACTCCAGGGACCACACATAACAGTTTACAAAGCACTCCTTCCACATTTTCCCCGGGCCTTCACCCTCAGCCGGATTCCTTCCCGTCCTGGGCCCTTGAACATTACCCATGCCAGGGTAGGAGCTCATTGTTGGGTGACTTAATGTACTACCCTGCCCACATCTTACTCCTGCCCATCTCAGCTCTCTCTGGATCCACTGGGTCCCGAGTGGGACTGCCCCCTGGGATCCAAGGACCTGGATGGAGAGGAGGGCCCATGGAGAGGGGGCTCTGGCCTGCCCCCCATCAGCTGCTTCCCTGGCTCCTGGTACCAGGATGTGGGCCTGGACTGCAAGGGCTCCCCTGAGGGGGCTGAGGCCCGGGCCTGGACTGCCTACTACTACAGCCTCCTGCAGAGCTGTCTGCAGCAAGCTGGGCTTCCAGAGACTCAGGACCGAAGCCAGGTCCCCCACACAGGTGCTTAAGGGCTCCACGGAATGGGGTATCCCTGGGGGGCAGGGATGGGTCCTCAGTCCAGTTGTTCCCCATCCTTGCTGAGGTTGGTCCCTTCCCCTGGCCCTGGTTCCATCTGAAGACAGAGAGGCAAAGGACATTTTGGCACCAATGAAGTCAGAGGTCAGGGCTCTCCACTCCCCCTGACCCCCACTCTGCCTTGGAGTTTGCACACTATGTTCTGTGAAGCCAAAGCTTCTAAAGAAATATCTTAGGAGAGGCTGAGGAGGCAACTGAACACTGTGACCCAAAAATTCCTCTCTTACTTTATCTGTTTATTGTGTAGCCACAAATGATTTTGTGTGGACAGTGGGTTTGCACCTAGAATATATGAAAAGCAGAGACTTGCTTCCACAGTACAGACTGGGAAACAAGCTCACAGAAAGTGGCCCTTCCAAGGTCACAGAGAATTCAGACCTCAGGCTAGACCCAGGTCTCCATCACTCAGCCTGAAGTGTCCTCTGGACCAGCTGCAGAGAAAGGGAGCCAGCTTCATGGGGCTAAGAAGGCTGACAGCTCCCCGTCTCCTGTACTCTTTCATCCGATCCATGAGAAGGACCTGGGGGCCCAATGGTGGCAGGGGTTGGTTGGAGGTCATGGGCAGAGAAGCAGCAAGGGGAGCCCCTGGTGAGTTTGGCAATGTCTCTTCCCTCGAGGTTGCCCTGGTGCCGAGGTGACCTTGTGCATTCTGGGATCACCCAGCACCTTTCTGTCTGTGCTGCTGGAGGGTGGGGTCCAGAGCCCCGGTGAGTGTGTGCACAAGTTTCTTACCCTGTCACAGAAAGGGCAGCCCCGCCCTGGCCCAGCCACATCCCAAAATACCCACCAGCCTTGGCAACTGCCTGCATTCCATGGGACCAGCTGCCACACTCTGAGTAGGGGTGGGTTCTGGGAAGAACTCTCTCCCCCACGGCACAAGGGCCGGGCTGGAAGTGTTGGGCGTTGGGGACATAAGCCTTCCCTGGCCAGCCACCTGCCCCCCTCTGCCTACAGGAAACATGCTCCTCTGCCTGTCCCCTGCTTGGCTGACGAAGGTGCCAGCACCAGGGCAGTTGGGTGAGGCGGCCCTGCTGGTCTCCAAGGCTGTGAGCTTTCACCCAGGGGGCCTGACATTCCTGGATGACTTTGTGCCCCCACGACGTGCTACCTACTTCCTGGCGGGCCTGGGGCTGGGCCCTGGCCGGGGCCGGGAGGCAGCGGAGCTGGCCCGAAACCTGACTTGCCCTACAGGAGCCTCAGCGGAGCTGGCCCGGCTGCTGGAGGACCGGCTGCTGATGAGGCAGCTGCTGTCGCAGCAGGGCCAAGTGGCCATACCAGCTACTCTGGCTTTCACCTACAAGCCTCCAGGGCTACTGCGGGGAGGGGATGCCAGCCCGGGACTACGGCTGGTGGAGCTGAGTGGCAAAGAGGGCCAGGAAACACTGGTGAAAGAGGAAGTAGGGGCCTTTCTGCATTCCGAGGCTCTAGGTGATGCCCTGCAGGTAACAGGTCCCTGCCCACCCTGAGGTCTATGCAAATGTCAGCAGGAGGGGACCCCTGATTGGTTCCCAAGTCCTGATGGGAAGCTGTCCCCAACTTTTAGCCTTGCCACTGCCCCAGAGATGGGGGAATGCCCTGCCCCTCTTAGTTCAGTTTACTCTTTGGCATAGTGGCATGAACATCTCACCTTGTAGGTTCATGAGGTAGTGTCAAGGAGGCCCTTTTCCCCTTCCTGCTGTAGGTGGTGGTGAAACTCAGTGGCTGGCGCTGGAGGGGACGGCAGGCTTTGAGTCTGCACCCACGAGTGGAGCTGGGTGCTGTGGTAGACACAGTGCTGGCATTGCTGGAGAAGCTGGAGGAAGAGGAGAGTGTCCTGGTGGAGGCCATGTGTCCACCTGCCCAGTTGCCCTTCCCAGGTGAGAGCCACCTGTGCCAGCTAGGGTGGGAGTATGGCATAGCCTCCTGGACTCTCAGCTGGATTTAGACCTCCCCATCTTCACCCAGGAAGTCCCTCACCCAGCCCTGAGATGGCTGTGCGTATCTGTGCTGTGGTGTGTCGCACTCAGGGTGACAGGCCCTTACTGAGCAAGGTAAGCAAGGCCCAGATCCAGGTAACCCTGCCCCTCGCACCCAAGCCCAGCCACTGATCTGATGAGGGCCCTGCCCAGTCCCTGGGTAGATAGGACAACATCTTTGGGGGATTTTGGTTACCAGTGGAGAGCCTCCTGGGTCTGACACTTAACTCTCTTGAGCCCCTCCTGCAACAGAGCCCCTGCCCCTGTATTTAGCCCCATGCTGGGTACGAGGGTCCAAGGGGCTGTTTTCTAAGAGAGCTCCTGTCCACAGAAGAGGCTGACCCAGGGATTCTTATAAACCTCCCAGCCTGGAGCTCTGATGTGTGTGTGTTGGGGGGGTACTCCAAACTGGAGACTCACAGCTTGGGGTATTCTCTGGGTACCCAACTCTGGGTCAAGCTGAGAGGGAAGCATTCAGCTAAACCATCAGGGCTCCAGTGGAGAGGCTTCCCGGGAGATATGCTAGGTCTGGGACACACCAGGGTGGCTGCAGGAGCTTGAGCAAGTATGTTTGGTGTGCTCAGGGAGTTGGGACTCCAGCTGAGCCTCTGTGGGGTTAGGGTCAGGGTCCAGATGGCAGTATCTGGAGAGCGATTTGTGCAGTCTAAGTCACAGTGGAGAATGGAGCTTCCTGAACGACCCGTGAGGGGACTCGCCTGGTTCTTGGGAGGTGCTTGCGGCAGGGAGACTTTAAGGAAGTAGTCCTGGGAGGGGTGCTCCTGAGCCATCTCCCCCAGCCGCAACCTGCCTAGGTGGTGTGCAGCGTCGGTCGTGGGGATCGGCCCCTGCGGCACCAGAACTCCCTGCCCAGGACGCTGGAGG
>NW_022900939.1:21492991-21493583 GCF_012274545.1 Fukomys damarensis | reverse complement strand
TGGTGAAGTCGTGGCTCGGGGTGGGGTCTGGAGTGAATCGGGTGCAGTTGGCCTTTGAGGCCAACTCCTGTAGCTGAGCCGGGGGCCGGGCGTCTTTACTAGGGCGGGGCAGGTTTGGATGCCTTGTTTTGGTTAGGTAACTAGGCTCCTAATTCTCCACCAGAGCACAGAGGCCTCTACAGACAGGAAAGCTGAGAAAGCCAGGGTAGATGGCCTGGGATAGGCACGGTCAAGGGTGACATTTAGGGTTAGTTTCAGAGCCCATGTTTTATTTTTGTGGTACTAGGATTGAATCTGGGGCTTTCACATTGAGCTACATCCACAGTCCATTTATTATTATTATTATTATTATATAAATTTTTAGACAAGGGTCTCTCAGTCTCTAAATTGTCCACTCTGAGTTCAAACTCGCCATCCTGTGTCAGTCTCCCAGATGCTGGCATCACAGACAGGTGTGCACACCATACCTGGCCAATTTGTTGTTTTTGTTGTTGTTGTTGTTGTTTTGGGTTTTTTGAGACAGGGTCTCACTATATAGTTGAGACTGACCTGGAACTCACTATGTAGCCCAGGCTGGTCTCGAACTCACAGT
>NW_022900939.1:21485340-21492301 GCF_012274545.1 Fukomys damarensis | reverse complement strand
TTTTTTTTTTTTTTTTTTTTTTTTTTTTTTTTTATGGTGGCAAAGTTTCACATTTATTAAGGGTAGGAAAAAAAAATCAGAAGAGTAGGGGGGAAATGGGCTCTGTAGAGCAAGTTTGAGCAAAGGAAAAAATAAAAATAAAAAATACACCCTACAGCACAGGTGGGCTATCATGAAGGGGCACAATACCAGAGCCCAGGTTTTAAATGCTGAACTAAAGGGCCTGGCTCTGTTGTGTATAGGCAGGCATTTTGAGGTTCAATTCCTGACGTGAGCACCCAGGGCCCACAGAGAGTGCTGGGGAGCATCTTAAAGATCCTCAAGTAAGTTTACAGCACTGGCTTCCCATTATACAATCTGGAGCCAACCAGGCGAGTAGACATTTTTATCCCTGTTGAACAGATAAGAAAACAGCTGGCTGGTAGTGCACACCTGTGATCCTGGCACTCTAGGATTCAAGCCCACCCACGACATTTTAGTGACTCAGCGAGACCAGTCCCCAAACAGAAAAGGGTGGGGGATGTAGCTCAGTATAAAGGCCCTAGGTTCAATCCCCAGTACTGAAAAAACAACAACAAAAAAATCTGGCACTTTTCATGCTGTCCCTAGTCTACTAGTGGCATCCTCTCTACACTCCCACAGTATCAGACACTCGGAGAGCCCACTCTGGGCTTCCTCTGCCTCTTTGTCCCCACCTCGCGTGGTGTGCTCTCCAGCTAGAATGCTGCTTGCTCCTGACACCAAGGGTTACAGTGCAGACAGCCACCTCCCCTCCCTCATCAGTGGCTAACTCTGCCTGGGATGGCAGCTGCTTTTGTGTCTGTGTTTCCCTAGTGGGCCATAAGCTTTGAGGACACAGAGCCCCACAGGAATCTTCTGGGGTACCTTCCAGTGTCAGAACTTTTGGTGTGAATGAAGACCAAAGGGCCTGTCCTAAGTGACCCTGTTGGCTTCACTGCAAGCCCTGCAATGAGGCTGCCTGTGGGAATGCACTGCTGAGCTCTCACCCCCACCCTTGCCCTTTCCCTTTTTGCAGCTGTCTTTCCTGCCTCTTCTTTCCTCTGATGCTTATTTTTCCACTCCCAGTTTAGTATTGTCTCCTTCAGGATGCTTTCCCTCCCCACGCCCAGGTTGGGATAGGTGTCCTATTTAACCAATCGTCAATATTTAGCAGGGAGGGCTGGGGATTTAGCTCAGTGGTTCCAGCGCCTGCCTTGCAAGCACAGGACCCAAGTTCAATCCCCGGTAGCCCCCCACCAAAACATTAGCAGGGAGTATTGGTGCATGCTTGTAATCCCAGCACTTGGGAGGCCAGAGCTCAAGGCCAGCCTGGGCTACATGGTGAATTCAAGGCCAGCCTGAATTGCAAAGTGAGACCTTGTCTCAAAAAAATAAAACCAAAAAGAAATTATCAACATTTAAGAACCATCTCCCCTGTGGGCCAGAACCATGTCCTGGGCTGCATCCTGTCTCCTCTGACCCAGCACCTGCTGACCTGGGTGTGCTGTCCTCCTGTGGTTTCTGCAGTTGCACCTGGTAGAGTCAGACCCCAACCACTTTGCATCTCAGCTGGTGCAGACCTTTATCCACTTTGATGTGACGGAGCACAGGAGGGACGAGGAGAATGCGCGGTTGCTGGCAGAGCTGGTACGAGCACGTGGCCTACAGCTAGATGGCTGTTTCTCCTACTGGGATGACTGCCTGGTGCTCACAGCCCTACTCTGCCAGGAGCTGGGCCTGCCCTGCAGTCCTCCGGCTGCCATGTGGCTGGCCAAGCAGAAAAGCCGCACTCAGCTGCACCTGTCTCGCCGTCACGGCCCACCATGGCCTGCGCCCTCCCTCCATGCTGTGGCTTGCTGTCCTCTGGAGAGTGAGGCAGATGTGGAGAGGGCCGTCCATCAGGTACCCCTGCCAGGTGTGATGAAGCTGGAGTTTGGGGCAGGTGCAGTGGGTGTGCGACTGGTGGAGGATGCACCACAGTGCCATGAGCACTTTTCCCGGATTGCCCGTGACTTGCAGGGCGAGGCTGACCATCCAGGCATTGGGCTGGGCTGGGGCAATGCCATGCTGCTGATGGAGTTTGTTGAGGGCACTGAACATGATGTGGACCTAGTGGTGTTTGGTGGGCGGCTGCTGGCCGCCTTTGTCTCTGACAATGGCCCCACAAGGCTGCCTGGCTTCACAGAGACAGCAGCCTGCATGCCCACTGGGCTGGCGCCTGAGCAGGAGGCTCAGATGGTGCAGGCAGCCTTCCGATGCTGCCTGGGCTGTGGGCTGCTTGATGGTGTCTTCAATGTGGAGCTCAAGCTGACTGGGGCTGGGCCTCGGCTCATTGAGATCAACCCCCGTATGGGTGGTTTCTACCTTCGGGACTGGATCCTGGAGCTTTATGGTGTGGATCTGCTGCTGGCTGCTGCAATGGTGGCCTGTGGTCTGCAGCCCGCCCTTCCCACTCACCCACATGCCCGTGGTCACCTGGTGGGCATCATGTGCCTGGTGTCTGAGCACCTGCAGGCACTGAGTTCTACAGCCAGCCGAGAGACCCTGCAGGCTCTGCATGACCAGGGCCTACTGCGCCTCAATCTGCTGGAGGAGGCCCTGGTGCCAGGCGAGTATGAGGAGCCCTACTGCAGTGTGGCCTGTGCTGGGTCCAGCCCTGCTGAGGCCCGCCTCCGTTTGCTGGGCCTCTGCCAGGGCCTGGGCATCGATGGGCCCAACTACCCAGTTGCTCACTTTCTGTCTCATTTCAAATAGCACTGGAGCCAGCAGGGGCAGGAATGAAGTGGTAGGAGGAGAGGCTGTAGTGCCCTCTACTCCCTGGTGCCCTCCCTGTCTCTCTTCCTATCACCCTACTCTAACCCCAGCCTGGCACACTCCTGTGCCTCAGGTTTGCTCCAGAGCAGCAGGGCAATTTTGACATCAAATCCTCCTGGGCTAAGGGCCACAAAACAAGTGTGTGTGGGGAGCCCTATTACCCTCTCAAAGGCTTCAGTCTGGTCCACAGCTTCCCCAGGACTCTAGCCCTGAAGAAGTTGCAGGAGTTAAACACACACACTGAACTGCCCACCCCAAATGGGAGTGTATCCAAACCTGGGCCCTCTCTAGGTGTGACTCTCCTCCTGCCACCTATGGGTGAAGAGAATCTTGGTGGGCCTCCAACCTTGGACAATTCCCAGGATAAGCTGAGATAAAAATGCTTGTCTTCTTATCCATATGCTAGCATAGTTCTAGAGCCTGCTGAAAACTTCTGGCAGTGCCCCTGTCTCATCTGGCCTGAGCAGTAGAAACAGGTGCTTGTGGTCAGGAGTAATTGCCTCCCCTCACACTTCTACACAGATGCCATTGCTCCCATTCTCCAGATGAGGAAACGGGCTCAGAGAGGAAAAGCGATTGTCCCCATACCACCATGGATATGGACAGAAGGGCCAGGGCCAGGTTCCTACATTTACTAAGTCTTACATGTCTGCTCAGCTTCTAGGCCCCTTACTTCTCTGCCTGCATCACAAGCAGCTCTGAGACTTGTGAACACCCTCCTCCTGTGCACCATGTACCTTCACCAAGTTTCAGTGCTTTGGCCTCTGGAACATCTAACTATCATTGGCAGAGGGTGCCTGGGCTACCTTCCTCGTTTAGGGAAGCTGCTTCAAGAACTGTCTCTGCATAGCCCAGGAACAGTAGACAGCTCCCCCAGCATCCCTCCCCAAATAAAGGCTTATGGACTAGAGAAGTGTTTGGAGTCTGGAATAAGTTCTTGGACTAGGGCAAGGGATTTAGCTCAGTGCTTTTGCCACCTGCCTCCAAGTGCAAGGACCCGAGTTTGATCCCAGGTGAAAAAAAAAAAGTTCTTGAACTAGACAGCTCCAGGCTCAGCTAGTTGGAGTTAGGGGTGGGAGTGCTTGTGAGGGGGAGAGGGGCTGAAGAGGGAGTGGTAGGGGATTTCTGTAGGCTCTAGGCTAGGGGAAAAACCACTCAATTGGCTGGGCCTCTGGGCTGACCTTTGGCAGGAGCCTGTCCTACATTCACAGCAGGGCCCAAACCTAAGGATCTCTTTTGGCAGGACTACAAACTGAGGTCACATTCAAGGTAACCCTCTGTCCGCCTGCAGACCCTGGAGCTCTGTCCATCTGAGTTCATGCCCAGCCTACCCTGTGCAACTGGAAGGCACATGCAGACAGTCCCCAACAACCAGAACTCAACCAAGACCTGATCTGGTCCAAATTCACCCCTCCTCCCTGCTCCACCAGCCCCATGCAGCATGAATCCATGCCCAATCTAAAGTCACAGACCAAGTTTGGCATGTTAACTCTTTCATCCTTTCAACCACGTTTTATCAAGTGCCTTTATCCTGTACCAGGCAGTTGAATTATTAAATGTGCTTCAATTGACAAAACCTCATATTTAGCAGGGCATGGTGGCTCACACCTGTAATGCCAGCACTTGGGAAGCTGAGGCAGGAGGATCACTGCAAGTTTGAAGCTAGCCTGACCCACAGAGTGAGACCCTGTCTCAAAAACCAAACAAAAACATATTTAGGGGCCCTAAACCCTTAAGGACAAGAGCCTAGTAACAGTTCAACAGTGAACTGCTCACCCAGTAAATGTCTGACCTACAGGGACCCTGAACCAGAGGCACATTAAGGAGTCTCTAATGCAGCTGCCTCCCTTCAGGAGTAGTGAAGGGACATGACATGCCTATCCGCTGCCCAGTCAGCCTGGCAGTACACGGCTACGCCAGAACTGAGGATTGTGTTTACACTTACACCTACGTGCACCTTTGACACTGCCCATCCAAACTCACTCTCCCCTGCGCCCAAATGGGAGCCTCCAGACCGTTCCTGTCTGATGCTGACCGCAAGGATGGCGCTAGGAAGAGAAGGTTCAGCGAAGGGCGATCGACTGACTGAAGGTTGGGCCTCCAAGCGTCCTGGAACTACAACTCCCAAGAGGTCGTGCGATGGACGCCATCTTTTGCCCTGTCTGGCTAAATTGCCAGCCCCAGAAAGGGCGATGCTATTTTATGTCCTCGGCGCGCGACTGCTGTCGCGGAGTGATAACGTACGCGCAGAGGCTTGGAGCTGTCAATCAGAGCCCGGCCAGGTCCCGGCGGAGGCCCGCACAGGGCTGGCGCGGCCATGGCGGCCGTGTTTGATCTGGACTTGGAGACAGAAGAAGGCAGCGAGAACGAGGGCGAGCCAGAATTCAGCCCAGCGGTGAATGTCGCGATGTACCTCGGAGCCAGCCTGTTACCTGGCCGAGGCCGGAGCTGCGGCTCTACACTGCCAGAGTGGGCTCCGACCTCTGCAAACCCGGATCTTTCTCAAATTCAACCCGGCTGCATCTCGGACCCGCCTTTCTCCCCGCCTTCTCTTAGAGTCCCCAACCCCTGGTTCTGATTCTCCCTTTTCTGCCGGGTCTCTTCTCCTCAGCCCTTGCCCCTATTCTGCCATTTCCCATCCCTGGGCCAAGCAGCCTAGCGTGGGGTGAGAGAGGGATCCTGCCTCTTATCCCTTGCCTCTTATCCTTCGGTTTCTCGCAGGAGGTGTGTCCCCTTGCCGAGTTGAGGGCTGCTGGCTTGGAGTGAGTGAGGCTCTTGTTGGAGGATGGGGGAATGAACTAGGGAAGGGGAACTGGGGAGCACTGGAGCCTTGTCCCCCATTCCCTTCTTGTGTCCATAGGCCTGTGGGACACTATGAGGAGGTGGAGCTGACTGAGACCAGCGTGAACCCCGGCATGGAGCGCATCGGGCCCCACTGCTTTGAACTGCTGAGAGTGCTGGGCAAAGGGGGCTATGGCAAGGTACTGGCACCCCGAGTTCTCCATAGCTTCAACTCCTGCCATGAGGCAGCACAGGGTTCTTAACAGAGATTAGAACTGTAAATCAGAAGAGTCTCTGTTAGGATTCAGTGTTCAAAGCAGAAAGGAAGCAAGAGCAGATTCTCCTAGAATGGGACTGAAAATCTTTACTGCCCCACCCTTGAGTGAGCCTAGGCATTTTAGTCCCGGTGCTAGATCTTCAGGGTGGGGCTTCTTAAAGATAGGATGTGGAGAGGGAAGTTGATCTTGTCTTCCCTGCCCTACAGGTGTTCCAGGTGCGAAAGGTGCAAGGCACTAACTCGGGGAAAATATATGCCATGAAAGTCCTGAGGAAGGTGAGTCATTCTCAAGCAAGTGTGCAGTGGCCACCATCCCTAGCACACTGCCAGAATTTGGGAAGATAGTAATAAACATGATGGAGGAGAAGTTCCCTGTCTTTAGGATTTGCTAGTTTATTATCTATAGTGACATATATTGTTTTTCATTAATTCCCAGACAAGGCAGATTTACCTTCCAGGAGACATTTGACAATGTTTGGGCAGTGACTTCTTTTTTTTGAGACAGGGTCTCAAGACCAGACTGGTCTTGAACTTACTATGTATCCCAGGCTGGCCTTAAACTTGTGGCAATCCGCCTGCCTCAGCCTCCTGAGTGCTGAGATTATAGACATAGTTTTGATTGGAGGGAAGTGCTGTTGACATCCAGTAGGTAGAGCCCAGGAATGCTGCTAACCATAGTGCACAGGAATTGTATGGCCCAAGTGTCATTTATGTCAAGTTTGAGAAACCCCATGTTAGAGGATAAACCAGCCCCTGAAAATGATGACTGCTGTTAGCAGCAGAATTATGAAGAAATTCAGTGAAGTGACTAAAGATGGCAGGAGCCAAACGAATCATATAGAGTACTTAACTGTTATAGATCACTGACCTTCAAGAAATTCCACTTGTCTTTGTCCTGGCCAGATAATTTCTGTAGAGATCTGAGGAGGGCTGTAGAAAAGGGGCTTATGGGCCAGGTGTGTTGGCACAGGCCTGTAATCCTAGCACTTGGAGGCTGAGGCAGGAGGATCACTGTGAGTTTGAGACCAGCCTGGGCTTCATAGTGAGTTCCAGGTCAGTCTCAACTACATAGTGAGACCCTGTCTCAAA
>NW_022900939.1:21471978-21485308 GCF_012274545.1 Fukomys damarensis | reverse complement strand
AAAAAAAAAAAAAAAAAAAAAAAAAAAAAAAAAGAAAGGGGGCTCATGACCATTTGAACCCAATGCCATGTTTTGATCAGTGGGAGGGATCATGGCATCACTACAGATCCATGGACTGTGCAGACCTGGAGTGCAGACAGGGGCTGAAAGTACAAATTTTTGTTTAAGTATATATTTATTTTATTATTTTTGAGACCAGGTCTCTCTATGTAGTTAAGACTAGACTTGAACTCACTATGTAACCCAGGGTGGCTTCAAATTCACAGGGATCCTCCCTGCCTCAGCCTCCTGGGTGCTGAGACTGCAGCTGTGTGCCACCATACCTGACTCTCTGTTTTAAATTCCCTTCCCTCCTCTAGTTGTCCTCCCACTGCCCCTTTTTTTGTACCAGGCATCAAACTCAGGTCTTTGTGCTTGTGAGGCAGGCGGTGGAACCACTGAGCCAAATCCCCGGCCCCCTTTCTCCCTTTTCATTTTTGTTAATCTTAGTTCATGTTTATGGCATATTATGTCCATATTCATTAAGGTCATTAGGACCTTATAGCACAGCCAGATTTTTGCAATGTATTCAGGGTTGAGCTTTCTGCTGCAAAACAATGAAAGAGGACATGGAATAACCACAAAAAAAAGGAGAGTAATGGTTAGAGGGATTGAAGGAGTTCTAGATGCCCTACCTTCTAACCCATTCCTGCTTCTCAAGGCCAAAATCGTGCGTAATGCCAAGGACACAGCACATACTCGGGCTGAACGGAACATTCTAGAGTCAGTGAGGCATCCCTTCATTGTGGAACTTGCCTATGCCTTCCAGACAGGTGGCAAACTCTACCTCATCCTGGAGTGTCTCAGCGGTATGCATATGGGTCCAGCTGGGCTATGGGTGGCCAGGGACCAGTGCAGGAACTGCTGGGTGCTTGAAGGAAGCTTGAGAGACTAAGGGACCCTTCCATCCACCATGTGTCCACTGTCCCCCTGTTCATTCATTCATGCGTTCATTCAGCAAACATCTGTCCAGTGCCTGCTGTGTCCCTTGCCTGTGTTGGGGGTGGATGGGAATAACAGGCGTTGGTATAGAAGACCAGAGAGGGTGGTTTTGTCCACTTCTGCTACATTCCCTTTTTGTATTCTTTCCTTGTGTGCCTGGCATCTGGTCAGGGCTTCATCTAGCTGCATCCTCTGCGGTGTTGCTCATCCCCTCTACTGCCTCTTGGTCGGTGTGTGTGTGTGTGTGTGTGTGTGTGTGTGTGTGTGTGTAGTGGTCACAGTTTCTTTAGTCAGCCCCAGTTCACCTCCTTGCTTGCTTTTTATTTTGGTGCTGAGGATCGAACTCAGGACTTTGTACTAGTAAGGCAGATGCTGTGTCACTGACATCCCCAGCTCTTTCCCTGCTTTCATGTTTCCTCCTTTAGCTACCAGGGTCATTGCTAAACTTTTTTTTGTTTTGTTTTGCTTTGGTTTTGGTTTTTTTGAGACAGGGTCTCACAATGTAGTTGAGACTGACCTGGAACTCACTGTGTAGCCCAGGCTGGTCTCGAACTCACAGTGATCCTCCTGCCTTAGCCTCCCAAGTGCTGGGATTACAGATGTGCGCCACCATGCCTGGCAACTTTTTTTTTTTTTTTTTTTTTTTGAGACAAGGTCTCGATATGTAATTCAGGCTAGGTTTTTTGTTTGTTTGTTTTCGTTTTTGAAACAGATTCTCACTATGTAGTTGAGACTGACCTGGCATTCGCTATGTAGCCCAGGCTGGTCTCGAACTCACAGCGATCCTCCTGCCTCAGCCTCCCAAGTGCTGGGATTACAGATGTGCCATACCACGCCCACCACGCCCAGCAGGTGTAACTTTCTGTGTAACCCAGGCTGGCCTTGAACTCATGGCTTTCCTCCTTCCTCAGGCTCCCAAGGCTAGGATTGTAAGTGTGTGCTGCCACACCTGACTACCAAAACTGCTAATTTCCTTGAGTCTCTAACTGCCCAGACAAAGCCTGGCTTCTTGGCCCATCGCTCCCTGCTCACCGTGAAACAGTTCAGGTCTACACTTTCCATCTCCCTCCCTGTACCAGCTGAGATCTGAGAGCTGCTAGCTGTACACTCTGCATCCCTCCCCTCCATGTCAATACCTTGGAAAGCCCCATGGCCACCTCACATTCTGTCTTTTGTTGGGATTAGCTTCATCTGCACTGTCTCTGCCCTGAGGTTCTTTGGGCAAAGCTCTGAGCTGTTGCCTTAGTCTGGCGTCCCTGAGCAGTGTGCATGTATCTGTCTCCCCATCAGACTGAGCATCCTGAGGGCAATGGCTGGGTCTCCTCATCTCTGCCCCCAGCTTCACCCAGCACAGGGCCAGGCACCGAGTAGGCGGCGGTAGATGTTTGCTGAATTGAATTGAATCCCCACGGCAGCTCTGGGAGGCAGGTAGGGTGGGATTTATAAGCTCCCTTTTTCCCAAGAAGAAACTGAGACTCAAAGTCAGTGGCAGCACTGAGTTGTAGCACACAGCTGCTGATGTGTTTGTGTTACAGGTGGTGAGCTCTTTACACATCTGGAGCGAGAAGGCATCTTCCTGGAAGACACAGCCTGGTGGGTGTGAAGCTTGCCCCTCTCCCCAGGGGTGCTTGGCTCTTCCTCTACCCCTTCAACCTGTCCTGTCTCTACAGCTTCTACCTAGCTGAGATCACCCTGGCTCTGGGCCATCTCCACTCCCAAGGCATCATTTACCGAGACCTCAAGCCTGAGAACATCATGCTCAACAGCCAGGGTGCGCCTGTGAGCACACACACTGTGTAGCTAGCTGCATGGCTGGGTCTGCAGAGAAAGGCCGCAGGGAAAGGCTGGGAGCTGTGGGCGTGTGGTCCTGACCATCCTCCACTCTTCATCCTCAGGCCACATCAAACTCACAGACTTTGGACTGTGCAAGGAGTCC
This sequence comes from Fukomys damarensis, assembly GCF_012274545.1. Lineage (NCBI taxonomy): Eukaryota > Metazoa > Chordata > Mammalia > Rodentia > Bathyergidae > Fukomys > Fukomys damarensis. Next base: position 21,482,391 of record NW_022900939.1, on the reverse strand, counting down.
ATTCATGAGGGCGCTGTCACTCATACATTCTGTGGCACCATTGAGTACATGTAAGTAGCTCCCGGCTGGCCCAGGGGTTGGGAGCACAGCCAGAGGGAGTCTGGCCTGACTGACAGTTCCACTCGGCCCCCAGGGCCCCTGAGATTCTGGTGCGCAGTGGCCACAACCGGGCGGTGGATTGGTGGAGCCTGGGGGCCCTGATGTACGACATGCTCACTGGATCGGCAAGTCCAGCCTCCTTGGGAGGGGGGTGGTGTGGGAGATCCCCCTTCTGGCTGGGGCAGGACCTGGTGGAGGCCCCCAGGTTCCCCTCACCTTCTGGCTCCTCCAGCCACCCTTCACTGCAGAGAACAGGAAGAAGACTATGGACAAGATCATCAAGGGGAAGCTGGTGCTGCCCCCCTACCTCACCCCAGATGCCCGGGACCTTGTCAAAAAGGTGGGGATCCTCCTGCCCAGGGTCACTCCATATATGTTCCTGAGTGCCACTGGCCCGTGCAGTGTGCCTGTGGAAGTAAAAGCAACACTACCAGACTCTGAGCCCAGGCCTCAGCTCTGACAGATCAGCTGCTTCCTCTAGATAAGCCCAGGTCTAGTTCCTAATCAGGAGAGTGCTCCAGGTGAGCCAGCCACTTCCATCAGGAGAGCCAGCAGCTGGGAGTACATGAGAAGGGAGGACTCCTTTGGGACTTGGCATTGGATCCTTATTAGAGGTGTCAGGTGATGTCAGCAAAAGCTTCTGGAGAAGATGCCAGTGTACCTAAGCGTGAAGGTCCTGTGGGGCTTAATAAGTGGAGGCCATACTACAGGGCACCCCTCCAACCTCATCCTCCCCCACCAATCCTGGAGCTGGACAGCTATACCTCCCCCAAGCCCTAACCCTCTGCCTTGGCCCCACAGTTTCTGAAGCGGAATCCCAGCCAACGGATTGGGGGTGGCCCAGGGGATGCTACTGATGTGCAGGTGAGTCTGGGACCAAAAACAAGAGGGAGCCAGGAAGGGTGAACGGTTGGCATGTTTGAGGGTGCTGTCTACCGTCAGAGGCACCCCTTCTTCCGGCACATCAACTGGGACGATCTCCTGGCCCGCCGTGTGGATCCCCCTTTCAGGCCAAGTCTGGTGAGTGTAGACCCTCTTGGCCTTGTGGCCAGTGGAGGCCCCACTCCTCAGACTGCCCTTCCCTGACCCTTCCCATGTGGATCTGTCCACAGCAGTCAGAGGAGGATGTGAGTCAGTTCGACACCCGTTTTACGCGGCAGACACCAGTGGATAGTCCAGATGACACAGCCCTCAGTGAGAGTGCCAATCAGGCCTTCCTAGTGAGTTCCCCTGGGGGCACATGGACCATGGAGACCAAGGCAGGGTTGATACCCAAGGAGTGGTGGACACTGAGCATCAGCTGGCCTGACCTCTCCCTCCAGGGCTTCACATACGTGGCCCCTTCCGTCCTGGACAGCATCAAAGAGGGCTTCTCCTTCCAGCCCAAGCTGCGCTCCCCACGTCGCCTCAACAGCAGCCCCCGGACCCCAATCAGGTACCAAGAGGCACAGGGGAGCAGGTGGCTGGTACAGGGGGCTCTAGTGACAGGAGGCTGGTGGCTTTGGGTGGTCTTGGCCAAAGCTGCTAGGGCCCCTCTCAGCCTTCCTTTCTACCATAAGAGCTGGTCATCCAGCAGGGCCTAGGAGGCTTTGACTCTGCCTTGGTTTCCCTTGCAGCCCCCTCAAATTCTCTCCCTTTGAGGGATTCCGACCTAGCCCAGGCCCATCAGAACCCATGGAACCGCCTCTGCCTCCACTCCTGCCACCACCACTGCCACTACCCGCAAGCACTGCTCCCCTCCCCATCCGTCCCCCCTCAGGGACCAAGAAGTCCAAGAGGGGCCGTGGGCGCCCTGGGCGCTAGGAGGATGGGTAGGGGTGAGGGCAACATTGAGGCCCCTTCCCTGCTAGCTGTGAGCATAGCCAGCCCCTGGCTGCTCCAGAGACCTGAGGTGTGTCTGTGGGACAGGAGTATGTCTTTGTCTGGGGTGGCTGAGCACTAGAATCATGCACGTGGAGGCAGTTGGCTATGACTATTGGCAGGAGGGTCCCACTGGACGGGACTCTTGCCTTTAGCCATGCCATTGCAGAATTAAAGGCCTGAATCATGGCATTGACTGGACTCTGGAAATCATGGTTTCTGGGAGACTCGGGATAGGTGGGGTCATTCCAAGAACAGTACCTGCTTAGGGAGGTGAGGGGACACTACAGGACCACAGATCTGTAGGATGGGAGGGATTTATTTCAAATGGCTGCCCAGGGCCCATGTGATGGGTGGCCTTCTGGAGGGGGTGGGGCTGACAGGTATGGGAACTGTCAGGGGTAACAGTCTGAGGTGTTCCACATGGGGGTTGGGGTAGCGACAGGTCCTGGCAGCTGTGTTCCACAGTGGTAGCTTGGGAAGCAGAGGTACAGTGAGATACCATGAGGGCTGCAACACCAAGGCTGACTCCTACAGTGCAGTGACATGGAGGCTCTGGCCCCCTGTTGCCCCAGCACTGTCATCCCAGGCTGCACTGCCTGAAAAGGCATGCAGGTCACTCAACAGGGCCTCAGCACTGCCCCCTGAACCCCCTTCAGCGTCAATGTCAGGTGCTTCCTCAGTGTGCCCCAGGGCCTGCTCCGGGTGGGCGCCTGCTCCACAGAGCTGCTTGTCTTCCTGGGGTTCAGCCTCCTCCATGCCCCCATCTATAGCATCTTCATCTTCTGCGTCCTGTACATCCTCTTGCCCCTCTGCATTGTCTGATGACCCCAACTCAAAATGGGTCTGAAGCCAGTGGCCTGGAAGGCTGGCCCAGAACAGGCGGCGGGTACGGCCCCACAACGCAGTGCCCAAACGGGCTGGGTGGTAGTAGCCACCTGAGTCACGGCTAAGGCGGTGCCAGGCCAGGGCCAGTCCAGTGATCAGAAGCAGAAGCAGCAGGAGCAGTAGGACAACGGTTATAGAGCTGGAACCCACGCTGTCCCCGGAGCCCAGGGTTCCTGGCAGAACCAGCAGCATCCCAAGCCCAAGGGCACAGGATAGAGCCTGTGGGAGACAAGATGGGGCTGTCACCTGGTGTGGAGCTGGGTGGGTGACAGAGATTACTTTCTGTTCCCCACTGAGAAGGTCCTCAGTTGCCTCTCAACAAAATGGGAGAAGTCCAGGTTGGGATTTAGCTCAGTGGCGCTGTGCCTGCCTTGCAAGTGCAAGGTCTTGAGTTCAATCCCTGATACCAAAAAAAGGAAAAAAAAAAAAAGAAAAAGGGAGCAGTCAAGCAAAAAAGTCCTTATTTGGTCAAAGCCTTGGCCCAGTGTGATCTGACTCAAACTCTGACTTGACCCTACCGCCCCGTTCCTTGCTTCCTTCAGCCTGCTCCTGCCTGAGGCCTTTGCACTGGCTCCTTCTCTTTGCCTGGAATGCTCCACACCTGAGGGCCATGTGGGTGCCTGCTCACCTCCCGTGAGACCCAAGATGACCTTGATTGCTAACTGCTGTTTATTACAGCAGTCCACTCACCCTGTACTCTCCAGACCCCTAAACCTGCTCTATATATTCTCCACAGCTTACGCTGGATACGGGTCTACCTGTCTTTTTTGTTGCTTTACCTTACACCTCCACCAGAATAAGCTGTGGGAAGACATTTTGGTGGCCAAGGACCTAAAACAATACCTGGTACATAATAGATGCTCAAGAAATACAGCCTCCTCCTGAATGTGTCAAAACTGCCCTCCTGGGGGTAGGAGGGTGGTAAGGGGAGAGAGAAGGGAAGGAAGGGGCCTGAGCATTTGGCATCAGTCTTGACTCTTCTGGAGGCTGGGATGGAGGGATGTGGATGAACACAGAACCAACCCCTAAGCCTCTGCTTGGCTGGGTCCCAGGACAGGGGTCCCTGGGGGCCCTCTTCCTCCTATAGCTATGGGGCTGCCCCAGCTGCAGAGTTTCCGCTCAGTAACCTGTCGTCCCTGAGGGCCTCAAGCAAGCAGGGCTGAGGCTGGGGGTGGCGGGTGCAGCTGGCAGAGGAAGCCTGCGGTTGGAAAGTCAGGTAGAGCGTGGAGGGGGGGGAGGGGTATGAGTGCGGCCCTTCCCTCAGCCTCTGGGTCCCAGGAACACAAACAGGAGCCATGCTGGGGTTCAGCTCATGAGATGACCAGGTAGGGTCTACCCCAGGGGCCTCACAGTGGGGCTGGACCTGGAGTGGGGTGCTAGACTCTGAGTTGGACCCAGCTTCTGCCCAGTGATGCTTTTCCTGGGTCTTGCCTCTCTTTGCCCTGGGTCCTAGTAGGGGAACCCTTCCATAGCTCCTGGGACCCAGACATTCCACCCCAACCTCCTGGAACCACCCTGCACTGCTTCAAGAAAGAAGCAGGCACTAACACTCACCATTGGTCTGCTGGCCTCCTCACAGGGCTCTCACCTCTGGCTCTAGATGTATTGAGAAGTGAGCTCTGGGTGCTCAACTGCAGCTAGGGGTTATCGACCCAACACTTCCGCTTCCTGTCCACAATACCCCACCCGCACTTGCCTGCTGCAGGACCCTGGTGGGGCTGGGGCCTCTTGGGACCACCCCATACCACATCAAATTCTCCAAGTTTCTCTGGGGGAAGCTGGAGCCACAGGCCTGTAACCAGGCCTCTGAGGAGGGACCAGGCACCCAACTCAAAGCCGGATGCAGCCTTGGATGTGTCTTTTTTTTTTCTTTAAGACAGAGTCTCAATATGTAGTTCAGGCCGGCCTTGAATTTACTATGTAGCTTGAGTGCTAGGATTACAGGCATGCACCACCATGCCCAGCAATGTCTGTAAGTCTTCTGCCTTTGTTTCTCTGACTTACAGAATTTAGGGGAGCAATGTGTGGTTATTTGGGGACCACAGACGTTTCACAGTCATGATTTCCATGCTCATCTGTCCCCAGGTTTGCAGACTTCCCTTCCCAAGCCCACTCTTGCAATGGCAGGTCAAGCCAAGCTTTTAGAAAGAAAATTTTATTTGGAATGAAAAATATAGGGTTCATCCCTGCCATTTCTTCTGGGGAGGAAGAGAGAGTTGGGTGTGGGAGGGAAATGGTCCCTCAGAGTCCAAGTGAGCTTGCCTTGGTGTAAAAATCCTCCATAGTAACAATGACCAGAGCTAGGTGGTGGCTCCAACTTGGGCCCCAGGCCTGGTCAAGTACAAACTGGTCCCTGATCTGCCACAGAGACCCTTGCTCGGCAGCCAGTGGCCTGGTGTGACCTGCCAGCAGAAGCTGAGTGAGGAGGGGATGAAGGAGGGGGATGCAGTGAGGGGGTGGGCCCAGGGCCGTGGCCCTATGCATCCCCATTCTCCATGCGGCCAAGCTGCTCCTCCAGGCGGCCGATGCGCTCCCCTTGCTCTTTGACCAGTATCCTCAATGCCCGCAGCTCCTGCATGACCTCCTCTAGCTTCCCAGCCTCCTGCAGGGACAACGGAGAGTCAGTGGCAATCAGCCACAACCCTTCTCAAACCAACCACCAAACAGTGCACTCCGGCTCAGAAAGGGGCACCAGATGGCCGGGCACACAGACTGGGACATCACCTGAGCTCCCAATACCAACCCTGACTAGGGAGCACATACCCCAGCCCCTGTGAGGCTGCCACTGGGGGAGGCATCGGTGGTGGTGGCAGCAGAAGTGGAGGCTCCCAGACGACTGGAGCTGGCCAGCCGGCTGTCAGATAAGACGTTGCGTCGGCTGAGTTTCAGGTCTCGCTGTTTGCTGGGCACGTAAGCTTCCCGCAGTGAAATGAGGATGGGGTCAGCATCCTGCCCGCTCACCCACTCCTCAGCCTCCAGGGCTGCCTCAGGCCCAGCTGTGTCAGGATACAGATCATCCTGGAAGAGGTCGGACTGCGCGGCAGGTAGAGGTCAGGATGAGCTGAGGACCTCCTGTCAAAGACCTCACATATGGACCCTGGGTGGCCACTTCCTCACTACCCTCCTGGGCTCTGGGCTGATGTTCTGTCAACCGGACCGCTAATGTCCTGATCCTGAGTAATCTCAGATCAGCCATTTCCCTTCCCTTCTGGACATCAACAGTTAGGTCCCTCTGCAGCTGTCCCCAACCCTCCCGAACAGGGTTCTGTCACCACCCTTCTCTACAAACTGCAGGGCCCAGCTATATAGCTTTGTGAGATCCTGGGAGCCACATCTGGGCCTCATGGACTAAGCTCCCAGGGCAGGTCCTATCAGCCCCCACGCGACTCTGCTCCCAGATGTGCCAGGCACATCAAACGAATTGCTCAGCAAATGTCAGCTGGAGAATAATGGAAGTGTGTCTGAGACTCTCGGCATCTGGGGCCAAGCCCCACATGGCCTGGTTGTCCTCATAGAACTCTGCACTGCAGCCAGTCCCTCATCCCTTTCCATTCCCACCTCCCATGCCCTTTGCTTGGCCTGCTCCCCTGCTGGATGGCACCACCTGGCCCTGCTGTGGGTCCTGTCTCCTACTGGAAGGCCCTCCACGGCTGCAACTCCTCATGAATGCTGGGCCCTGTCTCCCGTGGTTTGCTGGGCACAGGCCCTCAGCTAGCCCTCTGTGTCACCCGGCTTGCCCCATCTACCCTGTGGGTACAAGTGCATGCTGGCATCTCTCCAGCCCACCCGCTCACCGCATCCAATCACAGGCCTCACCCACCACCAATATTGCTAGAGAAGGAAGCAAATGGGTGTGGGAAGCAGGTGGCCTCACCTTTCTTGGCACAGTCATGACAATGGGCTCACATTTCCGCTCATGCAGTTTGTAGAACCTGAGAAAGGGACAGGAAGCCCCATGAATGGAGCTCTCCTAGCTGCCCCCAACTTCCACCTCCAACCCTTACTCAGCCTTCCCACGGGCTGACCCCAAGACCCCTCCTGCAGCCTGCCTTGTGGCTTCAAGGGTTCCTATAGACTGGCCCCTAACCTTTGGGCCCCTCTGATATTCCTGCTCCCGAAATGTGACCTCTCACCTTGGATGCCCCTGGCTTGGCCCCTACCCTCATCCTGACCCATTCCTAGGCCAGGTCCCAGAGTGAGTCCCATCTACAGTGGCTGCCTGTGGGCCAGGGATTTGGCTCAGTGGTTGCACCACCTGCCTCAGAAGTGCAAGGGCCCGAGTTTGATCCTCAGTACTAAAATAAATAAATAAATAAAAAAGTATCATACAATGGCTGCCTGATACCTCTCTTACCGGGCAATCTCACACTTGCTGACCTCCAAGCCCCTCTTGGGCATGCTGCCCATGCCCCTCTGGGGCTCCTTGCTGGTGAATGTGTTCAGGAAGTGGATGTAGGGGGGTTCATCAGTGATCTCAAAGTACCGGATGCTGGAGTCACCCTGTAATGGCAGAGGGCTCAGCACTTGGCCATGAAACTTCCCCTATCCCCACCAGCTGTGCCCAGGCCCACCTTGCCACAAACGTAGACCATGCTGGTGTCAGGATCGTAGAAGGGAAGCAGAGCCCCATTGCTTGAATCTAGCTCCTGCAGGGCCATAGGCTCCTCGAGGTTTTCCTGATATGTGGAGGTCAGTCAGGCCAAGCCAGAATTGTCCATACAAACCCCTGACCAGGACTGGCCTTAACCAGCCTCAGTGTCAGCAGGCACTGTCCCAACGGGGCGGGGGGTTCTCTCCTACCCCCTGCCCACAGTGTAACCTACGAAGGGATCCTGTCCACTCCCATGATCCTACTTTTCCATCCTCACCCAGGCCTTAAGAATCTTCCCAGGCCACCAAGCAAGTGCTAAGAAAGTCCCTACCATGGGCAGCACCAGCCCTGCCTTGAAGGGACCCTGGTTAGTGTGCATAAACACAGTTGCAGGACAGAGTACTTCATGGCAAGGGCTGAGGAGCCTGCTGGAGGAGAGGTCTCTGTACTGGCCCTAGAGGGCTAGCTGGGTGGTTCAAGCAAGCAAAGGAGGAAAGTGCCTTTCCATTAAGAGGAACAGGGTGGCAAAGACACGGGGGCAGTGGGAGACATTGGGGGAGTGTCAGTGAAGGCCGGAGAGCACAGGGCAGGGAGAGGAGAGGTTCTGGGCCACAGTCCTCTCCAGGCTGACCCCTCCAGCCTGGTCCAGTGTGATGCTGCCATGGTAGGGGCCCAGTCTCAAGCCTCCCTCCTTCGGCTGACCATGGCCACTCACTGGGTCCCAGAGTGCCAACTGCCGCTCACTCATACGGCTGAAGCCTGTGGTGAACACCTTGCCATCTGCCAGGAAGATGGCCCGCATGGGCCGGGCCCCCTCATGGGCTTTCTCCCGCTCCTGGGGAGGAACAGGTAATCAGAACAGCACCCCGATCAAGCCCCTGGTCCTGTCCACTGCCATCCTCACCCTCTGGGGCCACATACTGCCACCAGGGTGCCACGGCGGGGGTCGACGATGCGCACGCTCTTGTCCTTGCATGCCGTGCAGAAGAGGCTCCCATTGCGGTTCCAGCTAACATTGTAGATGAGGTCAGGATGCAACGTGTCCAGGCGGTACAGCTCCTCTGCAGTGCCCACATTCCAGATGAGCACCACATTGTCACAGCCTGGCAGGTGAAGGGCCATCAGCTTAGGCCTGGGCAGGCAGGTGGGGGCCACCAGCCCACCAGGCCTACTTCGCCCTTTCCTCTGGGACTGAACCAACTCTCTTGACTGCTGCAGGCCTCAGCTTCCCTATCCATCAAGTGGGCCCGGGAGAGGCTGCTGGGATGTTCCAGAGTCACATATGCAAAGGGGGGATTCAGGGCAGGGTGGGTAGGGAACAGTGCTGACCTGCACTGAGTAGCACATTTCGGGCAGTGGGGTGCCAGGTGATGATACCCACACGCTTGGTGTGCCCCTCCAGTACCACCACTGGCTCTGTCAGTGGGGAAACCAGACCATTCTCTGGGATCTGCCACACCTGCAGGAAGGATGGGGATGCTAGGCTGAGGCCTCTGCTTGCCCCTGTTACCAGCAGCCTGCAGCCACACCGAGACTCTGGCCTGAACAGCCCTGTGCTCACCATGACTGTGCAGTCCTCTGAGCCACTGGCAATGACTTCATCATTGTGGGGACACCAGTCGATGTCCAGGACAGGTCCAGTGTGCCCACACACTGTCGGATAGGCCTTGTCAATGCGGCCCGTCTGCAGGCATGAGGGACAGTCAGAACGTCTGCTCCATCTCTCCAGAGCCTCAGTCCCCTCCCTGGAGTAGGAATGCTGTGTTTAACCTGGCTCACTGGTGGTGCAGATGTGACAGTGCCCAACCACCCGCCTCCCGTAAGCAGGAAATGTCTGCAGCTCCTGTCTCTGACTCAGTGGTAATAAACACTTTTGCCACCTTCCCTCACACCTCCTGGGGAGTAAATACGGATCATGACACCTGCCCAGCAGGGAGGGGGCGATCAAGGCATGCCTTTGAGGTGTGCAGAAGGGCCAGAGGTGTGGCTCAGGTGCCTGCAGTCTTTGTTCCAGCCCCCCTCCCAACCCTGATGGGGCCCACCTTGTTTAGGGGGAGCACCAGGAAGGCTCCACCACCGCTGGCCTCTATAATCACTGCCAGGAATTTGGAGTTCACTGCGCAGAAAGTGCTGTCCCAGGTAACACGGGACACTCGAATGTCCTCATAGCACTGGTCATTCTTGACTGGCTGCCCGAACACATGCCGGAATTTGCTCTGCCGCACGACTTTTCGGAAGGACATGTCTGCAGGGCAGAGAGGCGGGGATCACCTCGCTGTCACAGCGACCCGACCCGAGCTTTCCCAGAGCTACATGATGGGAGGTGGGGGAAGTGCAATGGGGCCTGGTTATTATAACCAGCCTGGGTCTCAGTTTCCCCACGGAACAGGGTCACAGTGCAAACCCTGGCTGCCTCCCACAGGAGGTGATCTGAGGGGGTAAATGCACTGATGCCTAGCACTCGCCGTCGCTGAGTCCCGAATAGCTTTGTGGGACTTTCTCTGGACCTCCGCCCTCTGCTGTGTGTGTTGGGACGAGGGGACAGAGAAGGCTTAGCTCTTTAAGTCCAGGGCGGTTCCGCGCTGCCTTTCCTGCCCAGAGATCTGGAGGCTGGATGAACGGCAGTAGAGGAGGCAGGAAAGGTCTTCCCGCAGGAGGGCACGCTAGGCCCCAGTTCTGAGTCCTAAGGAAGGTGCAGGGAGCTGCGGAAAGCCAGGCACAGGGGCCTTGGCAGGACGCAGCAGGGGTCGCGACGGCGCTGCCAGCTGCCGAGCATCCCAGAATGGCCTCGGAGCGCGATCCAAACCAGGAGCCCAATTTCCAGGGACCCTGGACGGCCAGGGGGAGCTAGGACTGAGGTGGGGCGCAAAGGAGAGGAAGTGCTCCTCGAACTTGCGGGCCCCCTTTCTGGACACCGCCCTCGCCCGCGCCCCCAGCCGGGTCCCGCCGCGTTTCCCGCTCATCGCTCACCGGGG
>NW_022900939.1:21458483-21471387 GCF_012274545.1 Fukomys damarensis | reverse complement strand
CGGGACTGGGGCGGGACTAAAATGGAGCTCCACCCCAAACGGGCTGGGACTGGAGCTCCCTCACCCAAGAAGTGAAAAATTCCTTTGCAGCAGCTGTAGCCCTGGGCGAGGTGCGAGGACTGGGGCATCCGCTGGAGCTGCTAGTTTGGGATGATGCCAGTCCCCCTCCCAAATGCACAACCGTAAAGCACCACTTGACCGTCCCTGCCCTACCTCCGGGTGGTGTCTACTTGGACAGTTTTAAAGTTCTAAGAGTCAAAGCTCTTGTATAAGGATATAAGTAAGACATTGTTGGAAAGAGGGAGGGAAAGGCCGAGCTGTCCCATTCTTCCTGATGGAGACACGCGGGTCCTGCCAGGATCTTTATTAAACACCGAAATGGGTCCATGGGCAGATCCATCGCACCTTCCTTTGCTCCCTGTACCATCTTCTCAAAGCCTGGAGGTCAGACCATAGGCCTCTTCCTTCACTGACAAGGAGCCCAGACTGGCCTCCGCAGATCCACCCACCCCATCTCACCCAGGCGTCTTAGGTGTCCTTTTAGGTCCCACCTTTCTCTTAAGCCGATGGCTCAGGACACTGCCTCCCTCCTTATACCTTTCCTTGTTCATCTACCACCCTGTGTGACCAGGAGGTGATAGCAGGGTCCCTTTCCCGGAAAGATAAGGGGAGAGAGAAAAGGAGCTCCTGCGTTGTGTTGGAGGTGGGCTGGGGTGTGTGTCTCCTCTTGCTCCCCTCACCACACTGGGAGGAAACAGGCTCAGAGAGGGCAGGTGTTTGCCTGGGGCCACACAGCTGGTGTTCAGTTTCCATCTGGCTTCAGCGTACTTGAACTTCCCAGTGCTGGCCCTAGGCTGGCCAGGCAGGAATGTGGGAACCAGATGCAGCCAGACTTGGGCCACAGGCAAGGGTTTGGGTGGCCCTGTCTCCCTGAACCCTGCCCAACCCGTGACTGCCCTGACTGAGATAGAATCCACAGCCGCCTTGTCTCTCCTCCTAATCTGTCTGACCCTTACCCACCATCCTTCGCACCCCCACTGTCCTCTCCCTGCCTGTGGCCCAGTGATACTGACCTCTCCGGTCCCTGAAAACTTCTTTAAACCCATACACCCCCGAGGACAGGGCATTCAGTTTCCTCCCTTTGGCTGAAAGCTTTCCACCTGGGTCTTGAAAAGACTCAACTCTCACTCCAGGGCTCTGCTCATCTGTCACCTCCCTTGGGGCTCTCCCTGACACCCCTCTCACCAGGTCACTCTCTGGCCCTTACTTGTTCCCACTGCCTTGTTTTCAATCACTGCTGGGTCACCAGATGCTTCTCCTGCTAGGAGGTCAACAAATTGAGCGCAAAGATTTTGCCTTTTACCCCCACTGTTCTCCTAGCTCCCGGAAAGGGACCCAGTGCCTGTATGTGATCCTTTAGTGCAGGTTGAGCGAATGAACAAGCAGCAGCTCTGAATGTAGAATTAAAAATGTTCATGTTCCCAACTCTCAGAATCAATGTCTGCCCCTCTGGAAGACAGGGAAGGATCTCTCACCCGGAGAAGCAGGGAGGGAGTCTCCTAGAAAGCAACAGCCTGGTGTGTTGGGGTGATGTGGGGGGACTTCATGGCCCTGTTTCTTCCAACATAAACCTCCTCTGGGACCCTGGGAAACTCCTCTTCATCCTGCAGATCGCTTCAGGGCCTGCTCTATTTCCCTGTGTAGCAGTTACCCACGATGGGGTGGGATTCTCCTTGGGGACCTTGGAGATGGACTGGCTTACTCGGTGAGGCAGGTGGCTGGTTCTGAGGTTTTATTCACTGATCTGCTTGCCATGTTAAAAGCTTTGGGACTCCTGCCGGGAGAAAGGAGGCAGAAAGTCCAAGCCCTGTCCTTTGGGATCGTGCGCCAGAACAAACAAGATGGCGAAAGGTGAAGGGAGAGGAGGTAGTGTGGTGAGAAGGATAAAACCTGGCAGGCAGTCTACCTGCCATGTGGGCTCTGCCCTATATTGGTCTCATGCTTGGCCTGGGCCTGGGGGTGCCCACCTGTACACTTAAATTAAGGACTGACCATTATTGAGAACTTACTCTGTACTTGGTAAAGATCCAAGCTCTTCATAGAACTCCATGAGTTATGAGCCCCATTTTACAGATTGGCAAACTGAGCACCAAAGAAACGAAGAGTTTTGCTGAAGTTTACACACTTGGTGAATAGTAGAGCCAAGATACAAACAACTCCTTCAAGAGAAGACTGGCCAGAGAGGCATCAGGTCTAGCATATGCTCAGTAAAAAAAAAAATTTGGGTACCGGGTATCGAACTAGGGACATTATACTTGCGAGGCAGGCAGCAGAACCACTGAACTAAATCCCCAGCTCACTCAGTAAATACTTGTTAGATGAATGAATTCAACAAATCCACATCTGCCCAGAAATCCCACTCCCACCTGTCTTAATGCCTATCTATAATCCATGCCTTTTCCATTCCTGTCTCTAGTAATAACCACAATCTGTTACCCAGCAAGGGACATATCATCCCAAAATGACAGAGACAAACACTAAAGCTGAGAGCAAGGTAGGACCCAGAACCCAGATCTGACTGCACCACGCCCAGCTGCCTGAACTGCCTGCCACCTTTTACAATGAAACAACCTTGGGAAGGGCAGCATATAAAATGCCATTGTCATTTACACCTCCTGCTGAGGGCATCTTGCAGCTGCTGCAGGTCCCAATGCTAAACTAATGTGAAAGGACTGTGGGGGAGGAGGGGTAGGAACCATGGCCTTGGACACTATGGGCTCGGAAAAAGCACAGGGGCAGGAAATGGGGAACAGGCCCGCAGCACTTCTTTTTTTCTGCAGTATCTGCAGCTGGCAAGGAGCTGGATCTGCCTAATAGATGTTTGGTGACCTCTGGGAGCCTGTGCCCTTTCTGGGGACAATGGTGCTCAGAGCTCTCTGTACTCGGATAACTCCTAACTGTGCTCTTAAGCTTAGAAGAGGGAGGCTGGGGCCAGTGCAGTCTGTACCCGCAGCTCCTCTAGAGCATCTAGGCAGCCCTCCAAGGGAGGGCTGGGGGGCAGGTAAATGCTATTCAAACACTTCAATGGAATTAGACTTTAAAGTCTCTTGTCAGCCTAACCCTCCCGCATAAGGTGCAGAGGTGGCACTGTACTCTCTCAGTTCACCTGGGTGTTTGCAGCCTGGGCCAGTCACAGGAGCCAAGGTACTGGCTCTCCCACCTGCCTCCACCCATCTATCCTAAGGGCCATCCCTGTGTACCACTGATGGAGAGAGCGCCTGTTCACTGATCCCCTGTTACATGGCTCCTGTCGGGTACCACAAATGCCCCCTAATTTAAATCCTCAAAATAGCCCACAAAACAGGAACTCAAAAGTAGTTTGTCCGAGTCACCCAGCCAGGGTGTCACAAACTTAGATTTGAATCCAGGCTTGGTCTCTCTTGCCTCTTCTCCAGCCACCGTCCTGAGGAAACTCTTACCCCAGCCTGACTGGCCTCTGGGGACAGGGGACTGGTGGAGAAGTCTTGGCCATGCCAGGCCAGCTTGTGGGCCACTAGAGCCTCTGGCTTCTGCTCAGGGCTGCTGGCTCCTGGTGGCCTCATTACTCTGCAGGGATTTTCTTTTTGTTGTCCTTGTGTCCAGGCCTGACCTACTATCTTCTTCCAGCAGGACTGAGGCACAACAGGAAGAGTTATCTGAGGTACTGGAGGACAGAACCCAGCAGGATACCATCAGCAGGCTCAGGAGGCTATTGGGTGACTGTGTGTTGGGAAGCAACCACGGAAGAGTGTGGCAGGAGCAGGGTGGGGGGATACTGACAAACTCTCTGGGACTTTTGGCTGCTTTGTTTCACTTCCCCCTAAAGTTCTCCCAGGCCCAAGGACTTGGTGGGGTTTTCAACAGTGATGTTCTTTACAACTCTTGCCTGTCTGGCTGGTTCTCCTGCAGGCCTGGGCTTCCTGGAACCTCACGTGGGGCCTGAACTGGGGGCCTCCACTGGTGGGGCACTTCCAGGGCTTTCTCCCTTGGGGATTGCTGGCTTGGCTGAGCTCTCAGGGACCTCAGGGGTAGGATCTAAGGATGGGCTAAAAGAAACTTCCTCACAGGGCTTGGAGGGCCCTTGGGACTGGGCCTCAGCACTGAACTGTCGCTGGACCATATCATCCAACTGTGGCTGGGCTGTGGGGTTCACCTGAGGCTGGGCCACGGCATCCAATGGTGGCTGGGCCGTGGGGTTCACCTGAGGCTGGGCCACGGCATCCAATGGTGGCTGGGCCGTGGGGTTCACCTGAGGCTGGGCCACGGCATCCAATGGTGGCTGGGCCGTGGGGTTCACCTGAGGCTGGGCCACGGCATCCAATGGTGGCTGGGCCGTGGGGTTCACCTGAGGCTGGGCCATGGGATCCAGTGGTGGCTGGGCCGTGGGGTTCACTTGAGGCTGGGCCACGGCATCCAATGGTGGCAGCACCTCCGCTGTTAGAGTTGGGCTCTCAGAGGCCACCTGTGTTTGTGGCTCAGCTGGTGAGAGACTGCCTGGCTGCTCCTCACAGAGAGCTGCAGAGAAGGAGGAAAGCATGGTGCGCAGTAGGGCACGAAGGTCAGCACTGGCCATTAGGCAGAGGAAGGGGCTCAGGCAGCTGTTGAGTAAGATCAGGTAGTCAGAGTAGACAAGGGCCTCCCAGAGCAGGTAGCCAGGGTAGATGTCCCACAGGAAGGCCAGGTAGAGCAGCTGTGCCAGCTGGTAAGGCAGTCGCAGGACCACATAGGCTGACAAAATGGTCTTAGCCACACGAGCGAAGCCATAGCAGGCTGAGGGCTGAGGCTGGTGGCGGCAACAGATCCGGCAAGCTGCAGCCTGGGTGAGCACATGGCAGATGAACAATAGGAGGAATGGCAGGAAGCCACCCAGGATCTCGAGCATTCGCAGGGGCAGCTCCTCACTGTCCCAGAAGTCCAGGCAAATGACCAGGTCATACCACCAGGTGATGGCCTCGGGGAAGACCAGCCATGGCACACTGAAGAGCGTGGCCAGCACCCAGACCCCTGCACAGACCCAGAGGGGTAGGCGGGCTGGGCGGCGCCCAGGGTAAGAGCGTGGGCACAGTGCCAGCAGGCAGCGGTCCAGGCTGAGAGCTGCCAACAGGAAGAGGCCAGAGGAGTAGGACACACCCCACAGGAAGTAGTAGAAGCGGCAGGCAGCTGTCCCCAGCGGCCAGTGCCCTCCATGCTGGATCTCCAAGATCTGAAAGGACGCTGCCACCAGGAACAAAAAGTCGGAGAGAGCTAGGCTGAGAAGAAGCAGGGCCAGCCTTGTGCCCGCCCCATGCCGGGCTTGTGAGCCAGCCAGCCATGCCATCAGCCCATTAGCTGGCAGCCCCAGGAGCAGCAGGGCCACAAGGAATGCTGTGTCCCAGCCGCCCTGAGGGTAGTAGTCCTCATCATCAAGCTCTGTGTGGGGCCTGTGGCCAGCAGCGCCCAAGCTGGCTTCCATAGCAGTGTCCACTTGGGATCCCCAGTATACTGCTGGACATGGACTGGGTGCCTGGTGAATTAATGAATGCAGGAATGACTGAGTATGAAGGAGAAGGTGCATTGCATCTCCAGGCAAATCACTGTCTCTTTTCGGGCCATTATTGTCACCTTTTAGGTAGTTGTACTGCACGAGGGACCTTTTTTGCTATGTAGTTTAGGCTGATCTTGAACTCACTATGTAGCCCAGGCTGGCCTAGAACCCATAGCATTCTTCCTGCCTAGCCTCCCTAGTGCTGGGATTACAGGCGTGTGCCGTCACACTGGGCTTTTTTTTTTTTTTTTTTTTTTTTTTGTGCTAGGACTTTAAATAGATGATCTCATGTAGTCCTCCTACAACCCATTTTATAGGTGAGGAGAAGAAGTCTCACTGAATCAGTGACTTGCTTAAGGTCATAAGTAGGAAGGTCAGTTCCAGGACGCAGACCTAGAGTTAGCCATTCTGCCACATAAAATCTGTGTCTAAGTAGACTAAACTGGAGACTTTAAAACATATTGGTAAAGCTTGTGAATCTTGTTTAACTAAAGTGTAATGGAACTTCTATGTGAACTAAAAGGGGGTGCTCAGATTAAAGGCCAGGAGAGCACCCTTAGGGCTCCAGGGAATACAGTTTGAAAACCACTCGGAGCCAGGCATGGTGGTGCACACCTGCAATCCCAGCACTCTGGAGACTAAGGCAGGAGAATCTCTGTGAGTTCAAGGCAAATTTGGGCTATGTAGTAAACTCAGGACCAGCCTGAACTGCATAATGAGACCCTCTCTCAAAAAAGCAAATAAGGACCGGAGATTTAGCTCCATGGTCCGCTGCCTGTCTGACAAGCAAACGCAAAATTCTGAGTTTGATTCCCGTTACCAAACAAACAAACAAACAAACATCTGGGCGAGGTGGCTCACGCCTGTAATCCCAGCGCTCGGGAGGCTGAGGCAGGAGGATCACTGAGTTCGAGACTTGGCTCACGCCTGTAATCCCAGCGCTCGGGAGGCTGAGGCAGGAGGATCACTGTGAGTTCGAGACCAGCGCCTGGGCTACAGAGTGAGTTCCAGATCAGTTTCAACTACATAGTGAGACCATGTCTCAAAAAACCAAAAACAAACAAACAAACAAACAAAACAAATAAAAAGCCGGGAGTGATGACACACACTTGTAATCCCAGCACTTGGGAGGCTGAAGCAGGATTGCCAGAGGTTCAAGGCCATTTTGGACAAGTGAGTTCAAGGTCAGCCTGAACTACTTAGGGAGACACTGTCTCAAATACATAAGTAAATAGAAAACCAGTTCTTCATAAAACCCCTTTATGACTGATGGGTTCAAATGTTTAAAATTCTAAGAGGGGAAGGCTCTGGGTCTCAGAGTCTGAGTGGGGACTGGCAGCAGGAGGCTCTGGCCTGTTGGAGGGTGCAGCTTAGACATTCAGGTGAGCTGTGGCCAGTGGCCTGATGGGGAGCAGCTCTTGCTTCTGTAGCTCACCTGTGGCCCTTTCCTGCTCCCTGCAGCTTGGCACAGGTTCCCCTATTTATCCCCCAGGGCTACTAAATGGAGAAAGGGGGAGGGGAGCCAGCGCGATGAGAGTGAGGCAGTTTAGGACCACCCAGGTCTGGGACCCAAAGGGGTCTACTATATCCACCCCACCTTCCCCCGTCCAGTGTCTGTCTGAGGGTAGAGGCAGCCCTGGCAGCACAATTAGGAAAGTGACATGATGCCCCAGCAGGGCTGGATCCTGCCTGGGCCCATGGCTGCAGCCACAGGCCATGAGCCCCAGGGCCTCCCCACCCTCAGGCTCTCAGTCTGGCAGACCTCCCTGAATCAGAGCCCTGGGCACCCTCTCCCGGGCCCCAGGGTGACACCTGGCTTACCTTGAGGCACAGGCCGAAGGCTAGAAGGAGCAGGGTGTGCTGGCCTGCCCCGTGGCCCAGTCGCCCACCTGGCTCCCTACAGGGGCCTGCAGCATGGCACCCGGAGACATAAAGACGGCCGGGCAGGAAACCCAAGCTGAGCCGACATCAATCATTCATAGGGCTGCTCGCTGGGAAACCCTAACCCTGGCCGAGTAGGGCCGAGTGACCAGTCAGGGCCCGCCAGGCTCACTGGGTCAGACAGCCGAGCCCTTCATATGGGCTCAGAGCAGGCTCAGAGCAGGCTGTGTGCTCCCCAGGGTCCACCTCCTCTGACATCACCCCCTGCCTCTCGGTCAGCATTCAATACTTCTGACGTGGCCTCCTCCCCAGTCTTGCAGGCCTTCTGCCCCACCAAGATGTCACCCCATGGGGACTGGAGCTGGGCTGCAAGAGGCCCACACTCATCCCCCACCTGAGGTGTCTTCCTTGGTCCCCTCCGCTCAGCTGAGTTCTACCTATCACACAGCAAATGTTCAGCCATGTACCCCCATTTTATAGACGAGAAAACTGAGACTTGGAGAACTGACTGGATCTCTCAGCTAAAGAGTGGCGGAGCTGGAGTCTGAAGCTCATGGCAGCCACAGTGTCCTGGTGCCCTTTGCTACTGAGGACAGTTCTGGTGATCCATGTGGCTTGGCCCTGGCGATTTTAGGGCAGAGCCAGGGATTAGGTCCTGGTCTGCCTACCTCACTCACCCTAACCCCTCTCAGGGCCTGATCCCAGGAATCACCTCCAAGACTGGACACATAAGCAGCTTTGTGGCGCCCAGGAGCCAAAGGTGCTCAGGGGAGCAGCAGCCTCAAGCCTGGTTGTCTCTCCCCACATGGCCACAGAGCATAGCCCAGGCCCAGGCCCCAGCTCCCATCAACCCCCTGCAGAGGTGGTGACTCCAGACAGCGGTGCCGAGGGGCCCCTTTTGATCAGGAGGAAGAGCAAGAGGCAAAAGTGGCCTCGAGGGTCCCAGAAGGTCAACGATGGGGAGCAAACACTTGCCCAGGACCGTGAGGCTCCAGGGAGCAGCAGACACCCTTCAAGGAACAAAGAGAGCAATGGGAAGCCATCCGCAGTCCCACCTAGGCCAGCCTTTCTCCGCCAGTCCCATCGGCGTCGTTCTGACTCCCAGGAGAACGCTGCTCGGAGGGCACACGGACCCCTGCTCAACCGCTTGTTTGGGAAGGTGGGGGGGGGCTGGGCTGGGCTGGGTGAGGGGAGGGATTGAAATCCCTTCCCCAGTCTCAACCCTGCTGCCCCTAAGTATCCCAGTCCACTGCCCCTTCTGGCTAGGTTAGGGGAGCCAGAGCTGTGGGGGCAGAGCCAGGCCTTGCACCTGGGCACTCTGAGAGCTCCTGTGACTCTCACTGCTCTGGGGGCCCGTGGGACTTTGCCTGCCCTTCACAGGCCAGCCTAGGCAGGGCTGGAGGAGGAAGGACAGAGCTGGGGTTGGCCTTGGGGACATGCTGGATTATTTTCCCACAGGACCGTGAGCTGGGCCCCGATGAGCTGGAGGGTGAGTGGCTGTCAGTGCTTCTGGGGGCTTGGAGGTGTCCCTGGACCTGGCCACACGGCTTGACCTTCCTCCCCCTCAGAGCTGCAGGCTGCCTTTGAGGATTTTGACACTGATCAGGATGGCTACATCAGCTACCGGGAGCTGGGCGACTGCATGCGGACGCTGGGCCACATGCCCACCGAGATGGAGCTTATCGAGCTTTCTCAGCATGTGAAGATGCGTAGTCAGTGATTGAGCCCTGCAGGGTGGCTGGGGTGGTAGTGGACTAGCTGTGGGCATAGGGGTGGGGTAGGCTGTCCCTGGTCCTCTCAGTGCCTGGGCACACTCCTGGTTCAGGGGGTTCGCTAAGTGGTGGCAGTCGGGGACCTCTGGGAATCATTTAGTGGTGATGGTGAAAGCAAGAGAGTGACAGTTGGGGGTTACTGGCAGGACATTGGTCCCATCAGATGCAGGGTCCAAGCTCCAGCCTGTTGATGTGGTGAGGTGGGCAAGGATAGCAGCAGGGTGATCCAGAAGTGGCCCTTGGGCTTGGTTTAGCGACCTGGCCTTGGAAAACGGGTCTGGTCTTTGCATGCCTGCAGCCCTTCCACCTGCCTCCCTGGCCACTAGCTCTAACTTGCCTCTAACTCCTCACTGAAGGTCTCTCTTCTCTCTCACTGTGCCTCGCTCCCTATGCCCTGGTGGCGGCTGCCTTGGGTGGAGTCACCAGGGATCCAGTCTCTAGAGGCTCAGTGAGGTCTGGAGAACAGAACCCTGGCCTAAGTGCTGAGCAACTCTTGAGCGGTTAGCATTGGCTGGTTTGTCCTGAGGCAAATATCATATTCCCTTCCTTCTGGAACACCCGTGGTCTTTCTCACAATTTCTAAAATGGACACAAAGTTTACAGTTGCTGTGCCTATCTGGTGTTGGGCTCCTTCTCTTTCCCCCAAAGCTGCTTTCTGGCCACTGGTGCTTTACAGATTGACCACATGGGGCTGTGTCTGAAGACCACTCCCTGCTGCCTAATGGGCCATGAACTCTAACCCCACAGCAACCTGCAGAGTAGGTTCTCAGGCCCGTCCTAGGACAAGGCCGGGAGCTACACCTATCCTGGCAGAGCCAGGATTTGAACCTAGGCTGTGTGCTCTGAAGCCTGGCTTCTTTCTCTCGCACCTGGTCCCCTGCTGAGAGCAGAACAATCCTCAGCCCCACAGCAGCCCTGGGTTTGGGATTCAGGCCTCCCCCTCCGCTGTGGGTGGAGTCAAAGGTGTGTCTTCCCGGATGCAGAGCAAGATGGGTACAGGGGCGAGTTGCCTCCATTTGTGACCTTCATTTGCCTTCATTTGTTGCCTCCCTGGGGCCCACAGTGGGTGGCTTTGTGGACTTTGAGGAGTTCGTGGAAATGATAGGCCCAAAGCTGAGGGAGGAGACAGCACACATGCTGGGGGTGCGGGAGCTGCGCATCGCCTTCCGAGAGGTGTGGTGAGTGGTGGGGGTGGGCAGTGGGCAGGGCTAGAGAGCATCCTTGCTGGGAGATGGGGCCTCTGCTCTCCAGAGGGCCTGGGAATGGGCGGGAAGAGTTGAGCTCCTTCCCAGTTGGTACATCAACCAGGGACACTTCTGGAACGGGAGGCACCGTCTTGGCATGGGATGTTTGAGACAGAATGGGTTTGGGAGCATCTTGCTTGTAGGCAGTGAGTGGCAAGAAGGGGCTGGGCACAGAGGCAACTTGGGGTGGGATGGGCTGAGCCCTGCCTGGTTCCTAGTTTGACAGGGACAGGGATGGACGAATCACAGTGGCAGAGCTGCAGCAGGCAGCACCAGCTCTCCTAGGGGAACCACTGGAGGGCACTGAGCTGGAGGAGATGCTCGGAGACATAGACCTCAATGGTGACGGCACCATAGACTTTGATGGTGAGTGTGCTCCCGGACCCTCCTCCCTCCAGCACCCCAGCACACAAGGCCAGCACCTCCTGCTATCCCTGACCTGGACTGGCCCAAACTTTGACCCTCTCCTCCCCAGAGTTTGTGATGATGTTGTCCACCCACTGAGGCACCAGCAGGGAGACCCTGTTGCTCCTGTGGCCTGAGCTACAAACAGGACCCAGGCTGCATCTACTCCTCGAAGAGGTTTCAGGATAGCAGAGACCTAGCTTACTTCTGCAGAAGACTTCTATCCCCGGCAGCATCTCGCTGGAGAGTCTGTGAGGTCACCCATCTATCTTCATCTTCGCAATCCCCTGCTTGAGCAGTCTGGAGAAAAGCTGTGCTCTGTCTGCACCCTTGGGAGGTAGGGAGTTCCCTGGGGCTGGCAATATTCAAGTCAGGGCAATTTTGGGGGGATCCATAGTAACACAGTGAGTTGAGAGGGTATCCAGACCCCTCCCATTACTTGTGCATAAAACTTTAAAAAAGTGAACTTGAAAGGGAAAAGCCTAGATCCCAAAGACCAAAGCTGGGCTTGTAGGAAGGTGCTGAACCCACATGGTTTCAGATCTGGATAAAGGCTTGTGGGCCTGGGCTCAAGCACCTATGAATAGCAGAGACCCACAGAGTCTAGGCAGCAAGAAACAAATCTCGATACATACTGGGGCCTCAAAGGGCCACTCTGTTTCTGGAAAGGGGAATGAAATATATATCCCCACCAACCATCCTGAGAAGGTGTGAGGGAGCAGATATTTACAGACCTGAGTGGAAACAAATCCCAGAGACAAAAATAAAGTGGAAGAGAGGATGCTTTGGGCATGTGGAAATCCTTTCTTATTGTCTTTTATCATTTTTTCCCCCAAGTACTGGGGATTGAACTCAGGACCTTGCACTTCCCAGGAAGGTAAGGTGCCACTGAGCTGCATCTCTGGTGTGTTGTTGTCGTCCTAAGTTGATTAACTTTAGACTTCACTGACCATTTAAAAGTAACCATTAGGGCCAGGGACATAGCTCAGCGGTGCCCATGCCTGCCTGACAAGTCAAAGATCCTGAGTTCAATTCCCGGTACTGAAAAAAGAAAAGTAACCATTAATTTAACAGAAGTAGAATGTTCCCTCCAATAATCAAAGCAGAAGCTGGGCATGATTGCACATGCCTATAATCCCAGCATCTGAGAGGCTGAGGCAGGAGGATAATAAATTTGAACACAGTTTAGACAATTTAGAGACTTAGTGAGACTTTGCCTCAAATTTTAAAACAAACAAACAAACAAACAAACTTTGGAGAGGTAGCTCAGGGAGAAAGCCCTGAGTTTCCCCAGTACCAAAAAAAAAAAAAAAAAAAGTCAGATTCAGGCATGGTGGCACACGCCTGCAATCCTGGCAATCAGGAGGCTGAGACAGGAGGATTGCCTGGAGTTTGAGGCCAGTCTGAAATACAAAGCAAGACCCTGTCTCAAAAACAAAACAAAATAAAAAACCCCCACAAAAAGTCAGAGAGTTCCAGTCCCTAAATAAAGTATTCCTACTAGGTTGGATTTCTTGTGAGTACAGATACCAAAACAAAAACAATGCCCTTACCAAAAAAAGAAATTTATTTTCCTAGTAAGTCTATACATAGGGTCTACATTCTTTAAGATTTCAAGTTCCTGGCCAGCTGTCCTGCCTTCCTAAAGTGTGCCCACATTTGTTTGTTTTCCTGGTGGCAGAGTGGAGGCCAGTAAAAAGAATAATAGAGTATGAACCATTTATATTCCATTAGGCAAGGCTCATCACAAGGTATAGCTGGTTGCAAAGGATGCTGGGAAATGTAGGTGGTCATGTGCCGAGCTACAAACTGGGGGCTCTCCAACTACAAGGGCAGAGAGAAGAAAAAAAAAAAAAAAGAGTAAGAGGCAGGTGTATAATTGACTGCTCCCTGGTACAGTCCCCAGTACTACAAAAACAAACAACCCCCCAAACCCCAAATACTTCAGTGTTGATATTGCAGTGAATAACTAGATTGGAAAAAAATTTTTTTTCTGTAGGGGGACAGAGAGTACATATTTCAGGCTTTTTTTTTTTTTT
>NW_022900939.1:21451027-21458416 GCF_012274545.1 Fukomys damarensis | reverse complement strand
TTTTGAGACAGAGTCTCACTATATAGTTCCGACTGCTGTGGAACTCAGCTCTGTAGCCCAGGCTGGTCTTGAACTCACAGTGATCCTCCTGCCTCAGCCTCCCGAGTGCTGGGATACAAGTGTGTGCCACCACATCCGGCTATTTCAGGCTTCAAGGTCTATATGAGGTCTGTTGTAATGATGCCCTCAACTCTGCTGTAATAGTTGTAAAGCAAAACTGTCATGGTCAACATATAAACAAATAGGTGTCATCATAGTGGAAATTTAATAAAATAATTCATAAAGCATCACTCCTTGACATTGGAATTTGGATCTTAAGTAATTCTTCATGTTATGAGCCCCTTACTTTTATTTATTTATTTATTTATTTATTTATTGAGACAGGATCCTGCTACACAGTTCACTCTGGCTTTGAACTCAGAGCACTCTTGTCTCAGCCTCCCAAGTGCTGGGACTTCTGGCATGCGCTGCCAGGCCTGGCTCTTACTTTTGTCTTATACTTTGACTTTTCCCCACCCATTACAACATAGAAAATCCATTCTCTGGCTTATACTTGCTGACTTCTGATATACTGGGAATCACCACTTCTGGAATAATTGTTTAGCTAAGGTTGAGAAATGAGAGCTGACGATGTAGCTCAGCAGCAGAGCAGTTGCTTAGCATGCAAGAGGTCCTGGGTTTAGTCTCCAGTGCAAAAGGTTACGGAATTTTGAAAGCTATTATTATTATTATTTATTAATTATTTGTAACACCAGGGATCAAACTCAGGATCTTGCACTTGCAAGAAAAGCACAGCACCACTGAGCTAAATCCCCAGCTCCCAAAAAATTATTAGTAGTGACTGTCAGCCAGTGCACGTCTGTAATCCCAGCACTCAGGAGGTTGAGGCAGGGGGATTGTCACGAGTTCGAGGCCAGCCCCCCACAAAAAGTAGGAATTGTGCTGCCTGTCAGTTGCTCACTTTTCAATGAATAGCTTTTATTGTTTTTCTTTTTCATATGTTTGTTCTGTATACATTTATTGAAATGTGATTTTTATGTGATTACTCTGATAACTGAAACTGTGGGCCTGAGCTGGGTGGAGTGGTGCATCCCTGTAATCCCAGCACTCGGGAGGTTGAAGCAGGATGATTCCAAGTTCAAGCCCATCCTGGGTAATTTGATGACTTAGATCCTGTCTCAAAATAAAATAAAAAACAAAAAACCAGGGATGTAGCTCAGTGAAAAGGCTCTGGTTTTAACCCCCAGTACTGGCAGGGGGAAAAAATGACCTGGATTCTCTATGTTGTGGTTTCATTTTTCTACTTTTTATTTTCTTTTACAGAAGTTGGTCCATGACAGATTAGAGATGTAAACTGGTTTTTGGCCACAGCTAGTTTGGGAACCACTGGTTAAGAAGTGCGTGCATCCAAAGGGGATCCTCAAAGTGCCATGAGCGGGTGCTGAGGGTGAAAGGTTCAGGACAGCAGGAGCAAAAGGCTTGGGTGTTCATTCAACACAGGCAGAGGACTCTAAAGGCGCTCACCATCCTGGAGCTGCACATGGTGGGCAGTTCCTCCCTAGTGGGGCATATGCTTCAACTGAGGAGACAGAATGCTCCTTCGGGTGTTCTTTTGGCCAGGGTCTGGTTCCTCTTTCCCTCCCCTCAAGAGTCACGGAAAGGACCCTGGGTTATGTTTCTGTCAACAGCCCACTGGCTGTCCTTGAGTGAGTCGATGCTTATCTGTAAAATGGGGTTCCCTCTCAGGCCTTGAGCCCCTCATCTATATATTGGAGCTGAGAGCCAGGCTTGGCTACATAGACCTGTAATACAGCACTCTAGGAGGCTGAGGCAGGAGGATCATAAATTCAAGCCCAGCCTGGACAAATTAGTGACTTAGCAAGACCCTGTCTCAAAATATAAAATAAAATAGGGCTGAGGACATAGCACCGTGCATAGGTCCTGGGCTTAATCCTTGGTACCACAACATAAACAAATGAGATGGGGTGAGGTAGTGGATTCCAAAACATGGCCTGGGTTCAGTGTTTAGCACAGGCCTGATGACAGCCTTGTAGGAGTTTGACAAATAGTTGCTACTATGAGCTCAGCTTTCAGGATTCTCAAAAATTTTATTTCTTTTAGCTCAGTGGTTGCACCACCTGCCTTACAAGCACAAGGACCCAAGTTCGATCCCCAGTACCAAAAAAAAAAAAAAAAAAAAAAAAAAAAAAATCAATTTCTTGGTTCCTGAGATTCTGTGGTACTCTGATTTTCCAAAAATTCAAAATGATCTGTCCTTGACGTTCTTTGGCTCCAAGTGTCTTCGATCACTGAGGCTGTCTCCCGGAGGCCCTACTTGCCATGCCCTCTGCTCCCTGATCCTCTCAATCTCTCCTGGGAAGTAGGGCAGTGGGGGAGGGGCAGGCCACCGCATCCTCACGGCCCACATTCAGGGCTGGCTGTGGCAGCCCGGGGCCCCAGAGCCAGGCTGCAATCAGGATAGCAGCCTCCAGGCCCCAGGCCTGCGTCATTTATGAGTGTCCTTGTTCAGGGCCACCAGGTATTGGGGCTGTCTTTCTAGGCAGACAGGGCTCCCTGAATCTGCAGGACTAGGAGTAGGGGAAGTTGAAACCCCTCTTCCTGCCTGAGCTTTGTCCCCAGTGTGTCAGGACCTTGGACAAGTCTAGGAGCATCAGGGCATGGGACTGTCCCAGGTCCAGGTCGGTGGTGCTTGACATCTTTCGCTCCCAGGGTCAGACCTTTTCCCACCTTTATGGAAGGGGCTGGGCCAGGAGTGGTGGAACAAGAGAGTAGTTGCCCTTGCTGGAATTAACTATCCTTTTATTAGCACAAAATAACGTCAACCCAGTTGCCCCAAGGCCGGAGAATAAGTTAAGGCACATAGCAGGTGAAGGACAGCGCTCTCAGCTGGGGCCTGCATGCCCCAAACTTCCTGAGCAAACTCCCGAAAGGCCTGGGCATTGCAACACTCCTGGAGGGCCTTCTACCTCGAGATGGGGCGAGTGGAATGGATCTTGGGTCCGAGGAGCGCCCCATGGACGCGAGGCAGTGTCCTGGGGCTTGAATCGCAGGTGTCTGGCGGTCTGCCCGCAGCTTACTTCTCGAAGTAGGGCAGGTAGAAAAACTGGAAGCCCTGGTGGCCCTTGACTGCGCAGTAGATGAAGATCACGTGGTAGACTGTGGGGGCGGAGCCTGTCAGCACGGAAGCGGCCCCTCCCCCGTCCCGCCCCCTCTCCACCCTCTTAGCTGCCTGTACCTCCGGGGATCAGCAACAGGAAGCCCGGCACGAAGAAGATGGCGCTGGAGACACCTGCTGGAGGGAGACGTGGTGGCTCAGGTTGGGAGGCCACAGCACCGCGCGTGCCAACTGCCTGGGCAAGCCTCCCTCTCCGCTGAAAAAGGGGTGCATTTCTTCTGGGAGGTGGCTGGGCTTGTCCAGGACCCATGGGCACAGGTGGGGGGTGCTCACCTGGAGAGGGGGCCACCTCCAGTCCCACGCCGACCATGATCAGCACTGCACACAGATGGGGTGGCGGGGTGGGGAGGCGGGGGTGAGGACTGGGCCTTCCACTCCCAACCCCCGGACCAGGCCTGAGGAATGGTGTCCCCCACCTCAGGTGAAAAGCCCCTGGGCAGAGACCCGCCCCAGAAGGTCACCAAGCTCTGTTTTCAGAGCAGGACATTTGCA
The DNA here is from genome assembly GCF_012274545.1 of Fukomys damarensis. NCBI lineage: Eukaryota > Metazoa > Chordata > Mammalia > Rodentia > Bathyergidae > Fukomys > Fukomys damarensis. The sequence continues at coordinate 21,454,728 of NW_022900939.1, read as the reverse complement.
GACCCTAAGAAATGCCTGTGAAATGAGAGATTTTTGCTCCTTGCTATGGGCCTAAGTCATTCAGTAAACACTTATGGAACACCTCCTGCACGACTAGGAATTCCACTGTGAAAGACAGAATACCTAGCACTCGTGGCTCTGCCTTAGGAGAAGGACCACCAACAACCTGAGGACTATAACCCAGGTGATCAGGATATGTGGGGAAGGCAGGGTGGTGTGGAAGCTGGGAGGTGCTGCCCCAGTCAGCATGGAGGGCCAGGGAGAAGCTTCATTCATGAGGGCAGTGAGAGAAAGGACAGCAGCAGCCATAGCAATCAGAGTTGATACTGACCACTTTTCCAGGCACTGCCAGGCAGTAGGCTAAGTATCTTACATACACTGTCACATTAGCCACTTTGACAGGAGACAGGTGTAAAAGGAAACTGAGGGCTGGGAATTTAGCTCAGTGGTTCTGCCACCTGCCTCACAAGTGCAAGGTCCTGAGTTCAATCCCCGGTACCAAAAAACAAAAAAGGAAAAAGGAAATAGGCACAAGGCTATCTGACTCTAGAGACTCTGCTGTAGACATCATCAGGCAGACAGAATAAACCCATGGCAAAGGCATGGAGACTGGAGAGAACTGGGCCTTTCCAAAAGCTTCCAGCACTGGTTATACTGGACAGGAAGAGCTCAGGCTGCAGGAATCTGGTAGGGCCTGGATCCCCAGGCTAGGATAGCTGATGTCAGGGAAGCTGAAGAGGTCAGGCAGGATCTGCTTTGCAGATTCAGACTCCTGGGTTCACCATTAGAAGAGGAATGGGGCGGGGGTGAGTAGGGGGAGTGCAGCAAGGGGAGTGGTACTGCCCGGGGGACTGAAGGGCCACCATGGGCTGCTGTGTGCTTTGTGTACAGCACAGAGCACCTCAGAAAGGGACACAACTTCACTCCCTGAACCCTGACTAGGGCTGTGGGCTCTGCTCTCAGAAGAGGCATCTTTAATTCCTACAAAGGCCCTTACATAGTTATGGATATGCGTTTAAATCACAGCTCATCCACTTCCCAGCAGCAGCTTGAGCAGGCCCCTCCATCAGCACAAGCCTTCTGCCCTGACTGCTGAAGCTGGGGTGATACCACCTTGCCGGGCTGAAGAGAAGCCAGTGGCTAGTGGCTTGGCATGCAGTGGTACTGGGAAGTGGGGACCTCCCCCCAACACACACACACCTGGAGCTGGGCTTTCTGGCCTAGAGGGCCTGGCTGGCGACAGGGCTTTGACTTTCCTGGAGATGGGAGGAATGGGAGCCAGAGCAGAATCACAGCTAGTCCTTCCTTACAAACCCCTCTTTAGCACAATCCTAGACCCTTTCTGGGGACCCTGCCTCCTGTTCCATAGAATGACAAGCTTGGCAGTCAGAAACATCTGGCTGTGAGACTGGCCTGCTCTAGACCTCAGTATTCCCATCTGAGCAATGGAGGGAGATCCTGGTCAGCAGTCAGATTCCGGAGAAGGGCAAGTGACTGGCCTCTGGATGGGGCTGGCAGGCACTTATCATCTCTGGCCACGGGGACACCACATCCCTGAGCACCTGGCTCTCTACACAGGTTCTAGGCCCTCCCTCTCATTTAGTGAGTGACATCTGTAAGGCCAAAGCAGACAGAGAATAGCAGTTAGTCTTCAGTCCCCTGACGGATTCAACATATTAAGCTTTGAAGAAAGTCTTTAGAGCACTGATGTAGGTTCCATTTCTGTTCTGTGTGATTTCCTGGCTGGGTGACCAGAAGCCTGGGCTTGCACCTCTCAGGGCCTCAGTTCCTTCCTATACTGTGGGGATGCTGAGAGGTCCACTGCACCAAGGGGAAACAGCCTACACAGAGGGAGGGACAGGGAGTCAGGACCCTCAGGGTACTCACCCAGCCCCAGCAGCAGGAGCAGGAAGGAGGCCAGCACCACCCGGCAGTTCTTCTGGATTAGAGGGTGTTGGGTCCAGCTAGGTGGCAGGAGAGCAGGATGAGTGTGAGAAAAGTGAAGGGCAGGGGTGGGTGAAGAGCCATGGCTGATTGGCCAATAGTACTTGGAGTTTGGGACTCATTCTAAGAGGGTCTCACCTGCAGCAGGCATTGTAGGAGCGCTGGGTGGTGCTGCTGATGGTACTAAAAGACCACTGGGAGCTGCGGATGGATGTTCGGCCAGAATCCCTGCAGGACAAGGCCTGGTGAAGGGCAGGAGGAAGCTAGGAAGGGAATCCCTTTGGGACAGGAGTCCTGAAGAAGTGTGTATGTGGGTGGGTACAGGGTCTAGGGTTGGCCCCCAAAGGACTGAGGCGGGACAGAGGCTCTGAGAGGGGACAGGTGTGAAGATGAACTCAAAGGCTGGGGTGTTCAACAAGATTAGGGGTGGAGGAAGACTAGGGTGAAAGCTAGGGGTTCCTGCAGCATAGATGACGCATAGGGAGGTGAAGGGGTGAGGGGAAGCAGATTAAGGATAAGAAGGTTAAGGGTTCCTACAGCGTTAAGACCTGGGAGGGGTGGGGGGATGAAATTAGGCACTAGGGTAAGGTGACCACACTGGATAGGCGACCCCATGATGGAAGTAGGGCTCGGAGTCATTATATGAGGGAACATAGGAGAGCTGAGAGTACTGGGGTCATGCTCTGGTAGGACCCTGTGGACAGCAGCTAAAGGCATGGAGGTCAGGGGACAGGATGGGTCCCCACCTGGTCCTAACCTGGTGCTGACTCCCCCATCTGGTTCCGGAGAAGGCTGGGCTAAATCTTCATCGTTCTGCAGATTCTGTTCCAGAACACAGGGTTCAGAGGGGTGGCTGGGCTCAGGCCCTTCCTCCCTCTCCCCTTGGGGAGAGAAGAAAAGCTGCCCTGACAGCTGTTTCCCTGGCCACCTGGGCCTCCACCCTTCCAGAAGAACGGGTTAGATGATTCACAGAAACCGAAACCCAGGCAGGAGGTGGGTGGATGGTGGGGGTGCTGGAGAGTAGGGGTCAGAAGGGGTCCAATTGAGGGTTCCCTGCATGGGTTCGAGGGTCAAGCGACCTCTAAAGTTCTAAGGATGACATTTCAAGGCAGCTCTGGATTGGGGGGTAGGAAAGGGCCCAGGGTTCCCAGGTTTAGGGCACAGGAATCTGGCCTGGGTCCCCAAGAAAAGGGTTCTAGGAATGAGGGAGGCTCTCTGAGAAAGTGAGAATTTCCTGTTCAGTGGGAGTCAAGGGATGTGAACAGAGTCGTCATGTGAGTGCGAGTCTCCAGCTCAGAAAAGATGGGATGGGGACTTCCGGAGAAGAGACGGGGATGCAGGTTCCTAGACACCAGAGAGCTGCTCTGCCTCTGAGCAACATCTGTTTCAGACACAGAGGGGTCAGCCTCCCAACCGGTGTGGGACTCCCGGAGAGCTCTCCACGGTAGTTGGGGGATGAGCGCCGGGCCCCGGCTCTCCGGTGCTGGCTGGGTACCGAAATCAAAGCTGACAGGTTCCGGGCAGGGCTCTGGACCAGGGATCACGTTGAGGGCTGTCTGTCTCCCGCTCCAGCTGGGGCCTCTAGGCAGATTCTCCCCCGAGCTTGGGATCTCCAGGGCCGGCCTGGGGCGGGGTGAGGTGGGCCGGGCCCTTCACCTGATAGCGCAGCCGGGACTGCTTGTCTTCGTCGGCCGCCTCGAATCGGGCCCGGCGCTCGAAGTGCAGCGGCCCGAAGCGGGCGACCCCGCTGGACTCGG
>NW_022900939.1:21443407-21450684 GCF_012274545.1 Fukomys damarensis | reverse complement strand
GCGGCCGCCTCAGCGAGCGACAGCGGGGGCCGCTCTCGAGTGCTATCCTTGAGTCCCAAATGGGCTCGCAGGACTGCAGGAGCTCCAGTCACCCAGGCCAGAGCAGCCGTCTTTTGCCTCCCAGCCCGATCCTCCAGTGCGAAAGGGAACTGCTGAGAACAGACAGTTCTCCCACCTCACCAGGGCCCGTGGGCGGGGTGTTTTTGCCACTTTGCAAATGTGGAAACTGAGGCTCAGAGTTTATGTGGCTTTCACTATCCTGCAGACAAGTCGCAACAAAAGTGATCCTTTTAAATACATGTTTTTCTGTCTTACTTTTTTTTTTTGTTAGTTGAGACTGACCTGGAACTCACTATGTAGCCTAGGCTGGTCTCGAACTCGCAGCGATCCTCCTGCCTCAGCCTCCCGAGTGCTGGGATTACATATGCGTGCGCCACCATGTCCAGCCTTCTGTGTTACTCTTAAATAAAACTTTTTTAGGGATTAGGGGTGTAGTTTAGAGGCTGTACAGATTCAATCCTCACCATTAAATACAAATTAATGCTGGGCTATGGATTTAGCTCAGGGGTTCTGCCGCCCGCCTCGCAAGCACAAGGACTGGAGTTCGTTCCTCAGTACAAAAATAAATAAATAAATAAAAAGTTTAATGCTGTTAAAACTTTCCCCTACTTAAAATTTCCAAGGGGTTTCTATGGTAGTTAGAATAAATTCTGAGTCTTTGGCTTGGGCTTACAACACTCCGAATGTCGGGCGCCTCCCTACTTCTCCCACCCTCAGGCCCTCTCTCAGCCTCTTTCCATCTGTCTCAGCCACACCATGCCCCAGCTGTATTTAGCTTAATACATAAACAAACAAACAAATATTTGTGGCAGGAATGAATGGATGGTGTGCTAGAGTCCCAAGCACTTGGAAATAGGAGAACTGAGATTTGAACCTAGACCCTCCCAGCGACCGCCTCACCCTTTCTTGCTTTCTGATCTGTCCCATTTTATGAAGAAACTGTGACTTCACGGTTTGTGACACCTCATCACTATGATCGAGGCTCCTCTCAAGCTGTGTTAATACACTTTCCTTCCTTCACTTTCTACCATCCCTCCTGTCCGCATTCTGTCCGACCTCACAGCAGTGTGCTCGATCTGCTTCCCCGAATCGTGCCTGGCCTGCACCACACATGGCATCATCCCCTATGTGGATGGATGTGTTTGCAATTTATAAACACCGTGTCATGTAGCAAACTCATTCTGTTGCTTACATTTTTACATTTTTCCACTCAACACTAATGTTTTCCACGTGTATCCCATTTGTTTTTTCTACTAGCTGCTTGCATGTTACATCACTATGAGCTTTCAGCACATTTTGGGGGAGTTGTTTCAGTTCTGGGAATTGAACCCAGGACCTTCACTTTGAGCTGCATTCTCAGTCCCTTTCAAAAAAAAAATTTTTTTTTTTTTGAAACAGACTCTCACTAAATTGAGACATTTTTCCAGCCTGGGATCTAATTTGAGATCCTCCTGCCTCAGCCTCCCAGAGTGCTGGGAATACAGGTGACAGAACTTTTATTATCCACCTCATCCTCACAGTGATCACATCAGGTTGGCCCCATCACCCACATACTGCCAGGCACATTTTCCTTCTGTCCTCTATGAATGTAGGAAGAACCTTCTTGGGATAGGATTTCTGGGCCATAGCGCATCTGTCATGCTGTGAGAATGTACCACACCGCACCTCCGCTGTGCTGTATGAGTAGCTCGTTTGGGTTCACAAACCCAGCCTCAGTAAACAATGAAAAGAACTAAGTTTAAAAGGGAAAATAAAGACATTTTATTTGTGAGAGAAGAAAGGAGAGGACGGAAAGAAGCCCTGTGGGAGAGAATTGAGGGTCTGGAGCCCTTCTTTCTTGGGTACTTTTATTGGACGGCAGAAAGACATTTCCCCTGGAGTCTGTCACAGACTGACTGGCTGTCCAGGCCCTAGAACCCTAACCCATGCACCACTGAGACGAGGTCTGGCTTTGCAGTTCAGGCTATCCTTGAGCTCACTATGTATCCCAGGCTGTCCTCCAACTCAGCGATCCTCCTGCCTTAGCCTCCCGAGTGCTGGGATTATAGGCGTGTGTCATCACGCCCCGCTACATGCACATTTATAAAGGAGCTTCATTTGGTTTTCTTTGTCCTATCAGAATCTGATTTCTAGCATTTGTTGGCTGGTAAGAAGGGGACTTACATACAAAGTCAAGTTAGCAATTAAGTAAGGGGACTAGTGCACTATTATAGTGGACCTAGAGTGGAAAAAAATATATTACCACTAAATAAGAGCTTTCTTTTAAGTGGCCACCCCACTTAAAAAGTCTGAGGACTGGAGAATATGACCAGCTTTCCTCACATTTAGCACTAGAGTTCCCACTCCTGAAAACTGCCTGTTTGTATCTCTGCTTGCTCCCCCACTCCCATCTGTCCCTTTTCCTGCTGATTTGTATATCTGTATATATGGAATTATTAATCTCTTACTTTTTTATATACTTTTTCTTTTTTTTTTTCAGTACTGGAGATTGAACCCAGGACCTTGCACTGAGCTACATCCCCAGAATTTCTGCCTTTTCACATTTTATATTTTGAGACAAGTTCTCACTAAATTGCCCAGGGTGGCTTCAAACCTGTGATCTTCCTACCTCGGCCTCCTGAGAAGCTAGATTACAGATGTGTGCCACTGTCTTAGTTACTTTTCTCATTGCCGAGATAAAATACCCTACACCCAAAGTTGAAGGAGGAAAGATGTATTGTAGCTCACAGTTTGTAGAGGTTTCAGTTCATAGTTGGGTGTCTTCAAGGTGGGGTGGCATGGCAGGGGGGCATTGCATAGGAAAAACAGTTCTTTTCAGACAGGAGGCAGCAAAGCAGTGAAGTAGTGAAAAGCTTTCTTTCTGTCCCTTTATATCCACCCAGGCTCCCTGCCTTCTAGGTGGTATCCCCCACACCCAGGGTGGACCTTCCCACTACCCGAACCCACAACTATGCCAAACCATTCAATGGACTAATTAGTAATCACACACTCTTAATCCTAGCATCACACAGCCACCTCTGAAAAGCCCTACCTATGACCACCTGAAGCTTTGGGAGGACATCTAGATACAAGCCATGACAACCACCAAGCATATTTTAATGCCTTTCTTCCCCAGTGCGGGGGCTTAAACTCCTTCAAATTAAGATGCACGTCCAGTCTCCACCCTGACTCCTATATTTAAACTTTTAGGCAGGGTCTTAATATATTGCTAAGGTGCTCAGAGGTTGGGCTCAAACCTGAGATCTAATTGTCTCACTAAGCTTGCTCTTTGATTCCCTTGGTTTGCTTGACTATTTCTAAGCCAGGATCACATGATTTTTAATTACTATTATTTCCAGTGTGGCTTAATGTGGGAGGGCGATCTCCCCCTTTTCAAACTTGACTTAGCACTTTATGCACCTTAATTCTTTTATAGAAATTTTACAAAGATGTTTCCCAAGTTCTTAAAAATGTTGCCAATTTTAATTGGGATGTTGTCTTAGCTCTTTTCCCGCACTGGACATAATACCTGATGCCCACACTTTAAAGGAGAAGTTTATTTTGGTTCATGGTTTCAGCCCATGGTTGCCTAGCTCCAAGCAGAAACAGGATGGCAGAGGGGCATGGGGAGGCAAAGGTGCCAGGATGCAGACAGCGGAGGGAGGCGCTGGGGATGGAGATCTACCCTTCCAGGTTCCCCCTCTGGGTGACACACCTTTTATGACCAGCCTTTACCTCCTAATAGCACATTTATCTCTGAACTCATCGGTGGATTATGGATCCCCATGATCCAGTCACCTTCCAAAAGCCCTCACCTCTGACCACGAGTCTCTGTGTGTGCGTGTGTGTGGGGCCATTCTAGATCTAAAGTGTATCAGATACTATTGAATTCCAATCGAATCATGTTATTAGATTTATTAACAACATAAATCCCTTCAGTTATTCACATTGTTTAGGTCTTGAGAAATTGTTTTAGTCAGCTTTCCCACTGCTGGGACACAATACCCAACACCCACAATTTCAGAGATTTAATTTGGCTCAAGGTCACAGAAGATTCAGTTCATGGTTGGCTGGTTCCAAGGTAGAAACATCATGGTAGAGCAGAGCTGCTTAGCTTATGTTGGCAGGGAAGCAGAGCAGGGAAACAATGGAAGAGAGGAACAGGTGAAGCCCACGTAGGGTACCCAAAGTCACTCCTCCGTGACCCACCCAGACACACAGCCACAGCCATGAGTGTACTGATCTGCTAGGCAGTTCTTACTGCAATGAAGTTGGCGCAATGAGATTAACCACCCCATACACCAGTATGCTCAGAGCAATATCAGACACAGGAAGAAACTGTATTCCACTTTAAGAGCTATCTGACTACTCAATTCATAGAGACCGAAAGTAGAAGAGTAGGGATAGTGGAGAGTTTAACACTTGATCTTAGAGTTCTGAGGCAGGCTGTGGAACAACTGAGCTAAATCCCTGGCCCTATACCAATGATACTGTTTGTTTTTTTTTTTTTTTTTGGTGCTGAGGATGGAACTCTGGTCTTTGCCATTGTGAGGCAGGTGGCAGCACCACTGAGCTTAATCCCTGGCCGGACCTTAGAGTTTAGAAATGAGTGTAGTTTCAATGTTGCAAGATACAAAATCCAAAGCATTGTGGAGATGGCATTTTTCTATAAACTGGGGGATTAAATTAGCCTTTTCTTTTTTCTGGTGGAGATCTAACTCAGAGCCTCCCACAAGTCAGGCAAGTGCTCAACCAATGAGCTACACCCTCAGCCTCTAGCTTAATATTTTATATCTATATTTATTAGTAAAAGGTGTATATTTCATTTGCCTTGTGCCTATCTGGCTCAGGAACCAAGATAAAACCAGTCTTGGGAGTGGTGGCACATGCCTGTATGTTCAAGCCTGGGTACAGTGTGGGTTCAAGGGCAGCCGGAATTATATATATATATATATATATATAGCAAGACCCTTTCTCAAAAACAAACAAAACAGGGGCCAGGATTTAGCTCAGCGGTTCGGTGGCCTGCCTTGCAAGAGCAAGGACCCGAGTTCAATCCCCAGTACAAAAAAAACAAAACAAAAAACAAACAAAAAACCCCCACACACACCAGTTTCAGGTTAGTTGGCTTTCTCTCCACTTTCTACTTTCTGGAACAATTTGTTCGAGATACAGACTAGTTTTTGCTCAAAATTTGTAAAATTTCTGTATTGGTAAAACGACAACAAAAAAACTAAAACCAAACAGACTGCCCCCCGCAAACAAGCACATTTTCCCTTCACCACAGAAGTCCTGTCCCTCTCCAGAGGACTTCGTGTTGGAAAATAAACCAGCATGAATTCGCGAAGCACTTAGCACCTGGGGCTCATGGGAAGGACGATAATCCCTCACAGTCGTGGTGAAGGGCTGGAGATGGTGCAGAGGCCCCAGGCGCTCCCCTTATTCGGTTACCCAACCCTTGAAAGTGGGAGCAGAAAACTCCCACAGCTGTTGTGTACAGCTAGTTTCCAGAGGCAGAGAGAAATGCTATTTGAGTCCCCATGGTTGCTCATTTCTGTCACCCATCTATTCCTTAATATTTATTGAGCATCTCTGGATTCAGAGGTGCGCAGAGATTCGCTTCCGAATCTCCCTTAGTGTCTTGATAAAACCCAGGGCCTCTTCGCATGCTGGGCCACAGCTGTACCACTGAAGTACAACCCCGGGTCTCTCTCGCGCTCTCTCAGCCAGAAGAGAATACATAAAAACAATAGTAGTAGGTTTAGGATGTGGCACTGCAGGGTGCGCTTTTTTTCTTTCATTTTCTTTCCACTTTCCTAACTCCAGGGCTGTTAAACCGCAGCTACAACTTTAAGCGGCTGCACCACCACGCGGGAGAACCGCCGGCCCAAGGAGTCCACAAATCAATTGCCAGGGACGTCCGGGCCGCGCTCCGAGCCCGCCCAGGTTCCGCCTCCTCGACGGGCGGTCGCCCAAATTCCAAAATGTTCTTAAAGCCTCTCTCAGCCCTGGGCGGATCTGAACTCAGTCGCAGCGAAGAGAACCAATCACCGTCTGCTTACACATTCAATCCCTTTTTGGCTTCTGCCCTCAGCCAAAATGGCGCTAGCTCGGAAGTTGCCGAGATTCTCGGCGTTGCCGAAGCACGTCGGGAAGTTACCGAAGGAGTCCGGAAGTTGCCGAAAGAGAGCAGCGGGGAAGGAGGATGGCGGATATCATCGCAAGACTCCGAGAGGACGGGATCCATAAGCGTGTGATACTGGAGGGCCAGGGAGAACTCCCTGACTTTCAAGATGGAACCAAGGTTCGTGTCCAACTCGCCTTTCTCTCCCTCTCCATTGCGGCGCGATGCGCATGCGAGGCGGGAGGAGGCCTTAGGCGAGAGGTTGCGCATGCCCGCTCACGTGCGGTGCTCGACGCTGATTGGTTTGGGTTTAAGTAATGGGTGAATTCAGACGCGTCTGCCACGCCCCTCGGCTTGACCTTCTTTCTTTATTGGTCGGGGAGGCCATCAGTCATCTCAGCAGGTTGAAGGGTCATGGTGGGGGTCTGATCTCTGTAGAGCCTGTGATTTTTGAGTTTCAGGGCGCATGATCCTTTATAGATGGGAGGGTTTCCTACTCACTGTTTAGATGTGGAAAATGAGGCCCTAGGACTCGCAAGCCTAGAGACTGGCCCAGATGTCAGATTTTCCATACCAGAATCCTTGGCAGTTTTCCTAGAGCTCTAGTGTTGTGGCCTGGAACAAATGAGGGCTAGGAATTAAAGATCCACCACCTTTCTCCTTTTCATATCTGGGCCTCCAGCTCCAGCTTCCCCAGTGAATTCCCTGAGACAATTCACAGCTGCAGGATTTCCTGCTTCTACTCCTGCAGTTCTTACTCTAGCATGCCATTCTGTTGAGCAGAGAGCTTTTTAGGGGCAGCTCTGTGCTCAGCAGAACAGTCATACAGGGCATGAATGTAGATCCAGGACGTGGGTAAAAATCCTGGCTGGTACCAGGGAAGCCAAGAGAGTGAGCTACCCTAATGAATATATGTTTCCTCGCCACCAGTGAGCCTGGTCATGTATGTAGATCCTGGCCTCGTGCAGCACAAGTGTTGTGAGCGCAGAGGGGAGCTGTGTAGCTCTAGCTATCAGCTGTGTTAAGAAGGATCTTCTTGGGGCCAGGGATTTAGCTCAGCGGTTCGGTGGCTGCCTTGCAAGCGCAAGGACCTGAGTTCGATCCCCGGTACCAA
>NW_022900939.1:21425656-21443257 GCF_012274545.1 Fukomys damarensis | reverse complement strand
AAAAAAAAAAAAAAAAAAAAAAAAAAAAAGGATCTTCTTATTGGCCAAGGTGGCCCACACCTGTAATCTAAGTGTTTGAGGCTGAGACAGAAGTATCCCTAATTCCAGGCTAGCTTGGGCAACTTAGTGAGACCCTGTCTCAAAATTTAAAAATAAAAAGGGCTGTAGGATGTAGATAAGTGGTAGACCACTTAATCTAGTATGTGCAATACTTTGGGTTCATTTGTCCAGTGCTGTGAAAAACAAGATCTCCAAGAAGAGAGAGGGTGTGTGGTAGGTTGTGTGCCATGGCAAGGGGATTCTAGATGGAACAGAACCAAAGGAGAGAGCAACATAAAGGTAGAGATCTATAAACAACAGCACCCAAAGAACAGAAGCAGGTAATATTAATAAATCAGTTGCCAGGGCTGGGAATGCAGTTTCGTGGAAAAGCATTTTGCCAGCATTGACTGGGTTCTCAGTATGTGAGCGTGTGCTACGTGCCTCACAAGTTTATTTCCTTTATTTCCCACAACATAAGATCAATATTTGTTGATTTGACTTTACTGATGCAGAAACCAATTTCAGAGAAACAGCACAGCGTGGGTGTGCCAGTTGAGAGCATGGGCTCCACTAACCATATCCTGTTGAGGGTTCACTCTTTAGCCTCCTCCTCTTCCCACTCACTTTGAGATGGTCTAATTTCTGTAGAAAGTCTCCCTGTCTGGATTACTCCCAAATATGCTTCCAGATCTCTAGCCTTTTTACCCCTCCCTTAAGCTAGATCTGCAGTGACCTCCTTTCTATCCCATCCTGGAGTTCCCCATGGTAACTCAGTCTTAACCTGCTCCACTGGAGACTTCTCTAGTCCATTGTGGTCCAGGCCGTCATTGGTCCTCTCACTCTCTGCCCTGCCTTTCTCTTCACCCCCTACAAATTCTTCTCATCCCAGTGCCATTCTGCTTGGAGCTGCCCAATGCCTCCCATCTCAGAGGGAAAACCAAAGTCCTTACCATAACCAACAGGTCCCATGGAGTTCATCCCTGCCAACCCTTGACCCCATGGTGTCCCCCACCTTGGTCACCCTTCCGTAAAACACTGGCCTTGCTGCCTTTGAATGTACCTCATACTGCCCCACTGCAAGACTTTGTGTCTGTTGTTTTGGGATCTAGAAGTTTCTTACTCTGGTATCTGCCCAGTATGCTCTACTCTCCCCTCCCTTCAATCTCTGCTTAGATGGTTTCTCCTCACTGAGACCCTTGCCCCACCACTGTTTTTTGTTTGTTTTTTGAGACAGGGTCTCAGTATGTGGTTCAGACTGCTCTGCACTCACTATGTAGCCCAGCTGATCTTGATCTTGCAGTGATCCTCCTGCCTCAGCCTCCTGAGTGCTGGGATTACAGCTGTGCACCACCACACGCAGCCCCCCACAATTGTTTAAATGAGCCCTCCCTTACTCTGCCATATTGTATTATTTTCTGATCTAAAGTACTTAGCTTCATTTGCCATGGCATTCATTTTTTCACACATCTGCCTTGTCTCCTTTCTCTAGAAGTTCCTGGGAGCCCCTGGGGACTGAGGCTTTTTTTTTCTTTTTTTTTTTATAGACAGGGTCTCACTTTATGGTTTAGGCTGAACTTGAACTCACTGTGTTGCCCATGCTGGCCTCAAATTTGCTGTAATCCTCCTGCCTCAGCCTCCTGAGTGCTGGAATTACTGGTGTGGGCCACCACTGTCAGCTTGGGACTTTCATCTGTTTTGTTCACTGTCATGTCCTGGTGTCTGGCCTAGAGCTGGGGCACATAGTAGGTGCTTAGGAAATACTTGTGGAAGGACTGATTGGAACTGGACTGCCTGCTCGGTGACTGGCCCCTTCCTTTCCTCTCTCTGACTTAGCTTTTCCACTGGGCTAGGAGTTAAGGCAGGTCAGAGAACCCCTGGGTGGGTGCCCTCATGCCCTCTGCAGGCTGGGGTGGACTTGTCCTTGGGTCAGGTGACTGGGCTTTCCCTAATCTCCATGTGGCCTGCAGGCCACATTCCACTACCGGACGCTGCACAGCAGTAACGAGGACACCGTGTTGGATGATAGTCGGGCCCGGGGCAAGCCCATGGAGCTCATCATCGGCAAGAAGTTCAAACTGCCCGTGTGGGAGACCGTCGTGTGCACCATGCGCCAGGGGGAGGTCGCCCAGTTCCTCTGTGACACCAAGGTACCCTCCTGCGCCTGTCTGCCATTCCCGGGGCCCCCACCCTGGCTTGGCCATCACGCCAGTCTCTGACTGGTGTCCTGGCCTCCATTCCCACCTTCTGTCCATAAGCCAGGGGACTTGTTCCCAAACCCAGACCGCCACGGCTCTTGCTCACCGTAGGGTGGGGTGGAAGTGTGGCTGCTCACATGGCCCCTGCTCTTCTCCCTTCCAACTCAAACCCTTCACCATTCCTTTCCATTCCCCATGGCCAAGACTCTCCCTGTACTTCAAAGCCAGGACCTGTGTCACCACCCCAGGAAGCCTCCCTGACTGCCAGCGGTTGACTTTATCCCTCTTCTGAGGTGTTCCAGCCCTCACATCTTCATGGCCAGATGGTCTTCCGGTCTCCTGCTGTAGAGATTAGGTCCTAAGATAGAGAGGTTAGGGGCTCTGGGCTGTTTACCTCTTTCTTTTTTTTAATTTAAAGACGAGGTCTCACAGGTTGACCTTGAACTCGAGACCCTCATGTCTCAATCTCCTGAGTGTTAGTACTGCAGGCTTGCGCCACCACATTTATTTCTTCTTTTTTTTCGTTGTGCAGAATTAATTATGTTTTGTCTTGGAAGATACTACTGCTACTTCTTTTCCATTTACTCCTTAAATGCAGATGGAAGCCAGCCCAGGGCCGGGCTGAGGAAATGCCTGTGTGAATTTCAGCCCAGCAGTTTGCCCTGCTGACAGCAGAGGGCAGTATGGAGCTCTTAGATTGATCCCCACCATCCCTGCAGCCTTTCCAAGTGAAAAGTTAGAGGCTAGATCCCCTTTATCCATCTCCTCCTGGGGTGTTGCATGGTCCCTGACTTGGGTAGGGATGGGAGGAAGGGGTACGGACCATCGTGAGGAGTCCAGCTTGTGGGAGGGAGAGGAGGAGGAAGCAAGAAGTCCACTAGAAGGATGGGGGAAACAGAGGCACAGGCAGAATGTTGGGCTCTGCAGTGGGGATGTCACGTTTGATAGCCAGAATATGGCGGGGCTGGAGCTGCACCAGAAACAAGGGCTGAGAGGTTAACAGTGCCCCAAGGGAACAGCCCTCTGGTGTTCCAGTGGGCTGGCCTGCGCCATTTGTCCTTGTTAGGTGGTGATGGGGAGGGGCTGGGCTCCTTGGACCCTGCAAGCCCTGGCCCACACTGACAGAGCCATTGTGTCTTCCTGCAGCATGTGGTCCTGTATCCTTTGGTTGCCAAGAGTCTCCGAAACATTGCTGCCGGCAAGGACCCCCTGGAGGGCCAGCGGCACTGCTGTGGCATTGCCCAGATGCACGAGCACAGCTCCCTGGGCCATGCCGACCTGGACGCCCTGCAGCAGAACCCCCAGCCTCTCATCTTCCACATTGAGATGCTGAAGGTGAGGCCCCCAAACCCTAGCCCTCCTAGGCCACCGCTGTGCTGTCTCAGGGTGATGCCAGCCTGCCTTCCCATCCAGCTGGGGCCAGTGGATGATCTGTTTCTGGGGTGGGATAGGGACAAGAACACTGTGCTGGGCCCCCACTCTTCCTCCTGACCCCAAAGATCACCACCTCCTGCCCACCCTGCTTCCTTTATTCTTTGTGCTTGAGCTGACCATTTCCTTCCAGGGCTTTGAAGGCAGTAGGAGTTCACACACTTCCTCTTTTGCTCGAGGAATCATGCTACGGAACATAATCCCTGCCAGGACAGGGATGTTCACTGTTGTGTTCACTCATCTGTTCTTTGTATTTGGCACAGTGCTGGGCACAGATGCTGTGTAAACATGTGTTGATCGACCCATGCATGGCTCTGGAGCGTGATGGCTTCTGGCATCTGATGTCGGGAGGCCCAGCTGCACTAGGTGCTGATTGAATCCGTAGCTGGGGACCTTTGGGTGTTCCGGGCTCCACCTTGATTTGGCTCATGCCCTGGCAGGTGGAGAGCCCCGGCACATACCAGCAGGACCCGTGGGCAATGACGGATGATGAGAAGGCAAAGGCAGTGCCGTTCATGCACCAGGAGGGCAACCGTTTGTACCGTGAAGGGCACGTGAAGGAGGCAGCCACCAAGTACTATGACGCCATCGCCTGCCTCAAGAACCTGCAGATGAAGGTGTGCTGGGGGCTGTGGTGGATGGACAGAAGGTGATGAGGCAGGACCAGGGACCCGGGTCTTAGTGGCTATCCTGACCCTGCCCTGTCCCCACGCCCACAGGAGCAGCCTGGGTCCCCTGACTGGTTGCAGCTAGACCACCAGATCACACCACTGCTGCTCAACTACTGCCAGTGCAAGCTGGTGGCCGAAGAGTACTATGAAGTACTGGACCACTGTTCCTCTATCCTCAACAAATATGACGGTGAGCACTGGGCACTGGGCTGCAGGTGGGCACTGGGTTGCCAAGCTTTGACAACCCCATTCTGAGATCCTCAGATGCCTCCACCCAGGCAGGGCTACGGCCGTTGCACCTGTGCAGTATGAGTGGTCTAGTGGAGCAGGAGTGGTTTGTTCTCCTGAGGTCGGCAAGGGCTCTCCCTGATGGGCCTGTGGTGCCAGGCAGCTAGATGGTCCCCCTTCATGCCCTCTTGTGCCTGCTGCCCGTTGGTTCCCCCAGACAACATCAAGGCCTACTTCAAGCGGGGCAAGGCCCATGCAGCTGTGTGGAATACCCAAGAGGCCCAGGCGGACTTCGCCAAGGTGCTGGAGCTGGACCCTGCCCTGGCACCCACTGTGAGCCGAGAGCTACGAGCCTTGGAGGCACGGATCCGGCAGAAGGATGAGGAGGAGAAGGCCCGCTTCCGGGGCATCTTTTCCCACTGACGGTCTCAGCCCTACTCTCAGCGCTACCCTAAGCCCACTGCTGTGCTGCCAACCATGTTGCCACCGCCATGTCTTGCTTCTCTGTATATAAAGGCCTTATTTATCTCTCTGCATCTGCTGAGCCCATCCACTGAGAAGGCTGGTCATCACTTGCCATTTACTTGGGTGGCTGGGGAGGCAAAGGATTAGTGTTCTCATCCTAGGACCCCACTGGTCAGCCCCTGGAACTGTGGGCCTCAGTGCCCCTGACAGAAATGGGGGAGTACTTCTCACTGGTGGGGGCGCTGAGAGCCCCAGCAACCTCTAATCTTAGTGGGGAAATAAAGTGGGGTAGTATCCAAGCCTTTGGTCCTTGGTAACTTCTGAACACAGAGGTTTCCTTTGGAGGAGACAGAGTGAAGAGCAAAACCAGGTAGGACTTGCAAACTCAAAAATAAGCCGAGGTGAGAGTCATCGGGGCCTGGATTGACTCTCTGGGAAGAGCAGAGGTCAGAGCCCATCATGGCCTTGCGTCCTGACTCCGGGCAGGGCCTAGGGCCTTTCTGCACTTTATTAGAAGCTGGGCTCAGTGCCTTGTGCAGCCAGGCAGATCAACAGTCAATAGGATGCAGGTGTTTATTTTCATGGGCTTACACACAGTGGAAAAGACGCTGGGTCCTTGCCCACTCCCTCCTCCCTCCCCCTGGGGATAGGTCCCCCCATGAAAGGAAAGTAATACTGAGGGGCACACGGATGCAGGGTGTGGGCCTGGGGGCCAGGACTGGGACCAAAGATCCAGGCCCTGAGCCTCCCACACTCAGCTACTTGGGTCTCTTGAGTCTCAATAAATAACTCAGGTCCAGCCACCTCTGGGCCTCACTCTTCGCTGTCCAACTTGAGGCTGATGCTTCGGGCTTTGCCTCGTGCCAGGGTGGTGGGTGGTGTTCCAGGGCCCTCACGCTCTGCCTGGCTGGGGCCCCTGGAGCGAAGTAGCTGGCTCTGTTTGCGGAGGAAGTCCACGGGGGCAGCTACGCCATAGCTGCTCTTGGCCAGGGCAGTCCTCGGGGGTCCTGGGGAGGCGTGAGAGTGGGAACCCGCCTCCAGCTGGCCCAGGTGTGCTACATAGCCGTCTGACAGGAACTGTAAGCAGAAATGCACAGGGAAGAGACAGGATGGGTAGCCTGGGGCCCACACCTTCCCCTTCCCTTACTCCTGTGGCAGGATAGGGGAATGGGCAGTGCCAGCAGGTGAGAGGTCCGGCTCAGCCTGACTGAAAGCCTCCTCCCAGTAGACAGGATCCCATGGCAGTGAGCACCTTGGCGTCGCTCTCCCACCTCTGCCCCTTCCTGGGCCCATCTCATCTGTAAGGTGGAATCTTGAGGGGAAAATAACAGCAGCTAAGCACTCACTTGTATCCAATCCCAAGCCTGCTGATGTGCCCGAGAGGATTTGATCTTTGTGATAAACTGATGAGGTCAGTGCCAGTACCATTTCCACTTTATCAATAGGACCCAGAGAATCAGAAAGGTCAAGGCCCAAGGCTATGGTGAGTGCAAGCAGTGTGTGAAGTCTTGGCATGCTCCAGCCTGGGTTATAATCCCTATTCTGCCTGGAAGCCAGGCAGTCCTAGCTATCCACGGCCCCTGCTCGAGGAGGATCCCAGGTTCCCTGAGTCAGCCGAGACCTTCTTACAGCTGCCCCTTCCTTGGTCCAAACACAGTGGGTGGTCCTGAGGCATCAGGCTTAGGCTGCAGTGCCCTGGCAGGGTCCCAGTCATCCCTTGGTCCTCACCTGGCATTGTGCCTGCAGCTTCCGCACAGCACGGCCCACGATGTAGGTCTGGCTGGGGGACAGGCCTAGAGCTGCGTATACAGCCACATCTTTGGGGGACCCATACCCAGCCACGATGTTCAGTTCTACCTGTGGTGAGAAGCCAGTTAAAAGTCCCGAGGGGTGGGGCCGTGTCGCTGGGATAGGGTTTGTGGGCATCCCTAGTTAGGTTTTGGGGGCAGGGCTAGTTGGGCAGATGAGGGGTCATAAAGTACTCTCATCCACCAAGGCAGGAGCAACTCAGTCTCCCTCGCTGTCCAACTTGAGGCTGATGCTTCGGGCTTTGCCTCGTGCCAGGGTGGTGGGTGGTGTTTCAGGTCCCTCACGCTCTGCCTGGCTGGGGCCCCTGGAGCGAGGCAGCTGGCTCTGTTTGTGGAGGAAGTCCACAGGGGCAGCTACGCCATAGCTGCTCTTACCCATAAGGACAGGTCCAGTGGCCCAGGTATGCAGCCTGGGGCCAGTGGAGTGAGACCAGATGAGGTTCATCTGTCCAGTCTGAGGCAAGGATGGGTAAGGACCCTCCCCAGCCGCACCTCCTGCATCAGGCTCTGCAGAAACATCGCCTTCTGCCGCAAGGGGTCGTGAGTGAGGCCATCACAGAAAGAGACGACTCCGTGAGGAAAGTTGTGCTGTGACAGCCAGGCCACAACGCGGTGCTTCTGCATATCCGGCCGGCCTGTGACGTAGACGATCAGATAGCCTGTGTCCTGCCAGTGCCTGTGTGGAAAGAGTTGGTCAGTTCTGTAGGCCAACAGTGGGGGTTGGTCATCACGGCGAACAGGGTGGCAGCTCCTACCTGACCACGTCCACGGCACCAGCGCGCACCTTGGGGTCACTGCCCATGATGGAGACGCTGGCTGTGAAGGAGCCGTCAATGCTGAAGACTACGGCCTCTGTGCCTCGGGCCACCACTGTCAGGCAGCACTCTGCGTAGGTGTGGTCACCCCTGTGGCCCAGGGGGTGTGAGCATGAGCCCAGTGGGGCCTGGCCGGGTGAAGCCCTGTCACAGAGGCCCAGCCTGCCAGTGCTCACCTGACCACCATGCGCACTGGGTAGACACCGATGCCCAGTGCACGCTCTGAGGGCACCGGGAAGGTGAGACGGCCAGAGCTGTTGGTGACTTCAGTGCCAAAGTGGATCCATTTGCCGGAGAGTGGCTGTGTCATGATATAGACATCCACCTGGCAGGGAGAGGGGGTGGGAAGGTCCCTGGGGGTGCACTTTCCAGGCACCCCCCAACCAGAGTGGAGGTGAGCAGAGGCCAGCCTGTCTTCGGTGGTGGGCAGTGCTAGGGGCTCAACCTCTGCCTATCAGGAGCTGTTCCTGGGACAGGGCCCTAAATACCAGAGGCCAAGGCTTCTGAGTCCTGTCCTGACCTTCTCTCCAGTGAGTGTGACCACATCCAAGGGCCCATACATGAAGCGCCCGTTCAGCACCTGGGGGCGGCCCTCACACACCACAGTGTCGCTGGCCCGGTGGTTGGAAGTGACATTCTGGCAGGAGAAGACAGAATGAACCTTATGAGCTCCTCGCTGGAAAAGGATGAGGCTGTTTGGGGGTGAGGGGTAGAAGGTGGGGGGGAACCCCCTCCACACTGGGGGCAGAGCCAGGGGGGCGGGGCTGCCACAAGGAATGAGAGAGAGGCCAGAGGGACATGCAAGTCTGTTGACCCTGATCAGATCTGTGGTGGGAGGGGAGCTGGAAGCGGAGGATGAGCCAAGTTGGGGTGAATATCGGACTTCCGAGGGGAAGGGAGGCAACCTGGAGACCACAGGTTCCCAGGGGCGGGGCCAAGGCAATACTGGGTGGGGTACAACTGGGAAAGAGGAAGTGGAGCCAGGACCATAGGGGCCAGGTGGGGCTGGGAAAGTCTGGGGCGGGGTGGGGTGCTTGATACTCCAGAGGGGGAGAGCGGTGGGGTACACACCCGGATCTTGACCTGCGTGCGTTTGCGCTGCCACTTCTCCCTGGGGAAGGCCGGGCTGTAGATGGAGGGCTCTTCACACTCGGCCAGCTGTGGCTGCTCTTTCTCTATCACCTGTGCGGGGTACAGGGCTAGGCCACGTGAACAGGGGAAGGGGAAGACTAGCTGTCCCCTAGTCCAAGACTCCACACCTCCTCTTCCCATTGCCCACCCCCCACCTCTGGGTCCACTCACCTGGCGCAGGATAAAGGCCACCACATCCGCTGACTCCCAGTAGCTGGCGTGGAAGAGGTGGGGCAGTGTGACGGTGGGAAAAGCAGTGAGCGCCTCAGGACAATAGAGTGAGTAGTCGATCCGCTTGGTCCCCCACCAGCGCTCCAGGACTGCGTGACCGCAGCAGGCAGTCAGGGTGGCCCAGTGTCCTGTTGCCCATCTGCCTGGCCCAGGGGTGCTTTTCCCGCCCTCCTTCCCACCAAGCTTGATCTTTGCCATGTCCGGGGGTGATAGGAGGGGTCCAGTGCATATATGGGACAAAAGGCTATTTTATGGTATACCCCACCTCTACCCCTACCCCAGGCTGGATTGCCCATGCAAATGGCTGGCTGACTCACTCTTAACCACCTCGCTGGTGGTAGTGGGGGCTGCTGGCTGGGCTGATGACTCTGTGCCTAACTCACTGCCCTTCCAGAAGGCACCACTGGCTGAGGTGGGCGTGGAGGGCACCATCATCTCCAGCTCCTCTAGAAAGAGGCCTGAATGGGTCTGCAGAGTGTCAGCTGGGGGAAGAGGGCATCCTCAGCAGCAGGCCAGGTCAGGCTGCCCTCCTGTTTTCTCATCCAGGGGCCCAGGTCAGCAGAACCCCTGCCCCTCCACCAGCTCCCCTGCCAGCCTCAGGTACTGGCTGAGGCTGCACCGTCCTGCATCACGGGGTGTGTGTGTGTGTGTGTGTGTATGTAGGGGGGCATTATCTCCACGTAGCTTACACAGTAGTCAGCTGCACTCTTGTCAGAATGCCTGTGACACTTATCTCATGAGGCTAGTGGGGACCCAGCTGCATAGACTTGTACATGCCATGCACTCAAATGTGTACGGACAGAACACTGCTACACACAGATGCAGGAGCCACATAAATGCTGGCTGTTCTCAGACACAAATACGTCAGCGCCTCTCTGCTTCCTCTCTTTAGGTTACTGCCACTGTCCCCCAATTTGTCACACAAAGTCCTGGGGATCAAGACCCTCCCATTGGGCCAGGGGAGGGCACCTTGGTCCTGGGAGTTGTGGAGAGATTATCATGTGAGGACTGCCCGTGTCTACTACTACCTCCTCCCTCCTGGGTAGCATCTTCCCCCTGTCCCATTTATGGTGACTAGGGCATACCCAGGAGGAGGGATGAGCCATCTCCCAGGGGGAACTTCTGGTAGCGGGGTACAGCCAGTGGGGCAATGGCCTGGAACTTGGGGGCCAGCAGGGGCTCCAGGCGGGAGGCGCAGGGGTCGGCTGCATGGAAGAGGTTGTAGATCTGCTCGCAGGCTGGGCGCATCTGGGCCACTGGGTACCCAGAAGACAGAGAAGGTGAGAAGGGGGTTCAGCTGGGCATCCTGGGAGGCAGGGGGTGTGGACACAGCACCCTGACATGCTGTGTGACCCTAAGCCACCCCTTTTCAAACTGTGCCCTGGAAAGTCATAAGGGTCTGTCCTGCTTAAAGTGACATAGGTCTCTTGGCTAAGCAGAGATCAGGTCTTTCATTTGACTGCTGTGCCTCTTCAGGGTGAAGCATTTCCCGACCCGTAGGACCCCCTCTCCTGCAGATTATCTCCTGGCTGTGACGTTCCTTCCAGAGAACTTTGAGAAACAACCTTGACAAGTCCTTTCTTCCTGGACTTCTGCTTTCCTTTCTCTAGCCAGGTCATTAAACTTGCACAGTGGGGAATGGCAATAATAATGCCATGGTCACAGGTGAGACCAAAAGGCCAAAGGATTTAGGGCAAGAGCAGAGAAGACAAGGGGGAACTCCGGCCCAAGGGCTCACCCTCCAAGGCAGGCATCACAGTTTTGCGCAGAGCCAGCACCAGGCCCAGCGGGGAGCCGAACAGGAAGAAGCCAGAGACCTTGAAGTCTAGGCGGGATGTGTTGATGGGGCCATCAGGACCCTCAGCACTGGCAGGTAGGCAGGAGGCTGTGCTTGCCCGCCGGGGCTCCCCCAAGGAGGTGGTTGCAGACAGCCCCTGCAAGCTATGGGAGAGGGGGCTTCTCAGTGCTGTTGCCTCTAAAATCTAGGCTGTGCCCAGGGAAAGGGTGATGGGGCATTGATGTCACCTGTTCTGGGAGCCCTCATGCTCAGGACTGGCCATGTCACTGGGGGTGCGCTGGGCAGGCAGGGCTGAGGGTTCTGGGCTGGCTCGACCCAATGCCTCTACCCCATCTGCCAGTGGGTCCCGCAATGGGCCGACTTCTGGGGAGAGCAGCTCATTGTTCTAGGTGGAACAGAGGGCAGAATCAGCCTTAGACCTGCGACCATCTGATTTCTACTTAACTTGGAAGCAAGGACAGAGGCTGGGGTAGGTGGGGCAGAGGATACTTGAATTTAAGAGGCAGTTGGGGACCTGCCTGCACACAGAGAGGTTATATGCCAAGGGCAGAGACCAAGAGATGGAGAGAGACAACCCCCCTCCTGGGAGGCTGGGTTTGGCCACACTGACCATGCTCCCACGGCGGCTGCTGCCCCGACTCCCTGTGCCCGTGTTGGCACTATGGCAGAGCGCATCAAAGCCCAGGATGCCACCAACGCCGTCTCCAATCAGTACGACCTGCATGAGAGGGTGGGCACCACTGAGTGGACTTGTGACCACCCAGGATGGGCCATAGCCAGCGCTGCAGTGGACAGCTTGCATCCCGGGAACATTCCTAACCCCCGACCTGCCCACAGAAGCCAGTGCCCTCCGATGAGCGCAGAAAGGCTGCGTAGGCCTGGTTGGTACGGGCGATGACAGTGGCCACAGCGCCTTGGTAGCGGGAGGATGAGGTGGCCAGCAGTGGCAGAGCAGCCAGTGGAATATGGTCCTGGGAGCGGGAAAGGCTATCGCCATCATGACTGTAGGGGCTCAGGCTGTAGGAAGAAGGGGTATGGAGGGTGGATAAGGAAACTCCAGCCCCACCACTGCCACCCAAGTCCCCTGGGCCTACTAGCAAGCCCTGGCACTCTGGTCTGGTATGGTATGGAATATCACATCTAAGAGGCATTTTAGATATTCATTGATCAGAAACAGGTCTAGCCATGACCAGGATGACCTAGGTGTTTGGCTCCCCTTCCCCTCATGGTACCTCCCTCATCCTAGGAGCCCTCAAGTAGCTGTCTGCACCTTGGGGACCCTGTGTGTCCCCTGCCCTTCCACCCCTGGTCAGTACTTGGAGACAAGGGCATAGGCAGCAGCGCAGATGGGTGGGCAGGGCACCACTCGCAATGCCACATGGCCCAGGGCCTCAGGGAAGTGGATGCGGGTGACCGCCTCAAAGGCCGAGCTCAGCGTCTGAACATCCGCCTGCTTGGAATTGGCGTCTCCAGGCCCAGAGTCCAGGATGTTGCCGCTGTGCAGGATGAGGAAGAGGGCGTGGACTGGGCATGCCTCAGCCCCAAGCTCCCTGGCTCCATCTGGGCCCTGTGGGGGCAGTGGGTGCCTGGGTGTCAGAGCAGTGGCAGGGCCAGCACATGGGTAGATCTTCCACATGGAGCTGACTATACCCACCTCTGAGTCCCTGGGTGCTCGGACCCCATCTTCAATGCCTTTAGTGGCCTCGATCGCAGGGTCTGTAGGGCAGAGGAAAGCCAGTGAGGGGGACTGGGGACCACTGGCAACCCCACATTTGGCTCTTTAGCTGCCTGTGCCCCACCCTATCTTTCTCTCCCCTGAGCCTGCTAGGCCATTTCAGATTCTAGGCTTTTCCTTATGCCAACCCTGTTGTTGGTCAGAGATGCCTCTCCCTTCATGCCTGTTCACCCTGCAAACTTCTTCTAATCCTCCCCCATCCAACATGGCAGCCACTAGCCATGTGTGGCTATTTACATTTAAATGAACTAAAATGCAATACAAGAAAAAAAATGAAGTTCCTTAGTCACACTGGTCCTATTTCAAGAGTTTGATAGCCATGTGTGGCTGCTGGCTACCATATGTGGCCATGCAGATCTAGATCATTTCCATCATCACAGACACTTCTGTTGGACAGTGCTGGTCTAGTCCTTCAAAATCCACCGCAGACATCAGCCCTGGTGTGAAGTCTTCTGGAATCCCAGTGACAGTTCCTTCAATGTGCTGTCTGTCCCTCCCCCCATTATCCATTCATTATACATCTGAATATTAATGAACACTGAATATTAATGACACTGACTTTAGAAATGAGTTGTTCTGAGTCCCTGCTACATAACAAGCAATAGTAGCTGGTGTCCTGAAGTGTTTATTTTTTGTTTTGTTTTGTTTTTTGTTTTTACCTGGAGCTCCCTCTGCCTCAATTGGGGAGGCAAAGGCATCAATGAAGTCATTGGAGTTCCACTTGGTCATCTCCTTGGGGAAGACCTCGTCACTGTCCGAGAAGCCTTCTGAGGGGAGAGTGGGCTGCGTCAGGCAATGGGAATAGCTGCTCAGGGACACCCATCCCCACAACAGGGCCTTGGTACTGACCATGTGCATCAAAGAACTCCTCCTCCGAGCTGTTCTCAGAGTCTCTGGCAATGTTCTGCATGCGCCACTCAGACAGGCTCTGGGGAGACATGCCCCCTGCAGGGCCAGCTGGGCCTCAACCTGGGAGCGCAGCCCTGAGCAGGTGGCTCCCTCTCTCCCTGGTCCCTGGTCCCAGCCTCACCTCCGTGTTGGGATGAGTAGGAGGAACGGGAGGATGAGGACCACTGCTTCCCAAAGCTAGCATCAGGTGAGGCATCAGGGCCAGGGGGCACCTCAGGCCCATCAGGGGTGCTGGCATTGCTGGTCCCAGGCCTGGCCTCAGTGCTGGCTTTTCCGAGGGGCTGGGCCTCTGGCCCCTCACTGCCCATGTTGCACTTGGCCATGCGATGGGCCAGCATGCGGGCAGTCTCTTCCTCTAGGGCCCGGATGTCAGCCATGCTCAGCTCTGTCCACTCATCCTGCCAGCACCAGGCCTGGCGGTGGGCCCGCAGCATTACCCGACGCAGACCTGTAGGTGGGCAGGCATTAGAACTCCCTCCAGCCCATTTCCTGTTGCCACATGTGCATCCTTGGAGATTGGGTAATGACTCTCCTGGGCATAACACCCACCAAAAGCCACAACGTAGGGCATGGCCAGTGCTCTCCAGGGGGCAGAGTGAAACTGGAGCAGTCTTCCTGCCCTACCTCCTTCCCTGCCCACTGCCTCATCTATCTTTCTGGACTGACTCAGAACTGAGCCCACTCCACCACTCCAACCGCTGGGACTAGTGCTTGTTCTTGCTTGCTTTCAGCTGGCTTCCTGTTGACTTCTGAGGAGCTAACAGTTAATTAGGATGTTAACAGTCAATGAAATTGTTAATGGTTAATGAAGGTGTTAATAGTATTGAAGTGTTGGCACTCCGTGAAGGCTGCAGTGAAAGATGAGATCTATCCAGGGATATTTTCATTTCAAGCACAGGAATAAAGTTAGAAACTCTTAAATATTTACGAAACAAAGTGATAGTAGTTTAATTATAAATTTCTGGAAGAGACTATATCAGAATCTTAATAGTGGCTATATGTGAGTGATTTTAATTTTCTTATTTATGCTCTATTTTTCCAAATGTAACACAGGAGTCCACATCACACTCTAAACCAAATCTCCTCACCTGTATAATGGGAACAATGAAGTCCTTACCTTGTAGAGGTGTTATGGGAGGTGAAGGAGATCTTGCATGAAAAGTGATTTACGAAGGATGTTATGAGCACTCAGTCAACATTAGCTCTTACAATCGGGCCCAACCTCTTCTTCATTTACAGAAGGGGAGATTAAGATGCCAAGACGGCCAGTGGCTTTCTAGAGGTGCCACAGAGGGTCAGTAGTGGAATAGAACTTGGCTGGGACTCCCTACCCAGGGATGGTCCTCCTATGTGCAGGTGGCTCACTTTCAGAGCTGGGAGGGAAGGCATAGCTGAGCTGTAGGAGTGGGGGTGTGGAGGTTTAGGAGGTACAGAACAGGGGCTCCTGGATGCCAGGGGCTGGGACTCTGGGAACTGGGGTGGGTGGAGGGACCCTGGAGAGAGTGACATCAGGGTCATAGCTCCTTAGCCTGAATTTCTTGGCAGGTTGTTAGGGCTGGTGACCCTCCCAAGATTCTCTAAGTCTTGCTAAACTCACAGGGTGATGGAGAATCTTAATGGAAGCAGCAACATCTAAATTTTAGAGGCACCACACCTCTGAGACCATTTTGTCAGCTTTTTGCCGTCTTCTTCTTTTTTTTTTGTATCGGGCAACAAACTCATGACCTTGCGCTTGCAAGGCAAGCAGGTGCCACTGAGCTAAATCCCTGGCCCTGCCCTCTTCTTTCTGGTACCTCAAGGTAGGCTCCCCTGACTCTCAACCAAAAAAGTGTTTCACCCCCGACGGAAATGATGGCTTCATGATTCTTTGTCCCAGTAGAGGAGCAACCCTGGCTGCAAACACAGGGCCTGGTACATGCTGAGTAAGCAGAAACCTGCCTCAGGTAGGCGCTCACCGACATCATGGATGAACTGCTCAATCTTGGCCTGCATGCCCCAGTAGCGGAACTCAACCTTGCACAGCTTATAGGCACACATGAGGGGTCCTGTCTGGGCTGCTGTCCGGGCCCAGTCATCAGCTAGTGGCCCTCGACCTGTCTTGACAGAGTGGTACAGCCGGGGATCCTCTTCTGCTTTGTACTCGCCGGGGGCCACTGCATCCCGCACAATGTCGATGGTGTCTGAGGGGTTCCAGCAGCAAGCACTGATCAATGCCAGCCCCTTCAACCCCCTCCCTTCCCCAGGGACTGGAAGGACAGGGTGACCCTAATAGCTCCAGGTCTTACCCAGGATACGTTGTCTCCTTTCAGCCCCACTCAGGTTGAACACATTTGGCTGTTGCCCCCCATCAGGCAGGTAATAGGTTTCTATTTCAATGGAGAATTTTTCCACAAAGGGACAGGTATACCTGAGCAAAAGGCAGGGGTGAAGGTCACTACTGTGCTACTCAGGGATGCTGTCATGGCCCCAGGCCTGTCTTCCTTATTCACTCACCGGGTTCTTGTGTAGGGGTAAGCATTCCAGGATTCCTCTTCTACCTGAAGGGCAGCCTTGGGCAGCAGTGCCCGGAACCAGCCTGGGATGTGGGAGCCCACGTGGTACACCTTGTGTGTGTACTGCCCGCTGCCTCCAGGCCCATCCGTGTACGGCCGATTGGCCAGGATCTCCACACCGCTGCCCTCACCACTAGACTCTTCCCGGCTCTTTTTCTGCAGCCCAGGGCAGAGCAAAACAGAATGGGGAGTTCAGCCCAAGTTCAGCTCCTGAGGTCCCCAGCTTGGGTCTGGTCCCCTGAACAGCCTTCTCAACTCCCTGCCACCCAACCTTGGCCCTTGCAGTTCTCTGGGATCAGAATCAAGGGCACTGCCCTGTTCCCCATGGAGTTCTACGACCCAGAACTCATTTCAGTCATTTGAGTATTTGTGGAGTGTCTGCTCCATTTGAGGCATTGTTTGGGATACAATAATCGGGATCTACTGATAAACATAACAAAGATCCCTGCCTGTACATCATTAAGAGTGGAGGGAGAAAGAAAACAGGAAAAAGAAATTATATGGTATGTTAGAAAGTGATAAATATGGGGAAAAAGAAACAAAAGAGAGTAAGAGTTTGGGACTGTAATGTTGATGTCAAGGGAGGCCTCACTGAGAAGAAAACATCACCATGACTAGAACATGACTTGAAGAATTGAAGGAGGAAGCCCAGTGGATGTGGGGTGGGTGGGGAAAGTGCTACAGGCAGAGGGAAAGCCAGTATGAGCCTCAGAGGTAGGAGCATGTTGGATGAGCTCAAAGAGGCCAGGATGGCTTGAAAAAGGGTCTCTACCTCTCAGAGCACCTGATCCTGGTCCCTCCCCTTTCTGGGACCTCCAACCCCAACTACTGCCACACCCCTTACATTCCTGGAGCCCATAGTTGGCCACTCAACCCCTGAGGCTGCGTCTCAGCCCTCTTGCCTCCTCAGACTCTGATTGGACAGTGCTGGGGAACAGATCTGGAACAGACCTCTGAGGGCCTGCACCAACCCTCTACGGCCCTGAGAGCTTGCCCTTCTCACAGCTAGGTCCCTTCCCTCACAGTCTTGTACCTGCTTCAGTTTTGGGGCCTGATCCTCGTCCCATCTCCCTGATCTCCTGGGCTTGCCAAGACCTTGTACCCTCTCAGACACCCTTCCTGCCTTCTCTACTACCCCCCTCCTTTCCCTTCCCCCATGGGATTTCAGCTTCTGAGGAGGATTAAAGGAGATCATACGTGGTCTGGCCCCAGCAGGCTGGGCACTTAGGCGGTGGGAGGCACCACTTGGCCCTTCCACCCCTTTCTTTCATCCCGTAAGCTCTTCTGCTTCGCTCCTGCTCCAGCATCTGAAGAGCGGCCTCTTCTACTCTGGGCTCTGAACCCGGATCTGGACTGCCAGGGATGGAGCTAAGCTAAACCCCTTGTCCCGGGCGCGGCCTGCGCACTCCCCGTTAACACCATCAAGAGCCCGAGTCTCACTCCCCACCGTTCTCACCTGGATCATGTAGAGCTGTGCCACCTGGTACTCATCCAAGCTCATGGGCAGTAGGATGTGGTACTCCTTGATGAGCATCCTGAAGGCGCTCAGCCGGCCGCTCGCGGCCAGGGCCTCCGCTCCGCCTGGCGCAG
>NW_022900939.1:21424303-21425017 GCF_012274545.1 Fukomys damarensis | reverse complement strand
GGAGCGGCGGGCCGCAGGGCCAGCTTAGCATCTCCACCTCTGCTGCGTCCTGAGCCCCCTCGAAGAAGCACCCCGCAGAAACGCGCCTCCAGGAGACTGGGGGCCCCTCATTCCACCACGGACCCTTGGGGACCCGCCCCCTTACTTGAGTCAAAGAGGTCCCGGGTCACCCGCTCCTGAAGTCCAAGAACCCCTTCCCCCGGATGTCTCACTGCGGAGCACTCCAGCGCCCTAGCATCCCTGCCTGTGCTCCCCACCCTCGCACCCGAACTTACCTTCCCGGGCCAGATAACCCCTCTGCCCCCCAGACTTACCTTCCTCACCCTTGGCAGCAGCCAGGTCCTCGACTTCTCCTCAGCACCCTTCCTGGACCCCCATCCCCTCGACTCTCCATTCGTCTATGCAGCCACCCCACCATGCTTGCCCTGTTGATCCCCCTCCACAGGCTGGGTAGAGAGCGGTACGTAGGTACTCGACCTGGGAGACCCGCTCCGCCCACCTGCGCCCGGCCCGGGAGCCACAGTTCCGCTGCAGACGCCCCTTCCAGCTTCATCTCGCACCCAGCGAGCAGGCGCGAGGCCCCGCTGTACTCACTTCCCTCTGCCCCGCGCGCCCAAGTTCCCGCCGAACTCTTGGCCTGCTCCCTAGCCGAGGTCCTCGCTCACCTCTAGTTTGGGGCGGGGCCCCTCACTCGGCCCGGGCAGCGGCGGCCCG
>NW_022900939.1:21389398-21424040 GCF_012274545.1 Fukomys damarensis | reverse complement strand
CCTGCCTTACTTCCCCAAGGCAGCCCGCGAGGAGGCCGTTCCCCAGAGGCCGGCGCTCTGTACTGTGCTGTCTGGGGGCCACCAGAGTTTTGGTTCCTATTTCCACCCCAGCTCAGCCCGCCCTCCTGTGTGCAGCGAAGGGGTGGAGTTTGGTTTGGCGGAGTGTCGGTCGCAGGCTCTCCTCCCCAGTGTCTCACCCTCTGAAGCCTCTACAGCAGAACCCAGGGTAGGGCAAATGCTTACCCCAGTCTGGCCAGAGGTGGGTAGCTGACTTGCTTGTACAAAGGAACTCCGTGGAGTTCCAAGGCCCCAGGCAGCGGCCTCTGTCACTCTAAAGTTCTGGGTCAGCTTCTTAATGGCACCCCCAAGGTCTGCCCCACCTATGCCTGTGGGTCCATAAGTCTGGCTACCCCACCACCCAAGGCCAGGACAGGGAGGGCTGGCCTATGGGGCCACACCCAGTCTGCTGGAAGGTGCTGTAGTGCCTGGCAGCACCTAGGCAGGCCTGTGCTCTGACTGCCGCCTAGGTGCTGGAGGAGGAAGCATCACGCTGCCTCTAACGAGTCAGAGACGGGTGTCTTCAGCCCATTCAGACTTGGGGCGGTGTTAAAAATGTGTGAGGGAGTGGCTTAAACCAACCGGCACTTCCACCCTGCCATGCATCACAGCCAATCCAGAGGAAGAGACCTCTGGGCTCAAATTGGCCAACTGTGCCTCCAGCTGTGGAGGCGGCCAAGGCCCTACGCTGCCCCCTGGTGGTACCTCGGGAAGGCGTGCAGGGCTCTCAGCTGAGGGAGCTTTGCCCTTTGCACGGTGGAGCTGGGAAGGCAGAGGGCCTGAGAAGGTCAGGGTCCCATCCCAGGCCAATAGACAGCAGAGGCAAGACACAGCCAGGTTTAGCCAGCCTTCCCCCTCCGTGCACCAACTCTTTCCCTCCTTCTGCCTGGCCCATCCAGGCTTAGCAGGGGAACCAGACCCAGAAAGGCTCAGAGCTGAGAGAACAACTCCAAATCATCTTTTATTAATATAAAAAGGGCATGTTTAGCAAAAGACACACCAAGAAAAGTCATTATGGCCCTGGAGACAAGGCAGGGAGGTGACGGGCCTTCTGAACCCCTTTGAGGGAGGAGGCCTAACTAAGTGGTGAGAAGTGTGGAGTGGTGGGGGTCACAGAAAAGAGAAAGCTCCAGACGATCAACACTGTTGGCAGATCATGGATGGGACTCACAGTGACCCCACTGCTAACTCCGGCAGGGGGAGCGCCCAGTTAGTGCTGCCACCTGGAGTGAGTGCTGCTCCCTGGTTTTTGGAGGGCACCCACCAAGGGACACAGGACAGGAAGCCCAGGACAGGAAGTGCAACTTGGGGCAAAGGCCAGGGAGAAGCAGGTGCTCTGCAGTGGCCGGAAAGGTCCAGACGCTGAGGCCAAGGTGCTTCCTGTTACGTGCGGGCGTTTCGCTCTGTCTCTGCCAGGCACTCTCTGACTAGAGCCCGGGCATGGATGATGCCTGGGTGGGGCAGAGTGGGGATGAGGAAATAAGACACAAGGTCTGAGTGACCTTCCACAGCCCACCCCCACCCTCCAAGGAAAGAACCCTCTTTCCCTCCCTCCTCCCTTGTTTCTGCAAATGACACTCAAATCTAAAGAGGCTGTGGGTGACCTCTGAGGTTTGGCTGCTCCTTAAATCCACCCGGTTGAAATACAAATTCCCAGGGGCATTCCTGGAAATTAACTCCTTTTCAATTCAATTCGAAACATCTCTATGGATAGTGATACTGCCCTAGTGCAGGCTTGCCTCAAGGGTCTTGCAGTGACTCCAGATGTCCTTCCTTCCCTAATGGAGTACTGTCCAGCGTCTGTCTCCGGGGCAGGTCATGTTGGCCTAGCCTCACTTACCTCTCTTCAGGCGCTCCATGGCACTCTTGCTACCAGCATAGGTAGGCCGGATCTCTTTGCCCATCTCTTCTATGACTGAAAGTAAGTCGGTGTAGGTGCTCTGGGAACCCTGGGCACTGGGTGGCTTCATAGCCTACGGGAAAAGAGCAGGTCAGAAAGCTCAGGCCCAAGTGGAGGGGGACTCCAGTCAATCCCCACACATAAGCAAGTCCTTGGCCACTCACCTGTACATAGCCCATGGAAGGTGGTCCAAAGTCATTAAACAGTGGTCGGAAAGGGGCAGCGGCTCCTGGCACCGAGCCTGATGGCGATGGGACACTTCCGGCTAAAACAGGCGCGAGTAATAGGTCAGTGTGTGGCAGGGACGCTTTCCAAGGCCCTGACTGAGTTCGCCCAATTTTCTCCAAAAGGATGCTTTATTCCGTGCAGATCAACTTCAAGGACACACCCCTCCCCCTGCGCTCCACCTACAAGCCCTACGTGACCACGCCCACTTCACAGGCTAGCAAACTGAGGCTCAGCGAGGATAGGCGGCAGGCCCAGTATGGTATAACTCAGGCCATCTTCTTTTCGATTTGTCAACTGTCTGGGAAGGCAAGCAGGAGCGGAACTGGATCCTCACCTGTAGGGACTGGAGTCCCTGGTCCAGGGGTGCTGGAGCCGGGGGTGCTGCTGGGGGCGGGGGCGATGGGTTTGTAGGACATCCCCAACTCCTGGGTGCGGTGGACGCCAGCCGGCCGCTCCTCCGGGGTTGGCTGCCGGGCAGCTCAGCTGCGCTCTGATTGGCAAGCAGGCTGCACGCCCCTGGTAAATAGAGCCCTGGCCGGAAGGGTAGGCGGGCACAAACGCTTCTTCACTCCCGATTGGCGTGTAGAGCTGTCACTCGAGCCTCCTTATTGGCCGAGGTCTGCCCCCGCAGGTCGCAACTGCTGCCGATTGGCCTCCGCCTTCCGGACCTCGCACCTGTCTGCTCCCGATTGGGCGGTGACCGCGGCCCTCTGCAATTGGCGAGTTCGCGGCCCGGGCCGGCGTGCTCTCAATCCGATTAGTCCCGAGGCCCGAGAGGCAGGGCCTGGGAAGCTCGGTTCTGAGTGTGGGCCACCACGGTTTGCACCGAAGGGGTCTTCCAGGGCGCGGGCGTCACCTTCCCGCCTTAGTTGCGCGTTCTCACCGCGCCGCCCAATCTCTGTCCAGCTAGGGCTGCTATCGCTGCCGCCGCCGCTTGCCGGCCTTCCCTCCTCCGGGTGCCGAAGGACGCGAGGCTTTGACGTTTGGAGCCCTGCGCCCCACCCCGAGCGCTTTTACGTCACCTTTCACCGGTTCAACACCATTTCCCAATCTGCGCATGCGCCCGCCTGGGGCCTTCATCTGTTTCCATGGCAACGGGTCCCTCACCAACGCCACCACCCGGGGTTCGTTCTCCGGATTGGTTAGTCCTCAAATTTAGGCTGGTGTTAGGTCCAAGAGTGGCCTTATGGACCCCTCAACCCACACCCCAAGTCTCATGCCTCTTTGTTAATCTTGTTGGATACTAACTGTATGTTGGTCCATGGACCAAATGGCCCCTGGACAAGACTACCGACTGAAGTCAACTAGTTATCCAGTTCCAATCTTCTCACCTCTACTAGAGATTTCTTTCTGGGCGAATTTGCGCACACCTCAATATGTTTCGATTTTTCCCACCTGTAAAATGGAGACTGTAATAACTATCAGAGTGATTGTGTAGATTAAATGAATATTCATGAAGTGCTTGTTTTAATCTTTTCTCTCTCCCATTCCAGTGCCTTCCCCTCAAACATTATTCCTCCCAAACCTAGATCTCAGATCCTCCTCCACCCACTAACCCTCTCACCCAGGCTCCTCCCCAGAATCTTTCTGGCCTTATATATCTTTCCTAATCCCAGCTCTGCAGTTTCTTCATCTTTAGGGGATTCAGTTCCTCATCTATCCTGTGAACATTTTCTATCCCAGGCCTTGTGCTGAACAAAGATAAGAAAATAAACTGACCCTGACCTCTGTCCTCTGGGATCTCCTGGCCTCTAGGGACAGAGGGAAGCAAAAGCACAGGTTGCACTAAGACTGCCCGCCATGGGGTGTACTGGAACTTAGAGGAAGGGCCGGTCTGGTGACATCATAGAGCTCTTCCCAGTGAAGGTGGCATTTAAGTAGGGGAATGTGGGATGGGAGGAGGTGGAAGGTGGCACTTCAAGCAGAGGGACTGACTCATGCAAAGCTTGGAAGTCTGAGAGCATACGTGACTAGATAATGATTTATTTTTTCTTTCATAGAGGGTTATTAGAAAGTTGGCAAAGCAATGGAGATAACGGCATGCCCTGTTTGTAAGGAAGCTGAGTTTACTGCCCTATCTAGTAATTTCCTAACTTTATCCACTCTTTGGTCTTGTATTTTCTTTTTTTGTACAAGGTATTGAACTCAGGTCTGCACTTGTGAGGCAGGCAGCAGAACCACAGAGCTAAATCCCTGGCCTGTATTTTCTTTATATCAACTATTATTATTTTTATTTTTTATTTTTTTTGGTGTGGTACTAGGGATCAAACTCAGGACCTTGCACTTGTGAGGCAGGCGCAGTGCCACTGAGCTACATCCCCGGCCCCAAGAATTAGTTTTTAAAAATTTTTTAATTTTTTTGGTTTTTTGAGACAGGGTCTCACTGTGTAGTTGAGACTGACCTGGAACTCACTATGTAGCCCAGGCTGGTCTCGAACTCACAGGGATCCTCCTGCCTCAGCCTCCCAAGTGCTGGGATTACAGATGTGCGCCACCATGCCTAGCTAGTTTTTTTTAAAAGTAAAAATTTCATTTTTTATTTTTTGTTAGTTCATGTTTGCATTAATGATTATATTCTTTGTGGGAAGTTAGTGCATCTCAATATTTTACCCCCTCTATCTCACCTCCTTACCTCCTTCCTCCACATCTTGACCTTCTTTCCTTTTGCACAGTAGATTTTCCTTTTGAAAATGGCCTATCTTCCTACTTCCTATTATCTTTTTTATTTTGATCTTTGTTTATATTTTGAATTCCTCATAAAAGATGAACCATGTGATGCTTCAGTTTGTGTGTCTGATTGATTTCCCTTAACATTATGGTCTCAAGGCGCATTCATTTTCCTATAAATGACTCAAGTTTATCCTTTTCGTGGCATAGTATTCCACTATGAATAACCATCACATTTCTTATCTATTCATCTGTTGATGGACATAGAGGCCACTTCCAATATTTGGCTATTATGAATTGTGC
This sequence comes from Fukomys damarensis, assembly GCF_012274545.1. Taxonomy (NCBI): domain Eukaryota; kingdom Metazoa; phylum Chordata; class Mammalia; order Rodentia; family Bathyergidae; genus Fukomys; species Fukomys damarensis. The sequence continues at coordinate 21,418,885 of NW_022900939.1, read as the reverse complement.
TGCTCTAACCATTTTTTTAAAAAATCAAATACAAGTCGGGCGTGGTGAACCATCCTAAAGTGAAGTTTTAAAAAATCATTCACCTAGCTGGGCACAGTGGCACATGCCTGTAACCCCAACACCCAGGGGGTTGAGGCAGGAGGATCGCTGTGGGCCAGACTGGACTAAAAAAAAAAAAAAAAAAAAAAAAAAAAAGAAAAAATCAAATATAGCTGGGTGGGTGTAGAGCTGCAGGTGGTGCACACCTGCAGTTCCAGCAATCAGGAAGCTGATGGTAAGTTCAAGTCCAGCCTGGAGTACAAAGCAAGACCTTGTCTCCCCCACACTCCACCAATAAACAAGCAAACAATTCAAAAGTCAGAAAGGAAAAGCAATAATGTTTGCTTAATCTTATTATTATTTTTTTGAGACAGGGTCCCACTATGTAGTTGAGACTGACCTGGAACTCACTGTGTAGCCCAGGCTGGTCTCGAACTCACAGGGATCCTCCTGCCTCAGCCTCCCGAGTGCTGGGATTACAGGCGTGCGCCACCAAGCCTCGCAATGTTTGCTTAATCTTGTGCTCATGATACTCTTTATAGTTCTCCAATACACAGTCAAAGTACATTGTTCTTAGAACAAAAGAAGTGCAGCTCAAATTATCCAGGATCTCCCACTTCCTGTTGCTAGCACTGAGGCTGCACTCTAGAGAAGACTGCTGTGAATGGTGGGTAAAGAGGGGTCCCTGACAGGTTCCTCCACTCCCCCAGTCCTAGTCCTTAGGCTTTCCTGCTTTCTGCATCATCAACAGCCTGAGTTTGTTTGGGCTGACTAATACACAGACAAAACAAAATACCACAGATTGAGTGACTGAGACAACAGAAACTTGTTTTCTTGCAGTTCCAGAGACTGAAAGCCTGAGATAAGGCCCCAGTGCAGTTGAATTCTGGTGAGGCCTGTCTTCTTGTCCTCACATAGCCTTTCCTCAGGGCACGAGAAAGGATGAGTTATCTGATATCTCTTCATTTAAGAACATTAATTCTATTGGCTCAGAGCCCACTCTATGACCCCTTTAACCTTAATTACTTCCTTAGGAGCCCATCTCTGATACAGCCACACAAGAGATTATAGCTTCAGCATATGAATTAGTAGGACACAAACATGCACCCCTGTTTGGGGAGGGATGTACTTGGGAGGGAAGGCACTGCTGAACCTTGTGCTAGGGCAAAATGGTTCATGGGGACATCTGTGACCTCTCCCAGGCGGAGGACCCTGCCCACCTGGAGGAAGCTAAGACAGGTCTCTTAGTGTTTTGGGGAATCCCCACTTTTCCCAGGCCCTGGGCCAAGAGCTCATCGCCAGCATTTTTGGAGCCTGTAAATATGACAACCTCCAAATTAGAAGTTGAAAAGTGAAGCTCACAGGCTCAATTTAGCCCACAGATAGGCTTGTTGGCCTGTTCAGTGATTTAAAACTTTACATTAGTGGCCAACGTTGTATTCCCATGGAATTATTTTCACTTTTATGTTTATAATACAATGTTGGGAAAAGAATCGACAAACAACAAGGAGATACTATTATACACTTGTGAAAATGGTTAAGGAAATAAAACAAAACACAACACAAACCTATTGCCCCAATCACTGCTAAGGATGTGGAGCAATAGGAACTCCCATTCATTGTTGGTGGGAGCGTGGTATGCCACAAGACAGCTGAGTGGCAGGCATCCTTCAAAATGAAATATAATCTTACCTGTAATCCAGCAAGCAACTGTGTTTCAGGTTACTAACTCAAATGATTCAGAATGTAAACCCTCACAAAAATGTGTGTGAATGTTTCTAGCGGTTTTATAATCTCCAAAACTGGAGGCAACTCTGATGCCCTTTGTGCTAGGCAGTTTTCTGTGACTATGACAAAATACGTGATATAGTCCACTTAAAAGGAGGAAAGGTTTACTTCAGCTCATGGTTTCAGAGGCTTTAGTCATGGTTGCTTGGCCCTGTTGCTTTGAGCCTGTAGCAAGGAAGTGTGTCATGGTAGGAAGTCGTGGTAGAGGAGGTCTGTTCACTTTATGGCTGCTGGGAACCTCTTTCCCCCCCAAAAAAAAGGGAGAGGAAGAGAAAAGTCCCGATCCTAATATCCCCTTCAAGGTCAATCCCCCAGTGATTAACTCCCTTCCAGTAAGCTCTGCCTCCTGAAGTTTCCACCACTCCCATTAGTGCCTCAGGCTGGGGACTAGCTCTTCAACATACAGGCCTTTGGGGAACATGCAAGACTCCATGGGCTCAAACTTGTGATCCTCCTGCCTCAGCCACCTGGAATGTGACATTATAGACATGTACCACTCCCGGTTGAAAAGGGGAAAATTACCAGTTGTCAGGAGTTGGGGTAAGACTGAATAGTGAAGTATAGGGAATTTCATCAGGAGAGTGAGTAAACTTTAATGCGTGTAAATTTGAAGAATCATCTAGGAGGTCAGTGGATCCCAGGATGGAGGGCAGAGTGTGACCAGAGAACCTAGCCGCACCACAAATGTACGAGGTGATCTTCACTGCAGGGGCACTGACCTGGAACTGAATGGACGGTGAAGTTAAAAGGAAAAGAAGTGCAGCTGAGTGAGCCCTGGAGTCTCATTGATAAAAGTGTTCCCATGGAGCATGGATTGACTTTGAACTGTTCAGCGTGGGAAGGTGGATGGTGGGAGTTAGGTTTCTCAGATAAGCAAGGTGGGAGGTGAGAATGATCCAGGTAGAGTGGAGTGGAGTTGAAGCAATTAGTATGAACTTGCGTGGCTTAATTTATAGATCTAGTTGATTATATACACAACTATTTATAAATGCATATCTACATAGCATACAACATGTATCTCCTTGTTCTAGCAGCTGAGAGTGCCTAGGAGCAATTAGCACCTTCACTCCTACTAGTACCAAGCAACTAGTACAGTGCCAGATCTTGTTTTGAATACCATTTTCCAGAAAGATGAACCACGGACCCTTGGAGGAATGGCTCTTTCTGGAGACCTGGGCAGGAAATGCATAAGATTAGCCTGGAGCATCTGGTGGTGCCAGAAAGTAGACAAAAGTGCTAAAACAAGTGCTTACACACAGTGATGAAGGAGCATCACAGGGATCCAAGAGTTAATTGAAAGAGCTGCCAGTGGATGGTATCTATGTTTTGTATGTGTGCGTGTGTGCGTGTGTGTGTGTGTATGCGGTGCTGGGGATTGAACTAAGGGCCTTAAGCATACTAGGCAAGTGCTCTACCATTGAACTACATCTCCATTTCTTATTATTTATTTTATTTATTATTTATTATTTACTATTTTCTTCTGGGACATAGTCTTGCCATGTTGCCCAGGCTGGCCTTGAGCTTGTGATCCTCCTGCTTCAGTCTCCTCTGTAGCTGGGATTATAGTCAGGCACTACTGCACCCTTTTATTTTATTATTATTATTATTATTATTTTGCTTGTTTTGTTTTTGGTACTGGGGATTGAACTCAGGTCCTTGCACTTGCGAGGCAGGTGGCGGAACCACTGAGCTAAATCACCAGCCTTTTTTTTTTTGCTTTTTGCGACAGGGTCTCACTATGTAGTTGAGACTGACCTGGAACTCACTATGTAGCCCAGACTGGTCTCAAACTCACAGTGATCCTCCTGCCTCAGCCTCCCAAGTGCTGGGATTATAGGCATGTGACACCACACCTGGCCCTTTTATTTTATTTTTATTTTGATTAGCATGTATGTATTGTACATATTAATGTGATCCAGTGTGATATTTCAATGAATGGATATAGTATGCACTGATCAAACAAGGGTACTTAACATTTTCTCTTTGTCATTTTTTAGCAGCTGGTTAAACCTTTCAAGCTTCCCTCTTCTAGATCTTCATATAGTATATAATAGGTTATTGTGAACTACAGTCATCCCACCCTGTTTTGGAACATCAGAACATACTCCTTCTATGTTACTGTGTTTCCATACGCACAAGCCAACCTCCTTTAATCTTCTCCTGTGTGATATCTGTATTTTTGTTTGTTTGTTTGTTTTGGTACTGGAGATTGAATTCAGGTCCTTGCACTTGCAGGGCAGGTGGTGGAACCACTGAGCTAAATCTCTGGCCCAGATATCTGTATTTTTATCTATCTATCTATCGATCTATTATCTATCACCTATCATCTCTATGTAGGTATCCTATTGATTGTTTCGCTGGAGAACCTTAATAGATGGGGAGTGCTGGGTATAGAGTATACAGAGACTAATTGTATTATCTTCACAATAATTCTGTAGGCTTAAAACTATTCTAAAATAAGTGGACGTAATATTCAACCTGGTGACAGTTAGCTAGGTACATATACATATAAAAACCCCATTAAGCTATACGCTTCATACCTACCTGATGCAAGTTGCATTCAAAATATGTACAGTGGATGTAATGTAACTGAACATACAGGGTTGGGAAAACTGGCAGTGCTAGTAGCTCAGGCCTGCCCTGTCAGTCATCAGTGGAGCTTGACAGCAGATGCCCTTTAGCTGGGAATGGGCTCTGGGCTCACTGTGACCTCAGCCCGCCTGCTGTCCCTTGTCTGGCCTTGACCCCTGCTTTAGCTCTTGTCTACTAGGACCTTTGGGCTAGGGGCATGTATGAAGTTTGAGGGACTGTGGGCACTTTTGGCCCAGCAGACATTCTTTTTATTTTTTATTTATTTAGTTTTTGAGACACGGTTGCATGTACCTCAGGCTGGCCTTGAACTCACTAAGTAGCCCAGGCTTACCTCAAACTCATAGTGATCCGCCTGCCTCAGCCTCCTGAATGCTGGGATTACAGGTGTTGTACCACCACACCCAGCCCCACCAGACATTCTGTGCCCTCCCAAGTTCCCTCCACAGCCCCAACCATGGAACCTGCTGGGTTGTGGTCTGGAGAAGGATAAGAGGCTGAGGAGTTCTGGTTCCCCCGGCTCATGTCCATCTTTCCACACCCCAAGCCCCTGCAGTGACATTTTCTCAGGCAGCGATGCTGTCTGTGCCAGCTGTGAGATTCCCTGAGAAGTCGCTGGGCTGGGGTAACTCATCCCCATCCCCAGGCTGCCAGTTTGGCAGCTTGGCAGCAGTGAACACCTAATTGAGGATTAGGGATTAATTGGGATCTGCCAGGCAAGTGGAGTTGGGGCTGCTACAGCCAGGCCTGGCACCTCAGCATCCAGACTGCAGGTTGAACAGGGTGCTGGTGGCTGCCTGCCTGCTCTGTCTCCTTGCTCTGAGCAACAGCTCCCAATTCTTCCTGACTAGGAAGCTCAGGGCTGGTCCTCCCTCCCAGCAGGCAGGAGCAGCAGACTAGGTCCTTCTGTTGCTGGAAGAGGCTGAGTACTGTCCTAGGCCCACCCAGGACTTCCTCCCCAGTTAGCACTGTGGATGTAGAGTTCCTGGATGGGATCTGGGTGCAAGTCCCATCTTTCTTCATGATGTGTGACTTTATTCCAATCCCTTATCCTCCGGGAGCTCCTGGTCCTGGCAAAAGCCCCTGATTAACCTAGGGGCATTGGGAGTTCACAGCCAGGTCCTAAATAGGATACAACAAAGCATAAGTAGCATTTTAGAAAGAACGACACAGTGGCTTGTGGAGAGAAGGCAACAGGACTACTTGAACTCTGCTAAGTCACTTCGACTTGGTGCTATGGTTTGTATGTTTGTGTTCCCTCCAAAATTCATGTTGAGCTGAGGATTTAGCTCAGCGGTTCCACCGCCTGCCTCGCAAGCACAAGGACCCGAGTTCGATCCCTGGTACAAAAAAACAAAACAAAACAAAACAAAACCCCACTATAAAATTCATGTTGAAACTAGATTCCAAAGGTAACAGAGCTTGGACTTTAAGAGGTGATTAGGCCATGAGGACTCTTCGGATTAGAGCCTTATAAAATGCCTGGAGGGGACTAGGTAGGCAGTTTTGCCCTTTCTGCCCTCCTGTCAGGATGTAGGGTTGATACCATCTTGTAAGCAGTGACCAGGCCCTCACCAGACAGAGGTTGCCTGTGCTTTGATCTTTGACTTTCTGGCCTCTAGAAGAGTAAATGCTAAAAATTCATGCTGTTTAGAGTTGACACAGTCTAAGTTGTTTTGTTATAGCTGCAGGCATGGACTAAGACATGCTATCTCTTAGGTTCCTCCACATGGAAGGTAGGACTATAAAGCCTGGGACAGGCTCAGAGTGAGGAAGTGTGTATTTGGATCCCCCAGGAGAGATCCAAAGGTAAGTAGGGGAACAAGAAGAGTAGAAGAACCTCTGATTTCCAACAGGTCCAATCATGCTTTGGCTCACCTAAAAGGTCGCTCAGGGCAATGACTTCTCAGTAGAGGAGTCTTGTATTAGGCAGCTATTCGCGAGGTCCTGGTTCCCTAGTTGTGTTTGGTTGGCAGCTGGGGCCTCCCAAGTGGAGTGAGGTGTGAGCCCCCAGCCCAGCCATTCCCCAAACTAATTTACTCCTTGAAGCTGAGTTCTGTTTGTTTGTTTGTTTTGTTTGTTTTTTTGAGACAGGGTCTTACTATGTAGTTGAGACTGACCTGGAATTCACTATGTAGCCCAGGCTGGTCTTGAACTCACAGAGATCCTCCTGCCTCAGCCTCCCGAGTGCTGGGATTACAGGCGTGCGCCACCACGCGCCACGAAGCTGAGTTCTGGAAGGGAGCTCTGAATTGGTCCCCACCAGGTGGCTGCAGCAGTAATGTGATCAGGCTGGGAAAAGCCTCCTGCCCTGGGCATTTCCTCCATCTTTAATGCAACCCTTGAGTGGGCAGGGGACTTTATTAGGGTGAGGGGTGGGAACATGAAGCAGAAAACACAACTGGGCTCCAAAAGCAGGTTGGGTTTATCCATCCAGATGTGTCTCCTGACACTGGCTCTGAGCTGAGTCCAGGATCCAGAGAGGAAAACAAGAGGGTTCCCATCCACCGGGAGCTCACAGCTGAGCTTACGGCTTTTGGTGTCAGGGGCATCCCTGGGCTTGGCTCTTGGGACCTCCAAGATATGTAAGTGAGAGGCAAAATCCATCTTCCCAGGCTTGATGATACTTTATTGTCACAGAAACAGAGATAGGGTAAGGGTTGAGGCAGGCAGGGATGGAGGAGGATTCCGGATGTACAGGATGGGCTTTAGGGAACACACTTAGTTTTAAGAGGCTGTGGTTTGCCTGTCCTGTCCGCTGCCTCCAGCTTCTATACAGTTTCAGCGAGACATCATTCGCACAAATTCTGTCAGGACAGAAACCAAAGTTTTGAGTCTAATCTCCTGTCCCACCAGAGGTGAGGCCAATCTGCTTACTGTAAGGTGAGCAGGAGTGTGGCTATGGGGAAGGCCTTTAAGGACACTCCCTGGATCAGGTAGGGAGTAGGACTCAGGACCAGGAGTGGGAAACTTTGTCTTAAGGAAAAAATCAAAAAAAATTTTGTTGCTGTTATTGTTTTTGAGACAGGATCTCACTATGTATTTGAGACTGACCTGGAACTCACTATGTAGTTCAGGCTGGTCTCGAACTCACAGCGCTCCTCCTGCCTCAGCCTCCCGAGTGTGAATGTTGGGATTACAGGCGTGCGCCACCATGCCCGGCCTGGACAAAACAATTTTTGTAACTAAACTTCTCTTCCTCTTTGGTTTGACCCAAGGAAGCCCAGGAGCAACTTGAAGTCTACTTTGGGGAATGTGTTTCCTCTTTCTTTTCTTTCTTTCTTTCATTTTTTGAGACAGGGTCTCACTTTGTAGTGCAGGCTGGCCTTGAATTTGCAGTGATCCTCCTGCTTCAGCCTTCCCAGTGCGAGGATTACAGGCATGCACCACCACACCTGGGCCAGAAATGTATTTCTACATAGTAATTTTCCTTAGTTTCCTATTACTTAATCTGTGTGTGTGTGTGTGTGTGTGTGTGTGTGTGTGTGTGTGTTCGGTACTGGGAATTGAACCCAGGGCCTTCCTGTTGAGCTACGTCCTCACTCCCTTTTTTATTTTTATTTTTTGGTACTGGGGATCAAATTCGGGTCCTTGTGCTTGCAAGGCAGGTGGCAGAACCACTGAGCTAAATCCCCGGCCCCTCACTCCCTTTTTAAATTTTTAGTTTGAGGCAGGGTCTTGCTAAATTACTACATTGCCTCAGGCTGGGCTTGAACTTTTGATCCTCCTGCCTCAGTCTTCCACAGTGCTGGAATTATAGGCATCCACTATCATATCTGGCTTTTGTTTTTCTTTTGTGGAGAAAGAGCTGAGTTCCATTTCAGCTGCCCCAAATTCCAATCTGGATTCCATACATTTCCTTTTGCTAAGAACCTAAGCTTTCCTGAAAGCTGACTTTCTTCCCTTGGGTTTGCAGTAGTGATTATCTAGGAGAGGACATGGGCATGCTTGGCACAAGGTCTGGCACACAGAGATAACCCTCCCTGTGTCCTTTATCTGGTAAGAACCTTGTAGGGTGTGTTGCTAAATGCAGCAGGCAGTACCTTCGAAGTCAACCAGGCCATCTCCATTGAGATCGATGTCCTGCAGGATCTCGTCCACCTCCCGCTGGCTGAGACGCTCCCCCAGCAGGACCTTGAGGGCTGCCCGAAGCTCTCCCTCACTGATGCAGCCATCCCTGTTGGTGTCAAACTGCGATGGTGTTGGTTGTGGCTTGGGGTCACTGACTGGGTCAGGCGTCAGCTTAGCCCCTTACTCCCTGCAGCCCACCCTCCCAGCCTGGGCCCCTGCACACCTCCCGGAAGGCATCCCGAAGCTCCCTGACACCAATCATGTCTGCTGTCTCCGCTAGCAGCTTGGGGCCCATCAGCTCCACGAAGTCTTCAAAGTCCACCTTCCCGCCACCTGGGAGTCATGTCCAATGGCTGGAGACCCCAGCCTATCACCTGGCCCTCCCACCTCTGCCCACTGCCCTCCCTTCTTCCCTGGCCCTCTCCCCTTGCCTTATCAATACTTGGGCCTTTCCCCCGCTTCATGGTGGGAATCACCCTCCAAACAAGGCAAGGATCTGGCTAAAGATGAAAGACAAGCCACTCTTTTAACATGTGCTGGGGCTTTCCTTGATTTTTCTGAAGAGTTTGGCTGGGATCAAGTGTGGGCTTGAATGCTGTGTGACCTTAGACAAAGGTCTTTCACTGCATAGAGACTCACTTTCCTCATCTGTAAAGGGGGCATCATGGCCCTCACCCTGCCTCCCACAGAAGATGGTGGGATTTGAGGGAATGTCCTAGGCCCTGTGCCCTGGGATGTGAGGAGAGCCTGTGTAGTCACCGTGGGGTCTGGGCTGTCAGCCTACCTGGGCCTGGCCAGGGCCTCTGCAGAACTAGGGACGGGGCAGTTCTGAGACATACTGATTTGCTGTGAGATCTCGATGAGCTCCATCTCAGTGGGCATGTAGCCCAGCGTCCGCATGCAGGCACCCAGCTCCTGGTAGCCGATGTAGCCGTCCCGGTCTCGGTCAAACTCCTGGAAGGCGACCTGCAGCTCTACCAGGCAGAGTAGGATCAGTCCGCCTACACACCCGGAATCCCCACCTGCACCAGCTCATCCTTCCTTTGGTCTAATTGCCCAATAATTCCTTTCTAAACGTTAGTTTCTGTTTTGAAGACTCAGGGCATTTGCACAGGCTGGGGTGTGTGTGTGTGTGTTCTGGAACTTCATGTATGCTAGGCAAGTGCTTTACTACTAAACTATACCCCTAACCCTTCAGTGCTATTTTTGTTTGTTCTTTTTTGGTTCTGGGATGGAACTCGGAACCTTACACCTGCAAAGCAGGTGGCAGAACCACTGAGCTAAATCCCCGGCCCTGTTTTTGTTTGTTCTTTCAACAAATATTTAAGAAGCATTTGTTATGTGCTAGCCTCTGCTCAGAGGACATGGCAGTGAATAAAAAAAGGAAGAAGGAAGGAAAGTAGGAAGGAAGGAAGGTAGGAAGGAAGGCAGGCAAATCCTTGACCTCACAGAGGCTGCACCCTGGAACGCTTTCCCTTCCTCTTCGACTCTGTCATCCACTCCAGAGAGCCTTTCCCTGTCCTTTTGTTCCCTGCTTGTCCATTTGCTCTTTTCCTTGTGAGCCCTTGGCACTATTTATACTTGTAGTTGATGTGCTGCCATCTGTCTCAGAGGGCTTGGGCCAGATAGGCCTGGTTTGCTGTGTGTCCTGTGCTCGGTGCAGGGCCAGGCCCACAGCGGGTACCCGGAAAGTGTTGATTGGATGGATGCTTATGAAAGAGGCCCTTGACCCTCCTGACAAGGAGACCAAGGTGCTCATGGCCGGAGAGGGAAGGGTCTGCCGCCTCAAACCTGTCCTCTGTAATCTTCTTGCTCTATTTCCTCCTGCAGACTGCTGAAGCCCCTGACTGATGCCCTCATCCTATGGCTTCCACCCTATGCTCCCCTCCGGGAATCGCCTCTTTTCAAACACGTTACCTTCAATCTCCTCGGGCCGCAGGTCCCGATCCTGGGGGGCACAGATGGGTTAGGAGTTCCCCGGACCACCCAGGCCCCACTGCACCACTCACACAGGGCCCATGTCTGCTTGTTCTCTGCCCAGGGTGTCTCAGGTACTCCCTTCCCTGTGACCGGCCCAGGCTGCTCTCAGGACCTCCCTACCCCCTGCCCCCTCTTCTAGGGAACTCCTTTTGCCAGAGGTGGATCTGGGGGTCTGGCAGAACCTCAGATGTGGCTTCCATGTCTCTGTAAGTCTCCAGTGCTCTCTGTCTCCTCTACCCGCCACTGTAACGGTGTGGCCCTGCTGAGGTTCCCCTCCAACCACTCTCTGTTGTTGAAGGAGTGGCAAAGTGAAGGGACAAAGCCTGTGGGTGGGTGGGTGGCTGTACATACGAGCTGGGTAGCAGCGATGCTGGGCCGAAGGAAGATGCAGGCCGGCCCCACCAGGCTGCCAAGCACCGAGAAGCCCTGGATGCCCCCCTGCTCCTCGGGGCGGGGACTGGCGCTACAACAGGAGCCCCCTCTGGGGGAGCCAGGCCACTGCCAGGGATCCTGCAGCAGAGCCGGCCATGAGCTGGGGAATGGTCTGAAGCCCTCTCTTTGCCGCCCCCCCCCGCCAGCCATTCTGCTCTTTAGAACCCAGCACAGGGCCATGAGGAAGGGGCCTGGGGTACAGGACCCTCACCCATTAATACTGTAGACTGGTAGGGTTTATCCCCTAGCTGCTCAGTTTTGCAAACTGAGGCACAGAAAGGTTGAGAGACTTGGCCAGGGCCACTGAGGAAGCCAGGGGTTGAGTGAGACCTGGCTTTCAGTTCTGCGCTGCCCCAGCCAAGGCTGGGAAACAGGGAGTAGGGCCTGGAGGGATGGACAGCGAGGGCCTGGTCAGCTGAGCACAGAAGATCAGCCTACTGTGTGAGCCAGGACCAGGCTGGGTCTGAGTCTGAGGTGTCCCGGAAAAAACTCTCCTTTGAGGTCAATGAGCAACCAACCCCTCCGTCCAGAGGCCATGCCTACCTCCATCTCCAGCCCAGCCCTAGCGGACTCTGCCCACCCAATCTCTGGTCCTTGACTGCTCCCCCTTTGGCCTCCTACCTTGGGCCCCCGGCTCCGGGGCCGCTTGGCACAGTTCCCCATGGGCCCTTGAACTGTGCCAGGCCTGGAGTTCTGGTACAGCAGATGCTGCCAGCCCCCAGCAGCTTCCAGTGAGAGCACAGGAGCACTGCTGGGGATTTTCCCAGGGTTTTGTGAGGAAGATAGAGGGCGGGTGGGCAGGCGGGGGGCCCTGGGCCCAGTGGCCAACGGGTCCTAATCAGGGATTATCTCTGAGCATCTCCGCTTGTTAAGGGGGGCCACTTAGAGCCCAAGGTCCCTTGGTAGGCATAGTCTCCCCATGCTTTCTCCTCAGGGTCTCCTCTCCTGTACTCTTCTCGCCTCATGCCCGCAACTAATCTCCCAGTTGGGGGAGATTCTGTATCTTCAGAAGCAGGTCAAGAGGAGGTAAGAACACTCCGGGACAGTGCAGGGCTGGCTGGGCCTCTGTCCCTGCAGAACAGCAGTGAGTTCGGGGGGATGAACACAGCAGACCCTTCCCCAAGGCCTCTCTGAGAGAGGAGACCCCTGTCAGGATCCCGGATCCCTTTGCAGAGTGCACCCAGCCCACTCGCCCTTTGCGCCCCGGCCTGGATCAGCCTGCACCCTTGCACAGAGAGCTTAAGGAGGCTGCCTTTGGGTGCTGTAGGTGGAAGCTCAGTAAACACTGAGGGGGTGAAGGGGTTTACTCTGGCCTCTGCTCATCCCCAGACTGACCCTTCCAGCCATGTGAGTTCTTCGTCCCCTCATACCCTTGGCCCTGATCTGTCCTACAGGGGACCCTGCAGTTCCCTCATGGTTGGTCCCCTCATTCCCCCTTACCTGCCCATAGGCTGCCTGCACCTGAGCCTCAAGCTCCTGGAGAAGTGCCCGCCGGCTGGCTGCTGGGCTGGCAGGGGCCTGGCTGGGACCTGGAGCCCCTGCAGAAGGGCTGGGGTCCCCCAAGGGGATGCTGCTCTCTGCTGGGCCCGCTGGCAGGGCCATGGACACAAGGGCTTGGCACCTCCTCCTGGGCCTGCTTTGTCTCCAGTCCTGTGGGCAGGTGGCTCAGTGGGCAGACGTGGGTGTGGTTCTCCAGGACCCTTCCTCGCCGGCCTAGTGGAGCTCTATGTCCCCGAAATGCCCTATTTTCCCCACTGTTCCTTGCACAACCCTGCCAACCTACATGGCCTCCCTGAAATTCTCCCCGCCCTCCCCCACTGTGGCCCTTCAGCCTTCACCTTGGGGCTCCTCCTGCTGGCTGTCACCTCCTTCTCCCCCATGTTCTGCCTCGTTGCTCTGGCTCAGGGTCCCCAGCTAGATCTCCCTGCAGCATGGCCGACTCATTCCCATCTCCCTCATCCCCACCTCTGTCTCCGTCTCTACCCTGCAGTGTCTCTGTACCTCTTTCTCACTTTAGTCTGTTTGTACAGAAAGGCAGGTCACCCCCTTCCTGCCCCCACCCAGAGCCATGGGTACCTTTGTGCTCCCCACCTCCCTGCCTCCTGCCAGCGACCCCCGCCTGGTCCTGCCGAACGGCAACCTTTTGCTCCTCAAGGAAAGGGGTGGAGGTGCCCAGGCACTCCCTCTGGCCTCCCGTGCCCCCTCCCCATGCCCCCAGCCCACTCACCACCCAGCCGCCTCTCCTCGACTTCCAGAATGAGGTCAGTTGTCCCGCCTGGCCCTGCTCAGGGCCTCTCATGATTTATTCACTTGCCCCCTGCACTGGCCTTTGTCCCAGGGAACCAGATCCCACCAGATGCCTGCCACCTGAGCTGGTGGCTCTGCTCCTCTTGGTCTCTCATGGCCACCCATTCATGTATTGCTTCCGTCAACGTTTGAGGCAGGCTGGGAGCCAGCCCCGGGGCCATGTGACAGACCCCACCTCCCAAAGGATCCCACTCTCAGACACATGCAATTCAGAAAAGGCCACCAGGCAGTCTCCACGGACTTAGTAGACACCAACCCCAGTACTGGGGAGGCATCATGGAGGAGGTGAGAAGGGGCAACACTCCAGGGATGGCGAACCTTTTAGAGCTTTCAATAACAAACAGCCCACTGCGGCACATGTGCCATATGTTCACACCAATGTTAGCATTGCCCACCTGTGTTTAACCTGGGCCTGATGTTGGGTTAGTGCTGAGGTCTGGGGCAGGAATCAGTCAGAAGCGTGGAGTATGCAGGGTGCAAGGCTCAGTGGGTGAAGGCCCTCAGGAAGAGAGTTAGTAGCCTTTGTGGAGAGTATGGGTGGCAAGAGGCCTGGGACAATTTCAGAGGGGCTGGATCTTTAGCCAGCTGCTTTGTCAAGTGCTGCTTTGTGCCTTCCTGGGTGCTGGGAGTCAGTCCCTGCTTCTGAAACCTTCCACCCAGTGGAAACAGCAGAGGCAGCAAAGCAGAATTATAGCAGATGGGCAAGTGCAAGGAATGGTCCCCAGGCTGTTTAGAGGAGACCTGGCTGTGACTATGTCTGTGAGTGTGACAGGAGTGGCTGAGGAAAGGGACAGGGTTGGTCGTGCAGGGAGAAGGAATAGCCTGCACACAGCCCGGAGGCAGGGCTGAGATCTGAGGACAGGCAGGGACAAGGAGGAGAATGGATGCTGGCCAGGCAGTCAAAGGTGGGAAGGAGTCGTGATTATTCGCGGTGACTTAGAGCTCAGCCTCTGTACCTGGAGACCAGGCCTGCACAGTGTCCCTGGCAGCAGCATCCCTGAAAACATTCTTTTCTGCAAGGTTGTAGAAAGGACCTGCAGGGCTGGGTTTCCCAGACACTCTCTGTGTGACCCAAGTAGTGTATTTCATCTCTCTGAGCCTCATTTTTAAATTGAATTTAGTGGTACATTCTAGGTAGACAGTACAGTTACATTCATTCAGTTTTTTTTTTTTATCGGAAAAATACAGTGTCCCTGGCAGCAGCATCCCTGAAAACATTCTTTTCTGCAAGGTTGTAGAAAGGACCTGCAGGGCTGGGTTTCCCAGACACTCTCTGTGTGACCCAAGTAGTGTATTTCATCTCTCTGAGCCTCATTTTTAAATTGAATTTAGTGGTACATTCTAGGTAGACAGTACAGTTACATTCATTCAGTTTTTTTTTTTTCAATCGGAAAAATGGAGTTGGCCTAGTATCTGGTTCTAAGAAGGTGAGAAATGTATATTTCAAAATACAATCCAAAGCAGTTGGGCTTATAACTGGTTAGAGGACAGTGAATAAGAGTTTTCAATCTAGGAGCAAAAGCTTTGTGCTATGGGAGGAGAGAGCTTGGCTTAGAAATCTTTCCTGTCTTGTGTTAAATGAGCAGAGTCCTGGAACATTCATCTTGGTGAGCTCAAGTTGCCCAGACTGGCTTAACTAAGCTGGGTCCTAGTTCTGGTGTCGAAGACAGGTGAACTAGTGGTTTGACTGATTGGTAGACAGATGGATGTAAGATGACTGGATGGACAGGTTGGATGGATGGGTAGGTAAATGGTGGGTAGAGGGGAAGTTGGATGGGTGGATAGCTGCTTTGATGGGCTAAATGGCTGGTGAATGGATGGATATGTAATTCATAGATGGTTGGTAAGATGAATAGATGGCTGTGTGAAAAGATGTCAGGATAAGCAGGTGGAAGATGATTGGTGGGTTAACAGGTAAATAGATGTTTTGATTTGCTAATGGTTGAATGTCAATCATTGGGTGGATGGATGAGTGGGTGGATGGACAAACAGTAGGGTGGAAATGGACAGATGGCTGGGTAGATTATTATATGTGGTCTTATAATTTTCATTAAAAGAGACTTTTAGATAGGGGCCATATCTTACCTTTTCAGTGTCTCTGATGATGCCCATTCACTGCCTTGACACTTACCCATTTATGAATGAAGACTGTGTCTCTCCCTTCAACCCGAACTGTGATTCCTCTGATGACAAAGATAGTAGCTTATTCTCCACCATGTTCCCCACAAGCCAAACCCTGAGCTTGGGACCTGGTAAGCACCATACAAGAACTATGTTGGGACAGACTTCACATCCACTAGAATAGCTAAGTAAAATGTGGACAATAACAAGTGTTGGTGAGAGGGAGAAACTGAACCTTCCTGTGTGGATGGTGGGATTCTCAAATGATGTGGCCACCGTGGGTGTGGCCTGAAAGTGAGTGATCACATGATCCAGCAAGTCCTCTCCTAGGTATGGATTGAAGAGAAAAGATCAGTTCAAACAAAAACATTTACATAAACATTCCTGGAAGGGGCGGGGGATTTAGCTCAGTGGTTCTGCCGCTGGCCTCCCAAGTGCAAAGACCCAAGTTCAATCCCTGCTACCAAAAAAAACAAATTCCTGGAAGCATTTTACCTAGTTGTCAGAGTGAAACAACCCAGGTATCCATTGAAAAATGCATAAGCAAAAATGCAATGGAATATTTTTCAGCCGTGAAAAGAAACAAAGTACTGACATATGCCACTCGTGAAAGGAGCCACACAATAAAGAACAAATACTGTCTGATCCTATTCATACGGCAAATCCATGGAGACAGAAAGGAGATTAGTGGTGGCCAGAGAATGGGGGAGGGGGAGGTGCTAATGGGATTGAGGCTTCTTTTTAGGCACATTGAGAATGTTCTAGAATTAGACAGTGGTTATGATTGCATAACACTGAATAAACTCAAGTCCACAGACTGCACTGTACATAAAGGTGAGTTTTCCATAACAACAAAGATGTTTATATATGTATTTAAAACCCACCAAAGACAGGTGCAGACATACACATGGGCTGCATATCTGGGATGGACAGAGTGAGGCGCCTGGCCTGCTGGCCTGGGACAACGATGTTTCAAAGATCCCGAGGAGGAGAGGAAGCCCCATGGCTGCCTGTGGAGCCAGAGGACTGTGGTAAAGGTGGCCTTTTGGAACGCTGCAGCAGAGTGGGCCACCTTCAGTGGGGGACAGCCTGGACATGTCAGTCAGCTCTCTGTGACTGTAACAAGTACCCGAAATATACCAGCCTAGAAACAGGAAAGAGTTATTTGGGCTCATAGTTTCAGCCCGTGGTCACTTGGCCCCGTTGCCTTTGGACTTGAGGAGAGGCAGAACATTATGGTGGGAATGCATGGTGGCGGAAACTGCTCCCCTCAAGGCAGACAGAAAGCAATCAGAGAGGAAGGGGCTGCATCCACACATCCCCTACAAGGACACACTCCCACTGGCCTAGCTTCCTCCCACTAGACTCCACCTCCTAAGGGTCCCAGCGTCTCCCAGTAGCATCACAGGCTGGTGGAGGGCACTTATCCAAACTGTGGTACCTGCACTCCCAGGCTGTGAGACTTCTGCACAAAGACAGAGCATGTGTGCTTCAGCCCAGAGCAGCTGAATGAGCCTCTCTGAGCCTTGGTGTCCTTGTTGGCATAATGGGAACAAGATTCCCTCCCTCCTGGGTTTGGGAAGTGGGAGATGAAAAGAGATCATTTATGCGAAAGCTCTTTGTAAGCAGCTCCACGCTGGGCGGGTGTTCCTCCAGCTGTGAGTCAGGGATGAGAGCCCAGCTCTGGCTCCAAGCCCCCAGCGGGGTTGGGGGCTCACATGCAGGGAAGGAGTGGGAAGCGCTCCCCAAAATTGAGCCCTGGCTGCAGTGTGTGTTCCTGATCACAGTGGCATCCTGGGTCCCTGTGTTTGGGGTAGAGGTAGTCTGGAAGTCGGGGTGCTGCCTGTTTCTCGTGACTCTGACCAGACACCCTGCGGGAGCGCCTAGGGGACCATCGGGACAACTGAGCTGGGGTCCCCGGGGTCCTGCTAACAGGACCAAGCGCAGGAGAGACCCTGCCATTCTATTTACCTGTACCCCAGATCCAGCCTGTGTGTGAAGGTGCAGACCCTCAAACTCAAGCAAGAAATGGTCTGCAGGCTACACAGGGGAGGAAAGCTTTTCTTTAACCTTCCCGAGCTCGTAGTGGGGACAAACCCCTGTAACAGAAAAGGAAAACAATCACGAGAGAGAGACCTCCCCAGAAAGAAGCTTCAAGCAGTGGCTTAGGATTCCACACACACTGCACCTGCAACAAGGAACAAGAGATTTATAAAGGAACTCAAGACAAACAAGAGCCATTTTGAGGTAACCAGGGTGTGGGGGACCCTGGGAAAGCAAATATATGTCAGGAAACTAAAGAAATAAAGTTTGTCTATGGATTCTCCTGGGCTGCTAAGAGTCTAGATTTGTCTCCAATACAGGAAAATTTATATATTGACTTTTATACCCTAGTCTTAAGGGTGGAACTTATGTAAAGTCTTCAATGAGTCTTCTTTGGTGCCTAAGGTCTTGGTGTTATTATCATGGAGACAGGATGTGTAAATAGATATATTTATTGAAATGGCATTCATTCATCCAACAAGCTTTATTGAGCACCTATTATGTGCCGGTGCTAGGAACTTAGCAACATTCAGGTGTTCAGTCTTGGCCTCCTCTACCATGAGGAGCTGTGTGTTTGTGTTTGTGGGTTAACTTGTGAAGCTATATGTGGGTTCCTCTTAAATTAAAGCAAAGCTGCTGTCCTGCAGGCAGGGTGTGTCAGTAGCAGGGAAGGTGGGCTTGCTTGATCCTGCCTCTACTACTCCTAGAGCCTCTTTGGCACAGACCTGCCACCCCAAACTTCATGACTTGGCAAACTCCTGGAGAGAGAGGGAGGGCAGAACAGTATAAATACTGTACGACCTCCAGGGGCCTCCCCACTCCCTGCTACAAATCCACCGCACCTTCGACGCCAGTGAGTGGGAGCTGCATGGTGGGTGCAGGGACCGGCTGGGGTCCGGACAGGGTCCCACCCTCTCTATCAGTCAGTCATGGGATCTGAACCCCAGCCTATCTGCCTCTGGGCCCTGCAGCCAGAGTGCAGTTCCTCTCTCATCTGCTGCCTCTCTCCTAGTGCCGCCCTATACCATCACCTACCCCCCCTCCAGAGGTATGGCCCTGGCTTCCGCAGAAGGACAAAGAACACCGGCAGGACACCTTTGTGACAATCTCCAGGCCCGGCTAGGATGGAGGGGATGGGCCTGGGTGGCAGGGGTGGGACTATAGTTACTTTCAGTAGCCTGCAGCCTTCAGGGATTGTGGGCAGCTGTGCTCCATCTGTCACTGTTCCTTTCCCCGGGGCACTGTGAGCTTGCTTCGCTCGCCCCATTACCCGGTTCTCCAAGGCCCAGTTGGGACCATATTCTCCACCTTTTCTCCACTTCCGTCCCTTCCTCAGGAAGCACACAAGCTAGGGTTTCTGTCCTGGCTCCATATTCCATTCCCCAGGTGAGGCTGGGTCTCTGCTCTGTCCCCACACCCCTGTCATGTCCCTCCCACCCAGGGTGCCGTGAGGCCATGCGCACGCTGCTGGCTGACCAGGGCTAGAGCTGGAAGGAGGAGGTGGTGACCTTGGACACCTGAAGGCGAGGTCCACTGAAGGCCTCCTGTGTGGTGACTGTACCCTGTCTGGGGGATGGGTGGTGCCTTAGGGGGCTGTGAGTAGGGTGGGGGCAGCCAGGTTCAGGACCCCTCAAGGATCTGTGCCGCTCCTTAGTTATTTGAGCAGCTCCCCAAGTTCCAGGATGGAGACCTCACCCTGTACCAGTCCAATGCCATCCTGCACCACCTGGGCCACTCCTTTGGTGAGTTTTGAGGCTTCTAGTGGCCCAGTCCAGAAAAATCCCTGACAGGTGCCGGGCAGGAGTTTTGGAGCCTGGGCCACTGTACCTGTAGCCTACAAAGTCTTACCGGGCTGGGGGACAGGCTGGGTCCCACAGAGGAAGGCGCAGGGTCCAGGTTCCAGCACGGTCACGAGATGGTGTAGGGCTCCACACCCATAGGGCTGTGCAGCTCTGGCAGATTTGCTACAACATTTCCTAGACAACAGCTCAGAAGAGGCCACCAGCCCCGGTATGTGCAGAGTCTTCCAAGTGGGGCTCCCTGCCTATTTCTTCTCTCTCTGGCCACATCTGAATTAGAAAAAAACCCACACTCATAACAAGAAGGACTGTGCCTTTCTTCAAGGATAGTGGGAACCTAGCTTAGGGAGAGAACTGTTCCTTTTGGCCAGGTTAGAGAAAGGGTATCCAGGAAAGCCCAGGATCCTGCGAGAGCCAAAGGAGCAGCACTAGCATAGGTTCTTCCCAATTTCAATAGGCCCCAGGGAGGGGATGGAGGCCTCTGGCCAGGACCTGCCTCCTCCTCTCCCTGCCCCATGCTGCCCTGTGATATACGTGGACACCAGCCTTCATGTCCAAATCTGTCTAGGTCCCTACAAGACCTATTCGCAGAATGGTGACCTCCCTTAGGGGTCAGACTTGGGGGACAGGCATGGTCTAGAGATCAGGCCAAGGTGTCAGCTGGGTACACCCTGGTGGGGCTAGAGGCTCCTCACTCATTGAGCTGGATACAGCAGAGCAGCCCCTCCAAAGTAAGGGACCAGAGAGGGGTTCTGCTGGCCCATGGCTGAGGTCCCAGAACTTTGAAGGGAGACAGAAGATGCGACCTGCCCTCTGCCTCTCTGCTGTCCCGGGACTTTACGGCAAAGACCGGCAGGAGGCTGCTCTGGTGGACACGGGGTGGAGGACGTCATCAGGCGCTGTAGCCACCTCCTCCATAACTACATGAGCACAGACTGTGAGCTGCTGCTCAGGGACATGGGCATCAGGGGCTGGGAGGTCACCTTGATCAGTCTGGCCACACGTGCCTACCATTAGCAGGAGAAAGGCAAGGCCCAATATGTACAGGAGCTTCCGGGCATCTGAAGCCTTTTGAATCTTTGCTGGCCCAGAACCAGGGAGGACAGGGCTTCACTGTGGATAACCAGGTAAGTGTTGGGTCTGGGCCCTCCCAGCGCATTGTGTTCATTGCTCAGAAGAGCGATCAGGCTCAGATTAAAGGCAGACATGGAATAGCCAGTGTTCAGCTCCGAAGCCTACCTCTGACCTGGCTCAGGCTTGACCCCCTGCCCTGCAGATCTCCTTCGCAAACTACCACCTTCTGGACTTGATGCTGAACCACCAGGTCCTGGCTCCCAGCTGCCTGGTTGCTTTTCCCCTGCTCTTGGCCTATGTGGTGCACCTCAGTGCCCAGCCCAAGCTCAAGGCCTTCCTGGCCTTCCTGGACCTTGTGAACCAGCCCATCTCTTCTTTTGTCAAGATATGAGCCTGCATGGACCCCCAGGAGAGGGAACCAATAAAAACAGTCAGAGGAAAGCTGGCTATGGTCATTGAGGGACTGGGGTGGGCACAGAAGCCCTTTGCCTTCTCCCAGGGCTGGATGTCTGGGTGCCCACAATAGGATTAGGCCCTGGAGCTTCCAGGAGACAAAGGGGAGCTGAAGACTGTGCTATAAGTCTTCCTGTGTATGTGTGTGTGTGTGTGTGTGTGTGTGTGTGTGTGTGTGTGTGTGTGTGTGAGGGGGGAGCTCACAGTGAGATTGGGAGTATAGCAAGCCAGGGAGTGACCTCCAGCCAAGAAAAGGACAGCTGTCAAAATATGGGACAGTTGCTTTTCTGTGTGGCATATCCAGTCCTGGGCACATGGCCTTCTGTGTTATATGTGTGTGTGTGTGTGTGTGTGTGTGTGTGTGTGTGTGTGTGTGTGTGTGTGTGTGTGTGTGTGAGGGGGGAGCTCACAGTGAGATTGGGAGTATAGCAAGCCAGGGAGTGACCTCCAGCCAAGAAAAGGACAGCTGTCAAAATATGGGACAGTTGCTTTTCTGTGTGGCATATCCAGTCCTGGGCACATGGCCTTCCTGGTCTTCTACCCTCAGGAGGCCTCAGTGCACACTTGCACTTGGGGTTTCCCTGCACGCTCACGTTGCTTGTTCTCACGTGTTACCATGGTCATTGACACCTGGACACTCCCAGCCTAGATGTGAGAGGCTGAGAACAGCTTGGAGCTCTGGGTGGCCTCTTGTTGCTTGGGCATCCAGAGAGAGGAGGGGCTCCCTCAGGTTGGAGGAGCCTCTGTCTGATTTATTTATTTAGCCTCTGTCTTTTTGAGTCATCCTCACCCTCACTTTGAGGGCCCTCACACTGGCCCCACCTGGGTGCATCCTCTCTGTGCTGAACCAAGCTGGCCACCTCCTGCCTGAGTCCCGAGCCAGCTGGGAAGCTCCTGCAGGACCAGGGAAGCTCCAGGGGCAGCCTGGAGTCAGGCAGTTGCAGAATGGCCACTTCACCAGTGTGGACTTGCTGCACTAAGGACAAAGACCACTCTTTGGTCCTGCCTGCCCTCGCTGATGGGAACTACCCTCCCCTAGAGCATCCCAGACCACCCTGTCTGTGTGCTCTTCTTTACTCTCCCAGCCTCTGTCCCTGTGATGCCCAAGGCACTGCACTCTGCCCATCCACGTAGCCCCTCCCTTGTCCTCCTGCAGTGGTTGGGACCCTTGGGCACCTCAGCCCCCTACAGCTCCCCTTGAGCCTTGCTTGCTGGCTGGTCTCCTGGAACCACACCCTTCCTCCTCCCCTCGTTTTTTTGCCTTACTGTCCCCAGGGGATGAAGGCTCCCCATCACCTGTGTGGGACCCTGGGACTCCCACCGCCCAAACGTCTGCTGTTCTGGGTCCCCAACCCTGCTGGGATGGGCTCAGGCCTGCAGCCCCATAGCTTGGTAGCCCCTGCACTTCTATGCTCTCCTGAACCCCCAGGAGGGCATGCTAAGTCTCTAAGCTTGTGCCAGGGCTCGGAGCATGCTTGGATGTCCTGGTGAGTGTCGGGAAGGCAGTGCTAGCTGGCTGCTCACTCTGGGGAGGGCTGGAAACCTGGGCCACAGTGGTCCAATGTGCAGGCAGGTAAGACAGTGACCCTAGCAGCCCACAGGGCATCTGGTGATGCCTGGGCATCTTGCAGGTCCCAGGGAGGCAGCAGAAGAAAAGCTGCTATTTTTAAATCTTTCTACAACCGATTTCTTCCACATTTTATAGGGTGACCAGGCTGGGTGTTTTGATTGAGAGTGGATACACAGACTCCTTGGCCTAGGGGCCAGGAGGAGGGACTGAGAGCCCTTCTAGCTGTAGAGGTGTGAGTGACACCAAGATGTGTGGCATCTAGGAGGGAAGGGCTGACCTTCAGGCAATACCCAGCATTTACATACATCAACTCACTTAGTCCTCGCCAGGACTCTGCCTGGCAGGTGCTATTATAATCTCTCTTTTAGAGATGCAAAAACCGAAGCACAGAAAGGCAAAGTAGCCTGCACAGCCACACAGCCAGGGAGAGGTCCAGCGAGGGTTTAATCCAAGGCTTTGTAGCTCAAGAGCCTGGAATTCTATCTGCTCTGCCATGGGTGGGAGCTCAAACTATTATTTTTTCTTTTATATTTCATATATGTGTGTGTGTTGAGGGGTACTAGGGATTGAACATAGACTCTTTGTACTGAGCTACTTCCCTGGCCCTTTTAAATGTTTTATTTTGTGACAGAGTCTCATTAAGTGGCCACGGTGCCTGGGCTGGGCTTGAACTTTCTATCGTTCTGCCTCAAACTCCTGGAGTGCTGGGATCACAAGCATGCACTACCATGTCCAGTGTTTATATTCTTCGTGTTTTGATACAGAATGACAGAAGGCTGATATCTGGTTATTCTTGTTAATTACATGGGGACCAGAAACCCCGAGGGAGAGGCTGGGTCATGGCGGACTTTTGGGCTGCCCCACCCAGGTTGTCCCTGTGGACAATAGACTACCTTCTGTGGTCCTGCTCCCTCTGACAACAGCCAGGGCGGTCACCAGCTACTGTTTGACAGATGAGAAAAGAGGCCAGAGCTGGAATGGGCACCTGGCAGGCGGAGGCCAAGCTTACATTCTGTCCTGACCAGCCCTAGGCAAAACTCTTGCACGTGGTTATTTAAGACGCTAACATTAGTTAAATATTAAGCATCCCTACTGAGAGCAAGTTAGAGCCATAGGGATTTTTGAAGGAAAAGTGTAAGTCACCTCTAGCCCACCTGGCTGTTTGCTCCTTGGGCTGGGGTGGCCTGAATCAGCACTGCAAGTGTGTGGGGTGAAGCTGGATGAGCCCTGCAGCCTGAAGCTTCCCCTCACTGTACCCACAGGATGTTGTGCCTCTAGAATAGCCCAGTGTTTCTCCAGGAGCTGTTTTTGGCAAGGAATCCACTATTGAGCTCAAAACCTTTCTTCCTGTTGGAAGACTTTGGACAGAGGTGGCGGGGGGAGCTTTTGCATTTCCAGATGGAATTTTCCAGCACAAGCCAGACACATAGCCCAGCTCCCCCTGGAACTTATTGTCATGAGACTTGTCCTTCAGAGGAGCATCTGGGTGACAACACGAAGACTTTTGGATCAGCCATCTGTAGTGTCTGTGGCTGTGTTCTGGCTTTAAAATGTGTCAACAAGAAAGAAGGTGGTAGCCTCTCCAAAGTTCAGGGGGCATATATTTAAATCTTCACAGAAATCTACCAACAAGGGTGCTCTTGAGAGTTTGAAGCAGTTGGTTTTTTTCTTGCTTTTCAAAAATAGGGCAATTGCGACCTTCAGTTCAAAATTTTAGCCAAGGAAACAGTTGCACACGCAACCGGGATGACTGCCCACTCTGACGTGGCAACATCTTTGTGCATCTCTTCCTCCATCCCCACATTCCCCAGCACCCCCGGCATCCCCCCTTGTGCCAGGCCTGCTTTCCTGACAGAGGGATTGACATGTGGCTTAAGGCCAGCCACTCAAAGGGTCTCAGCTCTGGCCACTGTGATTGGTCCAAGGACATGACAGAGCCGGACCAATGAGAGTCCATCACTGACCCATCACAAACACACCTGGCCAGAGGCCAAGTGCTTCCTCTGAGACCTGAGTTTCTACTTTGGTCAAGAGGCTGTGAGAATGTGGATTCAGAGAAGAATGTGTGTGTGTGTGTGTGTGTGTGTGTGAGAGAGAGAGAGAGAGGAGAGAGAGAGAGAGAGACAGAGAGAGAGAGAGAGACAGAGACAGAGAGACAGAGACAGAGACAGAGACAGAGAGTTAGAGTTAGAGTTTAGGTCTCTGGTACGAGTCCCCGAGAGGCTATCTCTACTGTATCTTTCCCTTGGTTTGGTCATGCAAGCTCTTTTTTTTTTTTTTTTTTGGTACTGGGGATAGAACTTGGAACCTTCCGCTTGCAAGGCAGGTGGCAGAATCACTGAGCTAAATCCCTGGCTAAGCAAGCTCTTTTGGGGTTCCTGTACCCTCAGTTGAAAGAGACTATGGTAGGTCTGAGGTATTTCCACAAATTCTCCCTCCCTACCATGTGAAATCTAAGTTCCTACCTTTGAGACAGGGGCAGACTTAGCAACTCACTCTGACTTTGAGGTGTGTGGAAATGATGTTGCATGACCTTGAGTAGGTCATAAAAGTCATGTGGGGCTCCACCTTGCTCTGTCTTGGAAGGCAGCTGCCACGCCATGAGGACATTCGGGCAGCCCTGTGGAGAGGTCAAGGTGACAAGGACCTGAGGCTTCCTGCCAAAGCCAGAACAACCTCACCATCCATATGCATGATCCATCTTGGAAATGGACTATCCAGCCCCGGTCACTCTCCAATTTCTGATTAAGGGGTGGAGATGATAAATCTTTATTGTTTCAAGCTGCTCAATTGCAACCTACAGTATTTTCAACTTATGGGTTTAACAGGACAAGGAGCATCAGTGTAGGGTCAGAACTAAGCTGATATTGTTGACCTAAGTATGCGACAGGCACGTGATTTGTAAGACTCACAAAATAAAGCAGGCACCGAACTTTTGAGAGCTGTTCGCCAGAGTCTGAGGTATGCAGCCTTCTCTGGATGCCCAGGGAAGGTCTTCATCAGTGCTTAGGACAAAGTCATGCCCTTCATTTTATTTATTTATTTATATATATATTTTTTGACACTGACCTGGAACTCACTATGTAGCCCAGGCTGGTCTTGAACTCACAACAATCCTCCTGCCTCAGCCTCCCGAGTGCTGGGATTATAGGCGTGTGCCACCACTCCCGACTCCTTTAAACAGGGGTCTCTCCTTTTATGATCCCGTTTCTTGACCGTGAGCCCGGTGTGCACAGAGGAGCAACGGCACACATTCCAGTAACTATTTATCCATTCCAGTAATTAAGCCCAGGCTGGTCTTGAACTCACAACAATCCTCCTGCCTCAGCCTCCCGAGTGCTGGGATTATAGGCGTGTGCCACCACTCCCGACTCCTTTAAACAGGGGTCTCTCCTTTTATGATCCCGTTTCTTGACCGTGAGCCCGGTGTGCACAGAGGAGCAACGGCACACATTCCAGTAACTATTTATCCATTCCAGTAATTAGTTTCTCTACTGCAGCTCACTTATGTCAGGAAGGTAGGAAAGTACTGTAGTGAGGAGCGCAGGTGTTGAGCTCTTCTCAACTTTGGTCCTGTGATCTTGAGCATCCACAATACTTATCACAGTGACTAGCACACAATCCATGTTCAGTACATGAAAACGATTTTTGTAAAAACCTAGTTTTGAAGATCTCATCACCACCATTTGCTTTGGTGCTGTTTCAACACCTTAAGAAATCAGTATCTGTCCTTGCCATATATTTTATACAAATAAGGAACTGAGCACCATCTGCTTCTTTTAGCACATCCATCTCTCACCTAACTGCAAGAGGGGAAAACGTACTGAATTGACCTTGGGCAAAAGTTGACATTTGAAATTTTCAGCCAAGTCATCCTTTCAGCACTTGTGTCTAACATGAAACAAAGAAATATTATATTACAATATCCTCTCCAAGTAAAGTTTTTCAAGCCCTATTTTCATATTTGAAAAATCAACACATTATTTAAGAATGAAAACCAATTGTTTTAATCACATCAAACAGATTGAAAACCTATTTTCTTAGACATAGGTCCTCGATATGCAATTCTTCTGCTTACTAGAGTTTTTCACAGAAACAGAACCAGCAGCAGATATGCACCACCAGGAAAGCTGGTATAGCTTGAGGGTCAGAGCCAGAGAGTCATGGTGTCAATCCCAGGGTGGGTCTGAAAGCCTGAGGACCAGCAGTGCCGATGGTGTAAGTCCCCATCTGGAGGCAAGAAAAGACCAAAGTCCCAGCTAACGCAGCCAGGCAGAGAGGGGGGAGTTTAACCTTCCTCTGCCTTTTTGTCTACTCAGGCCCTGAATGGATTGGACAACACCCACTGTATTAGTTTGTTTTCATGTGTAAACACAGGAAGCCAGAGAGAGGAGAGGGGCCAGGGCCAGATTGCTCTTTTATAATAATACTCACCTAAGAACTAACCAGGATCTCACCAGAGCTACATCAATTTCTCCCAAAGGTAATACCTCTGATGAGCTAGTTATTTCCCATGAGGGCCCATATCTTAAAGGTTCCAAACTATCTCCCACTACCACTGCACCCAGAACTAAGTTCCCAACTCACAAAGCCCTGGGGGACACACTCAAACCACATCCCAACCATGGAGTTTGTCATTTCACCAATTTAAATGTGTGTCTCTCTGCAAGGACCTACATAGATAGCCCTGCAAACAATGTTTCCTCAGATACCTGGGAGTTCCTTGGCCCAATCAAGTTGACACATAAAACTAATGAACCCAAGCCCAACATAGTGGGACATAGCTGTAATCTGAAACTCATCCTTCTTAATGGTAGAGTACTACACCACTGTATACAAAACTGCACATCTTCTTTATCCTCTCATTAGTCGATGGGCATTCAGGCTGTTTCCAAGATTTAGCTATTACACACTGCTACTATAAACATGGGTGTGCATATATCACTGTGGTATGATGCTTTTAATCCTTCTGGGAAGATACCAAGAAGAGGTATAGCTGGGTCAAATGGAATCCCTAGTTTTAGTGTTTTTGTTGGTTTGGGGGTTTTTTGTTTGTTTTTTTTTTGGTTTTTTGTTTGTTTGTTTTTTGGTACTGGGGATCAAACCTTGCACTTGTGAGGCTAGTTTTAGTTTTTTGAGAAATCTCTACCCTGATTTCTTTCTTTTTTCTTTTCTTTCTTTCTTTCTTTCTTTCTTTCTTTCTTTCTTTCTTTCTTTCTTTCTTTCTTTCTTTCTTTTTTTTTTTTTTGGTACCAGGGGTCAAACTTGGGTCCTTGTGCTTGCAAGGCAGGCAGTGAAACCACTCAGTTAAATCCCTGGCCCTTCCACACTGATTTCTAACAGTGGTTGCACCAGTCTCCCACCAACAGTGGTTTCTTTTTCCCCACACCTGCGCCCCCCAGCATTTGTTATTGGTTGATTCTTGATAGCAGCCACTTTTTCTGGAGTGAAGTGGAATCTCAGCATTGTTTTAATATGCATTTCAGAAATATCCCGTGATGTTGAACATTTCTTCATATATTTATTTGCTTTTCTAATTCTTCATCTGTGATGTGCCTTTTTATGTCAGATGCCCATTTTTGCATTGGGTCTTTGAATTGGGAGGGTCTGATTTTTTTGAGTTCTTGATTCTAGATAACAGTCCTTTGTCTGAATAGCTGGTAAAAACATTTTTCCCCCTCTTTGGGTTGTCTTTTCACTCTGTGGTTTCTCTTGTGCAAAAGCTTTTTAATAAGATGAGGTCCCAGTTGTTGCTAACTCTTTGTAGTATCTCCCACGTGGCCTGGGTTTTGTTTGTGAAGTCTTTGCCTACTCCTATGTCCTCAAACTTTCTACCTATTCTCTCTCCCAGTAGATTTAGTGTTTCTGTTTTAATATTTAGATTTTTTTATCCATTTTGATTTTAGGTTAGTGTGTGGTGAAGGATATGGATCTAGTTTCAATCTTCAGCATGTGGAAAGCCAGTTTTTCCAGCACCATTTATTAAAGAGGCTGTCTCTCTTTCAGTGAAGATGTTTGACTCCTTTGTCAAAGATAGGGAGGCTAAGTATGTCTGGAGTTGTTTCTGCATCCTATAATCTGTTCCATTGATCCTCAGGTCTGTTCTTTTGCCAGTACCATGCTGTTTTTATCTTAGCTTTATAGTATAATTTGAAGTCAGGGATTGTGATATACCCTGCTTTCTTTGTTGCCCAGAATTGTCTTTGCATCTTGGAGAGGAACAAAAAACTAGATACTGTGTTCAAACATATAAGAAAAAACTAAACAAAACAAATCAAGAACTAGAAAGGGGGGAAAAGTAAGAAAAAAGAAAAGGAAAAAGAAAAAAATAAACCCCCCAAACATCCAATTCAAGGTGTGTCTCTGCTGTCACTGTTAGGCAATGTGGGCAAACAGAGTCCAGAGCCAAATTTATTAATCCTAGTAAGCTAGCTGCAGCATCACAGTGGGGTAGTGGATAATCCCAGCCAGCATCCTCCTTTAGCTCTTCTGAAATTCAGGCTGGTTTCTGGCTATGAGGCTGGAACCAGATTCTTTGAGCCTACAACAGTCTACGTGTCTACTGCTGACTTGAACTCTGCTTCCTGACACTGAGGTAATGGAAACCACCAGATGGAGTCTGTCTGTAGCTGTTCTGAGTGCTGAGCTCAGTTGTTCCCTCTCCAAAATGGCCATTCTCCAGTCACCCTCCTCTGGGTGAGGTCTGAGCCGGGATAGCTCTCCAGGCACTGCGGCTCAGTTCATCCTCTGCTCCATTCCACTGGTGCGTTTCTCTGTGGAGGCCTCTGGGGTCGTCAGTAGTCACCCCGCATCTACAGGTTCGGCCTGCCGTTCCCTCTTTGTAGAGTCCAGGCCCTGGGAGACAGTGCTGCTTGGTATCTCCCTTCTCTTCGTTAGAGTCTCTGTCTTCACTTTCCCTGTAGACTTCAATTCTTGCCTTAGATCCTTATTGGGTCCATGCCCAGCTCCATGACTCTTTTTAGCTTATGAAACTGAAACTCAGCCTGCATTAAAGAACTCCCCATTCTTCTCTACCCTACCCACCAGCAGCCCCCATCCTATCTGTCTCAGGGATTTTGACTACTCCTGGGACATCATGTAAGTGGACTCATACAAGTCTTTCCCTGACTTGGCAGCATAACTTAAAGTTTGATCCCTGTTGTAGCACCTATCAGAATTCCCTTCCCCTAAGTTTTTTTTTTTTTTTTTTTTTTTTTTTTT
>NW_022900939.1:21383100-21389195 GCF_012274545.1 Fukomys damarensis | reverse complement strand
TTTTTTTTTTTTTTTTTTTTTTTTTTTGTAAGCAGGGGTTGAACTCTGGATCTTGCACTTGTGAGGCAGGCAGCAGAACCACTGAATTAAATTCCTGGCCCTTCCCCTGAGTTTTTAACAAAGATGTAAAGACAATTCCATGAGGGAAAGACAGCTTTTTCAATGCAAGGAGATGGAGTAACAAGACTTTCATAAGTTAGCCGAGAAACATCAATTGAAACCTCACATCTTATACAAAAATTAACAGAAAAGGCACGTGGACTTAAACGTGAAATATAAAATTATTATAATTCAAGGGAAAAGATGGGAAAAATTTTTCAGAATCCAGGGCCAGGCAAAGAATTCTTTGGCTTGAAACTAAAATCATTACCTATAAAATGGGCCTAACAGCACCTATAATCCCAGGTGTAATCTGGAAGGCCAGCCAGGCAGGAGGATCAAAGTGCAGGCCCAGTCCAGGCAACTTAGCAACTAAGCTAGACCCATCTCAAAAAGAAAAAAAAAAGCATCTATAAACGGAAAAATGAATATAAATTGTACCTTATAAAACTGAAAACACATGCTCTGCACAACACTATGTAAGAAGATGAAGAGCCAAGTTGCAAGTGGAAGAGATTATTTGCAAACCATTTATCTAATGAAGGACTGTACCTAGAAAGAGTAGTCCCCACTCCCCATGTATGGTTTCTTTTTCATGGTTTCAATTATCCATTGTCTAAAAATACTAAATGAAAAATATTAGAAATAAATTACTTACAATTGTGTTAGAGTTCTCTACAGGAACAAAATCAATATAAAATATATGTATAATTATAGGATTTATTAGGTACTTTTGCAGGATCAGAGGCAGAAAAGTCTGCAATAGCTGCTTGCAGGATCAAAGATGGAAGAGTCCACAATGGCCATCTGTGCACTAAAGAGCCACAGGATTCAGTAATTCTTCAGCCCAAGAAGACAGAAACTCTAGAACAAGAAGAATAGAGGATGCAGCACCAGTCAAAGGTCAAAGTGGAAGCTCACTGTAGACTCACCTGTGTGAGTCTATGTTGGAAGACTGAAGACCCATGTCTTGGTTTGGTTTTTTTTGGGGGGGAGGGGTACCGGGGATTGAACTCGGGTCCTTGTGCTTGCAAGGCAGGCCACTGAACCACTGAGCTAAATCCCCAGCCCCTGAAGACCCATGTCCAAAGGCATGGTGAAGACTGGATCTCTTCATTTTTGTTTGTTTGTTTTTGGTATTGGGGATCAAGAATTCAGGTCCTTGCACTTGCGAGGCAGGCAGCAGAACAACTGAGCTAAATCCCTGGCCCTCTGGATCTCTTCAGAAATAGGCACACTTGGTTCTTTCCCTTTTTATCCCATCCAGACTCTAAGTCTATTGGTTGTTGCTGCCCACATGTGGGTGGGTCTTCTCCCTTCAGTTTGCTGGCCTACATGTCAATCATCCAAAGATATTCCCAGAAAAGAGCTTTACTAATCTGCTAGGTGATTCATACTCAAGTCAATTTGACATATAACATTAATGGTCACAATAATTTTAAGTACCTGTTACTACAATATATTATTATAATTGTTCAACTTTATAAATTAAAAATATATGAAAAACATGGTTATACTGAGTTTGGCATTATCTTTGTTTTCAGGCGTCCACTAGAGGTGTTAGAATGTATCCCCTGCAGATAAGGAGGGACAATTTTATGTAAAGAACTCTTAGAACCCCGCCATACAAACCCTTCAAATAATTCTATTTGCCAAAAGATAAGATGCATGAACATGTATTTGACCAAAGATGTTATACAGATGGAAAACAAGCACATGAAAAGATATTCAACTTCATTAGCCACTCAGGAAATGCAAATTAAAGCCACCACACACTGATCAGAACTGATTAAAAAATTATGATACCATCAGCCGGGCATGGTGGCGCATGCCTGTAATCCTAGCACTCCAGAGGCTGAGGTAGGAGGATCGCTGTGAGTTTGAGACCAGCCTGGGCTGCACAGTGAGTTCCAGGTCATTCTCAACTACATAGTGAGACCCTGTCTCAAAAAAAAAAAAAAAAATTATGATACCACCAAATGCTGGTAAGGATTCCAAGAAACTGTATTGCTCATATATTGCTGGAGGGAATGTAAACTGGCACATTTGCTCTGGAAAATACTTTGTCATTTTCTTATAAAATGAAACATACAAATTATCATTCAACTAGCAATTGCACAGTTGGATATTTATCCCAAAGAAATAGGAACTTGTATTTGCACATGAAAACTTGTACATGAATGTTCATGGCAATTTAATTTTTTTCTGGGAACTGTGGATGTAGCTCAATGGTACAGAGTGTGCCTAGCATGTAATGGGGCCCTGGATTCCACCCCAGCATCTACCTATCGATCTATTCTCTCTCTCTTTCTCTCTCTCTCTCTCTCTCTCTCTCTACCTACCTATCTGTCTACCTATCTCTTACGGCTTGTGTTTAGATGTCCCCCCGGACCTCATGATTTTTTAGAGGAGGCTGAATCTGGAATGTGTGATGCTGGGATTAAGGACGTGTGGTTATTAAACCACTACCCATGAGTGATTGGTTTGGCTCCACCCTAATCCCAGGAGTCTGGATGGGACAAAAGGGGCAGAAAGATGCTGCTAAGGTCCCTTGCTGCCTTTGCTGCTTCCATCACCAGGAAGTGCTACCCCTCTGCCACTCTGCTTTGGAGCCAGCTGATTGTGGCCTGAAATCTCTATGAACTGCAAACCAAAAAAACCCTTTCCCCTTTAACTGTGGGTTTTGGGTATTTTATCTCAGCAGTGAGAGAAAAGTAACTAAGACACTATATCTGCATGCATTTGTATGTCAACCTCGCTCAAGGGCCACACTAATCTTCTTTGCATTATTCCAAGTTCATAGCAGTTTGATTCATAATAGTCCCAAACTAATTGCCCTTCAGTGAGTGGTGGTTAAATGATTCATACCCTGGGATACTACTACTCAGTGCTAAAAAGGAACAAACTATTGATACAGGTAGTAGCCTGGATGAATCTCTGGAGAATTAAACTGAGTGAAAAGAAGTGAATCCTCAAAGTGACATACCGTATGATTTCATTTATATAGTATTCTTTTTTTTTCTTTGTACCGGGGATTGAACTCAGGCCCTTGAGCTTGTGAGGCAGGCAGCAGAACCACTGAGCCAAATCCCCGTTTTATGTAGCATTCTTGAAATGACAAAATTATAGAAATGCAGAACAGAGTAGTGACTTCCAGAGATGAGGCATAAAGTGGGTGTGATTATTCACAATGACGTAAGGGATCCTTGTGACAAAGCTGTTGAGTACCTTGACTTTGGTGGTGGTTATTCAAACCTACACAGTGTTGTGCCCAGATCGCGATGTCCCCAAAGACCACCAAGGAGTTGAGTCCGATGTAAATACACGAGGAGTTTATTACAAGCTCGAGCCTGGACTCTTGGACTTCACCGGTGCAGCAGTTCAGTGACAAGAGCCCCAACTAACTTCCAGACCCTTCTCTTTTAGGGTATAGGAGGCTAGAAATTCTCCTTCTTTCTTATTGGTTATATTCTATATCTTAAATCTATTGGATGTTGCTAGGGAACTTGCAAAAGAGGGAAGGGGCTAGAATCTAAGAGGGGGCAGTTTCAGTGGAAGGTCAGTGTGTTCCTTCACCCCTTCCTCTAATCTGTACATTCTGTTTTTCTGCTCTCTTGAAAGGTTAGGTTTTCCTTTCCCACCCATCTGGTTGTGCTTTGTCTAAACTAAGCAAATTCTTTCAGCCTAAGTTCACCCAGGGGTCAGACTCTACCCAAGATGGTCTCCTTTTTCAAAATGGAGTAACTTTGGTCTCTACAACAGGTGATTAAATGACGCAGACTTAAAGAAACACACACATGTATACCACATGTACACCACAGATTCACATGTATACCAGTTCAATTAAAATTAGGGAAACCTGAACAAGATCAATAGATCAGATCAATGTTGGGCCAGGAATTTAGCTTGGCACCACTGTGCCTGTCTTGCATTCGCAAGGTCCTGAGTTTGATCCCTGGTACCAAAAAAAAAAAAAAAAATCAGATCAATGTCCATGTCTTGGCTGTGACATTGTATCAGTCTTGCAAGATGTTAAATTGCCTCAAAATAAAAATGTTAAAGTAAATAGACTTAAATACTCTAGTTAAAAGATAAAAGATGGGCCTAGTATGGTGGAACATGCCTCTAGTCTCAACACTCAGGAGGCTGAGGCAGGAGGGTAGCCATGAGTTGGAGGCCGGCCTAGGTTACACAGTGAGTTCAAGGCAAGCCTGAACTACATAGTCTAAAAAAAAAAAAAAAAAAAGAATGTTAAAATGAAAAACAAACCAAAATCAAATAGTATTCTGTCATAAGAAACACTTTTAAAAAATAAGAATGTGTAATAAGGTTGAAAGTAGAAGGATGGAAGAAGATCCACTGCCCAGGCAGTAACCAAAGAAAGCCAGGGCTTCTGGATTAATTTTAAGCTTAGCACTTGAAAGCAAACAATAACAATAACAACAACAGCACACGCACAAAAACAAAAGACAAACAAGAACACCTTAAAATATAGAGGAAAATTTGTTAACAGGAAAAATTTCCAATACTTATCAGGAAGTTATATAAATTATAAATGTATATGCATCTAATAGAGTGGGCTTAAACTATATATATATATATGTGTGTGTGTGTGTGTGTGTGTGTGTGTTTTTTTATATATATATATATATATATATGCAAAACTCAAAACACGTTGGAAGAACAATGAGGTAGACACAGCAGGATCATTTTTGTCTGCTCATAGGTACACACAGATGTACAAGTGAATTTGTATATTTGCCGGTCTTGTGTATGTTTTTTCCCAGTCCATAGTGGGGTAGCCTGACACTTCTTCAGGAATCGACAGATCGGTAGATAATACTTCTAAGAATAATATTGAGGACTTGAATAACTGTGGAATACACTTTCTTCTCAAACACTGCAGCTTGTACAAAATCAATCCCACATGGGGGCCAGCAATTTCAGCCCATTTCAGTGAATGGGAGTCATAGGGTATATTTTCTGCATGTCATGTAAGTGAGTTAGAGACCAGGTATTAATAGATTATTTGAGTCTGTGTGATTGAGGGACTACTTTTTAGGCCCTTTTGCAGACAACCCAGCTGCATTCCAGAGTCACTAAATCATGTACTGCGTACCGTGGAAAATGTCGTATGTACTGTGGAGAATCACTGCTTCACAGAAACCAAATGAACAAATGAAACAGAAAAAAGAAAAACTTGCCTTGACATTTTTGATGTTATATTGTGGATTGAACCCAGGACTTGTGTGTGCCAGCAAAAACTCTACTACTGAGCTACACTGCCAGCCCTTGAGTACTTCTTCTAATTTTAGGTGTTTTAATTTAAAGCCTTTTTAAATAAGGTATACGAACCACAAAATGCATTCTCTTAAGTGACCATCTCAGTGAATTTTCATACATATACACACCTGTATGACTACCACTAGATTAAGGTAGAGCACATTTCAGCATTCCAGAAGCTTCCCTCTTGCACCCAGTTGAGGCCCTCTAAGGTATTCTGACTTCCAACACCAAAGATTAGTTTCACAGATTTTTAATTTTCATGTAAATGGAGTCATATCTTGTGAATTCGGCACCTTGGCTTCTTTTGTTTAGAATAATATCTGTGGGACTCCTTATGCATGGCAGTACAGCATTGCACTATACACCACATCACAGTCTACTTGTCCTTTCTCCCACTGGTTGACATTTGGGGTGTTTCTAGTTTGGGGCTTTTACAAATTAAGTTGCTACACAAATTCTTGTACAAGTCTTTTGTGAATATGCACTCTTCTCCTCGAGTATTGTGTTAAGAGTTCTCTGGAGAAACAGAACCAGTAAGATGTAGAGAGGGAGGGAGGAAAGGAAGGAAGGAGGGGCTCAGAAAGGAGAGGGGAAGAGAGAGATTGATTTAAATGAATTGGTTTACATGATTATAGAGGCTTGGTAAATCCGAAAAAGTCCAAAATCTGCAGGGCTGCAAGTCCAGGTAAGAATTTTTTTTTTTTTTTTTT
>NW_022900939.1:21360535-21383032 GCF_012274545.1 Fukomys damarensis | reverse complement strand
TTTTTTTTTGAGACAGGGTCTCACTATGTAGTTGAGACTGACCTGGAACTCACTATGTAGCCCAGGCTAGTCTTGAACTCACAGCGATCCTCTTGCCTCAGCCTCCCAAGTGCTGGGATGACAGGCGTGCACCACCATGTCCACCTCTAAAAAGCATTCTTTCTTTTTCTTTTTTTCTTGGTACTGGGGATTGAACTCATATTCTTACACTTACAAGGCAGGCACTGGAACCACTGAGCTAAATCCCTGGCCAGTCCAGATAAGAATTGATGCTGCGGTTGTGAAGGTCCTCCAATGGTAGAATCTCTCCTCTTTGAGGCAGGTTAGTTTTTTATTTTAAAATCGTTCAACCGATGTTGGAGGGTCATCTGCTTTGTTCACAATTGACTGATTGAAATTCTTTTTTGCGGGGGCGGGGGTTACCGGGGACCTTGCACTTGGGAGGCAGGCAGCATAACCACTGGACTAAAACCCCGGCAACTGATTGAAATTCTTACAAACATCCAGAATGCTTGAACAAATATCTGGGTACTCTGGCTGCTATGGTTTAGGTAAAACATCACCCCCCCACACCCCGTGTCATGTTCTGAGGTGGAGCTTTTGGAAAGTTATTGAATCATGGGGGTGCCGTACTGATCGGTGGATTAATCTATTGATGGGTCCATAGCGGAATGTGCTTTTAGGAAACGGGGCCTGGTTGGAGGTGGGTCACTGGAGGTGTGACCTGGAAGGCTGAATTCTCATTCCAGGTTCCTGTCTTTGTTCTCTGCTTCCTGGTCACTGGGGCATGAGCAGCCTTCTTCCACCATGTCCTCTTGCTTCATCGTGTCTGCTTTGAAGCCTGCCAGCCATGGACTGAACACACTGAAACCAAAATAAACCGCTCCTCCTTTAAGTTTCAAGTGTCAGGTATTTTGTCTCAATGACAGGAAAGCTGGCTAATACAACAACCTAATTAAATTGACACATAAAATTACCATGACAAAGACATAACTAGAAATGGAGCTTTTGTAGAAACTGCCACCGTTTTTCAACACGACTGAGCCATTGTAACACGCTCACCACGTGTGAGAGTCCTCGTTGCTCTACATCTTTGTTAACACTTAGAAGTGTTTGTGCTTTAAACTTTTCAAATGAACAGTTAGTAGTTTGTTTATTTTTATTTATTTGTGTAGTGGTGCTGAGGTTTGAACCCAAGGCCTGTAAATGCTAGGCAGTGCTGTACCACTGAGTTTTACCTTTAGCCCTCATTGTGGCTCAAATTTGCATTTCCCTGCAACTAATTCTGCTGAGAAACTTTTCTTATGCTTAAGTGTTGTTTAATACTGGCACATAAATGATCTTAAGCCAGACACACTTTTTTACATTGAAGGTGGGGCTATGAAATGTGGCTGCTAACAGCCTAGTAATGTACTTTCCTTTCAAAGACTAAATATTTGTTCAACATATACTTTGTCTGTGCAGAAGCTGTTTAATAATAATAACAGTAGTAGTAGTAGTAATAATAATAATATTGTCTACAGAAACAGATTCACTACCAGGGACTGAAAAAGTCCTTTCAGCTGTTTCCTCCTTCTCTATAGCTCTTGCTTTCACACTTGTTGTACATTAATCAGAGAAAGTCATTGGGGTTACAGAGTCCCCAGCTAACAGTAGCTGAAACAAGCTAGAAAGTTTTCTCCACTCAGTGACAAGTCCAGTGTCATCCTGATGGAGCTGCTGTGTACTTCCCAGGGTGTCACACCAAGGGTGACCCTCCTTGTTCCCTCCTCATTCTAACCTACAGGAAGGGAGTTCTCTGAACAATCCTTTCTGTGTATTACGGCCCGGTCAAATTGACACATAAAATTATTATCATAGGTATATATGTAAGGATGGAGTGTTCGTCGACACTATGGTTTTCAACTTGCTTGGGCCACTGTAACTTTCCTACCAGCAATGCGTGAGAGTTCCAGCTGCTCTACATCCTTGTTAATACTTGGAATTGTTTATTTTTAAATTTTTCTAATGAGTGTGTAGTGTAGCTTTTTAAAAAAATCTCAAACATTTGGGACAGGGTGGCACTAAGTTGCTAAGAGCATATGCTAGGTTTTAAAATATAGATGATAGAATAAGTCACTTATTACCAACACTGTATGACTACAACACTACAAACTCTTGTAGTTTGGTTTGAAATTTCTTTTTTTTCTTTCTTTCTTTTTTTTTTTTTTTGAGACAGTTTTGCTCATGTAGTTCAGGCTGGCCTTGTACACACTATGTAGTCTAAGCTGGCCTCAAACATGCAGCAATCCTCCTGCCTCAGCCTCCTGAGTGTTGGGACTACAGGTATGTGCCATCATGCATGTTTGGAATTTCTGACTCTCAAATGACAATGACTTCCAGGGATTAAGCACCACAGAAATACTCAAACCAAGAGAAGCCAAGATCCTCAAGAAGTATCCCCTCTGTGCCTAGTACTTCAGTGGGGTGGGGCTGATTTATATTTAACCAGTTGTTTAAAGAATGAAGGGGAAACAGGGAGGAATTAACTGCTTTAATACCAGTTTATTCCAGAGATGCTTTGTGTACTGACCTCCAGGGAAACTTCTGGTGGTCTCCGACTCCTGAGGTTGTGCCACGGGATCAGTGACACTGACTGGGCAGGGAATGTAGCTCAGTGTAGAGCACAGGACCAGTTGCACGAGGCCATAGGTTCTATCTCCAGCACAAAACAAAAACAAAAGCAACTCCTGAAAAAAGATCCCCATAATCAGACCTTTCACCCTCTCGTGAGCATGCACTTAGCCTGCAAATATGTCACACACAAAAGGAGGGCAGCCCTGCTAACACTTGCTGTTCCACTTGTATTAGTCATGATGATTTTGATTCCAAACTAAAGCCCAACTCAGACAAAAGCAAATGTAGGGATCAGTTAACCAGAAAGTGGGGGCTGCCACTGGCTTGAGGCTACTACTTGAGATCCAGGACTTCTCCAAATCCATCATCATTTCTCTCATGTCAAAAGACAAAAGTACTACAAAATTTAGTTTAAAGATCTGAACTGGCTTTTCTTGAGAGGGGTACTAGACATTGAGCCCAGGGCCTTCACATTAAGCTACATCCCCAGCCCTTTTGATTTTAATTTTTTTCTTTTATATTTTTTATTTTGAGACAAGGTCTCACTAATTTGACCAGGCTGGGCTGGAATTTGTAATACTATTGCCTTAGCCTCTCAGAGTGTTGGGATTACAGGTGTGCCTTACCATATCTAGTTTAACTTTTTTGGCCTTTATTTATGATTTTAGAATTGGGCAGCACTTAGAATGAGAGCAGGTTCAAAGAACTCCAGGCCTACAGGTGGTCAGACAACATATATTGACCAAAAACAGAAGTGAGGCACAGGGGCAGTTTGATTAGCTACATTGTTTGACCTCGTTTGGGTCTGCTGGCCATCTGCTCATTGCTTGATGTTCAGCTGTGGCAACTGACTGAGACTCACCTATTTTACTAATTCAGATTAGAGTTCGCCACCAAGGATTCAAGTATGGAGGCCGCCTGGGGCCTGAACTTGATTTAGGGCATCAGTGCTTCTGCTGGTCAGATGTAATCCCCTCCGCTGCTCCCCCCACCCAACTAAACCCAGGGCCTCACACAGGCCTGACAAGTGCCCTGCCCCTAGCCGTCAAGTGACTCCTAGTCATTTTGGAGTTTTGGTTTCATCACATTATTCACAGGTCTCCAGTCCTTACTATCAAGTGTTTCTAGAAGTTTTTCATCATTTCAGCCAGTGAGACAATTTAGCGGCCAGCAGGTGGCTGCCTGTGGACACGGCAGACTTTCTGAGAGGATTATACTGCATGGGGGGCTACCACAACGAACTTAGGAGAACTGGATCCAAAGTCTGAACGCACTCTTTAACGGAAGTCCTCGTGAACCACACTAATTAAAACCAAACAAATCAAAGGTTAGGCCACACGCAGAGTATAGCAGTCTTTGAGCCCTATGGGTTGCAGTCTTTGATCAGAGAAAATAATAGTTTTCCTTAGTTTCCTTAGTTTCCTTAGTGGAAACTAAGGACCATAGTTCAATATGAAATGACGTGCTTTAAGGAAGTGTTTTGTTGTGGTGGTCCTGGGGATTGAACCCAGAGCCTTTGCTCTGAGTTATATCCCAGCCCTTTTTTATTTTTCATTTTGGGACAGGGTCTTGCTAAATTGATGAATTTCCCAGGCTGGGCTCAAACTTGGAATCTTCCTGCTTCAGCCTCCCAGAGTTCTGGGATTCCAGTCATGCACCACCATGCCTGGCAAGAGCTATTCATTTTTATAGTTGGCCAGGCAATACAAGTCCTAGCACCATGGAGACCTCCTGGAAGTATATAAAGATTAGAAAAACCTTGGAAAGCTGACTTAGCCATTCATAGACTGGAGTCTCAGGGGTTTTTTCATAGGAAAAAGGAAAGATTAAGACAGCAGGCAATGAGAAGAAAAGTGAAAAAGGATAAAGCTTACAGGATGGCAGAAAAATCTTTTGTTTTGTTTTTGTTGTTTTTCTGAGACGGGGCTTGCTTTGTCCCAGGCTGGCCTCGAATTTGAAGCCAACCTCCTGCCTCAGTCTTCCTAGTCCTAGGATTACAGGTGTGTTCCACTACACCCGACGTGGCAAAGACATCTTGATCTGTGATCCCAGGAAAGCATGGCTAGGCTGCTGTCTGCTTCTGGGAGAAAACTTTCTTGGTCAGATTTCTCTCCAGCAGTAGGCAGGTCCAGAGAATGCAGGAGCCCTTTTGAGTTGTAAGAAGTGGACCCAAGGGTCAAGGCCTTGACGTTGACTGCGGTAAAGTGGTGAGCACAGCAGTGTTACAGGGCAGTCTTTCTCTGACATATTTATTTTCCCCAGAAGACCAAAACCTCAGGTTCTGGACTGTCAATGCTTTGATTTTCCTCAGCTGGTGGATCATGAGAAGATTTCTTTACCTGGTAAAAATACACTTTGGTTTAATGCAGTAAAGCCTCGTGCTACTGAGTCATGTCAGAGGTTGTAGGAGTGAGAGGTATATGAAGTTCTACTGTTTTTCTTTTTTTCCTTTCTTTCTTTTTATTGAGGTTATTGGTACAATCTATGTATACAATACAATTACATTCATCATTGGGATTCTGTACCTTTACATAATAGGTCTTGATTCTCATTTTTCCCCTTGTCCCTGCCCTCCCTTCACCCCCTTCTCCCCTCCCCATTTACAAACACTTTATTTCCATTTTTTGTTTCTCATATTTTTTTCCTCTCCCTTATTACCTTTCCCCCACCCTTCCCACTTTCCTTACACCTTTAGCCCTTTACTTCCTATTTCACATTATTAATTGTCTCATTAGGATCCTGTGTACTGTTATAGTTTTTCACACCAAAGAAACTATTCGGTATTTCAGTTAAAGAAATCTCTGTATGAACATTAAAAATAGGGAATCCTAAAATAAAACTAAAAAAGGAAAGTAAAAGAGAAAAGGCAATGATGTAACATCAAAATAATCCTTAATTCTGGAGATGAAAATGGTCCCTGAACTTATTTAAATTGCTTCTCGCTCTTATAGTCTTATCTTATTCTTTTTTCATTATTTAGAGAATACTTTATTAGTTTCTGTAATCAAACCCACGTAGATATGACCTTACATATTTAGTACGATGTGTTACCCCTGTACACAGGGAAAAAATAAAAATAAATTAACATTTCTAGACCAATATGGTTGTCCATTTCTGTACAATGCCAAGTCAACACAGTAAATTGGGATGACTTTTTCCAAAGTTGGCAGCACCATTAAAGTTTCCCAAAATTCAATTTATATATATATGTGTGTGTGTGTGTATTTATATATAGATATATATAAAGACTAATAATAGTATGTTATACATCGATAGCAGCAACAGCTTTTCCACGTTCTGCAGTCATCTGAACAAAATTATAGACATTCAGCACATTCCATTAAAAAAAAACAAACAAAGAAAAGAATAATACCCAGACAACAGCCAAGTTCTGTTGCTGCTGTGGTACCTGGCACCATTTTTTCTATTAGCCTCTTAATCATCATCTGGAAAGAAAACATTCTAGACTAATATCATTAAATGTAGCTCTGGTAAAGCACGGTCCCTACTATGTATCATAAAGCAGGTACTAGATATTTTACATTCATTGAGGTATGATACAGTACTGTCCTACATCAATAATACTAGATTCAGTTTTGGTTTGAAATTTACTTTGTCTGCAAATAAGATTGCTACCCCTGTTTTTTTCTGGGCTCCTGTCACATGGAGAATTGTTTTCTATCTTTTCACTTTCAGTCTATGGGCTTCTTTTTGCACTAGGTGTGTTTCTTGTATACAACATATTGTTGGATTTT
Organism: Fukomys damarensis; assembly: GCF_012274545.1. Lineage (NCBI taxonomy): Eukaryota > Metazoa > Chordata > Mammalia > Rodentia > Bathyergidae > Fukomys > Fukomys damarensis. The sequence continues at coordinate 21,376,661 of NW_022900939.1, read as the reverse complement.
GCTTCTTATTCCATTTTGCCAGTCTATTTCTCTTGATTGGTGAGTTGAGGCCATTGACATTGCTGGTTATAACTGATATGTACTGACTTATTATTGACATGTTATTGGCCTTTTGTTGACTCTTTTTACTTTTTCACCTTCTCCTTTTAATTTCTTGCCTTGCCTATTTGATTTGCTCTGTTGGGCCTCATGGTGTTGTTGCCTTCATTGTCTTTTTCTAGGATCTTGTTTAGAATTGCTTGTAGTGCTGGTTTGGTATTCATGTAGTTTCTCAGGTGTTCTTTGTCGTGGAAGTGTCTTATTTCCCCATCCATTTTGAAAGAGAGTTTTGCTGGATACATCAGTCTAGGTTGGAGGTTGTTCTCTTTTAGTACTTGAAATATCTCATTCCAGGCTCTCCTTGCCCCAAGGGTTTGTGTTGAAAAGTCTGCTGTGATTCTGATGGGCTTTCCTTTGTATGTGATTTGTTTCTTTTCTCTTACTGCTTGTAGTATTTTGTTCTTCTGTTGGGTTTCTGGGATCTTGATTATTATATGTCTAGGTGTAGATTTTTTTTGATTGTAGCTAGTTGGGGTCCTATATGCCTCAGTTATCTGAATGTCAAATTCTTCCCCTCTGTTTGGGAAGTTTTCTGTCATTAATTCTGCAAACAGCTTTTTTAAGTCATTTGTATTTTCTCCTGCTACTTCATGTATTCCTATCAGTCTTATGTTATTCTTCTTTGCATCATCTAGGAGTTGTTGGATCGATTTCTCATGATCTCTTACTGTTTTTAAGAGACCTCTCTTTTCATGGTCACTGACTGCAATCTTATCTTCTATATCTGAGAGCCTATCTTCGCATTCTTTTATTCTGTTGCGTACACTTTCAATAGAGTGTTTAATCTCCTGGATATCTGTTTGAATCTGTTTTATGGATTCCATTTCTTTCCTATGTTGGGCGTTTATTTTTTCCATTTCTTTCTTATGCTGGGCCTTCATGGCTTCTATCATGGTCCTGAGCTCATCTATTTTTTTGTCAGTTTCTGCTCTAGAGTCTCGAATCACGACTTCCATTTTGCTCACTATCTCTATGGTTATCTGGGAAATTATTTCTGTTTTGAATTTTTCTAGAGCCTGATTGATCTGTTTTGTTACTTCCTGTGCTTTGAGTTCAGGGTGTCCTGGTGGTTCACTATCGGCCTTTTCATCCTCATTTGCCCTACTGTTTGCCATTGGTGAACTGGAAGTCTGTCCTTGTGTCTTGCTTAAGTGTTTTCTCATTTTAATTTTTGTTGTCGGACTGTCCTTGGTTTAATCTCTGGATTATCACCCAAATCTTCCTGATATAGTTGCACCCTAGCTTCTGTGTCTCTAACGACCCACAGACATTCTCATCTTCATAACATCAGAGAAAACAGCTCATCAAATCAACAGCAATGCTTTACCCCAACTGATACAATCAGCAACACATTAAGATCAAGCACAACTTGGACACTGACCACCTGTGGTAGTCACTAGTCTATCACCCTTAAATCATTTGAATTAAATTGAAATCAAGAAGCAGTCCAGAACATGTCTGCAGTGAACAAACTTTTCAATATAGTATATTTACCATTTAATGGCTCAGACAGAGTGAGGATGCAAGACCCCTGATCTCAGTTAGCTGATTGCTGAACCCCATGAAGCTGACTGACCTCGGGCTGCAAGGCCCAGATTGAGTTCCCCATCCTTCTGAATGGTGGAACTCTGCAACGTTCTATTACAGGTTTCCCACGCCCTTTCTTTAAAGATGTTCAAAGTTGGGAACTCAGAAAAATACCCTTGATGACCACCTCTGTCTTTGCAGAGTGGGTCCAAAGACTGGCACAGTCAGGAGGTCTGAGAGTGCGGGGGGGTGGGTGGAATTATGGGAATTCAGGGGCGCCGGTGCGGCTACCTTCCCGGCGCTTGAGTGATGGCTGCTGGGTCGGGAGCAGGCGTGGTTCTCCTTCCCGCGGTGGATCAGGGCCCCAAGTTCTACTGTTTTAACATTGCTTTTATGTAACTCTGGAAAGCTATCACAGACTGAATAAAAACAATATTTTATGCCTATCGTGCCTGAGACCCTGGTTCAATCTTCAGCACCACATGCATGCACACGTGTGTGCAATTGTATAGAACTTCTTCAGATCCCACTGAAGGTGACAAAGAAATAAAATCCCTCTATAAACATTCAAATGGTCCATCAGGTAGAAATATACCACCTGATATTTTTATTATCTTCCAGGGATTAAGAATTTGTCAAAACAAGCACTGGTTATATATCATGTTAGTAATTTCTGAACAATCACCACAGTAATATTGTCCCATAATTGGTATCACTTTGTCCACTCCATTGTGAGTTATGGAGTAGTGAGCTTTTAATAATGGCTTTTTAAGCCATAAGGAGTCAAGAAAGAGCAGGCAGCCCTCCGGGCCTTCCACGAATCTACCCTTAAAGTTGGCTTGACATCCATGTGTTTATTTAATTAGGATCAGCATTCTTTTAAACACTAATTTTTCTCTCTATTCAGGTGCACAACACTGTCTATTGCATAGGTTATCACAGGTAATTTGCCTTGGGTCCACCTGATGGAGTTGCATTTAAATTGCATGTTTTAGCCATTTCCATGCTGGTTGACTTAGCATGAAAATCTGCCAAAGCTTTTCCTTGGTATTTAATTCCTCTTTTGCTTACTGTAGGTTAGCAGTTTATAAAATAATTTTCATAAGAGTTCTGGAAATTCTTATCCAGTAAATGCAATGATCTGATTTGAAAGTTCTCAGAAACCTGTGTTTGTCAGAGTCGTCTTTATGAGCCTTTGTTTGTTTGTTTGTTTTTGTTTGTTTTTGAGACAGGGTCTCACTATATAGTTGAGACTGACCTGGAAATGTAGCCCAGGCTGGTCTCAAACTCACAGTGATTCTCCTGCCTCAGCCTTCTGAATGTTGGGATTATAGGCGTGCACCACCACGCCTGGCTTCATGAGCCTCTGGAAGACTAAATACTTCAGGCCTATAATTGCTCAGGAAAGTACAATGACTCATATGAAGACTATTGGATTTTTATGATTTTGATACAATTTCTGAAACACATTTGAATGCATACACACCGAAATAACACAAAGAAAGTTCAGCATTACTTGTATTTTGACAAGGCTTCTTATATAATGTAAGATCTCAAGAAGATCTAATTAGTTTAATATCTTTCATTTATAAGGTGAGAGATACATCCTTCAAGGCTGTCTAGTACCCCAACTAGAAAAATCCCAAAGTTAATTCTAGGAAAAAAACACTTGAGCCACACATGGTGGCAAACACCTATAATCCCTGTGATTTGGGAGGATGAGGCAGTAGGATCGAAAGTGTGAGGCCAATTTGGGCAGCTTAGTGAGACCTTGTCTCAAAATAAAAATAGCTGGAGATGTAGTCTGCTGCTTCCAGTTTCAATCTCCAGCATCACAAAACAACAACAACAACAAATCCCACAAAAACAGCAAACAAAAATAACCCTGAATCCCCATTTAATTAAAACAAGATAAGAGACCAATGTGAAATAATAATCATTTATTTAATCAGAGTGTTTGTAGGGAAAGATATATTAGTTTTGTTTTTGTTTTTCAGTACTAGGGATTAAACCCAGGGCCTTTGCACTGAGTTACTTCCTCAGCCTTTTAAATTTTTTTTTTTTATTTTGAGACAGGATCTCACTAAATTGTCCAAGTCAGCCATGAGCTTTCAATCCTCCTGCCTCAGCCTCCCAGAGTGTTGGAATTACAGGTGTGTGCCACCAATGCTCAGTTTAATCTCTAATTTTTAGAAGAAGAAAACATAAGTGGTACCCTTCTAATTTCATCCAACTTGATCACATATAAAACTCCTTTTGTGAGATTAATCTTCCACAAAACTTTCAGTTTTCTCAAATTCCTTTTGTTGTTTGTTCTAGATGCTACCTGGAACATTCTCCTTTAGGATAATTCTTCCTTATTCTCCATTAGGATAAAAAATTTGCTCTGTTTTTCCCTTAAAAGCACATCTTTTGTGTACATAAACTTTATTACTGAAACATACTTTCCTTGCCTGTACAATTGTTCCCCTTATTCTTTCTAGTTTTAATAATTGTCTTAATTACTTTACCATCACTGGGACACCAATACCCGACACCTACAATTTAAAGGAGGAGTTTTGGTTGTTTTGGTTTGCAGTTTCATTCCATGGCCAGCTGGCTTCAACACAGAAACAGGCTGGCCGAGGGGCCTGGCATAGGAAAAGCGGCTCACATCAGATCCGTCAGGAAGCAGAGAGCAAGGGAAGAGGCCAGGAGGGAGATGTAGCCTCCAAGGCCACAGCCAGCCACTGCCTCCACCCAGGCCACCTCGAAAGAGCAGTGCCCTGCAGCAACCCCATGACCCAGTCACTTTCCACACATGTGAGAATGTGGGGGCCATCTGAGATCTCAACCTTAAGAATGACCACATCGAGATTTCAGTTCTTGAAAAAGATATTGGAAACGATGACAAGTTCGCTTCTAAGCATTTTTTGATGTTTCCTTTCACCTGGTAAATGTTCTTAACATTTATGCTTGAGTTTCTCATGAAACAAAGTTAGCCACTGAAAGAATTCAGGAAATGCCACCCAAAATATACAGATTGGTTTGTGTATCTTTGGCAGGCTGATTACTTTGAGCTGAAGGGTGCTGAGAAACGGCAAAATACAGAGGTTTTCAGTTCTCCACCTGCCTAAAGACAGATCCTGCAAGAGGGGCTCAAGTGTCATAAGTCCTCTAACTACTGACTCACCTCAGGAGAAGAGCCGATGCCACAGCAGGCAGACAGACCTTGTCACAAATCATCATCTAGTCTTCTGAGAGCATTACATTCCACTTTCTTTCAAAACCATTTATTTACTCACAGGGCACTTTCTTCACCCCCGAACCATTCACCATCCTGAGTCAAGGGTGCTCGATTGCCTGGCCCACCCAGTAGCCTAAGCAGTTGTTTGTTAGGTCGCCCTTTGTAATCTGATTTCAGACCTAAATGCCATCACTTTCCAAGATGGAGAAAGACAAGTAGGAAGCCTCCTGAAGACTTAATGTCAGCAGTGAGGTTTGTTACACAGGCTTCAGTTTCTCAAGTCCTCTTCTGAGCTGGAGATTTTGACTGAAGCACAAGGTGGTTAAAGAGGCAAACCCCTCTGACCTGAGATGAGTGTCTGGAAACAATTTTGGTTTTTTGGCTTGTTTTGCAGTGCTGGAGATGGAACCCAGCACTTTCCCCAAGCTAGGCAAGTGCTCTGTCACTGAGCTGTACTCTCAGCCCCTAAAAACAATTTATTTTTACCTTTGGAATGGAAAGTCACTGAGAAAAACTCAAAGCAGATAGAGGAGGGTAGGGGCAGATAGAAGGGTGGTGAGACTTATCAATGTGAACATTTTTCCTCATCAATTAGTTGTGCAAGTTTTCCATTTGCTTTTTGTATAGTCTTTTAAAAGAGGAAATAAAACCTTTTTTGAAATCTTTCTAAAAGTTTCTGTTGGTCAGTGGGCATCAATAGGCCTAATTTGGGAGCCCTCATTTTTTTTTTTTTGAGATGGAGTCTCACTATAATTTCAAGCTGACTTTGAATTTACTATGTATCCCACCCTAGCCTCACAGTCATGTGATCCTCCTGCCTCAGCCTCCAAAGTGCTGGGACTACAAGTGTGTGTCACTATGCCCAGCAAGAGGAAGCCCTCTTTTTATTTAAAAAAATTTTTTTGAGACAGGTTCTCACTATGTAGTTCACAACAACCTTGAACTCACTGTTTAGCCCAGGTTGGCCTTGTATGTGCAAAGATCCTCCTGCCTCAGCTTCCTGAGTGCTGGGATCACAGGTATGCACCACCATGCCTGGCTTTCAAGCCTTTGATTCTTATACTTGAGCACAGGGTAGAGGGTAAAGCCATGGCTGGGCCAGGACCCACAGATTGATCCAGAGGACAAAGCTGTAGAGCCTTTATGGTATCTGTGGGGTAAGCAGGGACCTAGTCTCTTGATGTAACCACAGGCAGAGGTGGAGTCTTAGCTGCCCTGCGCACATCTTCGTCATGCCTCTTCAAGCCAGGAGGCAGGTCACATTACCATCTTACATCTTCACCTCCGTTCTAATAAAGGAAAGGTAATTATAGCTTATTTTGATAACTATACTGTGTGTTTGCCACTTACCACCTAGACTTTATGCCTTATGACCTGGGAAATTTCTTAATTTGGATTTGGCACAGGGCAGATCACACCTGCCCTTAGCAGGTTTGATTTTCATAATCTTGATGTTTTGTTTGTTTTTGTTTTTTGGCTCTGCCTTTGGGTATCTCTCCGAATCACATAGCCCTTGAAAGCAGAGCTGACTTTCCATCCTCTTATTTCCAGGTGTAGTCCCTTAATTTCATAGCCTTCAAGTCTGGTCCACATTTAACTTCCAGTTTTCCAGCATGTCTTCCAGCCAAGTGTTACGGCTTGTGTCTAGATGTCCCCCTAAAGCCTCATGGAGTCATAGGTGGGGCTTTTTCAGAGGTGGCTGGATCTAGAGTGTGTGACATTGGGATTGATTTATGGTGCAAGGCTGGGATCAAGGGCACTAGGATTAAGAGTACGAGTGCTACCCACCCTAAGTAGCCCAGATAAGATAAAAGGGGCAAAAAGAACGTCCCTTGCCTGCCTGCTTTGCTACCTTCTGCCTGCCATAAACTCTCTCCTCTGCAATACCTGTCTGCAATATCACCCTGCCTTAGAACCAGTGGATTATGGACTGAAACCTCTACAAAATGTGAGCTAAATAAACCCTCTCCCCCTTTAACTTTGGGTATTGAGTATTTTTGTCTCAGCAATTAGGGAAAAGTAACTAAGACACCATGCGACACCTAACTAGGACACCAGCTATCTCCTGGCTGCTTGGAGTTAGGCTTTTCTTCTCATGATGAGCCTACGCTTTAAGATCAGGTGGCTCTAATAGCCCTTAAAAGTCCAAACCCAGAGCCCACTCTCAATTGTGGACTTGGCTCTGTGATCCCCTTACCCAACTTAGCTCACGATTTTCCAGTTTCTGTGAACCCTGCACCTCCTTCTAAGCCCCAGTCATCTTTTTATCATGACTTCCACTCTTGCCAATGACCCACTGGCCACAGCAAATCCCAAAGCTTGTGTCCTCTCTCCAAAAAGAGCAGAGTCCGACCTGAGAGGAGCTTGCTTACAATTCTCAGGGCGCCTCAAGAGGGGCTGGGGCACTCTTGCATTCTTGGGAGTCGCCAGCGGTATCCTTTGGGCTTTCTGTTTAGGCACTGAAACTGTCAAGAGATAAAATTATTACAAATCTAGCTTAAATCTAGCTTAAATGCTTAAATGGATTTAGCTCAGTGGTGCTGTGCCTGCCTCACACATGTAAGGTCCTGAGTTCAATCCCCGATACCACCAAAAAATTAACCACAACAAAATCTAGATTAAAGATCTTAAATGGCTTTTATTCATGATTGTAGAATTGGGTAGGCCTCGGAACCTGAGAAGGTTAAAACGGAGCAGTTTAAAAGCTCTCCAGGGCTGCAACTTGGCCAGCCAACATTTTTGGACAGAAATGGAAGTGATTACAACTCAGTGGTTTGCTATATTTGAGTCTGCTGTGGCCTGCTGCTGTGGTCCCCTGAGGCCCAGTATTTTCTACTAAATTGGATTGTAGCTCACAGCTGCTTCTTCCTCCCCACCCACCTCTCTTTGCTTTCTGCACCGTGGCTCCAAGCTCAGACTGCCTGCTCTTTAGGGTGGTAAATATGGCCATATCACTTCAAGGCTTCCTTGGATCCAATTACGCCAGCAAACAGGGAGCCGCTCTTTTGGATAACACGGGTTTTGGAGTTGCCTTCCTGGCAGAGCTCTTGGGGTCACATTCACCCAGGAAGATCCCTGAGGCTAAGAGGATCCAGCTCTTGATTGGCTGGCCTGGTCAGGTGGTTATCACTCTGGGCGGAAATACTTAGTTTTACTTTAGTCACATGGATGTCACCCCCCACCCCGCCCACAGAACTAGGGGTTCTGTGGTCAGAGGAAAAGAAGCAAGGCATGCTGAACTGGCAAAGACTTCAGACGTCCTCAGTGCCGTCTGCTTCATGCCAAGACAGTTCCTTTGATCAATTTTTCTCATACTGTAGATTACGAGAACAACAGTAGGTAGAGAAAATGTATCCATCAAGAATTCCAAAGGAGGGACTGGAGGTGTGCTAGGTAGGTGGGTAGGTGGTCAACAAGGGGGCATCTCTGTGCCCACTTGATGTCCATGGAAGTCTCTTCCTAGGGTTCCGCAGGTAGGAGTAGAAGGCACAGGTGGGAGGTTGAGGTCCTGCTGTGCTTCAGGAAGCCTCCTTTCTGTGCCCCACCCTGGTCCTTACTAACAGGCTGATTTGTCACAGTGACCAGGATTCTGGATTTCTCCTTCTAATGAGATAGTGGGTTCCCCAGGATGGAAGGTGAAGAGGGAGGGAGCCAGCAGGTGTGGGGGGCTCTAGAGCAGAGGAGGGAAGTGGGGCTTGAGCTGCCCAGCCTGAGGGTTGAGGTTCAGACTGTTTTACTTAAATCTAAAAGGATCAGAAAGCCTAAGGGATCTATAGGTCATAATTTTCCTCCCATATTTCTGAATGCAAAATAAGATTATAACATTAGGAGGGATGTTTTCCAATACCAGCAATCAATTACCTGATTGCACAGATATGAATTGGGTGTTCAATTTCACTCAATCTGACACTGCTTGTCCTAAGCTGATACAAACCTCACAAGACTGTCCCCTACTTCAGAAACCAGTCACAAGTCTCGGGCCTCCTGTACTTCTGACCAACCAGCTATAACTGGGGGCCCAATGACCCCCCTTTATGATATTAATTTGCTAGAATGGCTCATGGTACTCAGGGAAACTCTTTACTTACGTGTACCAGTTTATGAAGGATATAATTCAGAAATGGCCCGATGAAGAGATGCTTAAGGCAAAGTATGGGAAGGAGGGATGGAAACTCAATACCTCCTGCAGGAAGGAACCTAAAAAAGTCTTGGGGACGAATACTTGCACTTTTTACAGGCAGCTGTGTCCAACTCTTGCCCACAAGACTCAACTAACACAGCAAAAGCACTTAGAGCATTAGAAATACTTTAGCAGAATAATAATAGTATTTTTAAAGAGTCAAATCATGTGCAAGAGATAATGAGTCTTCCTTGGCTCCCATTTTTCCCCCCTGTCCTCCCTCCCTGGAGGCAAATACTTGAAATTTTATATCCGGTTCTTCTGTGGTGTCCTCTTTATTGCTAATTTCTTAATGACCATCACTTGTGGTTATCTGTTGACTTCCTGCTTAAACTGTGAAAATGCAGCTCAGTTGTACTATGTCTTCTCTTTCTGTTGCAGTTTAGTGCTATTTTCAGTTTCTCTATTAGTTATTATTATAACTAATATCGTCCTCCTGATAGAATATTCCTTCTTTTGACACTTCAAAAAACATGCCTTTATTTCTCATACTGCAAACTAGAGATATTTCCTCATCGTTTTTGAATTTGTTAGGTAAGGCCCACGTGCCCTCATTTCTTCTGTCAGCTGCCATTTTCCAATTTCTGTCATTGGCTCCTTTACACAGTGAGAACTTGATCTTAATCATAGTCAAGGATTCTATGCATTGCCCGTAAGCTGATTCTAAAAGTTAATAATGCGGTAAACAGTGGGCATGTTATGGTGATGTGTATCATTCACAGCAAAGTGTACGTTACACTCCCTTTGTTTTAAGCTTTTTATTTTTCCAGGGGTTTCTGATTGCCTTTTTCGTGTATTGCACATATGGATCGCATTTTCATTGTGACTTGGTTTTTCTATTCAGCCAGATGTTCTCTTTTGCTAACTTTCCTCAGAAACTGCCTTTTAGGACCTTCTTCCTCCCATTTGCCTAGACTGCTTACTCTCCGGGCCTGTTCCATGGCAGTTCCAGGTACGACCTGGGCTAGTTCTACAGTTTGGGGTACACTAAAAGTGATAGATTAACTGGGGTACAGCCTGGAGGTAGCAGTGAGTGAAGATGCACTTCAGTCAAAGGGGGGGGGCAATGTGAATGCTTCTCGGGGGCCAAATGTGGACCAAGCTGCCCTAGGTTCTTGCCCAAGAGAAACACCAGGGGGAAACTAACGGAAAAGACACCTGAAGCTGAACACCCACTTGGAGCAAACACATTGTCCACATCAAGAGAAGGGTGTGGGTGTGCGTGTGCGTGTGCGTGTGTGTGTGTGTGTGTGTGTGTGTACATCTTTGTATTTCCAGTATCTCAAAACGGCTTCCCAGGAGAAAACCAGTAAGCACACATCCTCCCCTGCCCCAGGCATATTGCTGCCAGTGGGCAAATGTACAACCATAGGAGACCATTCCCCTCCTCCCATACCTTACCCTTAGAGGTAGTGAGGGATAGGCTCTACAAGATGACAAAAAAGGTCAAACCTTTCTCAATCTGGGTTTCCAAACCTGGTTTTGACCCATGTTGGGTGAGGGAGCAGCTCCACATTGCATGAGCGCTCAGAACTCTGAATGTTCCTAAGGACCAAAATTTCAAGGTGCTCTGCATGCCTGAAGGAGCTTTCCTGATTTCAGAGCAATTGGCTAAACAATGAGATATGCCCCGGAGTCTTCGATGGAGAGAAGGGCTTGTTCAAAGTAGGATGCTTAATGAAAGTGTGAGAAGAAACTCATAGCCGCTGAGTGCAGTCAACTCAGCCACCCTCTCCTTCTGCTTTGGAGGCTCAGCTCATCCTCTGAGCACGTGTCAAGAGCCTCTCAGCAGTTCCCACACTGGCCTGGACTCCACACTCTGTGCCAGAATGATGTCTGGAAGCACTGGGTATTGCGAGGGGAAAATGGTGTTAGGAAGAGCTTTGTTATGGAGGGCTCCAGAGCAGCTCTCCTGGAGAAGCAAAATAGATGCCACTGGAAATTTAGCTCCTTAGTCAGGGAAGTTTCTACAGAGAGAAGAGAGCAAATAATTTAAACTTAAGGGCCACACACTTTGTATTGCAGTGACTCCTTCCTGCTGTTAGAGCCCAAAATCAGAGATACCACGTAAATGAGTAAGCATGCCTGGGATCCAATAAAACTTTATGTACAAAAGCAGGCGATAAGCCAAGATTCATTGTGGGCCAACCTTTGGATTAGATGATAAACTTGCATGTTCTGCTCCCTCTCCGGTAAGAAACTGAAGAGAGAAAGAGATTTCAGGGGAAAAAACAAACTGAGGCAGTCAAACTGAAAAAAGAGAGATATGTCTTTTCCTGCAGATTGATGGCTGTTTTAAAACTTTATGTGCATCTGTGTTTTTAGGTGTGTGTGGGGTGTCAGGCTGAGTGCAGCTGGCAGTGACAATAGAGGATGTTAGAGGGTAGCAGCAGTTCACCACTTCCTAGAGTTGTGGAGGAGCTGTCACTGCCTGTCACCATCCTAATGCAGCTTCAGCCCCAGTCACCAGGGTTGCAAAGACTGCTAGACTGAGTCATCATGGAAGAGACAGATCCACACCAGGGGCTTCCTATCTTTCATGCTTTCCTTGGAAGCCTCCAGCATGCAGGAATCTCAGTGCTGTTCCCCAAGGGCTGAAGCAGAGGCTCTGACCTCAGATGCTTCTAGGAGGGTGACAGAAAAGAGGAGAGAAAGTGGATGGGGTCTCTCAGTACCTGGGGCTCAGCTATTTCTGTCTCTTTGAAACCACAGGTCAGAGTATTACCAGACAGAGTGACCAGCATGGGGCCCATAGGGAAGATGCTTCAGGTGACACACATATCATCTAATGCTGAATTACTGGGAAACACAGATAGAGAATATCTGTGCCAGAAATGCACAAAGGTAGAAGAGCAGTTTTGGCAACATGAAACAGGGAGTTGCAAAAGAAGAAATAGTAGATATAAATGTAATCAGTGAAAAAGCCAATAATAGATGGGATGAATCACATGAGGCATGAAACTGAAGGATGAGAAGAAGCAAGGTGCAAAGGAACGTGCCTGAGGCCCCAGGAGTCTGAGGCAGGAGGATGAACGGAGCCCAGGAGTTTGGGACAACACAGTGAGACCTCATCTCAAAAACAGTTAATTAATGAAATTACATTAAGTTACATTAACAATTCTCAAAAAGTTGTTTAAAACTGAAGGATTAAATGGTAAGTGGAGAGGGCTGGGGATTTAGCTCAGTGGTTCTGCCGCCTGCCTTGCAAGCACAAGGACCTGAGTCTGACGCTCGGTACCAAAAAAACAAAAAACCCAAAATGGTGAGTGGAGAGAGCCCTTTGAAACTCTCAAAAAGATAAACCAGAAGTGTAAATGATAGTGAAGCAATAGGAAGTTAGAATAAAAGGGCCATTTCCCAGAGAATACAAGTCCCGCAAGTGAAAAATAAAGATGGAGAATGAGAGATCTTGGAAGGAATAAAGGAGATACATTTCTTAAAACTAAAGAACGATGGCCAAAAGGCCAAAAGGGCTGAGAGTACCAAACCAGAGATAATTTGTGTGATGGTTAATCTTGATTGTCAAATTGAGCAAATTAAAAGATGCCTAAAGAAGTGATTACACTGAAGTGTTTTGTTTTGTTTTTTTGGTACTGGGGATCGAACTTTGGTCCTTGTGCTTGTGAGGCAGGTGGCAGAATCACTGAGCTAAATCCTGGCCCTACACTGAGGTTTTTAGCCTCATCAGGGGATAGATTCACTGATAAGTTCATAGTTGAATGGGCTACATAGTTGAAGGAAATAGATTACTCAGGGCATGGCTTTAAAGACTGACTTTCCTTGAGCTCCTGCCCTCTCTCTCAGCTTCCTGGCTTCCAACAAGAGAGCATTCTTTCTCTGTCAGGCCCTCTGCCGTCAAGTTCCTGCCTCAGAACCAACTGACCATGGATGGAAACCTCTAAAACCATGAGCCCAAATAAACCTTTCCTCCTTTAAGTTGGGTATGTCAGGTATTTTGTCACAGCAATGAAAAGATAACTAGCACAGTTTAGAAAATCAAGAGGACCAAGCCTGAACAATCAAAGTGAAACTGAAGAATATTCAAAGTGAGGAAAGAAAAATATAAAAGCCTCTAGAGAGGGCTAAGAATGTGGCTCAGTGGTAGAATGCTTGCCTAAAATATTCAAAGCCCTGGGTTCGAACCTCAGCACAGTAAAAACAAATAATGTCTCCAATAAGAAAGAACAATTTATTTATATATATTTTTAAAATCCCAAAAACAAAAAAACAAGATTCTTCCAACAACATCAGACTTTTCAACAGAAACAGTGAAAGCTGGGAAAAGGTGTAACAAAATTTTTTAAATATTGAATTTTTAAATATTAAATACTTTAAAAATATGGAAGGATCCAAACTTTGAACTAGAATTTTAAATCCAGCTGAAATGCTGTGCATGGGAGGGAGTAACAACAGCATTCTCAGGAATACAAGGCTTTGGAATGTTTGGCACATGAGATTCGAGGTGAAAATCCTTGAAAGGATGTGCTTAGACAAGAAGAGAAGATCTGGAGATGCCACATGATATATGGAAGCAAGGATGACCAGATAGCAATGAAAAGTGTACGGGGAAAACGTCTGTAGGCAGGGATGAAAACAAAACAAACAAACAACAACAACCACCACAAATATATATATGGGCCTTATCGGGCTTTTTGACTAATCCTGACTAGAAAGAGTTAAAACCTTACTGGAGAGAATAATTAACAAGACCAGGGAGGGTTAATAAACAAAACAGGGAGCACAAGTTGGCTGCCCCTCCCCACCTTCAGTAAAATGCAAAGGAGCCAAGGGGTGGCCACTGAAAAGAAGGCTCTTATTTAGTACATAAACACACATACACACACATTCCCACCCTAGGGTCACCACCACATTACTACACTGAATACACACACACACACACACACACACACCCTTACTAATTTGACCTATGTAAGACCCCTGCTAATCAACCCATAAATTCCAGAGGTAATAAGGCCCTGATAAGGACAAGCAGGCCCACAGAGGAATGTACATGTAGATGATGGTATGGGCTTCAGGGTCCAGGGAATTAATCAGGTTGTGGCAAGTTCCAGACAGGGAGAAGGGCCTATTGATTGGTGCCATCTACACCAGGGTGGGGCTTCCATTATCCACCTTCTTAACTCCAGCATCACACCCTTAATCCATATTCATACACCCTACTCCAGCCACCTTTGAAACTCCCAACCTGTGACTGGATAAGGCTTTTAGGGAGCATCTGGATACGAGCATAAGTCTATATGCTAGCAACCAAGCTTATAAATTGAAAATATAAAAGTAATTTCACACTGTGAAGAAGCTTTTAAAGACTACTAGAGTTGGCAAATGTACTATACAAATTCGCATAATACAGAGTCGATGTTTAAAAATCAATTGTACTAGGATATACTAGAAATAAAAATGAACATGACATTTAAAATATATCATTTATAGGGCCAGGGATTTAGCTCAGCAGTTTGGTGGCCTACCTCGCAAGCTCAAGGACCCAAGTTCGATCCCCAGTACCCTCCCCAAATATATATCATTTATAAGCCAGGCACGGTGGTGCAGCCATATATTGAAGCACTTGGGAGGGTGAGCCAGGAGGATCACCAGGAGTTCAAGGCCAGCCTGAACTACATAGTGAGACTGTCTCAAAGCAAAGCAAACAAACAAACATCCTTTACAATAGTATAAAACATATCTTTTACAGTAGCATAAAAAAGATACTCAGAGAGAAATTTAATAAAATATATGCAAAGACCTGTATTCGGAAAAAGTATAAAATATTTGCTGAGAGAAAATAAAGAAAACTTAAATAAATGGAGAAATGCACCTCTATTTTTAAGATGTAAAATTTCCCTAAATTATATTAAAGATGAAATAAAATCCCAGTCATAATTCCAAACTGATTCTAAAATTTACATGGAAAACTGAAGAACTAGAATAATCAGAATAAAAAGGATAAAGTTAGAAGATACTCATTACTTGTTTTTTTTACTCATTACTCATTTTTAAGGAATCATAAAACTATAGAAATAAATATAATGTGGTGTTGGTGAAAGAATAGACATATAGATCAATATAAAAGAATATAGGATCCAGAAGTAGACCCACATATACATGGTCAACTGACTTCTTAATAGGCTGCAAAGGTAAGCTCACGAAGAAAGAAGAGTCTTTTCAACAAGTTATGCTGGGGGCCAGGGATTCGGCTCAATGGTCCCACCTCCTGCCTCAACAAGTTATGCTAGAACTGGATATTTTTATGCAAAAAAGTGAGCCTCAATGTATATCTTGGCTCATGTATTGTGCTAGTTAGCTTTCATTCACTATAACCAAATACCTGAGATAATCAAGTTACAAAGAGAAAAGGTTTATTTTGCTCATGGTTTTAGAAGTTCCATTCCATGATTGTTGGCCATGTTATTTTGGCCCTGCAGAAAGGCAGCACATCATGGCAGGGGTGCATGGGAGACAAAACCACTTTCCTCATGGCCAGGAAGCACAACAGAAACAGGAAGAAATGGGGATCCCGCCCTCCCCTCTAGAGGCAGATCATCAGTGGCGGAAGGGATTCCAGATAGGCCGCACCTCCTAAATGGTCCACCCCTATGCAATGGTGCCACCCTGTGGAGCAAACCTTAAACACATAGGCATTTGGGAACATTCAGTGTCCAAACTATACATCGTATATAAAATTTAAAATAGTCACAGACACAAATGTGAAATTCCAAAGTATAAAATTTCTGGGAGAAATCATAAAACAAATCTTTTTTTCTTAGATTAGGTAAAGATGTCATACATATGACCAAAAACATTATCGATAAAATTTAAATAGATAAATTTTATTGTATTAAGTCTGTTTCCTTTCTCTGACAGAATACCTGGAGATGAATACTATATAGAGAAAAGAGGCTCATTTAGCTCATGGTTTTAGAAGATGAAAGACTAAGACCAGTCTTTTGGTCTCTGATTTGGTCTCTTGTGGGAGCTTCACGATATATGGAGAAGACACCACATGATAAGACAGGAAGCCAGAGAGATTCAGGAGCTGGGTTGGAGTCTGTTTATTTATTTGTTAGTTTTTTTTTTTT
>NW_022900939.1:21345668-21360099 GCF_012274545.1 Fukomys damarensis | reverse complement strand
GGTGGGGTTTTTTTTTTTTTTTTTTTTTTTTTTTTTTTTTTTTTTTTTTTTTTCTATCAGGGATCGAACTCGGGGCCCTTGTGCTTACGAGGCAGGTGGCGGAACCGCTAAGCCAAATCTCTGGCCCTATTTGTTAATTTTTTGAGACCAGGTCTCACTATGTAGTCCAGGCTGGCCTCAAACTCACAGCAATCCTCCTGCCTCAGGCTTCTAAGTGTTGGAATTACAGGCATGTGCTACTACGCTCAGCTCAAGGTTGGATTTTTTTAAAAACAATCTTCTCATGCAAGAGCTAATGGGTTCCCACTGGAACTACATCAATTCTTCCCAAGAACCCCAGTGACCTGATCACTTTCTACCAGTCTCCACTCTTACAGGTTCTACTACCTCCCAACACATGAACCCTTGGAAGACACACTTAAGCCATATCCAAGCCATAGCAGTAATCAGAGTTTTTGTACTTTTTGAAAAAATCTATTAAAAGCCAGGCATAGTGGCACATGCCTGTATATCAGCACTTAGGAGGCTAAGGCAGGAGGACCGCCACTAGTTCAAGGCCAGCCTGAACTATAAAATGAGACCCTCTCTCAAAAAAAAAATTTATTAAGAAAATGAAAATACAAGCCATAGACTGGGAGAAATATTTGCAAAATTCATATCAGATAGAGGATTTCTATCCAGAATATAAGAAAAATTCTCAGAACTACAGAAGAAAACAAAGAATCCAGTTAAAAACAGACAAAATATGTGACCTGAATCTTTGGCAAAGAGGATATGTTGATTGCAAATAAACACATGAAAAGATACACGAAATCATTAATTGTTAGGGAAATGAGTTAAAACCATGGTCACAAAACCCTCCAAACTGCTGGCAATGGCGAGAAAGAAATGATGACAGAAATGCAGATGAGGATGAAGAGCACCTGGAATTTTACACACTGTTAGTAGAAATGCAGAGTGGAGGGATGTGAGCGCAGCTACAGGCGTGCGGGCCGAGATCCCAGGCGCTGAGCAGTAGCTCTTCAAGTCCGGGGGGCGGGGGAAAGGCCTCCGGTAAAACGGGAAGAAACAAAATGGAAAAAGTTTAAAAGTCGAGGAAGCAGAGCCTGGAGAATTTGTGGTAGAAAAAGTACTGGACTGTCTTGTAGTGACTGGGAAGGTGGAGGAGTTTCTGAAGTGGAGGGGATTTACAGATGCCGACGATACAGGGGAACCTGAAGAAAATTTAGATTGTCCAGAATTAATGGAAGTGTTTCTTGATTCTCAAAAAGCCGGTGAAGAAAAAGATGGTACAAAAAGAAAATCTGTATCTGATGGTGAATCTGATGACAGTAAATCAAAGAAGAAAAGAGCTGCTACTGACAAACCTAGGGGATTTGCTAGAGGTCTCGATCCTGAACGAATAGTCAGTACCACAGACAGTTGTGGAGATCGTGGAGAACGGATGTTTCTCATGAATGGAAAGACTCAGAGGAGGCTGACTTGGTGTTGGCAAAAGAGGCAAATATGAACTGTCCTCAAATTGCAATTGCTTTTTATGAAGACAGAATGACTAACTTGACACTCTTGTCCAGAAGATGAAGCTCAATAACTTACATCATTTATATATATATATACACACACGCACACACACACACACACATATAAAATATGGGTCATGCTTTTTTACTTACTAGTGTTAGGGAATTGATCATGTTAAAGTATGCTGTGACGCCGCCTCACAGGCTGCATTCTCCTGGTACATCTTGGCTCCTAAAATGACCTCATGCCCTTATTTCTGGTTTCCCTCCCCGGCAAGGCCACAGTGGTCCAGGAAAGTTGAAACCTGTGTCTGCAGGACTGGGCCCAAAAAGCAATCTGGCCTGTGATAGGTTAAAAGTAGCTCACTCCTCATAAGTAAGCAATAGCCCACCCCAAACTGATAAAAGGACCTTCCTTTCTTTGTTCTTCTTTCTCCTTCTGCTTCTACTTACTCTCTCTCTCTCTCTCTCTCTCTCTCTCTCTCTCTCTCCTGCCGGACCTCTCGGTGTGTGAGTGAACTGATTGGGAAGAGGACATCCTAAGGGGGCACGCGAGACCCCTTTCAACTAGTGTGGAAAAAAACGCATTCTAATGAACATCAAGTTTAATATGTCGGTTTTGCAAGTGTTTGGGGAAGTTGTTGGGTTTTGTTTGTTTTGCATCAATAGCACTGGTTACTTTGAACAAATAGCTTTCTGCAGTTGCTTCCTTTATCAGAAAAGAGCAATTGATAGCCTGATATATTTCCTGCTTTCCTAAATATTAGGGAAATTATCCATAGTCAAACTCAAACAGAACTCATTTTTAGCTCACATGCTTCTGAGTTTTTTGTTTGTGTGTGTATAAATAAAATACTTATGTAAATGTTTTTTGTTTTGTTTTTAAACATTCACCAAAACAAAAACCATAGGTGATAAGCTCATGTTTGAGATGCCATCATTCTGAGCAACCTAAGAAATAAATCACTTGCAGTTAAGTTGAAAGTTTTCCTGAAGTCTTAACCTTTCAAGTTAAATATGATTCTGTGGTCAATTGGACAGTTTAAAGTGGGTATTTTCAAAACAGCCATCTCAGAATCCATATCTGTCTTTAGTCACAAAAATGCAGCTGTTTGCTTGCAAAATTCCTGAAAATAAAAATTATATCCCTACCAACAACTTCCCCACCCAAATAAGGCAACTAGTCAAAACCTGGTTTGTTTGAATTAGCTAAGAAAGACTTATCAAGGGAACATTAAAGATTCCTCATGACCCATTCCCTTACAACAAGCTGAAATCTGCACTCAAAAGTCAGGATTCATGGATGTCTAAGACTTGGCTCATGGAAACCTACTGAGTGGCTAGAGGTGTTCACAATTTAGGACCTGCTAGAACAAATGAGTGAACAAACTTGTAATCTAAATTACTGCCCTGCATGTTTTTTTTTTGTTTTTTTTTTTTTAACCTGCATGTTTTTCTTGACCCCAGCTTGTTCCTTACATATAAGCTCAGTCTCTTCAGTATTTGGGTTACTATTTCAGCAGAAGCCAGGAAAAAAACTTTGTAATATATTGTACTGTATATTGTTTACTTGATTATAAATAATGGTGAGCAGTGGTCAATAAATAGTTTTATATTTTAAAAAAATGTAAAGTGGTGAGACCACTCTGGCATCATGTTAGAAAGTTACACATACACACACACACACACACACACACACACACACACTAAATTTAAACATATGACTCGCTTACCGAGTGACTCAGCATCCTCCTAGGCATTTGTCCAAGACAGTAAGAGCTTATGTTTACAAATTCTGCATATAACAATTGCAGGTGGCTTTATGTACAATGGGCCTGAGATATTCAGTTGAGGTAGCATGACCCAGCAATAAAATGCACAGAATCAGCAACACCCCAAAAGCCTGAATGAATCTCAGAGGCAGGAGGTGAGAGGAAGTGAGAGTCCCAAACACTGCACAACGCATGAGTGTGATTCCATTTCCATGACACTCTGAAAAGGATAGAACTCCTGTGAGACAAAACAGCCAAGGGGTGGCCAGGGGCTAGATGAGGTGGAGGGGCTGATCACATGGGTGCAGGGGGAGTTACTAGGTGGAAGGAAATGCGCTCTATCTTGACTGTAATAACAGTTTTTGTCAACTACATAGTCCCTCCTGCATGAAAAAGAGTAAAATTTTACTAAACATAAATCATACTTCAATTTTTTAAAAAAGTTCATAAGAACATGTTGAATGAGATACCAGAGTGCTGACTACATGATTGCATTTAGGTGAAATTCAGGAAGCAGCAAAAGGACAAGTAGAGCACAGCCTGGATAATTTAGCTCCTTAATAAGAACCTGGTGCACAATTAAAAATAAAATAAGAGCAGGATGTAGCTCAGGGTGCAGGACCTGGGTTCATTTCCTAGTACCACACACAAAATCTTTTTCAATAAATTTACTCCAACATTTTTATAGATGGATAAAGATCACAAACAACTAAAAAATTTAAAGAAAAATGAGAAAGAAAGAAAAGAAAAGAAGAAAGAGCCTGGAGGGTGTGCCTTTCCTTCCTAGAGTTAGAAAGCCAGAACAATAAAAAGTTGTGGCCTTAGCACGAGAACTGAGAAGTTGACTATGGATGGTAGGGACAGAGACCAGCAGGCAGAGCCAGGTGTAAGTGGGAATGTGACACCCAACAAACCAGATCATGGGGTTGGAGAAGATATGGAGAAAAACAAAACTGGATTCTTACCTAAAGGCACACTCAGGAGGGCTTCTGGATAGAGTCACACTGCAGATGTGAAATAAAGGCGTTCTGGGAAGATGTGGAGATCCAGGGCTAAAGAAAGACTTAAAGGTTCAGAAGCTAACACTTACGTACCAACCCCCACCTTCTAGAAGGCACAAACAAACAAACAAACAAAAACTAAGAGAACCTCGATTCATTTGATTATGCTAAAATTACAGATTTTTTAAAAATGAAAGATACCTTGACCAAAGTTAAGAGGTAGTTAACAGAAGAGAAAAAGGTGTTTGTAATGTCTAAAGCCAGTAAGAGATTAATATCTAGAATAAATGAAGATATTCTGCAAACCAACAGAAAGTAAGCGGCAACTCCAAAGAAAACTGCCAAGGTCACTTCCTCCAGGAGAGGAAAACAAAATCCAGTAAGTGCAGGAAGAGATGGTCCAAACCCTTAGTAATGAGAAATGGGGCCAGAGGCCTGGCCCAGCTGAGAATATGGCCAGGAGGGTGCAGAGCTTCCGGAGGGTCACTTGGTCCTGCTATGCAAATTGAGTGTTTGCACACCTGGGATGTAGGCTTCCCAGACATCAGCAGAGTGGCCAGAGTGACATGTGGGACTGAAGGAATTCAGAAATGAATGCAAGTGATTAAGAGGGGTCCCTGCCCAGACCAGCGATGCAATGGACCAGGGGCTGAGAGGCACACTGACGTACCTGCAGTCTCTCACATGCAGGCAGAAGGGGGCAGGACAGCGCTCTGGGGGAGGGAAGGGGGAGAGCATGGAAATATCTCATGGTCCACTGAGCACAGGGACACAGGTAGAGCTGGGATATGTTTGTTCCTGCACATCCCAGAGCAAACAGGGAGGCTGAGTTAATTTTAGTCAGAGTGGGAGAGATGAAAGAGACCTTAGCTAGGACAGCAGCAGGCATGGTGGCAGGGGAAGGGGGCACCTATGGCCACTCCACCTCCTACTTTAATAGTTCAGAGTCAGGCCCCAACTTACACAGAAAAGACCCTAAAAAGGGCCTGGAAGGACCTGCAGGACAAGAAGCCACAGCCAGAGGGCAGTCCGGGGGTGGGGTCTGACTGCTCCTAGCAGACCCTGAGGGCCTGAGCAGGAAGTCTTTGTGCTGCCTGGTGAGATTTCTCCCCATCTTGTGTGTGTGAGAGAAGGGCACATAAACCCATAAAAGTCTGAATACTTTTGCGTTCGTGTGTGTTTGTGCATAAAATGAGTTTGTGAAAAGAGTTGCGTGATTGTGTAGGACAGTGTGTGTTCGGGAAGTGGGTGTTATTTTTGAAAGGGCTACAGAATTTCCTGCAAGGAGACAAAGTAACAGAAGGGACAGGTTCCCGGTTTTTTTAAATATTGAAACTGCAACAGTTTCTCTGCTTCATTTTTGATTGCCTTTTGTAGCTTTTTGTTTATGGGACATTGAAGATTGGGGTGGAAAATTTCAGGCTGCTTTTAAAATGCAGGGCAAATGAGCAAATGAAGCTCTTTTGGAAGAAAAAGAGAAACAGAGATCAGTGCGGTTAGGATAGGAGGGCACCAGGAAGAGGAGGGAGGCTGCTGGTGAGTAGGGGGATGAGGGAGACACAGACCCGCAAGCCAGAACCTGTCTGAGGCACAAGGAGGATGGCAGCATGGCCCAACCCTCCCAGGGCAGAACTTCACCGCTGCCCCCTTCACGGTGCTTGCCTGTGCTGTGGCACCTGTGGCTGGGTCAGAGGCCCCAACTTGCCCCTCTATGGTCCCCCAGCAGTGGCAGAGGTGGACGGCAGCCTCCGCCCAGCTCTCTGAGGGACTCTCTGAGCTTGGGAATGCCCCTCACCCCGCAGGGTCGCTTGGGTGTAAAGTGGCAGCCGCGGTGACACAGCTCCTAGCAGCTTCTCCCTCAGCGTCTGCAAGGACGCAGGCCACCTGTCAGTAAGGACACAAGTATTTATCGATGGCGATTTGTTGTTGTTTTCCCCACGTTTCCCGGCCGCCAGTCACTCTCGGGGTGGGATGAGGAGGGTGCAGGGGTGTCAAAGAGGAAGAATCCAGAAGAGCTCTTATGACTTCCGAACTCCAATCTGGAGTTTCTGCCTCTTTGGGACCCTCGCCGCTCCCTTTATGGACCCGTGCACTGGAGAAGACCGACCTGGAAAGGCGGGTCCCCCAAACTCTGAAGATTGAGGTGCGGGCGAAGGGAGCGGCAGGAGGAGGTGGCCCGCGTAATGACTCAGCATTGGGGGCGGAGCGGGGTGGGATACGCTTTATAAGGTCTCGCGGCCTCCAGGCTTGCACCCGAGTTCCGCCGCCAACCGAGGTCCACGCTACACGTTGCAGCATCCAGGCCGCCGGCTACGCAGCAAGCAGTGAGTCCACGCCGCCTGTCCTCTGAGGGCTCGCAGTGTGCGGCCCGGGCAGTGCCCGGACTCCCGGGAGATACCAGCAAGGGAGAGGCTACCTGCAGCGCCGGGACTGGGATCTGGGAACCCAGGGTGGAGTTGGGGCCCTCGGGGGACCCAGAGCGTCCAGGTCAGGGACGGGATCCCAAAGCACTGTCCCCAAATCCCGCTTTCCAGACTCTTAACAACCTTCTTCTGTTTCCTCTAGTGCCTCCCTACACCATTGTCTACTTCCCAGTTCGAGGTAGGAGCCAGTGCCTGGAGGGAGGGAGGCAAAGGCAGGGCTGCTGGCCACGGTCCCCCATCCACCTGTGGGGGGACCACCCGCAGCCCAGCCTTGATGCTCCTGCTTGTGACTACAGTCGCAGGCCTCCTTCTTTGCTGTCCTGGTCACCTGGTCATAAGGAGTCTTTGTTCCCATCTTCCCTTCCCTCCCTGGGTTGCTGTGTGGCTGGGTGTCCACACACTGTCCCCACACCCCTGTCCTGCCCCTCACACCCAGGGCGTGGTGAGGCCATGCGCATGCTGCTGACTGACCAGGGCCAGAGCTGGAAGGAGGAGGTGGTGACCGTAGAGTCCTGGACACAGGGCCCGCTCAAGGCTTCTTGTGTGAGTGACTACACCCTGGTCAGGCCTTAGGGGACTGTGACTATGGTGGGGGCAGCCAGGCTCTCCTCCCTCACAGAGCTGAACCCCACCCCCACCCCCTGCAGCTGTATGGGCAGCTTCCCAAGTTCCAGGATGGAGACCTCACCCTGTATCAGTCCAACGCCATCCTGCGCCACCTGGGCCGCTCCCTTGGTGAGTCCTGAGGCTTCGGGCAGTTCAGGCAGAGGGTGGGCATCAGCCAAGACCCTGAGCATCTGCCCTCCCAGTCTCACCCATTTCCGTCCAGTCCAGAGGAGAAGCAGAGACACACAGCTTGCCCTGCTTGCCCACAGTACAGGTCCAATCCTCTCTGCCTTGGCCTGTGCCAGGAGGCCTCTCAGGAACTCTGAGTTCCTGCTGTGGGTTAGGCTCCCCCTCCCGTCTGTGCACTCCCCTCCCACTCCTCCCAGGCTGTGGCCCTCAGACACCCACATGCCTGGAGAGTCGGGTGGATCAGATCAGGTGCTAGTCATGCCGTCTGCTCCCCTGGCCCCCAGGGCTCTATGGGAAGGATCAGCGGGAGGCAGCCCTGGTGGACATGGTGAACGACGGCGTGGAGGACCTCCGCGGCAAATACGTTACCCTCATCTACACCAACTACGTGAGCCTGGGCACCTGACGGGGACTCTGGAGGGCGAACAAAGAAAGGGGCTCCTGTACCCTCAGCCCCAGCCCTCACGTGGCTCTAGCTGACCCCTTCCTCGGTTAGGGTGTTAGGGCCAGGGATCAGGTTCCTGAGGGACAAGATGATCCTCACTGCCTGGGTGTGAAGCAGCTAAGTAGCAGGAGTGATAGCAGAGGGCTGGGGCCACAGACATCCAGCAACATGTGGTTCCCGTGGCTGCTGGAGGAGAGGCTCTGTACCAGTTTTGGAAGGAGGTGTTGGTTGTTTCAGATAAGCAGTAGATGCAGGTCTGTAGCTCACCTGGCAACCTGGGGCCAATTAGCCGGGGCAAAGTGTGTGTGCACAGGTGTGTGGGTGTGGCTATGGGAACGGAGTAGGAAGAGATGGTGGCAGAGCAGTAGGCCAGGCCCTCAAGGTAGTGAACCTTCTGGCATGGACTCCCCTGAGGGCAGTGGGGGCCACTGAGGAGACTAATCAGGGCTGTATCTAAGCAGGAGGCCTGGAAGGATCCTCAGGTGCCAGCTCTGAAGTTTTTGCGGTAATCTGTTTGGAGATCCTAACGGGGAAGGAAAGGTGGAATAGGGTGGGAAAGATTCAGGGGAGCAGGGCTTGGTAACAGGGTAGGTATGGGGAGCAAGCAGAGAAGCGTTCTGGGCTCCTTGGTTCTCCAAGGCAGACAACAGAAGGGGCATATTGTGTAGGGCAGAGGCTCATGCTGGGAGGATAGGAGGATAAAGCACAGCCTTGGCATCCTTCCTGCAGGAGGCGGGCAAGAATGACTATGTGAAGGCACTGCCTGGGCATCTGAAACCTTTTGAGACTCTGCTGTCCAAGAACCAGGGGGGCAAGGCTTTCATCGTGGGTGACCAGGTAAGCCTGCCCCTTCCAGGTCCTTCCACGCCACCCTCTCCTCATAGATGGAAACAAATGGGAGACATTCCTATTTATTGCAAAGTAGAACAGACCTAGGGGATGGGCTCAGCTGCTCTGCCCCCCACTGCCCTCCCCTACCCCTGACCTGCTCCCACTGACGAAAACCTCCACCCCCTGCCCTGCAGATCTCCTTCGCCGACTACAACCTGCTGGACTTGCTGCTGAACCACCAGGTCCTGGCTCCCAGCTGCCTGGATGCTTTCCCCCTGCTCTCGGCCTATGTGGCGCGCCTCAGTGCCCGGCCCAAGCTCAAGGCCTTCCTGGCCTCCCCGGACCATGTGAACCGGCCCATCAATGGGAATGGCAAACAGTGAAGTCTCATGGGCCCTTGGAAGAGGGAAGGCTGTTCACCTCCCTTTCCCCAGGACCAATAAACTTTCTAAGACCAAAGCTGGGCTGTGAGCACTATTTCCTGGGGAGGGGGCTCTGGGACCCTGACATGATGGGCTGGGGAGAGAGGGGCAGAGTGTGCACCCAGGGACAAGGTGTCTTCCTAGAGCCCTTGGTGAAGTCTGGGTTTACTGAACTTCAGAAGCAGGAAGGGCAGGCGTGGAGAAGGAAGAAGAGAAACATTCCAGGTCACTGCTCGGGATGGGAGGAGTCCAGGCTCCTGAGGGAGGAAAGCCTTACACATCTGTACTAGTCCCAGCAGGTACCCACCAGCAGAAGCTGAAGGGGCTCTGGGCTGATAGGTGAGAGGAGCCTTGTCCTGGGACTTTGTGGGAGCAGGGGGCTGAGTTGCTCCAACCCAGGCTGGGCCAGTGAGGGTCACCGTGCTGGTCAGTTGAGTTCCAATTTTTGGTTCATCTTGGGCGCACAAACTACACTGGTGTATTTGTGAGGATTCTTCAGAGAAAACAGAACCAATGAGATACCACAGCATTCGCAAAGTTTCGCCTCACCTTTCAGTTTTTTGTTTTGTTTTGGCTAGGCCTGGGGATTATTACATTGAGAGTCACCAATAGAGGGAAAAAATCAAATTTAATACAACCTTGATATGGCACAAGAATCCTCATAAGGAAATGAAGACCCAACAATGCAATTAATACCTGACATCTATAACAGAGGGCAAAAAATTATGAAGAGGGACAGACCCAAGGGGCTTGAGCTAGAGCACATTACTGTTCCTGTGGCAGAGCAGTGACTTAAGAAGATGAGGATTAGTTCAATAAGGCGTGTTGGTACACATTTCCCTTCTGTCTTCGTCAGTGTTTGGTTGTTGTACCAGGACACCTGAGATTGGGTAATTTATAAAGGAAAGAGGATTATTTTGGCCCACGGTCCTGGAGGTGCAGGAGCATGGCATTGCAAACTGCTTCTGCTGTGACTTCAGGGCAAAAAGGCTCCTGTGAAAGGAGGCATGTGTGCCAAAGAGAAAGGCGTCCCGTGATAACTAGCCCACCCCCACCCCCACAAGACAAGCATTAATCCATTCATGAGGGTTCTGCCCCTGTGACCCAACACCCTTAAGGGCCCCACTACCTTTCAGTTCTGTTATGCTGGCAATTAAACTTGAACACGAGTTTTGATGAAAAGCCACTTTGAAGCCCTAATAGCTTCTTCCACAAGGAGATTTCATCCTTTGCTTTTAAGAAGAAAGAAGGGCAGAACGATCTTCCATTTGCTGTTTTCCTTGTGTCTTTAACTCAAGACTGGCATATTTTAGGATGGTGCATCCAGAACTTGCTCATTTTCCACATTCAGAATTCCCCTAGAAGTTTCACACGTTAAAAAGTTGACTTTTTGACTATGGAGAGAAGAAACAGTTTAGTAGCCAAGTAGCTGCAAAGAGAAAATAACAGATTCGAATAGAAATGAAAGAACAGAAGAGAGAAAAACCTCAGCACATTTCTAATAAGGGGTAATCCTTCAAAGTCACCCACAGGGATGCTCTCCCAGGTGATGAGAGAGCTCATCTGGGTGGAGTTTGGTGTGGCTCATATGGGTCCAGGAAGGGTTTCTTTGATTCTTAGGGCATGGAGGTGCTCCCCTTCATCTGGTCCTAGCCCTTCCGACTTGACCGTGCGTGCGTGCGTGCGTGTGTGTGTGTGTGTGTGTGTGTGTGTGTGTTGTGGTTTATATCTAGATGTTCCCATGCTCTCACAGGTGGGGCTTTGGGGAAGTGCTTGGATCATGAAGGTGTGGCACCCATCAGTGGATTAATTCACTGATGAGTTTATGGCTGGATATGATGTTGGAAGGTGAGGCCTGGTGAGAAGAGATGAGTTGCTGGGCCATGGCCTAGAAGCATATATCTCCCTCCGCCCTCCATCCCTCGCTGTCTGCCCATCCCTGGACTGTGTCTCCTCTACCACACTCCCTGAATTTGAGCCAGCTGACTACGGACTGAAATCTCTACAAAGTGTGAGCCAAAATAAACCTCTTCTTTCATTAATTGTGTTGTTAGGTATTTTGTTCCGGCAATGAGAAAGTAAGACAATGTGGTTTCTTTGAAGATCCTTGATGGACCCATCTCCTGGTTGAAAGGGGGTGGTGAGGCAAATTAGCAGAGGATCTCCCCTTTTTTGCCTATTGGTAATACGTTTTAAGAATGCTAGTTAGAGGGCTAGGATTTAGCTCAGTGGTGCTACTGTCTGCCTCGCAAACACAAGGTCCTGAATTCAATTCCCAATAAAATTAAAAAAAAAAGAATACTAGTTAGAATCTTGTGTGGTGGTGTGGTAATCCTTGTACTCTGGGAGACTGAGGCAAGAGGATCACAAGCTCAAGCCCAGCCTGGGAAACTTTGGGATTTGTGAGATTGTGTCTAACAAAAGAAGAAAAATGAAAAAGGCTGGGGATGTAGCTCAGCCCAAAGGCCCAGGGTTTAATCCTCAGTACTGAAAAATAAAGTTAATCTGTACCTTCTGTCTGGAGTGTTATGGATTTTTATAAGGTCCAAGGGTAATGCTTCTGGACATCTAAGTTCAGCTTTTTGGCTGTTTTTTCTAAAGTCCTTTTTCTGTCTCAATCTTTATGTTCCATTTTCCATGAGGGCTGCGGAAGGCATGGGGTTTGAAACTGTGATGAGCATCCCACAGTCTTTGGAAGAAAGAGGTTTATTTCTGCTATAAAATGTGTTCCTTCATCTGATTTAATCCACAAAGGAAGGCCAAAATGAGGAATAGTATCAATTGTTAATCTCTTTACTGCTGTCTCGGCACCAGTCCTTCTGTCTGATGGCCTTCAGTCCATCCACTAAACACAGGAACAAGCACCAGGCAGTGGGAAGAGCCTGAAGTTGGAGACAAAGCTATTTTGGGTACCCCAAAGGGCATTGTGAGCCCTGGAGGACATCTTGAGGCAAGTTAGTTTCCTCCAGAAATTTGGTGACGTTTATAAATAGAGCTTTGAGAAATAAGTTTGGTCAGAAATTTTGTGGATGCCAGAGCAGAAGCAATTTAGCTGTGATTGAGTGTGTGTGTGTGTGTATGTGTGTGTGTGTGTGTGTGTGTGTGTGTGTGTGTGTGTGTGTGTTACTGGGGATGAAACCCAGGGCCTTTCCACTGAGTACATCCCATCCCCAGCCTTTTTATTTTTTATTTTGAGACAAAATCTCACTAAGTTTCCCAGGCTAGGCTGGAACTTGAGGTCTTTCTGCTTCAGTCTCAGAGAGTACTGAGATTACAAATGTGTCCAATCCCACCTGGCCCCTTTTAGCTCTTTAACTACTCTCCATCTGCATCTGCCCTGTCCTATGAGAGCTAAGTATAAGCCAAAAGATCATAAAAAGATGCCACAGGTAGTCGCTTTGACATAACATATAATCCATCTGACAGTTGTTTGGCACTTTTTTGTATCTCTTTTTCAGACCAGGGTGATTTATCTGATAATAATATCAGTCAGAGATAAAGACAGTTTTGTGAACTGGGTGGAAAAAGGGTGCTTCCCTATACATTAAGTTTTCATGCATTTGGGAGATACATTCAGACTGGGAAAAAGGGAAGCAATAACATTTCCTTTGGAAATAGGAGGGCCAAGCAAGAGGTTAAGAATCTATGGGATTTCCACATTGTGCCAACACCACGGCAAACTCCAAAGCATTAAGAGACTCAGTGTAAATAGTGGCAATTTCTCCTTTTTTCCAGGGTGCCAGCTGTAGTAAATGCCGTGAGCTATGCAAACTGGGATGATTTCAGAGTGGGCAGAAAAATATGTCTCTAATGTTTCATGTGGGCAAAATAATGGCACAGCCAGATTATGTGTCCTGCTGGGCATGGTGCCCACACCTGTAATCCCAGCACTCAGGAGGCTGAGGCAGGAGTATTGTTGTGAGTTTAAGGCCAGTCTGGGCTACACAATGAGCTCAAGGCTAGCCTGGGTTATATAGTGAGACCTGTCTCAAAAACAAAAACAAACAAACAAACAAACCCAAACAGATTATGTGTCCTGGAAAGTTCATCTTCTGGAATTCAGAAGTAAATGTGGGTTGTTCATAGGTGTATCTAAGAGGTACTCCATGGCTTTGAAACCGTGTTTATAGCTGCCAGGCAGCCATGTAGAATGGAGGGGGTTCCCCCCATGAAAGAGGAGCAATGGATTGTTAATGGGTCCGGTTCATAAGTGATTTGTCGTCATGTAGAGCAGTCCTGTGTCTTACAGTCTTTTTAAGAGAGATAACACAGCCTAGAGAAGTGCTAATAGCATCCTAACTGGGAAGCCATTAGTCTGGGATGGCTCTGGCACTTTATATTTCTGTATAATAAATTCCTTCCACGCCCAATGTAAACAGTGAAATGAAACTGGAAACTACCAATCAGAAACTGGCTCCTAACCAAGGGCTTGCCACTCTGACCAATCAAAATTGTTTCCTTTGTCTTGCTTCTGAAAACACTGTATGGAAGTGTTCCCCTGTGGAGCCCGCACAGATCTGGAGCTGACAGTTCAATCACAGAGCCCAGGAAGTTGGGGGCTGTAGGGTGCAGCAGTGGGAGCCTCTGCCAAGTTTCTTTCCTAAAAGTATTTTTGTAAGTGCTCTGTACACGGTAGCCTACAGACCAGGCCAGAGCACTTGCAGAGAAAGGAAATTAAAGTAGACAGTTCAGTGTTTAAAAGGGTTTTTGAGGAAGTTGGAAGAGTTTTAGGAGTAAAAGGAGTTCCTGCAGAGATGGGACTGGATTTGAAGAGGAGAGGTTCAAGACAGGGCTCAGAAATCCAACAGATCTTCCAGAGGGTCAGGGACCAGAAGTTGAATAAAGGGGAGAATAGGTAGGTGGAAAAGGAGAATATGTAGTAGGTGTGGATTTAACTTTTACTCTAAAACTGATTTCTGGTGTTTTTTGTTTGTTTTGCTCTGTTTGATGTACTAGAGACTGAACCTAAGATTTCTGCACTGAGCTACATCCTCAGTTCCTTTTTCTATTTTTTATTTTGAGAAAAGGGCTCACTAAGTTGCTAAGTTACCCCAGCTGGGCTCAAACTTTCAGTCCTCCTGCTTCGGCCTTCCAGAGTGCTAGGATTACAAGTGTGTACCATGCCCAGCTTGATTTTCTCTGAGACTATTTCCAACATTCTCTTTCTTCCTTCCTTCCTTCCTTCCTTCCTTCCTTCCTTCCTTCCTTCCTTCCTTCCTTCC
>NW_022900939.1:21336389-21341389 GCF_012274545.1 Fukomys damarensis | reverse complement strand
CTTTGGCTTCCTGGATTGATCCTCATCACACTTGCAGCTGGCTGCCTCCTACATGGCTCTTTCGAAGAAGGTGTCCTGGGCTGGTTGCTGCTGGTTGCAGGCCTGAGTTCTGTTTCCACATATCATCTGGCCATTGTCTGTTTCATTTCTCTGGAGATATGTGGCTCCAGCCATGCCAATTTGGAAGCCCTTTCCCCATTTGAAACCTGGTGGAGGAACATCCCATAGGGAGAAAGCAGCAGCCTCTGGAGAAACAACTCCTGACTAGTTCCTGGACTTGGGGAGAGTGGGTACTTGATTGTAGACCTTAGAGGAAGCTGCAATATGAATCCCCCATGAGAAGAGTAGGTGAGCCAAACAGCCCTGTCTCTACTGCAGGTGGTGACAGCAGAATTGTCTGAGCAGGCCCTGATGTTATTGGATGGAAATTCTTGGGACAGGTGTTTATAGGCTCTTGGTATCCCGAACAAAAATTGATCAGGACACTCAAAAGCAGTAATAGAAGTAAGATTTATTAAAAGCAAAAGAAGTGAAGGTGAACTCTACAGAGTGGGAGTGGGTCAGGGAGAAGAGCTCACAGCCCTATAGGGGTAGGTACTGGATCTCTTAAATCCGGGAATTATGGGAGGCTCTAATAGCTGGGGACTGACAGGAGCTGTGGCCCAACAGGGTACCTGACTTAGCCTACCCATCTGGAGGGCGAGTTTTTGACCATCAAAGGTTTTTAGAGGAAGTGTCATGGTGTCCAAAGCCCACTGTGGGGTGGTCATAATCACAATGCAAATAAGGTTGAACCATAGGCCAGGGGTATGTACTTCTGTTTTTGTGCATACCTAGAGGTCTTGTGGGTGACAGGGTGATCTTTATCTGTGGATTTTTCTGATCTTTTCACGTAGGCACCCTTACTCTGTCTGGTTTTCACATTCTTGCCTCAGCTTCCTGCTGTGTATTTGTCCTTGCTCTATTTCCTATATCGCTGAGGCCCTGGGGAATTTCCTGGTCCAGATCAACATGCCTGCATCTGCCTTTACCTGGCCACACCTGATCTCAAGGGAAGTGCCACTCCCAGGTCCCTGGGGACAAAAGCCCAAGAGCTCCGCACAGGACAGCGGGCAGGCTCCAGCAGAGGAGGGCAGCCGTGAGGGACTCTGCAGAAGGAGGCTGTCCAAGGGCTGAACTTTAAGTGGCCTCCCTCACTGTCCACCTTGCCAGGGAAGACAGAAGACCAAGGGCAGCTTCCACAGTCTTGGACAGAAGGTGGTGACTGTGGAAGATGCGAGACTGGCAGATGGGTGATGGGATGGTGAAAAGATTTCAGGGAGGGGTCCAGCATGGTTCATACACACAAAAATGCATGTCTTCTGGGAATGCTGGCCGGCCCCACTTCGGTGTAAAGGTCAGGGGAGATGGACATCACTGGAGACCCCTGTAGTAGGTTCCAGCTTTCTGTGAGCCATCACAGCACCGGCTAAAGGCTAAAGGTTAAGGAATAGACAGAATGAGACTTACAGTGAAGCTGAGTCTTGGGTCCTGGTTAGTGCTGCTGATGGCAGCAAAGACAAAGGCCCCCAAGGACATCCAGTATTTATTGAATACAGTTGTGAGAAGGTAGAGGGAGCTAGGGAGCTTTGAAGGCATCTAGCGAATTACTGCTAAACACCTGGCATGATGGCGCCAGGCAGGGCTCTCAGGGAGTAGGCACTGCTTATCTTGAAGAAACCCGGACTTGGACCAGGAACAATTAGCAAGCAACCCACAAGGTCAGTGAGAAGCGATAATTCAGGGAAAAGGATTTTAACTGGGATCACACTGACCTCAGCTGCACATAACTCAGCAGGACCCTGCCAATTCACAGACCAAGACTTAGGCCTCAGCAACAGCCATTAGCAAAGGAGCAGTGCTAGCCCAGCTCTGCTAGCTAACATACCGGTTTGAGTCATGGAGGGCCTTGGTCTGACTCCTATAAAACAGTATAGCTGAATTAGGGAAAGCAAGAGGCACATGCCACTCATAGCCCGCTCATACTGG
Organism: Fukomys damarensis; assembly: GCF_012274545.1. Lineage (NCBI taxonomy): Eukaryota > Metazoa > Chordata > Mammalia > Rodentia > Bathyergidae > Fukomys > Fukomys damarensis. The sequence goes on along the minus strand of NW_022900939.1, from coordinate 21,339,361 downwards.
GCAGGAATGTCTCCTGCACTTCAGCAAAGGGCTCCTAACAATCAGGGAACACAGGGCTCAATAGGAGGCTGTCTCTGTGTCTCCCTTCCCAGGCCCATGCAGCCTGGTCAGTAGGTTTCCACTGCAGCATAATAAACTTCGATGCTCTGAACACCATTCATGCGTGTACATCTGTGGGTTAGGAGTGCCAGGAGGGTGCAGTTGCTGAGATACCAGCTCTGGCCTGTCAGCCCTACCTCAAAGCATGTGCAGTCAAGGTCGTACCTTGGTCCTCTGGTGACAAGTGAAACTGACTCAGTGACCAGGAATGTGCCAACAGACCTGCCTGGAAGCCAGGAGTGGTGATGCAAGCCTGTAAAGCCAGCATACTTGGAGGCTGAGGCAGACAGATCACAAGTTCAATCCCAGCTGGTGCAATTTAGTGATTTAGCTAGACCTTATCTCAAATAAAAAACTGAAAAAGGATGAGGATGTAGCTCAGTGCAAAGGTCTTGGATTCAATCCCATATATGAGACAGACAAATAACAACAAAGCCAAACACGCAAGCAAAACACATAGACATACAGAATTGCCCTGCAGTTTACAAGGCCCTCTCTCACACAGAACTTTCTATCAGTTTCCCTGTGCACTCTCAATGCCACAAATATCTATGGACAATAAATAATTGTGAGATATTTGAAAGAAATTTCCAATGAGAGAGAGAGAGAGAGAGAGAGAGAGAGAATGAGACATTAATAAACAGGAGAAAGGTACTCAAAGATGATACAGACCAGACAGGTTGTGCACACACAAAACTTCAAATGAACTTTAATCATTATCTTTAGGGAGATTTTTAAAAAGACATTACAGCCAGAAAATAAAAGAGGGAGGCTATTGAAAAGAACATTCAGAGATGGGGCAGGGGCTTTAGCTCAGTGGTGTCAATGCCTGCCTCACAAGCACAAGTTCCTGAGGTTTTTTTTTATTTTTTTAATGTCTTGTTTTGTTTTGTTTTTTTAGACAGGGTCTCACTATGTAGTTGAGACTGATCTGGAACTACTATGTAGCCCAGGTTGGTCTCAAACTCACTGTGATCCTCTTGCCTCAGCCTCCCGAGTGCTGGGATTACAGGCGTGTACCACCATGCCCGGCTCACAAGGTCCTGAGTTTAATCCCTAGTACCAAAAAAAAGAAAGAAAGAAAAGCCCATTCAGAGAAAAAGGAGGCTCTTGGAAATTTAAAAATATGATAACAAAAATGAAAACTCTCAAGAGATAAAGTTGAAAAAATATGTATATATAAATGGATCAAAAGATAAGAGCCTGGAAAGAAAATAAAAATGAAGTCTTATTTGAGGAAGCCCAGAAAGAAGGAATGAGAGCAAAAAAATCAAATAGCAGGGAGGAAATGGAGTGGATAATACAATACAGTGTCCCAGGGCTGAAAAATATGGCCTTCAGAATGGAATGCAGGCAGAGCCCAGGATAATGATTGGAGAAGGACCCAAAAGTGATACGAAAGCAAATCATGAAATTGAAGAGCTCAGAGGAATTAAATGAAGACCCTGTAACCTTCCAGACAGAAAAACTGACAGATCACAGGGGTAAGGAATTTGGAATTGTGTCATATTTCTTTTGGGGTGGTTTAAAAATACGTCCACAAACACTTTGGCCCTCTGACTTCTCTGTGACCTCTGTGGAAGGGGTGGGCTTTTGTGGCTGCCCAAGGCAGCAGAAGCCACACAGTGAGGCCACCCAGGCTGTTAGAAAAGATCACACTGCTTTTCAGTTTCTCTGTGACACTCACTTCAGTTACTGAACCCTGAGGCAACCCTGAGGCTGCCACAGGGACAGGGAAGGTAGGGAGAGAGAGAGCTAGACAGACAAAGCTGGGGGCAGCCAGGTAAGGAAAAAGCCCTCAAGGTGACCCCACTGCAGCCGTCATCTGATTGGCCATATGAGGACTGCCTAGTTGAGCTGAGATTCATACCTTGAAAGATGTTGGAATTGGGGGTAGGGTGGGCAATGGAGAAGGAGAGAGAAGAGAGTGGTGAAGACACCCTTGCTTCCAGCGGCCCATGTCTGGAAGTGACACACTCCACTCTGCCCCATTTGGATGCAAGGGGCTGGGAAACAGTGTAGCTCTGTGCCTGGGAAGAAATTGTAAGAGCCTGACTGAACCAGAGCGACTCCATGTTGACCAGCAAACGACCTAGAGACTGTCGCCCCCCACATCCCTTATAGGATAACTAATGATTAATTGTGAATTGTTAGGTAACTGCTTTGAAGTAGCTAGGAAACTAAATGGAAACTGTAGTGAACACAGAGACCCAACACAAATCACGACACTCCTTACTTGCCTGTAGTTGAATGTTCTGAACATTATAATCTAAGTTGTAAATGGAATAATGTATAATTGATCTGCTGATCATTAGTATGTGACGGTCAAGTATATGCTTGATGACCACTAGCTCAGATCAACTGATTCTTTGCCTTTGTCCTCTTCCTGTAAGTTTTAAGTTAAAATGGCCTCTGTTTCTGAGCTAGCTGCCTCTTTGAGCTACCTGGATTTGTGAGTGCCATCTGGCCAGACTAATAAAGGTCTATTTGCCAACTTGCCTGGTGTGTTCCTTCCTGGGTGACTCTCGCTGTCCGACAAGCTCCTGGAGCCTCGCTGAGCTTCTGAGCCCAGCATAGTGGAAGCCTCTTGGCTGTTCACGGTCCAGGAGTAAAAGTGAGACTTAAGTCTTACATGTTGGAGGCCCCAGCGAGATCCCCAAGTGGGAACTGTAAATCCGTCCGAGATTCTCTGTCTCAGGATCCAGCAGGAGATTCTCAGACATAGACCTGAAAAGCCTCCGGAGGTAAGTTTTGAATTGGTTGCAACCATGCGATGTCAGGATAGAGGTGGCTGACGAGCCAGGAAGCCTCACCTGACCCCGGCCCTGACGAGGATTCCGGGTAGAATCTAAGTTCTTTTTCTTTTGTGTGGC
>NW_022900939.1:21329133-21336363 GCF_012274545.1 Fukomys damarensis | reverse complement strand
TCTGTCGAGTGTTAACTTTACATTCATGCCTAGGAACAAGATGGGAGGATTGAGCTCCAAAAATACCCTGTTGGACTGTTTTCTCACTAACTTTAAATTAGCTTTTTCCCCTGAGCAGGAAGATGAATATGGAATGAAGTTTTCTCAAGGGAAACTCTGAATCCTCTGCAATTTGGAGTGCCCCACGTTCAGAGTGTGGCTGGCCAGCTGAAGGTTCTTTCGAACCAAGACTTTGTCGGGCAGTATGGGCAAAGGTCATTGAACACCCTGGCCACCCCGAACAATTCCCTTATATTAATATCTGGGCCCAGGCCTGTGAAGAACCTCTGGCATGGTTGCAGCACTACTCCCTGCACACTAGTTCTCGTATTCTGGTGATGGTACCAAATGCGATAAAGTCTGCAAAGCAGCCTACTGACCCTGGGTTAAGACCCCCTCCATATGCAGAACCATCTCCTGGGGAGGCAAAAGTTAACTCCATCTACCCATCTCCCCCGAAAGAAGGGGAGATCCCAGATTCCACCACCTCTCCTTCCCGTACCCGAGGGGGCTGTGCTTATGGGCCCCCGGAGGCGCCCCAGGAGAGACCGAACCCAGTCCCTGTGCTCCCATTGAGAGAAATAGAACAAGGTCATTATGTATACATTCCTTTCTCTACAAGTGATTTATATAACTGGGAAGCACCAGAATCCCCTGTTCTCTGAGAAGCCGCAGGCCCTAATCTCCCTCCTCAAGCCTGTGTTTAATACCCATGATCCCACCTGGGATGATTGTCAGCAACTTTTACAGGTTCTGTTCACATCCGAGGAACGAGAAGGAATTAGAAGACACGCTATTCGGTCAGTGCTGGGGGAGCTGAGGGGCTTGGTGATGACCAACAACAACAGGCCCAAGTTGAAGCACAACTCCCCATCTCCCGTCCCAAATGGGAATTGAATTCCACCGGAGGTAGGGAAGCTCTTCGCAACTACCGTCAGCATCTCCTGGCCGGCCTTAGGGGAGCCGCTCTCAAGCCTACCAATTTGAGCAAGGTAAGTGAGGTCCTACAAGGGCCTGAGGAATCCCCCTCTACCTTCGTGGAGCATTTACTGGAGGCGTACCGCACGTACACTCCAATTGACCCAGACGCTCCAGCGATCAGGCAGGCAATTAATCTGGCTTTTGTAACTCAGTCGGCCCCAGATATTTGGAAAAAATTACAGATTTCGGAAAAAATTACAGGGAATTGAGAGCTTTGAAGGAGAGAATAGGGAAAAATTGATAAGTGTAGCAATGAAGGTGTTCACAAACAGGGATCCACCCGAAGATAGAATAACTAAAAAGATGGCAAGGACAAATATAATGATGATGGCAGAAGAGGGTTTTATACAGAAGGGGAGAAAAATGAAATGGGGAAATAAGAAGAATTAAACTAATCAGAGAAGAAGAAAATTCTCCAGAACAGGACTTGCAGGAGGTAAACAGCCGGGTGGAGACCATCCACCCAATGGTACCGAACCCCTACATACTGCTGAGCCTCATTCTGCCTGCACATGTATGGTATTCAGTTCTTGATCTCAAAGATGCATTTTTCAGCCTGCCCCTGGCACCAGTAAGCCAGCAGCTGTTTGCATTTGAATGGACAGACCCAGACACTGGAACTACTGGACAATTGGCATGGACTTGATTGCCACAAGGCTTTAAGAACTCCCCCACACTGTTTGGGGAGGCTCTCAGCAGAGATCTACAAGAGGTAAGGAAAGCTTTTCTCTATGCAACTGTCCTCCAGTATGTAGATGACCTCTTAATGGAGACCACAACTGAGAAAAGATGTCTCACAGCCACCGAGGGACTCCTGGAGGCCCTACAAGGTCTGGGATATCGAGTGTCCTGGAAGAAAGCCCAGCTCTGCAAAAACCAAGGTAACTTACTTGGGTTATGTTCTTGAAAAAGGAAAAAGAAAGTTAGCTGAAACCAGGGTGTCAGCGATCCTTCAGATCCCCACGCCCAGCTCAAAGAAGCAGGTGCATGAGTTCCTGGGGGCCATGCCTGATTTAAATAAACCATTCACCTTATATGTGTCAGAGAGAAACAGAGAGGCAAAAGGAGTGATCACGCAGTCTTTGGGGCCTTAGAAGTGGCCTATAGCCTATCTATCCAAAAGACTTGACCCAGTGGCCAGAGGATGGCTGTCTTGTTTGAGGATGATAGCTGCGGCTGCTGCTTTAGCTCAGGAAGCTGATAAATTGACTTTTGGCCAGGATCTAACTCTGATCACTCCTCATGCCATTGAGCCCCTGCTGCACAACTCACCAAGTAGGTGGCTATCAAATGCTACATTGCTTGCAGTACCAGGGACTCTTGTTAGAATAGCCGCTCATTAAATTTGCCACAACATCTAACCTGAATCCTGCTAGTCTACTCCCTGAGTCAGATGACCAACTGCCCATCCATGACTGCCTTGAGACGCTTGAAAATCTGTGGGAGGACGTCCAGATCTGATGGACCTGGCCCTTCCCAGGCCTGAGGCAACATACTACACTGATGGATGCAGTTTCGTATGTGAAGGAGTACGATATGCGGGAGCAGCAACAGTCAATCAGGATCAACTGGTAGTATGGGAACAAGGGCTGCCCCAAGGGACGTCAGCACAGAAGGCCAAACTGATTGCTTTAACTAAGGCTCTGGAATTAGGAAAAGGGAAAAAGATAAATATTTTTATTGATAGCAGTTATGCTTTTGCTACTGCCCATGTACATGGAGAAATTTACCAGAATAGAGGACTTTTAATGTCAGATGGGAAAGAAATTAAAAACAAAGTTGAGATATTGGCTCTGCTGCAAGCCATCTGGCTGCTGAGGGAGGTTGCCATCATTCACTGCCATGGACATCAAAGGAATTCCAGCCCTGAAGTGATTGGAAACAACGCAGCTGACCGGGCAGCAAAGCAAGCTGCCCAAAAATCAGTGGGGAAACAAATGGTGCTGCTACCTACACCCGTGCTCCCAGAGAGGCCTGAATATACAGAGTAAGAAATAATGGAGATGAGTAAGAACCACTGGACCAAAGGAAAGCGTGGATGGTGGACAACAGATGAAGGGAAGGTCGTTCTGCCAGCCTGGGTGGCTGACACTTTGCTAAATGAGCTCCATGAATCCACCCACCTAGGAGAAAAGAGGATGATGGCCCTGCTACGGCCCCACTTTGTCAGCAGAGAATTAGCCCAGAAGGCCCAGGACAAAGTGAGACAGTGCCCCACCTGCCTCAAGGTAAATGTGAATAGGGTAACTGGGCCCCCAGGGGTCCCATATAGGGGACTGACTCCCAGAGAACACTGGGAACTGGACTTCACCGAAATGAAACTAGGCATGTATGGTTACAAATATCTGTTAGTTTTCATAGACACATTCTCAGGGTGGGTGGAGGCATACCCTACTAAAAAGGAAACAGCTGAGGTAACAGTAAAAAAGCTCCTGAATGAGATAGTTCCCCACTTTGGCTTGCCCTTAGCCCTGGGTTCCAACAATGGCCCAGCCTTCATGGCTAAAGTGTCTAAACTGATTAGCCTAAGCATTGGAATTAGATGGAATTTACATTGTGCTTACAGACCTCAAAGTTCAGGACAGGTAGAAAGAGTTAACAGAACACTAAAAGAGATTTTAACTAAATTGAGCCTAGAGACTGAATTAAGTTGGGTGGAGCTTCTCCCTTTTGCTCTGTTGCGTATTCGATGTACTCCCAAGCCTCCTCTGAATCTGTCACCTTTCCAAATTATCTATGGGCGTACTCCCCCCTTGGTTCCCCATATAGATATGGAATTAAAGGAGAAATTCTCTCATCTGAGGTTGCTTAAGTCTCTGAGAGCTTTACATGAAATACGGTCTCAACTACAAGACCAGGTTAGAGGATCTCTGACCCTTCCTCATGAGAAACCTCTACAGCCACTGCCCTATAAGCCGGGAGAACTGGTTTATATTCCCAGGTTTGACTCCAAGACCTTGGAACCACGGTGGAAGGGGCCTTTTCCAGTTGTCCTGTCTACTTCTCTGGTTGTGAAGGTTGCAGGACACCTGACGTGGATCCATCGCAACCACCTCAAGCCCGGACCGGACAACAGCCCAGAGGCGCACGGAAAATGGAGCGTTGTCAGCAAACCCGGAGAATTGAAAATAAAACTCTGCTCAACTGGACCTTCATTACGATCTGGGTGATTTCCCTTGGGACAATAATAGTGTTGTCCAGAGAGAACTTAGGTCATACTAAAAATGTTTGGGTGCCATTAGCTGAATCCTTAAATTTGTCTGAAATATGTTTAAATGCTGATGTGAATTTTCATTATGTGCTTGGAAGTTGTTTGGTTCCAGTATGCACCCCACTTGAAAGTATTAGACCATATACTATGTTTAAAAATTTCCCACAAGTAAATCTCAGTTATTTGGATAGTTACAATTGGGGACAGGTGACATGTTACAAACCAAAGAATGCTATTAAGCTATATACCCCTCGAGTAGCTATGTCCAATAAGACTCTCTGTGCCAAATATAAAGGTTGTACTTCCCAGTGTTTAAATCTTAAACAAACAGATGTAATGAAGTGTTCTAGAGAACAAAAGATTCCTTACAGCAAATGCCATATTACTTTGCCACTGGGATGGTTTTATACTTGTGAGGGAATAACTTATAATTACATCCCAGCAAACTTGACTGAGGCCCGCTGTTGTCTTAGTAAATTAGCAGTCATCTTACCTGTCAGGGGAGACCTCTCACCGCCCAACAGAACAAAACGCTGGTCTCCCTATACTTCACCAGGCTGTGATGATGATGTAGGACTTTTAACAGATGCTGAAGTTATTCCTATGATTATTTCTGTGATAGGTATATCCTCAATTGGAGTACATGCTGAAAAGGCAGTTAGAAAACTAGCTTGCAAGGTAGTTAAAGGGTTAAATACCACCTCTGCTGCGCTGGCGCTAATTAATCAAGAACTCCAGGAACAGAGACAAGCAATCTTAGGTAATAGGGTGGCAATTGATTATTTGCTATTATTTCATTACCAAGGTTGTGAGAGGGTTAAAAATATGTGCTGCTTCAATTTAACAAATACTGGGCCAGCTATAGAACAAGACATAGAAAAGCTAAAAGATTTAGCTACAAAGATTCATAATGAACAGATAGGATGGGATTTATTTAAATGGTTAACAAGTTGGTTACCTGACATTACCTGGGTAAAACAACTGATACTCTGTGTAATGGCATTAGGATTTTGTATTGCAATAACTTGTTGTCTTTTACAATTTGTTCCTTTATTAAGGCCCAGAGTCAGATATAAGTAAATTAAAGATTTGATTTAGGTCCAAAAATCAGTGGGGAATGTAAGAGCCTGACTGAACCAGAGCGACTCCATGTTGACCAGCAAATGACCTAGAGACTGTCGCCCCCTCCATCCCTTATAGGATAACTAATGATTAATTGTGAATTGTTAGGTAACTGCTTTGAAGTAGCTAGGAAACTAAATGGAAACTGTAGTGAACACAGAGACCCAACACAAATCACGCCACTCCCTACTTGCCTGTAGTTGAATGTTCTGAACATTATAATCTAAGTTGTAAATGGAATAATGTATAATTGATCTGCTGATCATTAGTATGTGACGGTCAAGTATATGCTTGATGACCACTAGCTCAGATCAACTGATTCTTTGCCTTTGTCCTCTTCCTGTAAGTTTTAAGTGTAAACCCCCCCCACCTCAGCCCTATATAAAATGGCCTCTGTTTCTGAGCTAGCCGCCTCTATGAGCTACTTGGCTTGGGGAGTGCCATCTGGCCAGACTAATAAGGGTCTATTTGCCAACTTGCCTGGTGTGTTCCTTCCTGGGTGACTCTCGCTGTCCGACAAGCTCCTGGAGCCTCACTGAGCTTCTGAGCCCAGCATCGTGGAATCCTCTTGACTGTTCACGCTCCAGGAGTAAAAGTGAGACTTAAGTCTTACAAAATGAGGCTGTGATAGCCAGCCAGACTCTCCATGCATATGCAGGAGCTTGAATGCGATAGCAGTGGCATCATCAAAATAGCTATGAGTCACTGAAGCCATGGGGACACAGTCTAAGAAATGCACTGTTTTTTTTTTTTTTTTTTTTTTTTTTTTTTGAGACAAGGTCTCACTGTGTAGTTCAGGCTGGTCGTGAACTCACTATATACCCAGGCTGGACCAGAACTCGTGGCGGTCCTCCCACATCAACCTCCGAGAGTGCTGGGACTATAGACCTGTACCAAACCCTGCTGAGGATGAATTTCTTAAGCCCTCCCCACAAAATAAACTTGACTCTATCACATCTGAGGATTTCCCTTGTACAGTAATCATTGTTTATCAGATTATCAGAGAGACAATCAACTCAAAGGAAATATTTGCAACATCTGATGGAGAAGGAAGGACTTAGATGGTATAGTGGGTGATCCCACTGATCTGTCAGAGTCCCCTGCAAAGCCACAGAGACCATGAAAACCCAAATTACACTTCCTATCCTGACAAAAATAGGAGACATGTGAAGCAATTACAGTTTTGAGCCTCTACCACAAAAATACAGATTTGGACCAATACCTAATGAACAGACAAGGACTTAGGCAGCTCTAACACAGATTTCAAGCTCCCAACAGGCTGAGCCTACTGGTGCCCACCTATAATCGTAACTACTTGGGAAGCTGAGACTGTAGGATCAGAGAGTTCATCCTGGGCAACTTAGCATGACCCTGTTTAAAAAAAAAGATAGAAAATTTAAAAAAATTTTTAAAGGCTGGGATGTAGTTTAGTGCTAGAACTCTTGCCTACCACTTATAAGGCTCTGGGTTCATCCCCAACACAGCAAATAAAAACAAAAGCAAAACTGCAACAGAAAAACAGAGAAGGCACCATTCTTGCAGTTGTTCTAGTAGCATTATCTATAATAAAAGAGAGCTTTAGAACATTTCAGAAAGCAAGAGAGAAACAATACAGATTCAATCTCATTATAAAGTAATAAAACTAAAAATAACAAAACCAGGAAATAAAAACAGCCTAACACCTGTACATTTATAAAATAACTCTTAAAATGACACCCATCAAAGAAGAAAACAAAGGAAAATTGCAGAACAGCTAGCAAATTATGATAAAGAAGCACCCATTTAGGGCTGGGGATTTGGCTCAGCGGTTCTGCTGCCTGCCTTGCAAGCATAAGAGCCCGAGTTCAATCCCTGGTACAAAAAAAAAAAAAAAAAAA
>NW_022900939.1:21318789-21328973 GCF_012274545.1 Fukomys damarensis | reverse complement strand
CCCCGCCAGTACTGGGTATTGAACCCAGGGACTTCGCACTGAACAATATTTCCCGCACTACCTTTTTTTCTATTTTATTTTTCCAAGACTGGGTCTCACTAAGTTGCTAAATTGCCCAGGCAGGACCTAAACTTGCAATCCTGCTCCCCAAACCCTGGGATTGCAGGTATATGCCACCACACCCTACAGTCCATATATATATATTTCAGCATCAAATTCCCAGTTCACAAAAAGCTCCAATGGGACTTTGGTTGGAATCCATAGTGAATATACAGATTAGTTTGGAAAGTCATGACCCGTTCCTTCCTTCCCCTTCCCCTTCATCTTTGCAGTACCAGGTAGTAAATTCAGCACCTTCATATTAAGTTACACTCCCAGAACTTTTTTTTAATTGAGTTTATTGGTACATTTTAGGGATACAGTACAGTTACATTCATTATTGGGATCTTGTACTTTTACATGACAGGTTTTGGTTCTCATTTTTTCCCCTTGCCCCTGCCCTCCCTTTACCCCCTACTCTCTCTGTCTTTTTTTTTTTTTTTTTAAGCAGAATCTTGCTAAATTGCACAGGCTGGCCTTGAACTTTCATTCTTCCTGCTCAGCTCCCAAGTAGCTGGAAATACAGACATGCACCACTGCTCCTAGTAAAACCTGTAACATCTTTATGCTACTAAGTCACCTCACTAGGAAAGGCCCTGAGCAGCTGAGTTGCTGGCTGCCCCCAAGGTGACATAAAAAGCATGGCAGAAGGAGGAAGCCAGAACTGCTGGCTGGGGCCTCTTGACCCAGTGCAGCACCAGAAGCCCCTCTGTTCCTCCTTGGTGACATTGAGTTTGCATCATGGGAAGAAATTGTCTTTGCAAAGTGATTAGAAGAGGAAGAAAATATAACACAAGATGAACAGCTCAAATGTAGCAGAAGACTTGGGATTCTTTTTCTTTTTCTTTTTCTTTTCTTTTCTTTTTTTCTTGCAGATTTATAAAACAGGGGTTGGCATCCTCAAAACTGGACCCAGGAAGAATAGGGAAGATAAGTTTCATATTTCTAACAGCTTGGAATTTGTCAAAGGGTGTATAAGCTCCTCTCGGTGTCTGTCAGCCCACATAGTCATCAAGGGCTATGCTGAGCAAAAAGAGACTCAAGCTTTTGTGCCGAAAAACAAAGAGAATGTAGGCAGGACGCCAGGGACAAGTGGGAGGATGGGCAGTGTGGAGACAGCAGATACCCTAACCTGACTGGCTGGCGTCAGCATGAGGGCATGCTTCAAGGACGCACAGAACGGATGGCCCAGGAGCACTGTCCTGAGACCTTCCCGAGTCTTCAGCAGTCCTCACCTGATGACACCACAGAGAGTGCCCGATAGGTCAGGACTAGCATAAGCCAAAGAAGGACTCTGAGGTGCTGGTAGCAGGGGTTTTCACACCAGGGGACCTGGGCTAGCTGCATCATTAATATGCTATGTACCTTGTCTTACATGTGGCCCCCTCAGCTAGGAACAAAAAAATTGACTTTAACTGCTTGTTTAATTTAATTTAATTTTTTTTAATTCTGAGAGCATTCCATTAAATTACCAAATTGCCCAGACTGGGCTTGAACTTGTGATCCTCCTCCCTCAGTTTCACAGTGTCCTCAGATCCTAGGCATGTGCTACCATGCCTGGTTTAAATTTATGAAAAACAAAAATTAGATAGGTTTTGGGCCGGGGATTTAACTCAGTGGTTCTGCTGCCTGCCTTGCAAGCGCAAAGACCTGAGTTCGATCCCCAGTACCAAAAAGAAAAAAAAATTAGAGAGGTTTCTATTTCAAGGCAGCAGAGTACAATGAGAAGCTCATTCTGCCTTTCGTCTTCTTTTTTTTTTTGGTACCAGGGATCAAACTCTGGTCCTTGCACTTGTGGGGCAGGTGGCAGAACCACTGTGCTAAATCCCCAGCCCCCCATCTTGTCCTTCTTAAGCACATTCAAATCAGAGAAGAAAAATACTTGAATAATGAAATCTTGGCCACACAGAAATAAAAAGGGAGCTCCATGTGAAATAAGCCTCTCTCCAAACAGGAAACAGGAGGAAGCCACAGCTGGGGTGGGGGCCGAAGCCTGGGTCTTGGCCTGGAAGCAGGAGGCAGCCTGGGCTAAGCATATGTGGCTGGGGCCAGGCTCTGGGTCTGGGTGGATGGGGCCAGGTCTCTACCCTCAGAATGAAGCTGGGTCAGAAATGCCCTGCTAGGCTATTGAAAGAAACCCAAGAGTACAGAATTTGAAAGAGAGAGAGAGAGAGAGAGAGAGAGAGAGAGAGAGAGAGAGAGAGAGAGGAGAGAGAGAGAAGGAGAGAGAGAAGGAGAGAGAGAGAGAGAGTCAGCCTTCTGTCCCTGTGAGCTCTAAATCCTGGGATTCAACCAATGGTGGGTTGAAAATATTTTGGGAAAAAAGCTGCCTCTGTGCTGAACAACTACAAGAATTTTATCGAGACCATTTTCTTGTCATTATTTCCCAAGCAATATAGTAAAATGACTATGTACATAGCATTTATGCTGTGTTAAGTACAGGTATTATAAGTCATCTAGAGATAATTTAGAATATCACGAGGATGTGTGTCGGTTATACACAAACACTGCACCATTTAATATGAGGGACCTGAGCATGCGTGGATTTTAAGGTCCTTGGGGGTCCTGGAACCAATCCAACGTGGATGCTAAGGGACAACTGTTCTCTTGTTTTGTTATTGTTTCATATTTGGCAGGAAGATAGAGATAGTAATTAGCTTTTATCCCAAAGTTACATTTAGGTATGACCTAAAAATGTAAGGGTAACTGCTAAATATAGAAGTAAAATGTAGGGTTGGGGATTTATCTCAGTGGCACCATGCCAGCCACAAGAGGTCCTGAGTTTGATCCCCAGTACCGGGGGGCGGGGGATAAAATGTAGAATTTCTAAATAGTGGAGATGAGATTGGCACAAAGAAAACTCAATTCAACAGAAGACAAGAAAATTGAGGAAAAATGAAATAAAAAGAACACTAAACGGAAACACAGTATGATACAACAGATACAGTCTCAGCGGCAATAAGAATAAATGTAGGGCAGGGGATTTAACTCAGTGGTTCCGCCGCCTGCCTTACAAGTGTAAGGACCTGAGTTTGATCCCTGATACAAAAACAGACAAACAAAAAAACAAAACAAAAGAATAAATGTAAACAGTTCAGACTATTTTTAGAAGATAGACACTGATTAGGTTACAAGAAAACAAAATACAATTTAACTAGATGTTGTCTTTAAGAGGTACTTAGCGTTTTGTTTTTGTTTTTGTTTTCCTTTGGTACCAGGGATCGAATTCGGGCCATTGTGCTTGCGAGGCAGGTGGCAGAACCACTGAGCCAAATCCCTGGCCCTTTAAGAGGTACTTAGAAAGCAAGAGAAAAATGAGAAATAAGGAGACAGAAAATGCTTCCCAAGTACTAATTTAAGAAAGTATGTACAGCAATATTAATATCAGAGAAGAGAGACCTTATAGAAAAAATCATTAAAAGAAGCAGAGAAATTTTTTCATATTAGAAAAAAGAACAATACAACAAAAAATATTCTTTAATACTTTCTAGTCAAAATGGACACAAAGGAATAGACAAAGTGTAAGATCCTGACTGGGCTCTCTTGAGATTTGTTCTATAATTTGGGTGAGACTACTGAATTTTTTGTTATAAGACCATTATTCAGGTACACATCTTCCTATCTTTTATGCCCCAAGTTTAATTTGTTGCAAAGACCTGTTTATTTCTAATATTTATCTCTTCGTTGTTCTGCTGCCACTCCTAGCTCTGACCTATAATCAGGACTGCTGTCATAGTCGGTTTTTTACGTTTTTTTTTTTTTTTTTTTTTTAAGAGGTGTCTTCTTTGTCACATGAGTTTTCAAGGTTCTGATGAGTTTCTTCCATTGCCTGACTTTGCCACTCTGTGGTTGTTAGTGCTGTGGGACAATGAACTTTATGAGAACTGACTCTGAGTTTCAGCTTGGGCAAGTTACTTAACCTTGATGAACTTTAGTTTTTCATCTGTGGAATATTAAAGGTAAAACTCACCTTTTAGAAACAGTTTATAAGTGCCTAGCTAACTTTAAAGATTTTCTTTTGTAGGTACAAACTCCTTAGCCCCAGCTGACTGTCACAATCTTTTTTGGACAAGGTATAGCATAGCCTAGGCTGGCCTTCAGTTTATGGTCCTCCTGCTTCAGTCTCTTGAGTCTTGGGATTATAGGAATGTACCACCATAACTAGCTGCTGTCCTTTTTGTTTGTTTTTGAGACAGGGTCTCACTATGTAGTTAAGACTGGCCTAGAGCTCACTATGTAGCCCAGGCTGGTCTTGAACTCACAGCAATCCTCCTGTCTTGGCCTCCCAAGTGCTGGGATTACAGGTTTTCGCCACCACGCCCGGTTTGGTCTTTTTGCTTTTTGAGATGGGTCTTGCTATGCAGCTCAGGTTGACCTTGAACTCACTATGTATAGCCCAAACTGGCCTTGAGCTCATGGCAGTCTTCTTCCCAAGCCTTTCAAGTGCTAGGATTACAGGAGTTTGCCACTGTGTTTTAAAATCACCCAGAAAACTGTGCAAACTAGCAAACATGACAATAGGCGTAAAGTCAGGGTGGTAAAAACCGGTTACTACTTTCTTCTTGCTTTTCTGAAGTTCTTTTTTTTTGGTACCGAGATTGAACTCGGGCCCTTGTGCTTCCAAAGCAGGCACTGGAACCACTGACCTAAATCCCAGGCCCTGTAGTTCTTAAATTTCCAGTGAAAGAAAAACATTTTAATTTTCTGAATATGAAATTTGATTTGGTATTGAAGAAGAATCTCCCTTGGACTCTGCTGGGAACAGAGAAGAGAGGAGGTCTGATCATGCTTTAGTCACCCTGGGCCTGTGACAATGTTTACTCAAGAGTATTGGTCCCAGTGGCTGAAGCAACTTCCTGGGAAGGTGATACAGGATTCCCCAGGAGGAGCAGGAAGAAGGGGGCCAGGTGGGGGGCCCCCAGCTTGTATGGGCAGAGCACTGGGAGCTGGGGCTCTGCAGGTCCAGCTGGCAGGCCAAGTGGCCCTGGATTTCATCCCAAAGCTAAGTCAGGAGTCACAGTGAGATTTATGTAGGGGAAGGGCAAGATGGGCCTGAAATTTACATTTCTACAGGTTCACTTTTGCAGATAATGAGTGGGGGTGCGGTCAAGAGGTGAGGCCAGGAAACCCCAGGAAGGTTTGCAAAATCCAGGTAAAAGATGAGAGACCATGGCTGCGAGGGGAGGCCTGAGGACACGGAAACGGGGAGTATGGGAAGTAGAACTGGCAGCATACCATGGATCTGGGCTGTGTGAGACTGGGAGGCATCCTCAGTGCTTCCTGACTTCTGTCTTGGAGGCTGGTGGAGGAGGCAGCTGCACAGACAGTAACACAAGGTGGGACAGGTGCTAAGAAGAGGTGAGAGCCAGAGCCCGGGGCACTGCCAAGGAGACTGCCTAGGCAGTGACACTGGAGGGACCTCTCTTTTTTTGTGAGGGGAGCCTGGGAAGCAGGTGTTCTAGCTAAGTGGAGACCAAGTGGGGGATTTGTCATCAGAGACATCAGGCTGAGCGCTGGCATTCATGCCATCCTGGGAGGGCCAAATGGCACCACAGATAAGATATACTCTCTGCTTCTGCAAATGGACTCATCATTCCCATGCTTTGGGTTGTGGGGGGATTAAAGGGATAACATCAGCAAGTGCTTGGCACTGAGCCTGGCACTGGATGAACAGGAAGATCCTGCACCTTTTTCTTCAGTGCCCATCACTCCCATCCCCAGCGTCTTCTGTTTCTGTGATCCCAGGTGGCTTCTCCCAGTAGCCTGAATTCCCTTGACCCTGTCAAAGAAAGAGAAAGGAAGGAACCGACTCTCTGGCTCCATCCCACTCCCTTTCGGCCTCAAAGGAGGTGGGGAGTGTCCCACAGACTCAGGTCTGAGCCCTGGATTAGCTGTGTAATCCCCAGCTTGGCCTAGGCAATCTCTTTCCCTACCCAGGAGAGGGGGCCTGGGGTTAGTACTACCCTACTCATCTGTGAAACTTCACAAAGGGCGGGGATGGTCTTGGTGCCTCTCATAGGAACATCACTGCAGTGATTGTCACAGGCATGTCAGGTGTGCTGCGGGTTTGCAGTGTGCAGCACACTCTGGGAAGGTATGACTAGAATCCTGGACTAGAATCCAGCTGTACCACTCAGCACCGACCTGCTGTAGACAACAGGGGAAGTCCTTCTGGTCCTTGTTTTTCTTTACATGTATAAAATGAAATTAACATCATCCAGAGATGCTGTGCCTGCTTATACAAGAAAACAGGTGCAAATGAGATGTGTAAATAGCACATTTCTAGAGAGAGAAGAAAAGATTATTGTAGCCTAAGAATAGAAGGTTCATTTCCTACCTGTGAGGCCTAGAAGTCTGAGCTGGGGAGGGAGGACAAAAAAGGGCACACTTACACTGGAACCAGGTTGAGATTCCAGGGCCAAAGAGCTCCGGTGGACTAATCAGGGCAAGAATTAGGCTCTCAAGCAAAGGACAGCCACACAAACACACCAAACACCTAATGATCCAGGAAGGGGTCTTGGGAGGTCAAAATAGTGGCTGAGGCATGGATGGCCCTAGCAGAGGGAAGGGAGGGGTGGAGCCCTTAAATACCAACTAGGCCCTGGTTCCCAAGGAAGTAGGAACCATTGTAGTTCTCTGGGCAGGAGTACCAAATGCTGGACCCTCTTGATCAGGGCTTGGAGGGATCAGTAGTGCAGGCAAGGGGATGTGCCATCCACCCACCATGTCATTGTCACTGAACCTCCAAAGGGAGTTCCCACTGATATAAAGAACCCACCTCATCTGAGAATACATTTCAGGTTCACCGACTCTTTTGAAGAAACAGAAATTGCCTCCAGTCATTAAGAGGCATATAGGGATTTATTAGGCAAAAATTTTAAAGCACACACTCAAAAGAGTGTGGCCCTTCAAGAGAGAGGTGCATTATTTCCTGGAACTGGGAACATTTATATTTCTCTTAAGGGGGTGTAAGTCCCAGGAAAAGGTCACCCACCCTGGAAGGGTACCGGCCCATTCTACAGGTGTGAGCCTAGTTTTTTGTCTTGTTTGCTCTGTTTTGGTTTTTTTAACATGGGTAATTATAAGAATTGAGTTTTGTCAACCTGTTGATTTATCAAGTTCCTGCTCATTACTTTTTTTTTGGTACGCAGTTCGAACTTGGGACCTTGCGCTTGCGAGGGAGGGGCGGCAGAACCACTGAGCTAAATCCCCAGCCGCCTGCTCTTTACGTTTCAAAACTAAGCCAATTTATGGATTTACACAATTTTGAGGAATTTGGGGTGTGATGAGTCTGTAAGGAAAGGAGCCTATATTAGCCAAGAGAATGCCTGGATGGATCGCATTGGGTAACTTCGGCTGGGTCTCGTAAGTTGTAGTCTTTCTAAAAGTACAAATTTTAGTTATGATTTTCCTCCTCTCCTTTCTACCTATTTTATTTCTTCTATTTCATCGTCTCTCTGTTTCACCCCAGCGAGGACTCCAGACTCACCCCTCCCAGGAAGACCTCCACGAAGAAACCTTGCCTGCTTTAAAGTTGACCCCGCTCTCTGAGCGGCTGAGCACTCTTTCCCTGGGCACACGGATACCCGGGATGCTGTCTCCCTGGTCTCCCACCGAACAAGCACAATCATTATGGCATCTTGGGGATCCGGCACCAACTCGCCCGCGTCCCCGCTCTTTCTCCTACACACTGGTGCATATGAAGCAGGTGCACACTAAATAGAAAACTTGAAAGAAGTGGAACACACTAGGATCCAGCAAAAAGGCAAGTACGACGTTTTTAAACTACAGGTTTGAAAGGCCAGTCCTGCAGGAGAACGTCCCGTAGGCTGACCCAGTAGTAAACGCTCACTGAGACAGCCCACCGCTGGCCGGAGGAACCACATCTCCCAGAAGGCACAGCGCCAGGCAGGCCACTTTCTTACCTATCCCCTCAGCCCTGCTCTGGTGGGCGGGACCGAGGGCGGGGCCGAGGAGGCCTGGAAGGGTCGCCGGCTTGCAAGTCCGGGACGCGCGATGACGTTCTTCCTGTGCGCCCCCTAGTGTCACCGTCTTGCCGGTCCCTCAGCCCGGCGCTGTGAAGGTGACAGCGGGAGGTGACCGGCTTGGGCCCCGCGATGCTGGTGGCACGGCGGCTGCTCGGCGGGTCGTTCCCCGCTAGAGTATCTGTGCGATTCAGCGGCGACACGGTAAGGCTGGGCCTGGCTTGGGCCTAGAATGTTCGCGGGCTGGTCTGCTGCCGCGCCTCTGTGCTCCAGTCTGTAGTACCTTCTGCAGAGCCCTCCCTTCTCCCCATCCCCGGCAGGTACGCCGCCGCTCTGGCCTGGTCGTAGAAGGGGAATGGTCCCAACGAAAGACCGTCTGTCTCCAGTCTGGTTACCTGGCTTTCACAGCCTCTCTGGCCTAGCGGGAAGTTTTGCAGGTTGTGAAGCGTTCTGGTTTCTCATTCTTTGCGTGCAGGCTTGTAAGGGTGTGACAGGATTGTTGGCCCAGTTTTGCACACGCATAAAACACCTTTGAAGAGAGATGCGCTCCTCCTGAGTCCCCCTCCCCAGTGCTTTGCTCCCTGTAGTGGCCGAGAAGTACTTTAAAGGGATGGAAGTCTGGAAGTCAGGTCTTTCTACCCTGAGCCGGGTATTTCTGCTAGCTCGTGTGGAATTCCAGTCCTCACCTGATGATTTTATCCTAATTGGTTTCCCAGCCCAGTGAGCCCCTCTCCTTTTCCGTTTCCTTTCTTTTCTTTTTTCTTCCCCTCCCTTCCCCATCCCTCCCTTCTTTCCTTCCTTCCTGTTTTCCATCAGCAAATACTTTTTGTCTCTTTGACAGAGTTAATAATAAAAAAATCTCTGTCTAACCCAAGTTTGGGCAGCAGGAGAGCCAGGCAAATGCACATGCCAACACAGTGGTCTTAGGGAGATCATATGATGTCATGTTTCAGGTGAGGATTTTGGCCATGGACAGTCCTGGACTCAAACTCCATCAGCACCTTTGGCTGTGTGACTTCCATGATTTCCTTTTACTCTGAGTCTCAGTTTCCTACCTTTAAAAGGATAGAAAATCATTTCTGTCTCAGGGTTATGAGAAAGAATTGAGATTTTGGTTATAAATGTTTAGCCCAGTACACATTAAACAGAAGTGTTTAAGTGGTGGTAGTAATTATGATACTTAAAAGAGATTTGTTTTTGTTTTGTTTTGTTTTGTCATTGTTTTTTTGAGACAGGGTCTCGCTGTGTAGTTCAGGCTGGCCTTGAACTGGCAGTGATCCTCTTGCCTCAGCTGGGATTATAGGCATGCACCACCATGCCCAGCCCCAAAGAGTTTTGAGGCTTAGGCCTCTGCCCTCTGACCAGCCCCTTCTAAGCAGGAAGACTCAAGAATCTGTAGCTTTTGGCCCAACCTGGCTTGCCTCCAGATTTCTGCTGGTCTTTCTAACCCTCTGACTCTCCAGGCAGCAGCTAAAAAAACCTCATTTGGCTCACTGAAGGATGAGGACCGCATCTTTACCAATCTGTATGGCCGCCATGACTGGAGGTAAGACTTTGCCCTTGGCTCTTCTGAGTGCCATAGCAGGGCCTCCCTATCATTACTTTCCTGGTTATGTGCAGGCTGAAAGGCGCCCAGTGTCGAGGTGACTGGTACAAAACAAAGGAGATTCTCCTGAAGGGGCCTGACTGGATCCTGGGTGAGATCAAGACATCAGGCTTGCGGGGTCGTGGGGGTGCTGGTTTCCCCACTGGCCTCAAGTGGAGCTTCATGAATAAACCTTCAGATGGCAGGTTTGTGGGGAAGGGCTGGGACATGGTTGCAGTAGAAACCTTGGGGGTGGCCAGGGCTTGCCTGGACCTTGGCGCTATTTCCTTAGGTACTGTAGCACAAGTGGGGTGGGTAACTGTTCTTGGGACATAAGTAGGTGGGGTAGTTCTCTCAGGACTTCTTCAGGGAAGGCTGGAACTATAGCAGAATCAACCTGATACGAGATTTTGATTGAGGGAGGCTTTGTTAAAATCTCACCTTTACCTCCTAGTAATTGTTGAACTTTGGGAAATCTCTTGGCCTTTCAAACCTTAGCTTTTTTTTTTTTTTTT
>NW_022900939.1:21306322-21318655 GCF_012274545.1 Fukomys damarensis | reverse complement strand
TTTTTTTTTTTTTTTTTTTTTTTTTTTTTTGAGACAGGGGTCTCACTAGCTTGGGCTATGATTCTTGGCCATCCTCTTGCCTCGGCCTCCTGAGTACTAGGATTACAGGCATGTGCCACTATACCTGGCCTTAAGTTTCTTTTTTGTATAGTGATATCATACTGGAGTTAAATAATATTCATTCAGCTTTTGACCAGTACTTTGGTTGGCACACAGAAAATAATAAAAGTCAGCTTCTTTACCCTTCTTCTGGCCCCAGAGATGTGGCAGAGGTTGAGGAAGGCTCTTTGTGATTAAGAGCCAAATTTGGCTCT
This sequence comes from Fukomys damarensis, assembly GCF_012274545.1. Lineage (NCBI taxonomy): Eukaryota > Metazoa > Chordata > Mammalia > Rodentia > Bathyergidae > Fukomys > Fukomys damarensis. Next base: position 21,318,341 of record NW_022900939.1, on the reverse strand, counting down.
CAAGGGAAAGCAGAGAGAGAGACATATGCACTCTTCAAAGATGGGCTAGGTAGTGAGCTTCCTGTCATTGGTTAGCAGAGCCTCTGGGGGGAACATGTTGGAAGGAAACATGTTTGAGCCTTCCCCAGGTAGAGCAGGGTTGGCATGTGGTTTAGGCTCAGTCCTGGTGCAAGTGAGGTCTGTCTGACCTGTGGGCCCCCACAGGCCCAAGTATCTCGTGGTGAATGCAGATGAGGGGGAGCCAGGCACCTGCAAGGACCGGGAGATCATGCGCCATGATCCTCACAAGTTGGTGGAAGGCTGCCTCGTGGGGGGCCGGGCCATGGGTGCTCGAGCTGCCTACATCTATATACGTGGAGAATTCTACAATGAAGCCTCCAATCTGCAGGTGAGTGGGAAGAGACAGACAGAAGGTATCCAGGGTGTGCTCTTCCCAGCACAGCTGTTCTTAGATGTTTGCGCTGGTCTGTCAGGGATCTAGCTAGGCGTGTAGTGTGACCACTCCTGCACATATCCTGAACAGGATTTGGCTCCCAAAGCCTCCTTCTCTGGGGCTCTCCTTTAGGCTCCAGACCCTTAACTTGGGAAACCTACAAGGGCCATATGACCCTGAAAGCATAGGCTGACTCCTGGGGAGGGAGTAGGGGGTGGGGGTGGGCTGGGGAGCTCACACCCTTGTCCCACAGGTGGCCATCCGAGAAGCCTACGAGGCGGGTTTGATTGGCAAGAATGCCTGCGGCTCTGGCTATGATTTCGATGTGTTCGTGGTGCGTGGGGCTGGGGCCTATATCTGTGGAGAGGAGACAGCACTCATCGAATCCATCGAGGGCAAGCAGGGCAAACCACGTCTGAAGCCACCCTTCCCAGCTGACGTGGGTGAGACCCTGCCTGGCCTGGGCCTTGTCTCTCTGTGTCCTATGGAATCCTGGGTCTGGCCTGGACCCCCTGGGTGGTTTTTATGGTCTTCCTCAGTACTATGGGGTGAGGTCGACCAGGAGAAGGGGTGGTGATAACATGCAGCCCTGGCCAGTACTACCCACAGTACCTCAGACTCCTATCAGGCACCCAGGGTCCCCCAGACTCTGTGCTCTGCCTTCCTGGACCCTGATCTGGGAGCCAGGGGTGTGATGGTGAACAGGTGATACCACTCTTCTCGAGTTTAGCATTCAGCTGGGGAAGAACAATAAGGGCATGGGCCCTCTGCCTGGTAGCAAAACTGAAACAGATCCCACCACTAGGAAATGTGCCTTACTCCCCAGCAGCCACGAGCCCCTTCTCATTTCTCTGAAGGAGTGTTTGGCTGCCCTACTACTGTGGCCAACGTGGAGACGGTGGCTGTGTCCCCCACCATCTGCCGTCGTGGGGGTACCTGGTTTGCAAGCTTTGGCCGAGAACGCAACTCGGGTACCAAACTATTCAACATCTCTGGCCATGTCAACCACCCCTGCACAGTGGAAGAAGAGATGTCTGTACCCCTGAAGGAGCTGATTGAGAAGCATGCTGGTGAGGCTGGGGGTTGGGGAGTGGGAGGGTAAGAGCCTGGGTGAGGGGCTTGAGAGCTGCGCTGAGTCTGGGAAGCTCCTAGCTCAGGACTAGGCAGGTATGGTAGCCCCAGCCCTGACTTCTTTTGTACGGGGCCCTAGGGGGTGTCACAGGTGGCTGGGATAACCTCCTTGCTGTGATACCCGGTGGCTCGTCCACCCCACTGATCCCCAAGTCTGTGTGTGAGACGGTGCTGATGGACTTTGATGCACTGGTGCAGGCACAGACGGGCCTGGGCACAGCTGCAGTGATCGTCATGGACCGCTCGGTAAGGGCTGGCCTCATGCCCCACACCAGTCTCATGATAGCCTGTTTGCTCTCCCTCCCTGGGGCTCTCTGAAAACCCTCTAGTGAGCTCTCAGGTCTCAGTTCCTGCAGCCTGAGATACCCTTGGGGTGGGAGAGGAAGAACGCAGGTGCTCTGCAGAATGCCTTGAAGTCCAGGCAGTGCTCAGGCCCAGGGAGGCTAGAAGAGGCCAGAACTTGAACCTAGATGGGCAGGCTGCTGTTGGGGGCTGAGGTCCAGGCTTGTGTCTGGCCTTGGGCTCCTGCTTACTGTGGCTTGTCTCCCAGACCGACATTGTGAAAGCTATTGCCCGCCTCATTGAGTTCTACAAGCACGAGAGCTGTGGCCAGTGTACCCCCTGCCGCGAGGGTGAGTGTCTCATACAGGCTGGGGTCTGCTTGTCATGGCTTCATTGGTCTCCACCCCCATTCATGCGGCTTGCCTCCTTGAGTACTGTCCCCTGTCCTAGCTGTGGGTGACCAGCAGTCCCCTCTTGCTGTTGTGGCTACAGGTGTGGACTGGATGAACAAGGTGATGGCCCGCTTTGTGAAGGGGGATGCACGGCCAGCTGAGATCGACTCTCTGTGGGAGATCAGCAAGCAGATAGAGGGCCACACCATTTGTGCTCTGGGTGATGGGGCTGCCTGGCCTGTGCAGGTACTCACTGCCCTACTGGGTGGCTCTAGGTGAACGTGCTAAGAGCCTAGGGAATGGGGATTGCTGGACTCTGCTTCACACAGTGCCTTCTGCTACTCATCTCCCAGGGTCTGATACGCCACTTCCGGCCAGAGCTCGAAGATCGGATGCAGCGGTTTGCCCAGCAGCACCAGGCCCGGCAAGCCGCCTCCTGAGTCCAGTGCCCTGGCCTGCTGTCTCGCATGCCTCTGTCTGGGATGCTAGGCATTAAAGCAAGTGCCCCCAACTCTCTTGTAGCTTGTTGGTGACTTTGCCCTTCACCCAGCCACACACACCCCCATGGAGGCCTATTCCCAGACATGGTTGTGTCCCCGTCCTTTTGTGTAGGAAGCGGGGTGGTGTGGCATCTGAGAGGACTGAAACTGACCCAGCACAGGTCTCTGCAGGGTGGGAGACATAACAGGCTGTCTGCTTTGTGAAGTGGTGGCCAGGAAGACAGGGCACATAGCCAGAGAAAGGACAGGCTCTGGTCTGGCCAGAAGAAGATATTTATTTTGGCTTCATAATTTGGAATGGGTGAAGGTGAAACTTGGGACAGGAAAGGTAAAATGTGGACATAACAGCTGGGGAGGCTTGGCTACTCCTGCCAGCTCCGGGGTCATCCTGGCTGCTATGAGTAGAGGTCACAAGCCAGGCCCGCTGGCTAGTTGCCGAGCTGGGGAGCTACACCGTCCAGCGGGTGCCATAGCTCCAGCCGGCAGTCACTGCGGCCCAGGCACTCCTGCCAATGGTGCAGGCGCTCTCCACTGGCCTGGCTGCTCATCTGTACCCCACCTGCAGGAGAGGTAGGTTAGGAGCCAGCAGGGGCCCAGGGAGCTCAAGAAAACGCTGCATTCCAGCTCACCAATAAAGTCATCAGCTGTGCCCAGGTCGTAGTCCCACACAGACACCAGTAGCGTCTTCTCAGCCAGCTCCTCACGAGGGCCTGCGTAGAAGAATTCCTGCAGGGAGTGGACAGAAAGAGTAGGCTGGTTCTTCAGAACTTCTAAAATAGGCCCAGGCCAGGGCCATGCTTGGCTCACCTCATTAAACTCAGGGTTCAAGGTCTTCCTCCGAACACTGGTCTTGTATTTAGATTTCTTGCCTGAGTTTGGATGCAGGAAACTGGTAGGGAAAATGAGTGGATCAGGTATGGCCCTAGAGAGGTGAGGGTCTGCAACCTTGCCCTTACTGACCACCTGTCATCCTTTTATACTCACAGGCGGACGAAAGGATCAGAGTAGCCATTAGCATCCATGGGGGCCAGGTGGGCACAGCGCAGCACACCCACCAACAGGCCACCCCGCTGGGAGCTGTAGCATAGAGACAGCAGGATGCGCCCACGTTCCTCCCCAGCCACCTCGGCCTCTACTTCCTCCTGCAAGTGTAGACTGTGATTAGTCCCATCCAGTCCAAAGCCAACCCACCTTCCCCCAACCTGTGTCCAAGCCCTGCATATGAGAGCTCAAGCTGGATGCAAAGATTTCATTTCCCCAAAGAGCCACTTGCCTGGGTTGGCTGTACCCTCTACGGCCTGAGAAGGGGAGGAGCTAACTGGTCAATTGAGCATGTCTTTGTCATGGAGGGGAGGGGAGCTGATGTGCGACAAGCATGCCAGGACAATCATAAGTGGCAAACGCCCATAACCACTCCCTGCAGGGCCAGCCCAGTTGCCATAGAAGCTCTGGGAGGCTGTTCTCTACTCAGGGCCCAAGGATGAACAGTTCTCTTCACCTTCAACATTCATTCTCTTTGCCCTCTGTCCTGGGAGCCAGATTCTGAATGTTCTTTGCCACTCTTGGAATACTTATGCCCCCAACTCAGAAGATGCCTGGCAAGATGTGCCCCCCTCCCATACTTCGTGTAGGACCAGGCTGCAGGGCCCAGTTGCCTTGTCACAGGAAATTCTCAGGAGCACTCTGAGCAGCTCTGTGTACCATGGCATGGTGCATGGGGTCTGGGACAGGAGGTGGGTGTTACAGGATGCTCAGTGATATCCACCACCCTACTGGGGCTTCATAGGCCTGGCTTACCTAATTGGTGCCTGCAGCAACTTTTGGCTCCACTACATGGTGAGCACCAGACCCTTTGTTCACAGAGGAGCTGGAGTAGGGGCTGCCTTTCCTGGGCCATAAGGCTTGTGGCCAGGTATTTGGTTTCAGATAGGGCCGAAGAAACTGCAGTCACCTGACCTTCAGTGCCTCCAAGTTGCTCTAGGACAACCAGGCCCAGGACTGGCACCTACATGGTCCCAAGCAGCCAAGGAGCCTAGTCCACTTGTTCTCTTTGTCCAGACCTCTCACCTCTGGCCACAGTCAGATACCACCCTTCCAGCCTCTACCTTAAGGTTGTCAGGTCTTTGTCCCAAAGACCCTTGCTGTCATGCTCCCCTGACAAGGGTGTCATGGTCCCCCTGCTCAGCCATTGGGGCTTTGGCCATTTCCTGGGGTCTAAGAGGGCTCAGAGCCAATGAAAAATACAGCCCCAGGGGCTGGGGATTTGACTCTGGTTCTGCTGCCTGCCATGCAGGTGCAAGGGCCAGAGTTTGATCCCTGGCACAAAAAAAATACGGCTCCAAATTCTTCAAGTCTGCCGAGCCCACCTATGCCTTTCCAAACGTAGTTCAACCTGGGCTGTCAAGGCCTACTACCCACATCCCTGCTTAGTCTAGCTGGCCTGCCCACCTCATACAGGGACATGCCTCGGGCTGTGTCCAGGCTCTTGGGCCTCTTGGTCTGAAAAAGAGAGGGTTGTCATCTCAGCCACACACTGCCCAGGTGCCCCTGCCTGCTCCTCCCCCTTGGCTCTGTTACAAGGCTTCAGCCCCACAGCCCCACTCACCAGCCTCCGCTTCTCCAGACAGATGTCAAAACTCCGGGCTCGGTTAGGCACCAGCTTCCTCAGGGGAAACCGGAGCTCCCCCAGGGGAGGCGCCTGCCGGCGTCGCCGAAGCCTTGGGTCCTCACACACACACAACCTGATGGCTGCCCAGGTTACACTTGGCCATACAGGCCCCATCCCCCAGCCCTGCTCCCTGGTGGCCCCAGCCTGATCCTCACCGAAGGGTCTTGCGGCCAGCATCCTGGTGGGTGAAACCATGATAGGTGAGTGTCTCCTCCCAGACAGGTCCCCTCGTGCCCCGAACGGTGCGGGTCCGAAGCTGGCTGGCCTGGGGGACAGGCGGGGGTGGGGATCAGCCACCCCTCCGGACTGTTTTTATCAAATTAACTGAGATGCAGGCCCTGAGGGTAGGGGCAAAGCAGGGGCCCAAAGGGCAGCAACAGGGGCCTGGGTCTTGCCTTGCCCTCACCTTGCTTGCTCCTGGCAGCAGATTGGCTTTGACATAGGTGTCCACAGAGCCTGAAGCAGGTGGCTTGAGGCCCTGGGAACCAACAGTGGGTGTGAGGTAGGCCTGTGGCCCTGAGTCCCAGGGACCCCCAGCCCTCATCCTCACCTTGGCCCTATGGGCTGTGCAGTGCAGTGTGCTGTTGTCCGCATCAAAAAGAAGTGTGAATTCAAGGGTCCCCAGGGCAGCTAAGGGCAGGTGGCAGCACAGTCAGCTGTCCCCTTGCCTTGGCTGACCTGGCCCCATGAGAGAGGGCCTGCCCAATCCTCCAGTGGATGCTAGGCACGCCTTTGGCCCCATCCAGGAATGACCCCTTGGCCTCTCCCCTACTCACTGCTGTCATCCGAGTCTGCCTCTGGCTCTGGGTCATGCTGCCGCTGGGGTGTGGAGCGGTTGGCTGGGGCTGCAGCTGGGAGCAGGTCAGGGGTGCGAGGCACGGGCTCAGCAAAAGGGTAGAAGTGGGGGAAGTAGTCAGAGATGAGGTGGATGGGCCGAATGGGGCCCGGGCTCACGTTGATGGCCATATGCTCCTGCATGCTCACCCGCTGTGGCCGCCGCCAGCCCTCTGGCGCCATGGCTGCCATGGAGGCTCCAGCATGGGGTAGGGGGCTCAGGGAAACCCGAGAGGACTGGGGACAGGGCCACCACACCTGGCCACTGAGTCGGAGCGTAGAGGCATCACAGGGATCTCCTGGGAGTCCTAGGACAGAGCACGGGATCCTGAGGTCATGACGGGCAGAGCAGGGACCCTAGCCTGGAGGGTCAGGCAGGTAGAGGGACCCGGAATTCAGCATTTACCTCGCTTGGCTCCTCACCTGATGAGTACCGCTGGCTTGGTCTGTGGCTGCTGGCGCTGGCTGTGCCCTCGGGGCCACAGAGCCCTGTGACTGAGGGGACCCGAAGACTGTGACAGGCAGCAGAAGTGGGCGCAGAATCTGGAGCCCACACCTTCCCATCCTCACCCTCAGCACCCCCACCCCGCCTCTGCTCCTCAGTTCACACACTGTCAGAAGGAGTTATCTTTACCACCATCATGTGGTCCTGCACGAAGGTGAGGAGGCAGGAGGGCCAGAGGTGACGAAAAGGGTGGAAATGGGGAGCGCGTGGAAGAAGGCGGTAGGGCTATGTGAGGAGGGAAGGAAGGTGGAGGGAGGAAGTAGGGGAGCTGGGTGCACATTGGGAGGAGGGGAAAGGCACATGGGAGTTGCGGGGTGCAGGGAGGAGTGGGTATAGGAGGAGGGGCCTGCAATCTATGGCCCGGAAATCTAGTCCCCTCTGAGGTGCAAGAACAGTTCAGCAACCCCTCTGCCTCTCCTGGCTTGAAATCCAATCCTACCCATGCTCAAGGGTTGTCCTTGTTTCCACATCAAAGAAAGAGGATCCCTTGACCTCATGATGACCCTCAGTTTTGTGGGGCACCCCTCCCCTCCCTCCAAGTTGTTTTTCTTGCCTTCAGCTCCCCAGGCCTTGCCCAGGGTACCTGCTGCCTGCACTGGGCTCTCACCTGGTTTTTGCCACCTCCGGCCTCAGCCCTGCAACAGACCTCAGCCCTGCCACAGACCTCAGCCAGCTTTAACTCCCCAGCCCCCTTTCTTCCCGGTTTTCTTGTATACTTAAAATTTTTAATTGAGAAATGGTAATTGTAGATATTTATGGAGCACAATGTGATGCTCTAATATAAGTGTACATTATAGAAATACTAAATCAAGCTAATCAAATACCCAATGCTTTGAGTACTTATTGCTTAGAAGTTAAGAACATTTAAAATATTTCTTTCAGTACTGGGGATTGAATCTAGGGTCTTTGTGCTGAGCTACATCCTGTCATTTAAAAAAAATTGTTTTTTTAAATTTTGAGACAAGGTCTTGATAAACTGCTAAGTTGCCCACCCTCCCAGAGTGTTAGGATTATAGGAATATACCACCATGCCCATTTAAAATATACTATTTTAATAGTGTTTTTTTTTGTTTTTGTTTTTTTGTACCGGGGATCAAACTTGGGTCTTTGTGCTTGCAAGGCAGGCAATGGAACCACTGAGCTAGATCCCCGGCCCAACAGCGTTATTAACTATGGTAGCCATGCTGTATACCAGTCACTAAAGTTCATTCCTCCTATAACTGAAACTTTGCACCCTTTGACTAACATCTCCCTTTCCCAATCTCCCCATCCCAGCCTCTGGTAATTACCTCTACTCTGGTTCTAGGAATTCAACTTTCTTAGATCCCACATAAAAGCAAAGTCATGCAGTATATGTCTTTCTTGCCTGGCTTATTTCACAAAGCATGTTGTCTTCCAACTTCATCCATGTTGTTGCAAATGACAGAATTTCTTTTCAAGGCTGAATAACACTCTGTTGTGTGTGTAGCCCATTTTTTCATTATCAACTGATAAACACTGAGGTTCATTTCACATCTTGACTTGAGAATAATGCTGCAATGAATACGAGAGTGCAGATTCCTCTGACATACCGATTTTTATTCCTTCAAGTGTGTACCCACAAGTGGAATTTCTGGGTCATATGGTAGTTCTTTTAAGGACCCTCCAAACTGTTTTCTAAGAATGGGTATACAATTTACATTCCCACCAACAGTATATAGGGATTTTTCTTTTCTCGACATGTTCCAGACACTTCTCTTTCATCTTTTTACTTATTTTGTAATGTAAGGAATTGGTCTTAGAATTTTGTGCACCCTAAACAGGCACTGTACCTCTTTCACCTTTATTATTATTCTAAGGGTGTGAGGTAAAAATCTCATGACTTTGATTTGCGCTTCCCTGATAATTAGGTATTAAGCATTTTTCATGTATCTGTTGGCCATCTATATATCTTACTTTGAGAAATGTCTGTTCAGCTCCTTTGCCTGTTTTTGTTGTTGTTTTGTTTTTTGTTTTATAATAGAGAACTTTAATAGAAGGCACTATTATCTGGTCACAGGATGACAGCCAGGCACCACTTTGCCTGTTTTTTAATTGGGTTGTTTTCTCATTATTGAGTTCCTTGTATAATTTAGATATTAGTCCTTACTGGACATATATGCCTTCAATATTTTCTCCCAATCTGGACTGTGTCTCTTTACTGATTCCTTTGCTGTGCAGGGTTTTGTTTTTTTTTTTTTAATGCAATCTTATATTTTTACTTTTCTTACCTGCACTTTTGGGGACTTATAAAGGAAATAATTACCCATACCAATATCTGGAACATTTCCTCTATGGTTTCTCATAGTAGTCTTGCCATTTCAAGCATTACATTGAAGTCTTTAATGCATTTTGTATACAGTATGAGCCTCAAGTATTCCTTGGGGGTCACCTTTCTCTTTCAGTCCAGGGGGTTCAGCCTCCTCCCTACATCTGTACCTGAGGCCCTGCCAAGTACCCTAAATCTAGCAGGCCACGTGACAGTCTTAGAAAAGGGCATGTGACTAAGGCTGCTAATGAAGTACAATTCTAAGTTAGACTGCCTAGCAAAGAGAAGCTGTTGCCTCTTGAGATAGATGGTGGTGCTGTGCTATCCTAGAACTGTTGACCTTTCCTCATCTCTGATATCTCTGGACTCTACAACCCCCTTAGAGACCAGTACAGTGGAGGAGAGGGGGTGGTACTGAACCCCTGGATTCAGCCACGCCTGAAGCTAGTCATCTCTGGAGTTTGTGATGAACAGTTCTCTTCGATAAGACTAGCTGGTGGGCAGAGTTTTCTATTGCTTGTCTTGGCTGATACCACCCAAGAAGTCTTCTCATACCACTATGTCAAGGTTGGACCACCACCCCTCAACTGCCTCATAGAACCCTGCTCTTCCATAATGGATGTATAATTTCACTATTGTCTGTGATTTATTAGGGTACAGTCATACTATTATCTGTATGAACTGGTCTAAGTTCTCCCTGGACTGAGCACCCTCCACTCGGGAGGACAGGGCATCTGTCAGGTGCCCACACTGTGTGGCATGCAGCAGGGGCTCATCGTGTAGCATCTGAGGTGTGACTGTGATGGACTCTTCTCTGGATCCCAAAGCCCAGCATGGGGCAGCCAGGCACAAAGAAGATGATGAAAGACACACATGGAGACCTGTGCAGTTTGGCAGTAAGAGGGTGGGCTTCCAAGCCTGAGAGGCCAAGTTCAAATCACAGCTAGGGGTGGCCTAGGGAAAATTCTCTATCCCCACTGAGCTCCAGCTTTACTAGCCAGGGACTGCACAAAGCTGCTGAGAGTGAAATGAAATGACTCCAAGTACACAGGGAGTGCCCCTGCTGTGGGAAACTGTTTCTGGCCCACCAGTGGCCTCAGTGTCTGTCCAAAGTCAGGGCTTCCATACAGAAGGTGCAGGAGCCTAGAGTGTCCATATACTTTATTCAGTCCTGGAGGACAGGCCTTCAGCCACTGAGCAGCAGAGGGCTGACCAGGTAGGGTCGGTAGGTATCAGGGGCTAGCAGCTGTAGGGTGAACTCAGTGATGATAGCTGTAAGTCCCCAGACACGGTGTGGTCCATGCAGGAAGACAGGCAGTGTGTAGCTGAAGTGGCCATGCTGGCAAAAGTGGGTATAACCCTGATTCTGGGTCTGCAGCAGGTGTGCCAAGGGTAGTACAAACACCTCTTCCACCTGTGGGCAGCAGGCAGAGAGGGTGCACAGAGGACCAGCCTCTGTATCCTCTGGGTCAGCCCAGTTCCCCAGTGTCTCCCCCACTCACCTCCTCGGGATTGGGCCTGAGGCTCTGCAGATCCAGCTGGCCCACGCTGGCAAGCACAGGTACCACAGTGGCCTTTGCCTGGGGTGGGAGGAGGGTGGGCAGTCAGGAGGTATGGACTTTGGGGAGTTTGAGAGGAAGACGCTATTTGCCATCCAGAAGCCTTTGATTCAGCCAGCCCGTTCTTGTTCTCACACCATCCATGCCTACTGACTCTTCCATAATGGTTCCGAGTGCACTAGGCCTGTTTATGCCTCTGGTCCTCTGCAGATGGTTTTCCCCCACCTAAGACATCCTGCCCTTCCCTTTACTGCCCTAAAATCTTTCATTTGTCATTTAAGCCCAGGATCAATCCCTACCTACCCTGTGAAGCTTTCCTGTCCCCAGCTGAGTAGAGCTGGCTCACCCCTTCACCTGGAGCTACCTCCAGCCCTTCCCTGCCCCTGGGGTTGTGTGCGGATGAAGAACTGATTGGCAGACAGGTCCAGGACACTCCTCCACACTCCAAATCTGTAGCAATGTGTGACCCCTTTACCCTGAGGTTCTGGCTCCCGGCCCAGGGCAGGTGCAGAGTGATGGGGTAAGGGTGGCCTGGGGCCTGGTGGCTCACCTGGTCATACACAGGCCGCATAATGCCCCACACGCGCTCCTTGGGCACGGCCAGGCCCAGCTCCTCCTGGGTCTCCCGCAGTGCTGTGTGCACCACGTCCTGGTCAGCAGGGTCACACTTGCCGCCTGGGAAACTGAACAGGCACAGGGTGTGCGGTCCTTGGGCTCTTGTGTGGAGGATTCAGCAGTGGCAGAAGGCTAGCTATCTCTCTAAGCATCAGCCTCTGCTCCTAGTTTGCTGTGAGCCCTGGAGGAAGCTACGTGGTGGGGCTGGTTCATCTCCCTGAGCACTAGGGTAAGGGAGGCCCTGGGCACTGCAGGATATAAGGTCTGGCAGCAGGGGCAAGAAGATCCTGGGGCTCAGATTCCCAGATTCTGCCCATGATGGCCCAGTGGTGCTGACACTGATCCTAGGGTGTCTTCAATTCCCAGTGAGGTTGGAGCCAAGGTGGCATCAAATTCGTCCTGGGCTCCGGACTTGACTTTAGCCGTCGGTAGGGGGCGGAGTCCTGCCTTTTCAGAGAGGGGAAACAGCTCAGAGAGAGGAGTAACAAGCAGCTCTAGATAATGCGGGCCCGGACACCGTACCCGGGGAGGGGCGCCGGCGAGGAGGGACAAAGGTCTCTGAGTCCTCGCCGCAGCCGTGGGCTGTCGGGTTCTCCCCAGACCAACTTTACAGAGACGGAAACCGAGGCTCGGCGGAGCTAAGTGCCTTGCCCAAGGTCCCCGCCGTCTCCCGGGCTCGGTGGCCTCCCGTAGCGGGGAGAGGCTCCCGGCCGGTGTACCTGACGTCCCCTTTGTGCCTTCCGGGCAGGCGACTGGAGCGCAGCGTATACAGCAACGCCGGGACGCCGCGCACCAGGCATAGCGGCACGAGCA
>NW_022900939.1:21252352-21305919 GCF_012274545.1 Fukomys damarensis | reverse complement strand
CGGCCCGGGGAGAAGCCCGCCCGGAGCGCCGAGTCCTGGGGGGGCGGGGAGTGTGAGGAGCTGCGGAGGGGGCGGGGCCTTTGTGGGGAAGGGGGTGGGGCCAAGCCGGAGAGCGACTGAGGAAACGAGAGCCAGAACGGGGCGTTACTAAGCGTGGCCTGGGCCGGAATTTTACTCCCAGAGACCGGGGCGTGGCCTCGCCGTTTCGCGGGGGCGTGGCCGGAAGGGGCGTTGAAGGCAGGCTGAGTTTCCGGTGGAGGCTCCGAGGTAGGGGAGTAGGGTAGGGGGTCGTGGAGGGCGTCCTCTGAACACCTGGACCAGATGCAGCCTGGCAGCCGGACTCGGCCCAGCTGACCGCCAGGTTCAGGAGTTAGGGTATATAGGGCACCCTTGTCCCCACGGGTGTCCGTTCTTCGTTAGTGAGCTTCACAGAACGCGCTCCAAGATGTGCAGAGTCCAGACGAGTTTGGCCGCTGGGTGGCACGCGGTGCCCCCAGTCTGCTACCCCTAGGCTTCATCAGACGCACCCCAACCACAGGCCTTCCAGAACTCTTCTCTTTCCCCTAGTCTTAATCAGACCCCCAAATCCTTACCCCATTCCTGGCCTCTGTGATCACTGCCTGTCGTGGTCCTGCACCCCTCGAGGACCAGATGGCCCCAGCCTTGCTCACAGCACTTGAACATGGAATGGCACATGCCAGCCACCATACTTTACAGTGTGACTTTAAGCAGGTTGCGAGCCTATTTGGGCCATAGTTTCAGTCCTTATTTGGGCACACAAGAGAAGACCCCGCTCTCTTCGTAGGTTTTAGTTCAGCTCTGCCAGTTGGCTGGTATTACCACCTTTACTATCACTGGGTTTGTAGGAATGTGGAAGCCATTGGGCAGAGCTTTGTGATGAATACAGAGCTGGTTTGGAGATTCAGGTCTACGAGTTATGGAAGACAGAAGTGTTCTAACCACTCATGCCAAATAGTTTAATGCTGAGGAGAAGGGAGAGGTAAAACTGGGTTTGGAAGAGTCATACCCAAGGCAGGAGGGGACGGACTCCTAGTTGTAGGGGTGGCAGGTTGGAGGCCTGGTTCCAATCCTGGGACTATTTTGCTGTGGCTGGGCAGGTAGCCTTCCTCTGAGGGCTTCCAACTGCTCTCCTTTCTTTGGGAGAAGGAGTCTGCAAGAGGAGGGGTTGGGAGGGTACAGAGGCTGGTTCACGGGGTAAGGGTCCAGAGTAGGAGGGCTTCCACAGGGCTTCTGCCATCACTGGGAGTCCTGTCCAGGCTCCAGGCACATCGTGGTAGAGGACGGGAGCCCCAGCCCAGTTGGGAGGGTGAGGCCTCCCTGATTCCCATCAGCCCGGATGTTGGGAATAGAGTATGGTGCTGGTCGGGTTCTTGGGATCCCAAGGTGGACTGGAACTCCAGGGTATGGGGCCTGGTAAGCAAGGGGCCTGTAGGTGGTTGGGGCTAGCAGGGCCTCAGTGGGAGGCAGCAGCTGTTGGTGGAGGCAGGCAGGGGTCCTGGAGGTGGTGGCTGAAGTTTTGTTGAGGTCTGAGGAAGGAAATGGTCTCAGCTCATATCCTCAGCCCTCATCCCAGACTTGCTCTGTCCCCTCTCCTGGTTCTGAGTTGCCTGTCTTGGCCTAGCTTTGCCTTGGTCCTTGATTTCTTCTCTACCTAGAATTTCTTCCCCAACTCCCTTCCAAATTCTTCCCAGTCTCCCAAGGCCCAGCTGGGGAAGCACCTCCTCCAGGCAGCTCACCTGGCACCCTCCACTTTGCTCTCAGCAGCTCATCCCTGCCTTGTTCTCTCTTCTCTGGGCCTCATATTGCCTTAGGAATCTGTGCCTCCCATTTGTGCCAGTGGGCTTGCTGAGTGTGCTGAACCCCTTCCTGACTTTCTGGGGGCCTTGTGGCTCTACCCACTACGGGCTGGGGCCTTTACCTTTGTCCTGCTCTTTGGGGCCCTTCAGCAGGCAGGGACTGAGGCTGTTGTGACTTTGGGTTGGGATGTGGAGCAAGGGCCGTGGGGCCACAGGCCTGAAGGTAGGACAATCAGAAAGGGGGACAGAGAGTTAAGAATTGAAGAGAATTCAGCCCAGGAGTAATGATCAGATTTAGATGGTGGGACCCCGGCACAAGTCAGACGGTGTGATCCTACAACCAGGTGAGGGGTTGAGGCCTTAAGAAATGTCTGGGGTAGGGATGAGAGGCAGCTAAGTGGAACATCAAGAGCCAGACAGTACCAGGAGTCCAGGTCACTCTCTCTGAAGCCCTTGGCAAAAGGGTTGCTGGCGATTTTCAGCTGGGTGATCTATAGAGAGAAAGTGCAGTTATAGGCTGTTCCTGAGCCAGTGAAGGGTCGTGGGGCCCAGAGTCAGGCACTCTAACCACCGGGAACCCAGATCCCTTGGCCTGGGAACTTGGGAGCCAGTGGATGGTAAGGCAGAGGGATACCTGGGGCCGATGCCCAGGGAGACAGGAAAGGCGAGTGTCTGTGGTGTGTGGAAGCAAAAACCCTCAGGCCTCGGTCTCCACCCTTGTGAAATTGCCTGACAGCTAGGGCCTCCTGAGCCCGGGCCAAACCTACCCGGTGGTTCTGATAGGCTGTCACAGCTGTGAACTGGGTCTCCGCGAAGATGAAGGACTTGAAGTTCTCCTGGGCATAGCGCTCACTATCCTTGCGTGGGTCGACGAAGACCACATGAAAACGGGGCTGGTAGCGGTGCATTGAGTTGAGAATGATCTGCGAGAGGGTCAGAGTGGTGTGCAGGGGGTGGGGCCACAGCAAACCCTCCTGAACGAGAGTCTGAGCCCCTTTGTGTTCAGCAGCCTTGCCTGTTGTCACCCATGGTCCACCTCTCAGCTTTACCTCCAGAGCCGTCCAGAATCTCACGACCCCTCCCACCACTGTCTCCATACCAGCCAGCCACCGTCATCTTTACCAAGTTCCTCAGTTTCTCTGCCTCCACTTTGCCCATCTGCCCACACAGCCCCAGCAAAGCACATCATAAAGCTCCCCTGGTCTACACCCACCCTACAGAGAAGAAAAGCCCATCCTCTCCAGGGCCCTGCACAATCAGCCCTGGGTGTAGCTCTCTCCTGCTTTTCCTTCTTGCTCCACTGCAGACACATAAGCAGCCTCCTTATAGTTCCTCCAACCCACCCTATAGTCGCTGGGCTCAAAGCCTTTGCACTTTGCTGCCCCCTGTGCCTAAGCAGCTCCCCCTCTCATATATATAGATTCCCTCTCTTCCTTACTTCCTTAGGTCTCCATTCAAATATTGCCTTATCTGCCTGTCTCTGTCCTGTCCCAGGGCTCCTGTTTCTCTTTATCATTTGTCACTGTCTGTGACTGCATTTAGTGTCTGCTGGGCTTCTGGCTTACCATCTGCCTGGACCCAGCTGTGAACCTGGCAAGGAATCTATCTGATAAAGTGTCACTGGTGCTGTGTTCTGGCACCTACAAGCCTGGCCTATGCCAGGCCCTCCATACAGTGTTCTCCCTCTGCCCTGAGAAAGTTCCCCCAGCCCTAGCCCACTTCCCACCTGCCTGGACAGTTCTGTGTGCCATCCAGCCCCCAGCCAAGTGAGCCTGACTTCAGCAGCAGGCAAGGGTATTGGATGCCATGGCCACTGGGCACTACCAAAGGCCAGGCCAGCACCGGCACTGGGCTTTATCACCCTCACAGCCCGGGACCTCCACCCTCTGCCCAGCTCAGCTCCTCCCATCGCAGCCCAGGCCTCACATGGCCGTTGTCATCCAGGAGGTTGTTGGTCAGCTTGAGCTTGTCAAAAGACACGATCTGGCGCATCCATTGGGCACCCTTGGCCGGTGAGTCGGGGTGAAAGTGCACACGGCCGGGCGTGGCTGGGTCAGCCTTGCCTGCCACCAGCCAGGCCGAGCTGTGGAAGGCATACCTGGGAGCAGAGGGAGGTGCTGAGGGCTGCACCCACCCATGCCAAGCCCCACTGCTACTGGGCCCTACCACTACCCACCTGGCCTGGAGGGCATCTTGCAGATGAGGAGCCAAGCCTCAGAGAATACTGCCAGCCCTGAGTTCCCTGTGGCATACCTGGCTGGCAGAAGTCACGATAATCCCTGCTGTCCTGGGCTAGACCCCTCTGCCTATCCCAGGCTAGCCCATTACCCCAAGATGGGCTTTCCTCTTTCCAGTAGGCGGTTGCCCTATGGATCTAATTCTTGTTCTCAGGGCCCCAGATCTGTACCCACTACCCCAGCAGGCCCAGACCTGTATCTCTTGTCATCCAGTGGGATGAAGTCCATGAGCAGGGCATAGTCAGCCAGTGTGTCCATGCCCAGAATCTTCACCTGGAAGGTGGGAAACATTCTCCTGCAGGAAGGAGGCACTCAGTAGCCCGAATGAGGCCCCAGCCCTGGTCTCCTGCCCTGCTCCATTGCCCATGGACATACCTGCCTGCCTTGGTGACAATCATCTCGGTGCCCAGCTGGTTGAATTCTTCCCACAGAGGCTTCATCTCCAGCTGAACTGTCACACTGGACACACATGGGTTTTTGGGGCTCTGGCCAGGGGGCTCAGCCGTGGCTTGGGCCTCTGAGGAGCTGGAGCATGGGCCTGATGGAAATGGTGACCCCAGCAGGGGTTCCCAGCTAGAACTGGTCACAGGGAGGGAGTAGATCTCTGAGGGCATGAGCACACTGAGGCCAGCAGACTGGAAAGCTGGGGAGAGAGGGTGTAGTGTGGGCCCCACTGCCCTGCTCACCCCAGTCACCACCCCACATCCTTGTGTTGTACCCACTTGCATCTTCTTCCAGGAAGCCCTCCCTGCCTGCCAGGTCTGTGTTCCAGGTCCCCCAGTCAGCATCACTTAGTGAGATCAAGGTTCATTTTAAAGCTTTTTCCCAGAAAGCCCCTGGAGAGTGGATGTGGGACATGTCTTGCTCCTAGGGGAATCTTTGAACCATCCGTGTCTATGTGGCCTAAGGCAAATTGTTTCACTTCCTGGAGGCTCAGTTTCCACACCCTTCACAAGGGGTTCTTCAGATCTGCCAGATGGGGCCAAAGTGAGGATTTGTGATGACACGGGCCTGGAGCACAGCAGGCTCTTTGTAAAGGACACCTGTGATGCATGGGTAGGGCTTCAGGAGTAGAAAGGTGACTTTCTAAGCTCCATGGAGACCCCGCTCCTGGTGCTGCTTAGGAAGCACCAAGTTGAGGGGAGGCCCCATTCACCCATGTGACCTGCCCTGGATGTTGGAAATGTGTCCAGATCCTGCCTCCAGAAGCCTAACATCTTTCCTTCCCATCGCTTTACTTTTTCTTACAGAGCCTGTCTTGATGTGCAATCTGGATACAATCCAGACCACAATAAGAGCATTTTACATGAATCAAAATGGCTATTTAGAAAAGAAAAAAAAACCCAAATTAACAAATGGTGAGGATGTGGAGAAATTGGAACCCTCATGTGCTGTCGGAAATGTAGCTGCTGTGGAAGACAGTATAGCAAATTCTTAAAAAACTAAAAGAGATTAATCAGGGGAGATTGATGCAGGAAGATAGAAAGTTCGAGGCCAGCCTGGGCAACTTAGTGACTTAAATCCTGTCTAAAAATTTTTTTAAATAAACAAAAGGGCTGGAGTTGTAGCTTGGTGGTAGAGTGCACCTGGGTTTGATTCCCCGTACTAAGGAAAAAAGATTACCATATGATTTAGCAATTCTACTTCTGAGTCTACCCAAAAGAATGAAAGTAGGAACCGAAACAAAGATCTCTGTACACCCATTTTCAGGGCAGCATTATTTACAAAAAGCCAAAATGTAGAAGCAACCCATGTTCACTGACAGATGAATGGATAAATAAAATGTGTAGACATTCGGTGGAACATTATTCATCCACAAAAGGAGGGACCGTCTGACATGAAACATGGAGGGGTCATAAAAACATTATGCTAAGTGAAGAAAGACACAAAAGGGTGAGTACTGTAGGACTCTACTCGAAGAGGTACTCAGAGAGGTCAAGTTCGTGGAAATAGAAAGCAGGAAGAAACCGAGTTTCAGTTTGGCAATAATACAAAATGTCCTGGAGATGATGGTTGTACAACAATGTGAATGTACTTAATGCCACTAAGCTACCAGCCTAAAAATAGTTAAAATAGTACATTTCCTTACCTATATTTTACCACAACCTGAAATTTTAAAAGGGAAAAGAACTGAAAAATAGAAATATCAGCTCATAGTGTCTCATGAGGGACTGAGTACCTGGTGGAGCCATAGAAGACACAGAGGCCAGGAGTCAGGGGACAAGGTTTGCATTTCCAGCAGTCCCCCAGCTGGGTGGCTGTGAGAAATTCATATGGTTATAAAATCATGCAATCCCTGAGCAAAGCGGGGGATGTCAGCTGTTGGGGCAGGTGTATGAGCTAGCAGACAGAGGGTGGGGGGAGATTCCTAGGAGGCACCGTGTCTAAGGAGATACCAGGAGACAGTTCCTGGCCAGAGCTGGCACTAAGTAAGTGTCTCCTGAGTGTGTGGGGTCCAGGATTTGAGATCATGTCCTCAGCAGTCCTGAGAACCATGGGTGAGAAGTGGTACCTCACTAAAGCCCCTGGGATGTCTGTAGTCTGGAGGAGGGAAGGGCCTCTGAAGAGGACAGGCCACATCTGGCCCGACTACCTGGGGCCACGTGCTTGGCTGCTCATGCCAGTCCCCGGGGTCCCTGGAGATGGGTCCGAGAGCAGAAGGGCTCATGGCTTCCCCTGGTCTGGGAGCTTTGCAGGTGGTCACTGGCCCCAAGTCTCCTACGGGTCTCTGTCATTACAGTCAATGTGTTGCCCCTCAGCACTCAAAATTCTGGGGAGGGGACTGTTCTCTGCTTGAAACCTCTGGAAGCCAGTGCAAAGCTGACAATTTTCAGGGAAATGGAGTGCCAGGTCTGAAAGGGAAGTTACAGGATTTTTTGTCCAGTCCCCATTCCGATGCTCAAGGGGCTGAGGTCAGCGAGGGCAAGGGACAGGCACATCCCGCACGCGCCCAATTAGGCTCTCATCTCCCAGAAGTAGCACGGCTGCCCCGCCTTCTGACACCCCCGTAATTGTACTCAAGAGATGACAAGTCCATCTGAGACCACAGCCTAGGGAGCCCCTGCCCCACCCTCTCCCCTCAGTCCTAGTCCCAACTCTGCCCCACCCACTCGAGTCTGAGCCCATCCATGAGGCCGCCTCTGCTGCCCGCACCATACCTGCCATGGGGACAGCCTGGATGTCCACCTCCTGGAGAAAGCTTCTCACCTGGGGCTGGAGCACAGCTGCCACACAAAAGGCCCCTCCTGCCAGGAGGGGTGATCAGCTGCTCCTGGTCTGGTTGTCCCCAGCACCTCAGCTCAGCTCTCAGGCGAGTCTTCAGTCTCTGCAGGATGTCTTTCCCTCCTTGATTGCCCTCTGTCCACGTCCGCTGGCTGAGGTTCTCCCACTTGAGCTGGGCACCTGGTCTTCGCGGGTGAGATCCTGGCTCTGGGATGTGCTGGACCCTTCTCCAAACCACCTTCAGACTGCAGTGTCTGAGACTGGGCTACCAGCTGGGCTAGTCCAGCTCCAGGGTGGGCCTGTGTGGGAGGGGGCAGGTGCGAAGTTTCTGACGTTGCAAACCACCCCCCTCTCCTTGTCTCCCGCCCCAGCTTCCTCCCTTTCCAGCTGAGAGCCCCCCAGCCATTGCTGATCAATGGGCTCAGGCACAGGTGGGGGTGGAGGCCCCATGTTGAGGACTGGCTGCATGTCCACAGGGGCCCAGGCCTGGCTGGCTGGAGGAGCTGGGGCTGATGAGGCCTTAGGGAGATTGAGAGGCAACGGTAGTGGCAGCAGATCAGGGCTGAATGGCCGAGGTGGTGCCCTCCCTCCAAGACCCAGACCTCTGGACTGGGCTTGCAGCGGGGCTTGCGGGTGTGATGGGGGTGGGGAGGAATGCAGGAAACACAGGGGCAGCAACAGTGATACCAGATCACAGAGCCCCCAGACCAGGTGGGAGGGAGTTCAGGCTTTTCTGAAGCTCAGCCCATGAACAAGGTGATGATGGCTGGTCCCTGGCAGTCCTTGTGCCTCAGTTTCCCTGAATAACCTCAGTGCGTAATTTCCTCTGCCTGAGGTGGTCCAGCCTAGCCTGGGGAGCGGCAAGCCTTCCCCATGTGGAGCTGGGGGCAGTGTCCTTGGGTGATGGTCTCCTGTAGTCACCACCAGGGTGTGAGTGGAGACTCTGAGTTGACCCAGGTCAGAAAGCTTAGGTGAGAATCGCTTTGTCCACTGTCCCCGTCCAACTTGCCTGAGCACCTTCTCCAGGCTGCCCCATCTATCCTGGAGCCAGGCATTTGGGAGGCAGAGAGGGTAGGGTGCCCCCTAAGCCAGTGCTGATACTTTGGTTGAGGCTGGGGTGCTATTGGACCTTGCTGGACCATCCTTGGTCAGCTCAGTCTAGGAGGGAGCATCCCAGGCCAGGCTCACCTTAATCCCTGATGCCCACACCCTTGAGACGCTGGGGCTGAGATGTCTGAAAAGGGCACCTGCAGGTGGCACCTGGTTATGATGCTCCAGGCCCTCCTAGGGCCTCAGGCTAGGCAGACCCTCTCCTCCCTGTGGCTCAGTCCCCCATTCCCCCCAGATTGCTACCTGCAGAGTTAGGAGGATCCCACAAGGAGAGAGTGGGCTGGCCCAGGGGGAAAAGAGTGGACTGCTGCCCAGACCCACACCCAGCTACCTGGAACTCTCTACAAGAGGAGCATCCCAGCAGCTCCCAGGGGCCACCCAATGAAGCGCGGCCATGCCACCTTGCAGGACTCCCAGTGTGGTGGGTGGGAAGTAGGAGAGATGATAGAGGGACTGGGGGTTCATCCCATTCTCAGTGGCTCCTTCTCAGCCCAGACATGAGGGTGGGCCAGCCTGGGTGCTCTTGGCTCCTGATACGTGTGGGTGTCTTGAGTCTGTGCAATCGGAAACATCCGCACACATGTGCGCCCCTCCCTCCTGGCCTGCCATTTCCGCCACGGGCACTTCCTGGCCCCCTGCCCCCTCATCCATCTTGCCTGCCAGCCTGTCCCTGGTGCCCCAGCATCCTTCACACCTTTTCATCTCGCTGCTCAATACCAGGAGGCGGCAGCGTAGCAGCTATGGCCGCAGGGAGATGGATGGCCAAGCGGGGAGTGCGGGCTGGAGGAGCGACACCATGAGAGGGTGGAGCTCTGGCCTCTGCATCCCTGGCTGTGAAATCGCACCTCTGCCCAGCAGGGTGTTTCTCTGCCCAGGCCTCGTCCTGGCCTGCCTAGTGTGTGGGTGCCCTGTAGGCACCTGGATGAGAACAGAGGGGTTCCTGCGCTAGCTCCTACCTCTGACGCTAGAGGAAGGCCTGCTGGAGGTGATGGGTGCAGTGTATCAGCTTCCCCATGAAGACATCCTCTGCTCCCGCCTTGGGCACCTCCTCTGGGTGCTCCAACAGCTGGACAGCTTTCTAGGTGTCCTCATCCCCAGCCCCGAGTCCCCTTGAATCACTGTGGCATGAGACCTAGTAAGCACTGGGAAGTACACATCTGGGCTGTTTACCCAGACACACAAAGCCCCTCAGAAGAGCTCTCCAGGCATCAGGGCTCCTAGAAAGATGTATGATGGGAAACTGTGTACACACCAACAGGCTCTCTGGGTAGGCACAGGCACAGATACGCACACATGCACACATGAGCACATCTCTGCCTCCCCCCACACAGACCCTTTGACCCAGCACTGTACTGCTGGAGGCCTTCTGAGTTGTGCATACCTCTGGAGGTCTCTGCTGGGACCGGGACAGTCCCCCTCTGGGTTCTCAGTACAGTATGGGATCTCCCCCCAGGCCTATCTGGACAGCTGTCTGTGGGCACAGAGACAGCCACACTGGACCCAGGACACACAGCATGTGCTCCAGACCCCATGGTTAATCCTCCCTCCCCTCATCCACTTTCCTAGCCAAAGGGGGCTAGGCATGACAGAGGACATGGACAATGGGCCCCTGATTATTTTCCATTTTATAATGGGGAACTGAGACTTGGCATTGGGTGGCCCAACAAGGAGCATGGTGCATAGGGCCCTGGGCTTAGCCCTGTGTCTCAGCACCCACTGTTCAGACGGGAAGGCTGAGGCCAGGCAGGTGTGGCTAGGTTAGTGGGGTGGGAGTGGGGGTCAGCCCCGGCAAGGCAGGTACTGAGATCATGAGCTTCTCTGACCTAATGAAGGCAATGTTCTTCTCATAGTAGGCAGCCTCGTTAATGAACAAAGGGTACATGGTGGAGTCCCCCTTGTAGAGCATGTCCTCGCCGCTGAACATCTGGAAGATGGGTGCACCAGGCTGCAGAGGTTCAAAGTCCCGGTCCTGAGAAGAAAGCCAAGGCCAAGGTAGCTGGGGCCAAGGGGCTGCACGTAGGCTGGGTGGCAGGGGCACAAGCCCAGCTAGTGGCACCCAAGAGATGCCCACTCATCACAGCCTTGCCCCCCGCTTTCATTTCCTAGATCCGTGTGACAAGGAGTCTGGTGACGTGTCAACTTGTTCTACGTCTAGAAACGGAGACATCAGACACTTGGAAAGGCAATTGTCATTGTGGAAGTGAGGCCTAATGGTTATGAGGACAGGAATTTCAGGGCTCAAAGCCTGGATTCAAATTCTTATTAGCTATGTAACCTTGGGCAAGTTATTTCACTTCTGTGTTTCTCATCCTTCTTGTCTGTAAAACAGGGATAATTTCTCCTGTCAGTCTGAGATCTAAACTAAGCAGGTTAATAATGCTCACAATGTGCTTGACACAGTACAATATTGTCAGGTGACAGATAAGAGTTATTTTTAAAATCTAGTGCTCTCACTTCATTTTCTTTTCTTTCTTTCTTTTTTGTTTTTGTTTTGGTTTTGGTTTGGTTTGGTTTTTTGAGACAGGGTCTCATTATGTAGTTGAGACTGACCTGGAACTCATTATGTAGTCCGGGCTGGTCTCAAACTCACAGTGATCCTCCTGCCCCAGCCTCCCGAGTGCCTGGATTATAGGCGTGTGCCACCATGCCTGCCTTCTTTTTTGTTTTTGAAATAGGTCTCCCTACTTACTCCAGGCTGGTCTCAACTCAGTTGCTCACTCTGGGCTCAAATTTATGATCCTCCTGTCTCAGCCTCCCAATTGCTGAGATCACAGGCACACACCTCCCACACCCAGCTATTTTCTCCTATTTCAAAAGAGTATTTTATTGAAAGCATGAGCACTGCTTCTTTGTAAACCCCTGTTCCCTTTGCAATGATTAGATCGTGATAGTGATAGTTATTATGGTTATAAATTCTACCCATTGCAAACTAATGTTATCTAAAGGTTGATGAAATTAAGATAATTGATGAATCATATCTTTTTGACATATATGAAAATTACATTTTCTTTGTGTATTATCTAAAATTTATCGGTAATACATACCATCATTTATATATTTACACAATACCGTGTATTGCAGAAATGTGCTTGTATATGTGTCATCACTTTAGCTTAGTCATATCCAAGTTTCCTGCAATTAATGTCTGCTTATAGCTAGAGTGAACTCATTAGCTTATAAATTTAGAGCTGCTAACTGCCTTGCAAGTAAAGAATGATCTCTCAGTGAAGCTTAACACTGATTTGTGATTAATCATTTTACTTAGTGATTCATCCTTGATCGCAGTACAACAAAAATGTCATGCTTGCTTAGTAGTATTAACTCCATTTATCTCATGTGCATTCATAAAATTGCCTTGTCATCTATATGTCTAAATAATACACTTATTAAAAGACCCCTCCCCCCAAATACTGTCAAGTGCCACTTAATGATGGGGTTGGTTCTAAGAAATGTGCTGCTAGATGAGTTTGTCATTGTGGAAACATCACAGAGTGCACTTACATAAACTGAGATGCTATACTATCACTGAAATGTTATCCAAATGACTGCTTAGTGTTCTGTTTCTTGCAGTATTGGAAACTGAACCCAGGGCTTTCTCACTAAGCTACATCCACAGACTTTTAAAAATACTTCTTTCTTTCTTTCTCTTTCTTTCTTTTTTTTTTTTTTTTTCCAGCAGGGATCGAATTTGGGACCTTACACTTGCGAGGCAGGTAGCAGCACCACTGATCTAAATCCCTGGCCCTCTTTTTAAAATTTTGAGACGGATTTTCTTTTTTTCTTTTTTTTTTTTTTTTTTTTTTTTTTTTCCAGCAGGGATCGAATTTGGGACCTTACACTTGCGAGGCAGGTAGCAGCACCACTGATCTAAATCCCTGGCCCTCTTTTTAAAATTTTGAGACGGAATTTCTCTAAGTGGCCCAAGCTGTCTTTGAACTTTTGATCCTCCTGACCCCACCATACCTGGCTACATGATTGTACTTTTTAAAGTAAATGACCTAGGCTGGGGATTTAGCTCAGTGATGCTGCTGCCTGCCTCGTAAGTACAAGGTCCTGAGTTCAATCCCCAGTACCACACACACACACACACACACACACACAAAAGTAAATGACCTAAAGTGACCGCTAACATCTGCAAAGTCGATGGGTAGGGCTGGCTTAAGACCCTCCACCCACAAACACTGAATGGATGGTGTCCCTATCCTGGAATGTTATTCCAAGTAAGAGAACACCTCAAAATAAAACTTGCAAGGAATAGAGGCCCTGGAACTGCACAAGACTGTGTTTAACAGGGACCTTGGTGTGGCACCAAACAGAGTAGCAGCTGGCAGCTGCCAGGTCTCAGCCATTGACCTTCTGCTCCACATCTTCTTCCTCCCCTGTTGCCGGAAGTTGAACAGCCAAGGGGGCTGTGAGGTTTGCTGTGGACCCCAGGGCTGGGCCAGAGTATGCGGGTCCCAGGAACGACAAGAAAGGGTCTGGAGCCTGCACCCTGTTCTGCTCTGGTTTCTGAGAACCAAGGACCCTCCCTCGGCCTGCTTTCCCAAGGGGTGGCACCAGAACTTCACACCCACGAACCTGGAGCTGGGGATGCACCATGCCAGCCAGGTCTCCGTCCTCCGTGTGTGGAAAATCCTCGCAGCCCAAGTATCTGTAGACTTCCATCTCAAAGGCCGGAAAGGCTGCGCCTGTGTGGGAGGCCAAGGTGACAGCCCTTACCTCCCTGGGAGCCAGCCCTCACCGCTGGACCGCAGTTTCCCTGCTTCAGACTCTCACCCTGATTGAAGAGCTCGATGAAGTCCAGAGAAGAGGACACCAGGGACCTCATCCGGGAGAAGAGGTCGGCCCGCAGCACGCCCTGAGGCTGGGGGCCCAACTCCAAGCCTGTGAGAGGAGAGAGGTCGGGGAGGCTTCCCAGGGGTTTGGAAGCCTCAGGTTGAGGCCCCACCTCTGGGAGGCTCCGCCCCCTCGCCCCAACCACATTTCCAGGCCCTCGGCCCCACCTCCTGGACCATGGCCCTGCCCCTTTCACCCCGCCCCCGCCCACTTCCCCAGAGGCCTTTGCTCACTCATTCCGTGTTTGGTCACAGAGTCCAGGCTGTATGTTTCCTCCTTGGGCAGCCGGTACACTAGGACCCGGGTGGGCAGCTCGGGGTTCTTCAGCTGGAGACGGAAGGGGCAAATCAGGAACCCAGGCCTTGGGGGAGAAAACTGAGGCAGAGCAGAGAAGCATCAAGGAAGCTCTGGGTACTACCCTTTCTGACCCAGCCAAAGGCCTGGAGTACCTGCAGGTAGCGGTCCTGGGGCTGGTCCCAAGGGGAAATTAGGCCAGGAAAAGGAGCCAATGTGGCCTGGGCTACGTCCCTTTTACCCCCTTCCCCACCTGCCCTCTTTCTGCCTCGTGAAAGGCTGGAGTCACCTGTAGGTGGTGGCACAAGTGCATGGCAAAGATGTCTGTGGCATTCGAGATGAAGCAGGTGCCCATGTTGGCTGTGGTGTTGTGCAGATCGAGGAGAAAGTCGAAGGCCTGGCTGGAGTTTTTGGGCCCCAGTAGCTGGTTCAACTCACGGGCTCTTGTCACCTCGTATGGCTCATCTGGGGTGGCCCTGGAACTGTGGGGCAGGAGCGGGGATATTGCCCAGTAGCTTCAATCAGTCTGCAGTAGCTCGACTGGGGAAGGAACAGCCTCGTGCAGCTGGCAGGAGACACTTAGCTCAGCCCAGGGGCTCTTCCTGTGTGGCTGTGCCCTCCTGGGTTCCCCACCTCCCCATGAAGTACCAGCCCGCCACCCTCCCTTCACCCTCAGTTTGCTCTCTTGCCGGCCACTCCTCCCAAGCACCATACTGGTCACAATGCCAGGCCTTTGCCTGTGCTGCCACCTCTGCTGGGAACTCCTTCTCTCTTGTCCTCACCTGGCTAAACTTCTCTCCTTTTGGGGCTTGGCTGAGACACCACCTCCTCCAGAAAGTCTTCCCTGGTTACTGTTGGCCC
This sequence comes from Fukomys damarensis, assembly GCF_012274545.1. NCBI lineage: Eukaryota > Metazoa > Chordata > Mammalia > Rodentia > Bathyergidae > Fukomys > Fukomys damarensis. The sequence goes on along the minus strand of NW_022900939.1, from coordinate 21,291,542 downwards.
CACTACATGCTCTAGGTAGCTCCCGCACCCGCACGCTTAGCCTCCTGCGCTGTGATTGCTGAGCTCTTCCTGTGTCCCCCAAGCTGGGGCCAACACCTTGGTGCTGTTCCCCATTGTCTCACACACTGGCCGGGCCTGGCTGGAGGTGGGGCCCTGAGTACCCCCTAAAGGAGGCACGGGCAGGGACACAAGGCTGATAAACACAGCCTGTGAGGCTGATCTGAAGGCACCTTAGGGTCTGGGAAACCCAGAGGGGTCTTGACTCAGCCTGCAGTCAGGGAGGACATCCTAGAGGAGGTGACATTGATCTGGACTTCTCTAAAGTAAAAAGGGAGGACCAGGAATTACGGGCTGCCCCACTGGCAGCTGGAGTAGTAGCACTCACGTCAGGAAGGTGTTGGTGAAGGTGCGATTGAGGTCACGGCCTATGTAGCGGCGACAGAGGGCTGTGGCTGCTGGGTTGGCCAACACAGGCACAGTAGAGAAGCTGGGTCTCTGCAGGTCTGCTGGGGTCCGCAGCCAGTGCCGGGCCAGGTAGACACCAGACATCTCGTTGCCATGGGTGCCCCCAGTCACAACCACACGGCGCAGGGGCTCCTGGGGCACAGGCAGCGAGCACATCCCCGTGTTAAGTGGGACACCTGGTGGGTGGGCAGACATAGGAGACCCGGGCACAGATGCAGGGCTTAGTGCCCAGAGTTGGGTCGGTGAGCTCTCCAGGGCCTGAGGAGTCCAAGCTGGGCAGGGTGGCTGTTTGTCCAGAGGTATGGCTGGCTTCAGCTATGTACCATCTGCACCCCAGAGGCCCATCTCAAGGGCACCCCCAGCCTAAAATGTGTCCTGACTGTTTCTTGAAGTCCCTTCTTTGGAGCCTTCCTTGAGGGTGGGCATTGCCCTTCCTTTCTTCCACTGGGAGACAGCTTTCTATTCCCTTTGGAGAGAAGCCCAGAGGGGCCCTGACATTCGGCGACATGGATGTGAACTGGCCATGACACACCTCCTACAAAGGAGAACTGTGCTCATTTTAGAGCCCATTTAGGTGGGACAGTCGAAGCCTGTAGGGAGTGGAGTGGGCCACAGCAGTTAGCTCTCATGTCTGGGTTCCAGGTGACCCCTGCACTCTCCAGCCACTCCTTGTGCTCCCCTGAGCTGGCACAGGGGCCTTTGGGAGGAGGCTCCTTACCTGCCAGTGAGAATCTGGGCTTCCCCGGGTCACCAGGGCTGGAGTGTTGCCCCTGGACAGGCAGTATTTATGTGCCCAAGATCACCAGGCCGGAAGTATTTATGCTGAGCTGGAGGACTGCAGCGGGTGGGTGGCATAGGCTGAGGTCCATGTGACCAAAGGTCGCAGTTCTGAGGGTCCCCCCCCCAAGCTCCACCCCATGTGCCACAGCCTGATGGGTTCAGATCCCACAGACAGATTCCTGTCCTTGCCCTCTGTTCTTCCTCCGGGAATAGGGACAGCCCCGCCTCCAAGGGCCACCCAGAACTCCTGCTGGGAGCTTCAGATGGCCTTTGAGAATTACTTGCCAGGATTCTTTAAGACCAGGACAACAACCTTCCTAGGAGGTTCTAGCTTTTCTGACTGCCAGATCAGAGGCCACTGCATAGTGCGCAGGCAAGGGTGACAGCTGGGGTCTGGCCCAGGTGTCGCTGACTGTTCAGCTACGTCCTCCCGGAGAGGCGCCTTCCCTAAGGCTACTGAAAGGTAGGTCAGCTGTAGGGCAGTGACTTGGTTTTGGCCACCAGACCAAGCCATAAAAGTTCCTATCCAAGGATGGGCCTGGTTAGCCACCCAGATGAGGAGTCTCCCTCCCCCACCAGCTTCCAAAAGGCTGGGGTCACCCTCACCCTAAAGGCTGTGCCCTGTGGGCTATGAGTTTTATGGTTCTTTGATACTTTAAAAAAAACTTTATATGCCTGTAAGCCCAGCACTCAAGAGATCAAGGCAAGTTGGAGGATGGCAAGTTCAAGTTCGAAGTGAACCTGAGCTACATAACAAGTTCAAGTCCAGCCTGGACTGCAAAGCAAGACCCTTCCTCAAAACAAAAACTTCAAAATATTTCACCCAGTATTTTGAGTCATTTTCAGGGAGAGTATAGCTGAAATGACTCCATTTTTCTGTTTTAGGAAATGAGCCACAGTCCTATGTTACAGATGTGGAAGTTGAGGCTCAGACTAAATGCACACAGGCACAGCACACTGGAGGCAGGGTGGGATTGGAAGCCAACATGTCCAGTCAGATCCCATCCTCTCCCTGCTGGCTCTCAAGTGGGGAGGAGGAAAGGACCAAAGAAAAGTCCCCTACACCCAGCCCGTATGCCTCTCCCTCCCACATGATTTGGCTCTCCACAGTAACCAAAGGGTCCAAAGGTCACTGGGCAAAAGGCAGGGCCATGTCCAGCCTGGTTACCCATTGCTTCCTGTATCCAGGCACTGGAGCCTAAGATTGAGGCTTCTCTAGGCATTGGGTCCCAGGCCTGCTTCACCTCCAACTTGGGCCTGCACTAGAGACAGGCCAGCAGCCAGCCCAGGGTTCTGTACACCTCTGGCAGCACTCAGATCTCTGTGTGGCCCGTGCTTACCCTTTGCTCTCTGCCCTGCACTGCAGGCTCCCTAAACTCAGCTTGGGGATTGTGAGGCCTGTGATTGTCCTTGCTCCACCAGGGCAGCTGCACCTTGCTAGGGTTCCCAAGAGGGGGTGGAAACCTCCCTGAAGAGCCCTTGAGGGTCACTGCGTCAGCAGCAGCAGCCCTGCGGGCAGCCTGCTAAGGCTGCAAGAGATAGAATGACTTGGTAGAGACATTGCCAAGCGGTGGTGGAGTGAGTGAGTCAGTAGATGAGCCTGCTGCCCCCTGCCAGCTCCTTCTCTGCTCGGGGCAGGGGCCTCCAGCCGTGCTACTTGAATCTGAAGCCTTGGTCTTTGTCCTGACGGCCCACCCAGACTGCTGAGATCCTGCTGACTCATTTGGGGCCTCTGGGGAAAGAACAGCCTACCTGGTACACTTAGCTATTTTGGAGATTGCTGGGGACCACTGGTGTTTCCTGCCACCAAGTGCTGGACACCCACCGCCAAACCTGCCGCCAACTCTAAGGAGGGCAGCGGTGCTGGAAGGTTTCACAGTCCTTGGCCAGAGTGTTGCTTCTTCTCCATTTCAATGGGTGTTTGTAGGATGGTTCTAACTCGCCCAGCCCTAACCAGCTCAGTGCCCTCTCTGGGCCCCAGCTCCTGCCTGGGAAACAGGTGAGGTTCTCCTAGCCTAGGCAGCAGTAAAGAGTGGTAAGCAAGGGGCAGGCAGAATATCCTGGGATGGGTGCAGACTCAGGCCAGTGACACCTTGGATATCAGTGGGTCCAATATCTTCACTCCAGTTAGAGAAACAGGCTCAGAAAGGGGTCAGAACTTCAGCCAACACCACATTTGTAGAGCTTGACCTTTGTAGCCTAGGAGCTGCTCCCGAGGGTCACTGGCTCATTGGCTTTGGACCCCACTCTCCACCATCCACCCTGTGTATCAAGTTCTGACTCTGGGCTTGGTCCCTTCTCGCTGCCTCTTCCCAGCCTTTCTCTCCACATCACCAAAGGTGCTGTCTTCATCCAGGTCCCTGCAGCCTCACCCTGTGTCTCTGGTCTACTATATACTCCAGCCTTCTGGATATCCCATCAGAGAAGTGACACTGGCGTCCTGCTCCACTAGCTTCTCTGGGCTACCTCTAACTGTGGACCAGGCAAGAGTCTGGGTCCTCCATCCACCCCATCTGCAGTGCTTCCCATCTACCTGCTGGGGGCTCCCAAGTTCACATCCGCGCAGCCAGCCATTCACCAGGCCTCCTCTTCCTGAGGGCAGCTCACACCAAGTTCCAAAGCTAGCTCTGAGAGGCAGGGGAACACAGTGCCGTGGGGCCTGCCCTGCAGGGCCTTGTGGCCCTTGCCAAGTGCTTGGTCCTGAGGAACCACTTATTGAAAGTTTGGGGCTTTCTCCAGGGGTGCTTTGCGCTTGTGTGGAATCCAATCCCAGGCAGGCAGCCAGGAGGTGACGGGCAGGGAAAATAGTGATGGCTCTGCCTCTGCTGAGTCGTGGCCTGATTCAGGAGATGCCTCCTACACAGGCAGGGTAAAAGGGACAGAACAGGCTGATGATTTGGCATGTGGGGGCTGGGGTAGTGGGAAGGTTCTAGGAAGGTGGGCTGGCCGGCACAGAGGCAAGGACGGAGAGAGAGGGGCCTGCTTGAGGGATCCACTGGGAGTAGAATTCTGAGCATGCCGAGTTGGAGACACGCAGACACAAGGCCTGCCCTGATGCTTCGACCGTCAGTCTGATTCTTGGGGCTGGGGCCTGGCTTTGAGGCCACCCAAGTGGGGATGCTCAGCCCCCTTTCAGAGGGCTTGTGGCCTGGTTGGGAAGGAGTGTGGGCAGGAGGCAGCAAAGACAAGCTGGCAGCATCTCTCCCTCCTTCCCCAACACCCCACACCCCATTCATTCATTCATTCATTCATTCATAGGCAACCCCATAGGAATCAGCGTTGTGGTACTGGGGACACCCTAGCAAGCTAGGCCCTATTTCTGCCCTCATGGATCTCACTGTCCAATAAAGAGTCTTAATGGGGTGTGGAGGGCCCAGGCTTCAGTCCACAGCACTCTGGCAGGAGCAGTGTCTCTCTGGGTCCTTGGGAACACGCTGAAAACCCTTCGGGGTCCACCTGCAGGTCTGGCAGGAATGGTCCAGGGGTCAACTGCTATGCGCTCATCCCCACCCCCATGTTTCCCAGTAAGTCTCAGCTCTGTCCTGCTTTCTTGTGTGAACTCAACCCACCCTGTCCTGCCTTTAGACATATGTCAGATGAAGTCATCAGTGTTAGAGTTTACCAGTTCAGGCCACCTTCTGGGAGCTGAGAGCAGGGAGGACAGACTGGGCACTGTGTGCACATTCGCCTGCCTGTGCCCACTGTAGATGTCGTGACTGAGCCCAGAACTCCCTCCCCTTGTGCCCCCCCCAGCATCAGAATGTTTGTCAATGACCCGCTCCAGGTAGATTCCACCAATCGGCCAGCAGATTTCAGATCAGATGACGTCAGTCAGGTATACCCATCCCCTAGGCGTGCATGGAACTGCTAGTTCTGCCTGTAGGAATTCCATTTATACATCTATTTATAAAGTCTTCTCTAGCTACAGAATCTTCCAAACTCTGGGACACAAGGGTTTCCCATCACAGACCTATCTAAGCAGAGGGACAGGAGGCTACAGAGGAGACTGAGGTGTAGAAAGGGACTGGACCAGCCACCAGAGGTCCTGCTTAGCTGGAGAACTGTTCAGAAAAAGCCCCAAGAGTGGGATCTTCATGGTCAGGGCTGGACATATTCCTTTCAAGGACCATTGAGAATGTGGGCAGCAGATGGCAGCTCAGGGCAGGTCATGGGGTGCTGGGCTGCCACCAGCAGCAGATGTCAGGTATCCATGGTGGGTGCTGGAGATGGGCGGGCACTCACTGAAGGGTGCAGCTGTGGGAGCTCATGGCCCACCTCAGCAGCTTCTGGGCCTGGGAACTATATGGCGGGTATCGGATCTCATTGAGCTTCTCCAGGCCCGAGGGAGAGATCAGGCAGGCGCGGTGGTTGGAGAAGGTGTCGAAGGAGAACTTGCCATGGTATCTGCCCATTCCACTTTTGCCTGTATGGGCACGGGAAATGAGGATCTGAGGCCAGGACTCTGTCCAGCTCCGACACCAGCCCCAGCAGCAGCCCACAGTTGGCAGTGAGCTTAAGGATCCAGGAAATTCTACAAAGCATTTTATAGATAGGGAAACCAAGGCTTTGAGAGGCCCAAAGTCAAATAGTGAGTAAAAAGACTTGGAGATGTGAGCCAAGCCTCCCAGGGGGGCTGGGGGCAGCTGGACAGTAAGAGTGGGCAGGGACTCACCAACTCCTCCAAATGGCAGGGATAGCAGAGTTGCATACAGGAAGCCGTCATTGCCTCTGAAATTGCCGCTGCTGGTCTGGTCCAGTACCTGGTTCACTACCTGGGGAAATGGGGGAGGACATGGAAGGGATTTCTTGTCACTGGGGAGGAAGGCTGGAGACTTGACCATCCCACAGGGAGCAGATAGGCCACCACATCTCCTGAGCTTCTTCCAGGTAACCACTGAGCAATCCCCTCCCATCGAAGCACCGTGGAAGGGATGATACCTTCTCAGGGAGGGTTTGATGTGGTGTGGTTACTACAAACAGAATACAGGGTCAGGGATTTAGCTCAGTGTTTCCAGCGCCTGCCTTGCAAGTGCAAGGGCCCAAGCTCGATCCCTGGTACCAAAAATAAAAAAAGGAGGCAAACAGGATGCAAGCACTGAGGAAGCCCTGAAACATCAAGGGGAACCTGTGACTATGAGGTCTGGCAGTATGATTGGGACATTGTAGAAAAGTAAATAGGCCCCACTGGGACCAACTTGTGGGGCCCCAGCTTTGGGCCAGCCCCCAACCCCATTTGTAGTCTCTGTTCACCATGGAGAATCTTTGCATGGTACAGGAAAAGGAGGGTCCCTAGAGCACCTCTTCCTGCAGAGGGAGCCCACCTAGGCCACCAGCTGGCCACCCTGCCCAAAGCCCTCTGCTGGGCAACCTTGTGCAGGACAGAGTGGTATTAGACATCCAGGATCACAGTCACCCTTGAGGTGACTGCTGTCCTAAAGCCCTTCCCCCCACAGAGGGCTGTGAAAGAGGATCTGGCCAGTTTGTCACCTGAGGCCCGCTGGGCCCCACCTGGCTGTTGTTAGAGAAGGCGTACAGGGCCAGTGGCTTCTCCCGATGGTTGATGAAGTTGATGGCCTCGTCCAGGCTCTTCACAGTCATCAGGGGCAGGATGGGCCCAAAGATTTCCTCCTGCATCACCTTATCTGTCTCCTGCACGTCCACCAGCACTGTGGGTGCTGTGGACACAGGGGCAGCTCAGCCTGGTGCACAGCTGGGACACTCCTTAGGGAGGAGCCAGAGAGCCCCAGGGTCTGACCTCCCAGGACACCAGCTCCTAGGATCTGAGGATCTGGGGTCCAAGTCCTGCCCTTGAGGAAGAGCATATGAGGTGACAGTCCACACTCTGGGCCCCCAGAGTTGAGGTCCGAGCTCAGCAGATCCAGAGCTGTGGGGCCAGATTTTAGAATCAGAGTCACAAGCTCAGAACCACAGTGGGCTGGAGCATTCATGTTCTGGAACCATGAGACTGGGACTACGGACTCAGGCCAGGCTCTAGCAGCAGAAAGGGTCCTAGGTAGGTGGGCTGCGGTGGGAGAGAGGGGTGCTCACCGATATAGAGATTGCTCTCGTCACTCTGTCCTCCGATGGCCACGCGGCCACAGTTCAGCAGTTCCTGGAGCCGCTTGAAATGTTTCTGGTTGATGACGCGGCCCAGGTTGGGGGAGTTCTGGGGGTCATCGCCATAGAAACGGGTGATAGCGTTCTGTAAAGCAGGAAGCAGCCGCTCCTGCATGTCTGGGCTGCACAGGACGTAAAGGCGCCACATCGGCCCAGGTTGGGGGAGTTCTGGGGGTCATCGCCATAGAAACGGGTGATAGCGTTCTGTAAAGCAGGAAGCAGCCGCTCCTGCATGTCTGGGCTGCACAGGACGTAATCAGGCGCCACACAGGTCTGGCCGGTGTTGAAGTAGCGGAACCAAGCCAGGCGGTTGGCCACAGTCTGGGGGTCACAGTTGTCATCCACATAGCAGGGGTTCTTGCCCCCCAGCTCCAGAGTGATGGGCGTCAGGTGCTTGGCAGCAGCAGTCATGACAATCTTGCCTACATGAGGGCTCCCTGGAGATGTGGTCAGAAGACCCTATCCTCAACTGACTAGATCAGTGATGGCGAACCTATGGCACACAGCCTGCAGAGGGCTGTTTGTATCACAGAGAACTCTAAAAGCTTCACCATCCCTGGGCTGGATGATCCAGGCACATGACTCTTGCCCCTCTCTTTCCACAGAGGCTCCTCATGGCCTACCTCCTGGCCTGCACCACCCACTGGATGTCTTCAGCCCAGCCATCTCTGGATCCAATCTCTCCAGCTGGCTGCTGACTTCTGGGACATCTCCAACTCTTGACTTGTTCCTTACCCCCTGACTACTCCTTCCGCTTTCTTCCCACCCTTGTCCTATGCTGTCCCCTGCTCAGGACCTTGGCCAGTGCCATCCTCACCTGTGAAGAAGATGTAGTCAAATTTGTGCTCCAGCAGCTTCTGGGTCTCCTGAGACCCACCCACCACCACAGCAAAGCAGCTCTGCAAGATGTACAGGTAGCTCAGGAGGCAGGTCCAGGGCACAGGAATGTCTTGGCCAGCAGGGGCAGGGGTATAGGGATGTCGGGTGTTGAAAGGGCAGGGCACCCTCACCTGGTCCAGGTACTGGGGCAACACCTCAGCCAGCACCTTCTCTGTGCCCTTGCTTTTTTCTGATGGCTTCAGTATCACACAGTTCCCTACAGGGGCAATGGGGCAGTAGTGGGAGAGGCAGGTGTTCCCATATTCTCCGGAGGCTGCACTCAGAGAGCACTGAAACTTTAAGACCCTGGAGTCCTCTTTGGGCTATTGGGCTGGGAGGGCATAGGGCCCAGGACCCTCTCCTTACCTGCTGCAATGGCCCCCACCAGGGGCACCAGGGTCAGGTTTACAGGGTAGTTCCAGGGGCTGATGATGAGCACCAGGCCGAAGGGCTCCTTCAGGGTGAAGGCGCAGTCTAGCTTTGTGAGCTGGAGTGCAGGAAGGACTGTGAGACCCTGCCAAGGACTACCCCAAGCCCCACCTCACCCTACACTTGGGTCCTTGGTTCCCTAGGTGATAGAATCCCTGGAGAAAAGACTGATTCTCCCTGGTGTCAGGGACAGGAAAGGGCCTGGGCTAAGTCAGCCCAGTCCGCCCCCTCCTACTACTACCTGGCTAGTGGGGCTCACCAAGTTTGTGCTTGCTGGTTCATCCTTCATCCAGGCCTGCAGGTTCTTGACAGCCAGATCCACCTCATTCTGGCATAGAATAAGCTCAGATAAGTCTGACTCCAAGGGTGACTGTGGGGAAGGTGGAACGGGAGGTCAGGCTCGTGGCTGGCCAGACGTCCAGTGTGTGCAGATGGCACCAAAGGTTCTTATAGGCAGCACAGTGGTCCCATGGGAAATGTGCAGGGTTGGGAGCCTGGACTCTGGCTGCCTGGGCTTGGGCAAGTGAGTTAGCACTGAGTACATTGGTTTCCCGAGTGCTTGTAACCTGGGAACAGCAGTCAAGCGGGGTGGCCATGCATGCTCCTGAGTTCATGTTGCAATGTGCCTGTGACACACTACCTGGTAGAGAAGGGTCTGTTAAAAAAATAGAAATAGGACCGAGGATTTAGCTCAGTGGCACCACACCTGCCTTGTAAGTGCAAGGTCTTGAGTTCCATCCCCCATACTGGGTTGAATAAAAAACACAAAAGCAGAAATAAATTTGGACATACAGCCAGTCATGTCAAGGCACAAACACCCTCATTAGGGGGACAGAGATGTTATGGAGGGTGTCACCCTGGCTTAGACATTACACAGCAGGGTGAGGGATTTAGCTCAGTAGCACTATGCCTGCCTCACAAGTGCAAGGTCCTGAGTTCAATCCCCAGTACTGGGGTGGGGAGGAAAGGACACAGCAGCTCCTGTCTGGACACACAGCCCCCAACCTCAGTCACCTTCTGCAGGTCCTCGACCAGTGCATTGTGTAGCAGCTGCTTCTTTTCCTGCAGGAAGCGGCCCAGGCCCTCCAGCTGTGCCACCCGAAATGCAGCTGGCCGTGTTTGCCCGGAGTTGAAGGCCCCCGCAGCCGCCGCACTGTGTTCTCAAAGGGGTCTGTCCTGCTGGACAGGTGGCAGGAGTTGGGTGGTTGGGGCTACCCTCACTTTTGGGGACACCATTCACCCACCCCATGGTCCGCAGCAGCCCCACCCCCAGCAACGTCATTTGGCTCCCAGACCTTCCCCTTCGGCCTGGATGTCACTCTGGCATAGAGGAGGACACGGCACACAGAAAGTGTCAGGGAGGATGTGTCTGCCAAGAAGGTGCACCTCCCGGCTTGGGCTGGAAGGCATCCCGGCCAGTGCCTTTCCCTCGGCCATCCTGGGAGGGGCCCCATCCAGATCTCTGCCTATGAAGGACCAGGAGCCTTCATGGGCTTGAGTGTCTCCGGAGCCTGGGGTGAGCTGAGGACCCTAGAGGTCCTGGTGTCTGACCCAGAACCCCATCCCTAGTGAGGTCACCTTCACCAGCTGAGGCAGGTAATACCGCTGTGTCCTCACTATACACACCTGGTGCTTGCTAAAATAACTGAGGTGCCAGAAGATTCTGCTTGACAGACAGACAGGGACTGAGGACCCTAAAATCTCCATTGGCTGGGGATGGACAGCAGTTCCTGCCTCAGCCCCACAGCAGGGAAGAAGCACCCAGGGTTTCCTAGGGCAGGGGCCATCCCAGACTCTACCAGCACTCAACGAACATTAATGGTGTCCTTCACTGCTTAATAAGATGCATGCTGGGAGAGGCATTATGAGGCAGCTTTGTCCTTGCACCAGCAGCACAGCATAGGCTCACACATTGGGAGTGACACAGGTTCTGCACACCCAGCTGTGTTCTAATCTTAGGGGCCCACAGCTAAACGCAGTTGGAACCTCAATTATATCATGGTACACAACTGTAATTACAGGCAGGTTCAGTGTCCCGCAGGTTCCTTGCAGAGCCTGGCCAGAGACCCAGCAGCCGTTAGGACTACATTAGAGGGGCAAGGAAGGGATTCAGGATGTAGGGCCAGTACAGGCAAATGCCCCTTGGGGCCAATTTTGAGAAAGTAGATGCAACTGGGCTGATGGACAGCCCAGAGGAGCCAGGAGTTTCCTCCCGGGAAGGAGTACAGCTTAGAACAAAGGCTGGAAGGCAAGCAGCCATTTGGAGCTGAGATTTTTTTGTTTTGGGGGAGGTTGGCAAGCACTGAAACCTTACAGGATGAGAAAAACCTCGGCTCCCAGAGGCCACCTGATTGGCCTTCCTCACTGCTGCCGTGATGAGCTCAGTGCTGGTCTGTGTGCCCCCTCACAGAACTCTCCCTCCACCAACACTGGGACGTGTGCCGATCAAGGTGTGCTCTGATCTTTAAGGTCTTTCTGTCTCTTCTAAGTTTTCTGCAGTGAGCATGTAATTCTTCCAGAACCAGCAATTAGCAGGGAATATAGCTTTTGGAAACTGAAATCAAAGACTCAGTTCCTGCCTCCCGATTCCCCATTCCCAGATACACACTGATCACAGCCCTGGTGACCCAGGTGACAGCCTGGTCCCCTTCTTCCCACATGGCGGCCTCCTGGGGAGGGGGCTTCTCCAGGAAGGGCAGGGGTCTGGATGCTGGGTGCTCCCCCAGGGCCTGTCTGTCATGGGGAAGTGATACCCAGAAAGGCACATAGTGCAGTTAGGGAAGAACCAGGCTGCCCCTCTCTGTTCTGCGCCCCCACATCCAACCTGTCACCCTTCAGCCCCAGGCCCCTTCCCGATCTTGCCCCCAGGACCCCTGGCCATGTCCCACATTCCATTTCCCCAGCCTCCAGCCCCAATCTGGGCCTTTTGCCCTAAGACCCTTCTGCCCCTGGTCCTTGCCCTTGCAGCCCCACATACCCCAGTGTAGACTCCAAGCCTGCTCCCTTGGTCACATCCTTGTTCGACATTTTGCCTCCAGATGCTCAGCTCTGCTCCCAGCCTCTGCCTCTGCCGAACTTCTACTCCTCCTGGGAACCTGCCCCACCAGACTCTCGGCCCACGCCTGGCAGAGGAATTCCCCACACCTACCCTCTGCCGTGCTCAGAGCTGCCTTGTCCTCACAGCTTCCTTGACACAGCTGGCAGGGAAGCAGGTAGGGTAGGCTGGGCGAGGCTGCTCTGAGTGTCTGCTAGGAGAGTGGCAGGGAGAAGAAAAATATCCCAGAGGGTAGTGCCTCCCCAGGAAGTCCTCATAGGCCCCTGTACTAAATCCTCTACTCCTCATCCCTACCTTCAGGGTGTTCAGGTCCAGATTAGGGCCTGTGACCAAAAGAAAGGATGACAGAGGAGAGGGAGCCTCCATGGAAGAGAGCTCACTCCAGAGTCAAGAGTCATTCAGTTCATTGATTCTCCTGCTCACTGTGTGACCTCTGGGAAGTTCCTTAAACTCTCTGAACCCCTCTAAGGCACAGGAGGCATGGAATTGTCCTGGTTACTAGGCGGATCACATGGACAGATCGCAGCTCCTGAGACTAAATCAGTGCCACTCGAGGTTGGCTGCTAATGTTCCGAGGTCCTGGGAGGCAGAAGACCCCCACCCTGCTGTCAACTCCGCAGTAGTCTGATGCTGTCCCCACCCCTGCCTGAGCCAGACACTGTGAACACCCCAAGCTGAGGTCCCTACAGAGGATTTCTTGGCAGTGTCCCAGCACCAGCTGGCAGGGCTTCTGAGATAAACCTTGGGTGTGGTTGGAGCTGTGCCAGTAGGAGCCACAGACTGCTACAGATCTTTCACCCTGAATCTTTGGTAATTTCAGATGTAAATGCTGATGTGACCCCAGGAAAGGAACATGGGGACAGGGGGATATGATGGTGCTGGCAAGACCCATTTAAGAGTAGCAGACAGGATACAGCCACTAAGGAGGCCTATGTGCCCACACTGGGGAGCTGACGCTCTCTGCAGACAGGATGCATGGTACATAAATTCTATCTTAATAAAGCTATGCTTTAAAGGACACTAAATTGAAAGAAAACCTACATAGCCTATAAATCAATTGAAATATGCACAACCCCAATAGCAATTTGTAAGATGTAAAATGAATTCACTATAAGATTCCTGACTAAAAATAAAAAAAAGATTCCTGACTATAACCTTTGTATTAGTTTCCTGTGGTTGCTGTAACAAATTATTAAAAAGGGGTGGCTGAAAACAACTAGAATTTACTCTCACAATTCTAAAGACAGAAGTCCAAAATCAAGGCATGGACAGGACTATGCTCCTTCTGAAGGCTCCAGGCCAGGGGCCTTCCTGCCTTTTCCAACTAAGGGGGCTCCTAAGGGGGCCACCCTTGGCTTGTGGCCACATCTCTCCAACTCCTGGCTCTGTCTTCTCAGGGACACATTAAATCTGTCTCAACCTAATAAGAACACTTAGACTGGAAGAGAGAGCCACCTAGATACTCCAGTGTAATCTCCCTATCCCATGCTCTTCAAATTAATTGCACTTGCAAGGACTCTTTTTCTAAACAAGGTCATGTTCTCATATTCCAAGTGTAGGAGGTGATCTTATCTTTGTGAGTTATTATCAGTATACCACAGAAAACAAAAGCCACTCGCTCTGCCACTGCTAGGAAATATTGGACCATGATGTCCAGAAAAATGTATGCACAAGTCAACAAATGTTTGCTAAGCATCAAGTGGCACTAGTCCCTACTGCAGAGTGTCCAGCCCATAGAGGAGGCAGCTCGAAACTAGCCACCTGCTATGCAAGGTGGTTACCACGATGGAGCTAGAGCCGCTGAGGAAGAGGCAGCTGAGCTGGCTCCTGCCAATGAAGGTGGATCAAATACCTGCAAGTGGGGCGAGAGTGTTCATTCCAGCAGAAAAGAAGTGGAGGCAAATTGTGAAGCAGGAGGCAGTTACTGGGGCTGCCCTGTCCGAGCCAGGAAAGGAAAGGGACAGCCCAGGAATACCCTGACAGTAGGGTGAAGTGTTAAGATTTGACCCCAAGAGCAGCGAGAAGCCATGGGGTGGTTTTAAGTACATGGCATTGTTCCCAATCTGTGTTTTCTTGTGCCCTCCACCATGAGACTCAGACAGAATTGCCTCAGCACGGGAACAAGGCCTTTGATTCTTATGCTCAAGTGCAACAGGAAAAGCCACAGGGGGCAGGAGCCACGAAGAACAAACCTGTAGTTTTTGTGACATCTTTGGGGTAGGGAGGGACCCCGTCTCTTGATGTCATCACAGGGAGAGGTAGAATTTCAGCTGCCCTGCAGGCTTCACCATCAAACCTCTTCACAGGTCCCTTACTGTCTTCCGTCTCTATCTATGACGTGTTTTTTACTATGGTAACAAAGTAAAGGCCACTGTAGGTTACTTTACTGACTGCTCCACACATGAATTTGTCCCTTGCCACCTGGAATTTGTCCCTTCTCATCTGGGAAGGCTCCTGGTTGGATTTTGGAGCAGGAAAGATCACTGCTGCCTTAGTGGGTTGGATCTTAACGAGTTTGTCTCTTGTAGCTTGGGCTTCTTGGTATCTCTGTGCCTCAGCAGCCTCTGTAAGCTGAGCTGACTTTCCATCCTACCATCTCCTGCAGTATTTCCTGAGTATCATAGCTTTGAAGACTGTTTTTTTTTTTAAACTCTCAGTTTTCCAACATGTCCATCCCACTGTGACACTGAGGGCCAGCCCAGCTGTTTCAGCTTCTCAGTGTCCCCTTTGGGATGGCTTGGAAGAGCTGGCAGGGGACACAGAAGCTTCCTGGGCCAGTCCAGGTCTGGCAGTGGGGTGGAGGCTTGGGTGAGTGTGCTGGCTGTGCCTTGGCTGTTATGGGCCTGTTAAGATCTTTCTTAGCAGAACCTCAAGGATTTTGTTGGATTAGCAACCAGGTGAGGGCCAGGGACAAGAAGGAGTCTGGGGACTGTGCAGGCTTCTGCTGGAGCTAAGGGTGGGATGCCATGTCCTTCAGTGTAGCCTCTGTGCTGTGGGAGGTGGGGACCCTGAGTCCCATCTGGACAGAACTGTCAGCAAGGAGCCCAGAGCAGGTGCTGAAAACATAAGGCAGGGGTCAGGGTCAAAGCCAGGTGGGTATGGCCTTGGGGACCATCATTCCACAGGGCATCTTAGACCCACAGGACTGGAGGAGGTTGCCAGGGTGCCTGAGAGGGATTCATAAGGGACGGCAGCCTATGAAGCAGGAGAGGGGACATGGACAGTGAACAGGGCAGCCAGGGATACAACAAGACAGGACTAATGACCTAGGAAAGTGCTGTTGGAGTAAAAAGCATAGGGAGAAGCCACACCAGAAGCAGTGAGGATGAATGGATCCATAGCCAGAGAGGCTGCTGCTGTGCAGACTCTCAGCACTGGGTTAAAGTTTTTCATTTAATGATAAGACAGAGGAAGATGGGCCTTGAAATCCGGGAATTGGCTTGCACTATCACCTAGAACTTGTTACTCTGTTGAGCAAAATCAATTTCACAGAATATAAATATCAGATGAAGCCATTCTGTGGCCCTGATAGATTAAGACAGAAAGAAGTCTTCTGTACACAGGACCACACATGATAAACATGAACCTTGTCTAGATCAGACAGTCCACCATCCAGGCTGATAGGAATGATTGCTACTTCTTTTATCTTTATTATTTCAATTTTCAAATTTATTTGGTACAGGTTCATAATTCAGTGCATGTGTACAGTGTATAATGATCAAATCAAGGTAACTAATCATTGCCCCTCCTTACATCATCGATCAGTTGAAGGTTTTTTGCTTAATTCAAATAGAAATCATGAGTTGGCAAAGCGCAGTTCTGCTAGTAGCTCCAGGCTTTGAGCACCAATGGCCCTCAGCTCCCAGTGGTACAGCTTTGAGCCCTGATACTGTGGTCAACTCTGCAGCTGATCTCCATTGGCTGCTGGTCTCTAGGAGAAGCAGTTTCCACACCACTTCTTCAAAGAGGTGGCAGCAGAGTAACGGAAGCAGGGTAAGGTCAGTGGGGCTGACTACCAAGCTATACCTCCTATCAGAATGACCCAGAGAGTAAAGCTTAGGTCTCCTGAAATATGGGTAGAAGCCTGGGTGACCTCATAATTTTTGCATTCTGCCTGCCTGAAAAATCAGTACCGTGAAGATGACACCAAGGTCTGTCCTAGTTTGAGCCTGACCCTCTTGTACCATGGCTGCAGTGGCCTCTGAGTGCCTGGATTGATGATCTCAGGGAAACACTTCCCTAGATGGCTCTGAATGAGCAGGATGTCCTGCAGCGCTGTTTTCAAAGCAAAATCTTTCAAAGGCTGAGGATGGGCTAACAGGCATGTGTCCCTGGCTTGACTATTGCTTCTTAACCACTGTAGTTTCAGCTACAAATAACAAACCTCCACTGTTCAGATAAGTGTGTTCTAGCTGCTACATCTGCAGCAGCCATAAACTGAGTGGATTAAACAGAAATTTCGTTTTTAAAATTCTGGACCCTGTAAAGTCCAAGATCTTGTGCAGGCTCATTCATTCTTGCTGAAGATTTTGTTCTTGTCTGGTAGGTGGCTGGCTTCCTGTGGTATCCTAGGGGTTCAGGAGAAGGGGAGAAGGAAGAAGGGAGGGAGGGGAGAGAGAGAGAGAGAGAGATTCTTGAGATTTGTGCTCTTTATACCATGTTTAAAATTAGATACTATTACGGAATTAATTATGCCTCCTTGTTCATATGTTGAAGCTCTAACCATGCATTTGGTGGTGAGGCCTTTGGAAATAATTAACATTAGATGAAATCCTGAAGGTAGAGTCTCTGTCATGGGATTAGTGGCCTTACAAGTAAAGAAAGAGGCTGAGCATTGTGGTACACACCTGTAATTCTAGAGTTCTAGGAAGCTGAAGCAGAAGGATCACAAATTGAAGCCCAGCCTAGGAAACTTAGGGCTATAACAGACCCTGTCTTAAATTTTTTAAAAGACTGAGGATATAATACAGTGGGAAGAACCTGGGTTCAATCCCCAGGACCACAAATGAATGAATGAAAAAGCAAAAGCAAGAGACTCCAGAGCATTCTCTCTCTCTCTCTCTCTCTCTCTCTCTCTCTCTCTCGCTCTCTCTCTCTCTCTCCCTTCCTCCCTCTCCCTTTTTCCCATCCCCCCAAGATATGGCAGGAAAACAAGACAATCTACCAGCCGAGAATAGAGTCTTTATGAGCAATGAATGTGCGCGCACATGATCTTGGACTTTACAGGGTCCAGAATTCTAAAAACTGATTAAACCACCCAGTCTATGGCTGTTACAGATACAGCAGCTAGAACAAAATAATATGCTACACATAGATGAAAAAGTTCATAAACCTCATAATAATTATATTTTCTAAGTATGGTCATTATCCTTAATAGTGGTGTTTTTCCTTAAAGTGTATCTGCTATTAATTTAGTATTGCCAGTTCTTTTCATTAATATTTAATTGTCGTGCCTTTACTCATTTTCTTTCTTCTTACCACAGAAAATTAAAACAAAGCAGCAGAGTAATATAATGAATCCCAAGGCGCCTGTGAAAGATGATTCTAAGAGGCCCCTAATGTTCTCCACCCTCTTGTGTCCATGCCTGGTGTAATCCTCTCCCTTGAGAGTTACCTAGTGGTCTGGACCTAGTTACTTGCTTCCAAAAAATAGAATACAGAAAAAGCAATGAGATGTTGTGTTAGAGACTCGGTTATAAAGATCGTGATTCACAGAATACTGAAACGGAGTAGTATTTAACCCAGAAAGGCAGGGGTGGTTCAGCATAAGAAAATCAATCACATTAATAAAATGAAGGGAAAACATAATTATCTTCAAAGGCAGAAAAAGGCACTTGATAAAATTCAATGTCCTTTGTTGAAAACCAGAAGGAATTGAGGCCTAATTGGTCTAATTGGCCTCTGACCACAAGGGGGAAAGGCTACACTCAGGGGTGATTATATATAGAAGATTAGGGAAAAGTTAAAACAGCTGAGATTAAGTTGTTTACCAGAGAATGTGCTAATGGATAATGGAAACCAGATGAATGTTGTGTTACTTTGGTTGCTTGTGCCCCTGTTTGGGTAGATAAAAGGTGCCTGGGGTTCCTCTTCCTACTAAAGGTACAAGTCCCCTGTATGTTAATCTGACTCTGTGTCTCTTTGTCACTCATCCTCATTAGCCTCTGGGTCCGGGAGAACAAAGTAAGGGTTTAGATCCCAAAACATGGCCGCAGGGTGGGGTCGGCTAAGGTGGTGCCCCGGTGTAGGGCTGGCCATGGGACCTGGGCTCACCTACAATCCTTCCATGGTAAAAAATAAAAATAAAAATAAACCCGGGGAAACTGGAAACAAAGGGAAGTCTATTAACATAAAAAGGGATTGACGAATAACTCATTGTCATTATGGACTCAATAGGAGAAGTCTGAAAGCTTTACCACTAAATCAGGATCAAGACCAGGATGTCTACTTTCACCGCTGCTTTCAATATTTTACAGGAAGTCTTAGCCAGAGCAATTAAGGTAGAAAAAGAAATAAAAGGCACAGAGATTGGAAAGGAAGGGGATAAATTACTCCTCTTAGCAGATGATATGATTCTATCTCTATAAAATCTAAAGAATCCACACCCCCTTGACCCCACATACCACTACAAGAGCTAATAAATTCTACAAAGAGGTCAAGACTACTCAGTAGAGGAAGACTAGTCCCTTCCACAAATGCTACTGGACTAACTGGATAGATACATATGAAAGAAGTTGGAACCCTACCTCACACATATACAAACATGAACTCAAAATGTTCAACAACCTATAGAGAAAACCTAAACTCATAAAATTATGAGGAGGTAATAAAGGGGTAAATATTCATTACCTTTATTTGGCAATGGATTTTTAGATTTGATACCAAAGCATATATAACAACAATTAAAAAATTAACTGGGCTTACTGAGCTACATAGTGAGTTCCAGGTCAGTCTCAACTACATAGTGAGACCCTGTCTCAAAAAACCAAAAAAAAAAAAAAAAATTAACTGGGCTTAAAACCTATTAGAAGCACTACGTATATCACAAGGCATTATCAAGAAAGTAATTTTTTTCCCAACATATAAAATGGGAGAAAATATTTGGGTAAGGATCATATACCAAGAACGTGTAATAGCATACAGGAAATACCACTAGGCAACCCAGGATTTGGAGGCAGAAAACAAACTTTATTTACATCTACAGTCCTGGTTGGGATAACTGCTCAGAGAACCAGGCAACTGTCTTTGGTCTGTCTCTGGTCTATACAGGATTTGCAAGTAGGAACTAGTACAGAAGCAGAGTGAGCAGTTGATTGGTTCCATGCTGGTTATATATAATATCATTATTACTGATTGGTCTACAGCAAGTTCAAACTCAGGGTAAGAAACATTAATTTTAGGGTAAGGTCGGCTAGATAAAGGGAGACACATATTTGGAGTGCGCATCAGTCCAGGGTGGGGCCCACCAAGGAGGAATTTGCTTGGGATGAAACAAAAGTACTCATGGCCAGGACTGGTGCCCCGCCTGTAGGATCCTTCTGTCCTGGCCGCAGCAGGTCGCAGCGGCACTGGCAGACAGAGAGGAAGAGTTAGAGGCCCTCTGCCGGTCCTCACCACCAGCAGGAGGCCTCGGCGAAACACCTGGTGGCCTGGGACTAGGGATGAATCAGAAATGCATCAGATAGAGCACGTTACATTCCAGGATGGGTTCAAGCCCTGGGAAGATAGGGATCTTGAAGGTAGATATCCAGGTGTGTCCTTGGCAGCCTTCTCAGGTTAGATAAGGAGTTACGTTCTTGGCAGCAGCTAGAGAGAAAATACGTGCTTACAATAATCATTTATTATAGGCGACAAAACTTAATTTTCAGATTAACCCATGCTACACTTTTCCTTTTCATCTTCCCCCTTGAGTTGTAACTGATGAATCATCATCAGCTACTATTTATTCCCTAGTTTCATAAATGGGGTCACCATTTACTTTACCTAGTACCATCTGGTATTTAATGGCACTAATTCTTTCTGAAATAAACCAAGTCAACCAATTGATTATACAAGGTCCAATTAGGAGAATGAGAAGGACAGTAGTCAAGGGTCGCAAAAGAGGTTCTGTCCATGGCCATGGTTTCTTTCCAGTTTCCTATATTTGAGAACCAGCCTGGATGTCTTGTTTTTTCACAATCATCTAATATCTTTTGGAGAACTCCAGCCCCTGTTGTGCAATTCCTGATTTACCAGCATAGAAGCGACATTCTTCTCCTAAAGCACTACATGTTCCCCCTTGCAGTTGAAACATCAGGTCTAGTCCTCTTTTATTTTGTAAAACTGCCTCAGCCAGGGAGTCTATTTGATCTTGTTGTAGGGACACAGTGTCATGGAGGCCCTCAGCCAGGGAGTCTATTTGATCTTGTTGTAGGGACACAGTGTCATGGAGGCCCTCGAGCTCTTGATCTGTTGACTCTGCTAATTGATATAATCCTGTTTGTCCCACGGCAAGGGCAAAAGTTCTCATTCCCACTGAGCTGGCTAAGCTTAGACCTACCAGTATGGGAACGATGGAGATGCCTCTCTAACCTCTGCGAGGCTCTTGGAGCCAGTGAACTAAGTCCTTCTGTTCTACCATATACATTTACAGGAGGCAGGATGATAACATTGTTGCACCAAACAAGCAAGAGAACACCAAGTACCAGGACCCAGATAAAAATGAAGGAAGTCTATTACACACGTGCAGACTCCACTCTCTAAGAGAAGTGAAGCCCCATTACAGGACTGTGCATAGGTTTTATAGGTTTTTTTTTTTCGAACAAAGAAGTTCAAACATAGGTCAGGGCTTTTTCACAGCTGCAAGAGGGAGAAACTTCAAGCACATTTACTCATCTTACACTTATCTTATAGGGGTAGTGTTTTATGGTCACCTTTAACATACCATCTGTTCCAGGGCAGGCTTGTTAATCAAGCTTGCAATTAGCGCAAGAAGGTTTTTTGCAGTTTGAGCAGTTTTCCCTGATGTTTGATAGGGGAGGGGGAAACAACAGTCTCTGAGGTCATTAGCAGGCCAACATGAAGTCACTTTAGCTCAGTAAAGTCTCACAAACATGAGCACAAGTACCTAGCTGAGAAGGTTCTAGGCATGTTTTTACTTCATCTGGACAAGACAACTTGGGTTGCAAGCAATTATCTTTCCTGAAGAGACAGTAACAACTGTGGAACAGTGAGGAGAAACCTCTTCAGGGGACTATAAGAATGTGGTGTTCATATAAATAGGCAGGGAACTTAGAACAATAGTGGAATGGTCACACCTACTGGGTATAACACGATATAAGGTTTTATTAGCCAGCAATTTGAAGCAAGACCTGGAAAGTTTTGATTTCAAGTCTTATGTGCAACCTAACAGTTGTGTATTAGGTGGAACAGGAATAGT
The DNA here is from genome assembly GCF_012274545.1 of Fukomys damarensis. Lineage (NCBI taxonomy): Eukaryota > Metazoa > Chordata > Mammalia > Rodentia > Bathyergidae > Fukomys > Fukomys damarensis. Next base: position 21,270,399 of record NW_022900939.1, on the reverse strand, counting down.
CTTTTTGATTACAATCTCTTTTTTTGTTACTTTGAAGTCTAAAGGGGGGTGGGGTATTTATGGAGCGTTTTATATAGATCTGTTTAAGGGGGTTGAATTTTATTATTTTGGGAACATTTGGCTATCTTTGGATAAGAAATTGTCTCCTTGTTCCCCAATAAAGGCTTCGCCTTTTTGTGATGTGTATCCCCAAATTTTACCTGAATTCCAAGATAAATCATATGAGTCAGTAGGAGTGAGAATGACTGGATTGCATGTACCTAATTTGCAATTTGAATTACCTGGGCCTTGATACATACTTATGATTCGAGTATCATTCCTAACAAAAAGGAATTGAACAGGTTTAAAAGTTGCTTGAGTTATACAGATTTCAGTAACACAATAGATTACTCATCAGGGTTGATATTGCAACCTGGTGAGTTGTTTTCTGGACAGAGACAGAAGGCAGCCTTTGTTAAATATTGGTTTTCTACTATGAGGTTTCCACACGGGAACCAACCTTGTCTCTTGGGTAAATCTACTTTTTCTATAACTTTATTAGTGCTTTTTTTGTGTGTGGTACTGGGGATCAAACTCTGGTCCTTAAACTTGCAAGGCAAGTGGTGGAACCACTGAGCTAAATCCCCAGCCCTCTATAACTTTACATAAATCCAATTGAAATGTAATTGAGCCTTGGCTTCCCATTGTATTACTGGTATTATTTCCTCAGTCTCTACTTTGAGGAGCCAAAACCTAATCAACTTGCCAGGGATCTGAATTATAGTTTGACATTCCTCAAGAGCTACTCTATAAAGGACAAAAGCCAAGATTCTAATATTGAGGTCCAACATTTTACAAAGGGAAAACAAAACAGTCCATATACTGCAGATCCTTAGGCTTCAGTCATGCATGGATCTGTCAGCTTCAAGGTTGGCAGGAGCAGGGCTTTTAATGCATTGTCTCTTCAGGATGATCTTCAGCAGAGCAGACTCATCAGGGTAGATTTTTCAGCAGTTGTCAAGGTGAGCCCATTTTACTCAGGAGTGGTGAATCTACAGCTGAACTTCTGAAACCTTAAGAGCTGTGGGGGTAGTTAAAATACTGTATAAGGCTCTTTTAGATGGCAGAGGAGGGCTTGAGTCCCTCTCTAGTAGTCTGAATGTTTAGGGCTACAAAATAGCAAATTATCTACATATTTGTCTATATATTGTAGAAGGGGGCAGTTGTAGTCAGTTGGAGGGAAATGGGCTAAATCAGCAGCTAGGGCTTCCCCAAAGAGAGTAGGAGAATTTTTAAAGCTTTGTGGCAGGTGAGTCCAGGTGAGCTGGCCCCTTTGCCCTGTTTCAGGATCTTCCCATTCAAGGGCAAAACTTGGAAGTGAGTCCTTTCCCCTGTGAGTTTTGAGATGACCATGTCCCTGATTGCTGCCTTGTCCATGGCCTTTTATCACCTCAGTACAGGAGATGCGATGGACAACTCCTGCTCGCAGAGGCAAAAACAGCAGCACAATGGAGTCGCTGATCCATAGCTCCTCTAAAACCCAGCCAGGAAGTCAATGGAAGTTCTCAGATGGTATTCATGACTCTGCTTTGTCTTCTGAGCTTTCCTTTCCTTTTCATGGCAGGTGGCTTGTGTTTGCAGTTGAGTGGCTTCTTCACCCTGCTTGCAGCCAGTGGAACTTGGGGACCCAATGGCCCCTTTTCATCCTGCTCTTTCAGTGCCCTTTCAGGCTGCATGGGATGATTCTCAAAAGTCTGGTGGGAATTCTGTCAATACTATTGAGGTTCATAACATTCTATGAAAACTAACACCCATGTCTTTTTGAGATGGTCCCTGCTGGGAGGGCTGCAGACCTCACCCTTAAGGCACCCTGGGTGCCATTGCTCGATGAGAGTGTTATGTGGGGACCTTTATGTCTGCAAAGGTGCCTGCAGGTGAGTGACACTGACCCTTCCTGAGGTCTGAGCAACAGGTTAAATGGTTGCATCCTCAACTTCGTCGCTAGAGACCTCAGAAGCATTTCTTAAATTAGCATCTTTGGTATTTGGAACTTTGTAAGCCCGTTTTTTTGCTTGTTTGTTTGTTTTTTTTGAGATGAGGTCTCCCGATTTTGCCCAAGTATCTAGAGCTGCTGGTATGCATTACTATACTCAGCAATAAACTGAATTTTAATCTATTGCTTTTTCCTTGGGAGAAGTGATTTTGAGTCTTAATTTTTTTCCCCTCATCTCAGTAATTTTATCTCTACCTGTCTCCCTGGTGAATGATCCTGGGACCTACTAGGGTACAGTCTTGCTCTCCCAACTCCCCCTAGTGTCTGGCTCTCTCCCCTCCTCACCATCTTAATGTCTGGCTTAGGCAGCTACATTAAAGGCAGAAGTTTTGCGAAAACAAAAAGAACTAACCAAAAGCGACACAGTGTGGCATGTCACTGGGACACAAGACAATTGGCAATAGGCTGAGCCACTCCAAGCCTGCTGTGTAGGGGAATGGACTCAGAAGCGAGAGTGGTCAGAGACACATTGCACCATAGCCAGTGTCCAGCCATCCTGTTCTCAGCACAAATTTTGCCTGGGTGTCTAGCATCACCTGCTAGACATGGGGTGACCCCTGTCCAGGGACACAGAAGCCCCCACAGGCACAAAATAAATTTCTTACTCTTCTAATAACTCTGAAAGGGACTTCCTAAGGGTTAGGGGCTCAGGACAGGTCTGGTGCTTAGGGACAGAGCTGTGGAGGGGGTGCCCTGGCACAGACCGGGGCTCCTGCAGTTAGCAATTGCACTGGAAAGGTGGACGTGAGCTCAATGGTAAAGCACCTGTCCAGCATGCCCAAGGCCCCCATTTCCATTCCCAGCACCTTAAAAAGAGAAAGAAGAGGATGAGGAGAAAGGCGAAGGGGAAAAATAAAGGAGAAGGGGTTCCATTGAGTCAAGGAATGGCAGGTTCTTTTGGGCCCAGTGTGAGAATAAAGGGGAAAGATGGGGACTTAGAAGAAAAAACAGAGCCTTTTATAGACTGTGTTCTGTTCTGGCAACTTGATGAGTTGATATTATATCAGTTTTGGCAAATGCATAGAGTCCTATTTGGTGAGCTATACTGTCAGAGTCAAGATTTCATGGTAGGTAAACTGTTGTATCTGGTCTGATCTCATATACCAAGATATGTTCGCCATCCCCTTTATTGTGCATCCTCATTATAAACTGATTTTTTTTTCCTGTATTGGGCCTAGTATGTTATCCATGTTGCTTTCAAGCTCTTGGTTTATCACATCTGTCTTCTTTTGTGGAGCATAAAATTTTCAGTGTTCAGCCACACTGTGGTGTATTGTATGTCAGTCTCTGGGCACTGGCAAAAATTTCAAACCCCAAAAGCTCCAGGCTGCACAAGACAGCCCACCTTGGCCCCACCCCAATGGCATGAAAGCCCAAAGCCCTCCCCTACTCTAGTTTCATTGCAGACCCACACTGGCCCATCTCCTTGGTGAATCCTTTTACTGTTACAAGACGATTAATAAATCATACTCCATGTCCATTGCTGTGTCATTTGTTCCAACATCCATAGATTCTGGGAGGGGCAGGATGCCTACCATCCAGCAGGAGGCACCAGGGAGCAGACCCCGCACCATATCCCCGTCACCAACAGTGGCTGTCAAGGAGTTGGTCTGGGCTTCTGTTGTCTTGAGGACTCCCTAAGAGGAATCTACTTCCAAGTTTCCTCCAGTGGCTGCTGGCAAGGATCAGTTTGTCCTGGGTGGCTGGAACAGGACCTCTGGTTCTTTGTAGACTGTGGTCCTTGTCATGTGGGCCTGTTCCCCAGCACCTAACAATAAGGCAGTAGCTTCATCAGAGCAAACAAGCAAGAAGCAAGCAAAGTGGACTCAGTATTTAATGGCTCACTCTCAAATTAGGCAGGATGACTCACAGGTATAATCCCAGCACTCAGGAGGCTGAGTCAGGAAGATAATTAGTTTGAGGACAGCCTGGTCTACACAGTGAGATCCTGGCTAAAAACAAACAAACTGACTCTCAGAAGTGACATCTCCATACATTTGGCACTATATTAGCTTTCTATTGCTGTGGTAAAAGGCTGAGGATTTAGCTCAGTTGCTCTGTGCCTGCCTCATAAGTGCAAAGTCCTGAGTTGAATCCCCAGTACCAAAAATAAATAAATAAATGACAATATCTATTACTGTGGTAAAATGTACCAGAAATTCAGAAGCTTAAAGCAACATCTATTTTTATCATCACCCATTGAGTCAGGAGTCTGGCACAGTACAGCCAGGTTAACAACTCAGGATCTTACAAGGCCACATCCAATGTGTAGGCTTGCCTGAATTCTCATTAGGACACAGAGTCTTTTCCCACACTCTTTCTGACTGTGAACAGTATCCACTTCTCTTCATGCATACCTAGATCCCCATATTCATGGTAGCTGTCAAGGAGGGGGAGCACTGTCAGTTTCTACAGGCCTCCTTGAAAAAAATTAAATCAGTAGATCTAGCCCACAATCAAGGGATGATCAGTCAGTCCATCCTAAGATCAAGGGGCACAGATTACACAAAGAGGTAAAGGTTGGGTCACTGAGAACCCTTTAAGAATTTATCAGTCCCCTGATACCTGATACCAAGTCACACTGCAGAGGTGTTGGTTATGAGCCATACAGGACATGGTTATGAGCTCCAGAAGATAGAGCAGAAGTGAATAACAGAGAGATGGTCTCTCTGAGGTTCCTCAATGAAAATTGAAGCCCACTGGAAAAGTGAAGAAAACCTCTGCAATAAAGGCACACCAGACCACCATGACTGGTAAGTTGATGGGATCAGTACCTCCCATTGGAACCCAAACTCACTTTGGGGGAAGGGCAGCTGGAACCTGCAGTAGAACTTTGCAGAGCTTAATCCTGCAGGTCAGAGATCTCACCTTGGCCCTTGATACCAGAAATCAGCCTGAATCTCAGTGGACTACAGCTGGCTTTCAGAGACTAATCAACTTAGATCTGCACACCGCTGCCCGCATTGTCTACCAGGACAGCAGAGACATACCCTGAAGGAGGCCCCTCTTTTCTGAAAATTTATTTACACACACACACACACACACACACACACATATTCTTTTCTTTGTTTTTCTTTTTATCTCTCTCCCTTCTTGTTCTTCACTTCTCTCCCTCTTTGTTCCTGTTCCTGTCTTATTTCAGCTTTTTCTCCCCACTTTCCTTCCCTTTATTGTCATTGTTCTTATAGGAAGGTGAATACAGTTTCTAGCTTCCCCATTGCTGTTAGTTCGTTCTGTTCTTGTCTTTGTTCCTTCACTCTGTCTTTTCCTCTTGTCTTCAACAATTTCCCAAAGTTATGTGATCTTCACATGTCCTCTAGCCTCACTTCTAACCTTTCCATCTCCTTCTACCTCTTTATCCCTCCCTCCCTAACTCCTTCTAAATCCTCATCCCAAAAGGCAAATTGGCTATATTGAAGGTTTTTGTTTTTGTTTTTGTTTTTGTTTTACTACAAGCATATTTTGAGCTAGTCCTCAATTTTTATCTAGTTTACCTGGTCAAAGGTGACAGATTGATAGCTACCAGACACTATCATTTTCTAAACTGTGTTTGATGCTATTGTTAATGTTGATTATATCACTTGGGCTAAGGTGTCATGATTGATCTAATAAGTTGTCCTCCCTGGTATATTGAAAATGAGATTGCCTAGGAGTCATTAGAGTCTCCAAGCCTAAAGACCAATTATACCTGGAAGACACCTCTGAGAAGCAATCATTGTGTAAGGGTTCTAAATACAAGCAATAAAGATATTCATTATAAGCAATGTCGAAGTATCAACCCAGGAATTAAACCAACAACAGCACCAACAACAAAAATAGAAATGAAAAGACACCGAAACAAGGCACAGACCCAGACTTCCAGCTCACCACAGGCAAATTCTGGGGACAATGAAGTGGGAAAATCTGATAATCAACCCCTGGACACTGATAGCATGGGAAGTAACAAAACAGATTAACAATCTCTAGAAAAATTCAAAACAGAAATAATTTCCCAGGTAACTACAGAGATGGTGAGCAAAATGAAAAACATGATTAAAAACTCTAGAACAAAAACAGATTTAAAAAATAGATATCAGGACCATGATGGAAGCCATGAATGCCCAGCATAGGAAAGAAATGGAAACCATGAACACCCAACATAGGAAAGAAATGGAAGCCATGAAACAGATTCAAATAGATGTCCAGGAGATTAAAAACTCCACTGAAAGTGATCACAGCAGAATGAGCCAATATGAAGACAGAATATCAGATATAGAAGACAGGATTGTGGTTCATGACCATGAAAAGAGAGGTGTCTCAAAAATAAGGGATCATGAGAAATAGATCTAGCAACTGCTAGATGACACAAAGAAGAATAACATAAGACTGATAGGAGTTTACAAAAAAGCAAAAGAAAGTATAAATGACATTTTAAAACTTTTCACAGAAGTAATGGCAGAAAACTTCCCAAACAGAGGAAAAGAATTTAACATACAGATAAATGAAGCATATAGGACTCTAGTCATGATTTTTTAAAAAAAGATCTACATCTAAACATACAATAGTCAAGATCCCAGAAACCCCACAGAAGAACAAAATCCTACAAGCAATTACAGAAAAGAAACAAATCACATACAAAGGAAAGCCCATCAGAATCACAGCAGACTTTTCAACACAAACCCTCAAGTCAAAGAGAGCCTGGAGTGAAGTATTTCAAGCCCTAAAAGAAAATAACCTCCAACCTAGATTGATTTATCCTGCAAAATTATCTTTAAAAATCAATGGGGAAATAAGATACTTCCATGACAAAGAACACCTGAGAAACTTCATGAGTACCAAACCAGCACTGCAAACATTTCTAAACAATATCCTAGAAAAAGACAATGAGGGTCACAACTCCATGGGGCCCAACAGAGCAAAGCTGTGAAATTAGCAAGAAATTAAAGGGAATGAGGGTAAAATAAAAATAAAAGAGTTAACAACAGAAAAATATCATGAAAAGGATATCAATATATATCAGCTATAATCATCAATTTTTTTTTGTACTGGCGATCAAACTCAGGATGTTGCACTTGCAAGGCAAGCGCGGTGCACTGAGCTAAATCCCCAGCCCTATAATCATCAGTGTTAATGGCTTCAACTCATCAACCAAAAGAGACTGGCAGAATGGATTTAAGGAGCAAAATCCAACAATATGCTGTATATAAGAAATACACTAATTAAAAAAGAAATTTACAGACTGAGAGTAAAAGGATGGGAAACAATGTTCCATGCAACAGGAACCCAGAAAAAAGAAGGGGTAGCTATCTTATTTGCAGACAAAGTAGATTTCAAACCAAGACTAATAGAGAGACAAAGGAGGTCACTACATCCTTGTGAAGGGAACAATCCAAAAGGAAGAGATGACAGTCAAAAATATATATGCACCCAACTATGTAAAACAAGCATTAATGGACATGATAAACCAAATAAGTACTAATACAATTGTAGTGGGGGACCTCAATACCCCATTGTCGCAAATAGATCATCTAGACAAAAAATCAACAACAAAATACTAGAACTGAACCAAATTTTGAACAAGAAGACTTAATAAATGTCTACAGAGTGTTCCACCCCACAAATGAGAATACACATTCTTTTCAGCTGTACATGGGTCATTCTTCAAAATAGACCATGTGTTAGCTCATAGAACATATTTAAGTAAATGCAAAGGAAGTTGTCCTGTCTATTATCAGACCATAGTGCAATTAAATTGAAGAAACCACAAGAACTTCACAAACACAAGGAAATTGAATAATACTCTCCTGAACAACCAACAGGTGACAGAGGAAATTAAAGAAGAAATTATAGTTTCTACAATTAAATGATAATGCCAATATAGCATACAAGAACATATGGTACACAATGGGAGCAGTTCTACAAGGGAAATTTGTAGCAATGAATGTCCATACTAGGAAAACAGAGCAAGCTCAAATAAACAATCTATTGCTGAACCTCAAGCTCCTAGGAAAAGAAGAGCAAGACAAACCCAAAGCTCAAACAAGGGAGGAAATTATAAAGATCAGAACAGATATCAATACAATGGAGACTAAGAGAATGATACAAAAAAAATCAATGAATCAAACAGTTCGGGTTTTTTTCAAAAGAATAAATAAAACAGACAAACACTTAGCCAGTCTTATTTAAAAAAAAAAGTAGAAGAAGAAGAAGAAGTAAAAGGCTCAAACACATACAATTAGGAACAAAAAGGGTGAAATCAGAACAGATCCAGCAGAAATCCAGAGGATCATTAATGCCTACTTTGAGAACCTGTACTCTAATAAATTGGAAAACACAGAAGAAATGGACAGATTCCTAGATGCATATGAATTGCCAAAGTTGAACAAAGAAGATATAAAAATTCTACACACCCCAATTTCATTTAGTGAAATTGAAAACATAATTTAAAATTTACCAACAAAGAAAAGCCCAGGATCGTAATGGCTTCACCGCTGAATTCTACAAGACATTTTGAGAAGAACTATTACTACTACTCTTTAAACTCTTCAATGAAATTGAAAGGGAAGAAATACTTCCAAATTCATTCCTGAAAGCAAGTGTTACTTTGATTCCAAAAGCAAAGAAAGACCCAACTGAAAAAGAGAATTACAGGTCAATTTCCCTAATAAACACAGATGCAAAAATCCTCAATAAGATACTGGCAAACAGTATCATCAAGATCATACACCCTGCCAGGCATGGTGGTGCACACCTGTAATCTCAGGAGGCTGAGGCAGGAGGATCGCTGTGAGTTCGAGACCAGCCTGGGCTACATAGTGAGTTTCAGGTCAGCCTCAACTACATAGTGAGACCCTGTCTAAACGCCCCCCCCAAAAAAAGATCGTACACCCTAACCAAGTTGGATTCAGCCCAGGGATGCAAGGATGGTTCAACATATGTAAATCAATAAATATAATACAGTATATTAACAGACTGGAGGATGAAAACCATATGATCATCTCAATAGATATAAGAAAAGCATTTGACAAAATCCAACACCCATTCATGATAAAAACCCTGCAGAAAATTGGAATAGATGGTCTTTATCTCAATCTGATAAAGGCTATCTAAGAAAAACTAACAGCCAACATCATACTAAATGGTAAAAAACTGCAATATTTCATGCTAAAATAAGGAATAAGATAAGGATGTCCACTATACCACTCCTGTTCAATATAGTTCTGTAAACATTAGCCACAGCAATTACAAAAGAGAAATAAAAGGAATAAAGATAGGAAAGGAAGAAGTTAAACTGTCATTATTTGCTGATTACATGATACTCTACATAGAAGACCCAAAAAACTCCACTAAAAACTTCTAGACTTAATTGACAGATTCAGGAGAGTAGCTGGATATAAGGTCAACTCTCAAAAATCAATAGCCTTCTTGTACACAAATAACAGACTCACTGAGAGAGAAATTGGGAAAACAATTTCTTTCACAATAGCATCCAAAAAAATGAAAAATCTAGGAATCAATCTAACAAAGGAAATAAAAGACCTCTACCTTGAAAACTATAGCACTCTGAAGAAAGAGATTAAAGAGGATATAAGAAAATGGAAAAACATCCCTTGTTCCTGGGTATGAAGAACCAATGCTGTAAAAGTGGCCGTACTTCCAAAACTGCTATATAGATTCAATGCAATACCGACTGCATTGAAATCCCAACAGTATATTTCACAGAAATAGAGAAAACAATTCAAAAATTCATTTTGAACCAGAAGAGATATAGAATAGCAAAAGCAACTCTAGGCAACAAAGACATGATGGGGGTATCACAATCCCCAATACAAAACTATACTACAAAGCCACTGTGATAAAAACAGCATGGTACTGGCAAAGAAAGAGATCTGAGGATCCATGGAATAGATTAGAAGATGCAGAAACAACCCCAGACATACTTAGCCACCTCATCTTTGACAAAGGAGCCAACCACCTCACTGGAGGAAAGATAGCCTCTTTAATAAATGGTGCTTGAAAAACTGGATTTCAACATGCCACAGATTAAAACTAGACCCATGTCTTTCATCATTCAGTAAACTAACATCAAAGTGGATCAAAGATCTTAATATTAAAACTAAAACACTAAACTTGCTGGAAGATAGGTTAGGTAGAACTCTTGAAGACCTTGGCATAGGAGAAGACTTTATGAACAAAACCTCAGTGGCATGGGAACTAGCCCAGAGAACCAACAATTGGGACCTCATCTTATTAAAAAGCTTCTGCACTGCAATAGAAACCACCAACAGAGCTAAGAAACAACCTATAATGTGGGAAAAATTTATACCAGCTATTCCTCAGACAAATAACTACTATCTAGAATACGTAATGAACTTTTAAAAAATCAGACCCCTTCGACACCAGCCTGGGCTACATAGTGAGTTCCAGGTCAGTCTCAACTATATAGTGAGACCCTGTCTCAAAAAACAAAACAAAACAAAAAAATAAATACATAAAAATAAAAAATCAGACCCCCCCCCAAATTTAAAAATCTGATTCAATAATGGACACCTGAAATTAACAGATATTTCTCAGACAAAGAAGTAAAAGCAGTAAATAAACATATGAAACAATGATCAACATCACTGGTCATTGGAGAGATGAAGATGAAAACAATACTGAGATTCCACCTCACTCCAGAAAGAATGGCTGCTATCAAGAAATCAACCAATAACAAATCCTGGCAGGGTTGTGGGGAGAAAGGAACCCTTCTCCATTGTTGGTGGGAGGGCAGACTGGTGCAACCACTGTGGAAATAAATATGGAGATACCTCAAAAAACTAGGATTAGAGGTCCCATTTGATCCAGCTATTCCCCTGCTGGGTATCTTCCCAAAAGGATTAAAAGAATCATACCACAGCGATATATACACACCAATGTTTACAGTGGCACAGTTTGTAATAGCTAAAAGTTGGAAACAGCCCAGTGGCCTAGCAACTGGAGATTGGATTAAGAAGATGTGGGTTTTTTAATTAAATGGAGTACAACTCAGCCCTAAAGAATGAGAAACTAGAGTCATTTATAGCTAAATGGATGCACATTGAAGTCATACTCTTAAGTGAAATAAATAGGACACACATGTGTAAATACCAAATAGTTTCTCTGGTACGAGAAAATAAAAGTGTAAATAGGGATCAAAATGTATAATAGATAATGTGAAACAGGAAGAAAAGGTCTAAAGGGGAATGGGAAGTGGGAGAGGTGGGGAAAGGAAAAATACGAGGAAAGGAAAAAATGGAAACAAAGTCTTTTTAAGTAAAGAGGGTTGGAGAGGTTGAAGGGAGGGCAGGGAAAGGGGGAAAAGTAAGAACCAAGATATATCAGGTAAAGGTACATATTCCCAATGATGAATGCCATCATAACGCATACCTAAAATGTGCCAATAAACTTAATGAATTTTTTAAAAAAAGACACCAGTCACACAAAACTGTTACACAGCCTCTGTCATGGGTGGAGATGTGGGGGGGGGTCCTTCTCCTTTTGAGCTCTGTTGTCTGCAAAACTGTGCGTTCGAGCTGAGGGGATCCATCTGGAAAGGTTGATGAGCTGGTTTTGCCAGGAACCCCCAGAGTATCACTTGGCAAAGACTGCTTTTTAATGTTACTGTCTCAACTTTCAGGACTCATACACCTTATAGATGGTGTCACTTCTTTATAGAGATTTTAAGCTTATATAAAGTAGACCTGAAATTCCAAGTCTCGTGGGAAACTTTTGCTGCACCTAAAGCTCAGATTTCCTTATATACTTCTGCTTCTCTGGGTGAAAATGTTTTCTTTTTTCCTACAAGTATTTTTCTGTGGTCTCAGCTTTATGAATGGCCTTAATACCAAGACTCTTGTAAGAGCTCCCTACCCTCATCTGTACCCTGCATGGCCTCTAAACCTCAAGCCCAGGCAGCTGCTTAAGCAGCAAAATCACCACTTGGTTTTCAGTTCCCTTTTCATTTTTGGCCCAGGAAATTTTGCTTATTTTCTTAAGCTCTCAGCTATGTATTTAAAGGAAAGTTTGTTTCTTACCTAGCATTTCTAGGTGTTTAGAAGGACTTTTTTTCAGGCTACTTCCCCTGCTAGTAAGAATTTAAAGACATCTGATGTCTCAGACTAGAGATTTGTGGAATTATACAATTTTGAAATTTCCATCCTGCAGACTGACATAATTACAGAATCCCCTTTTGAGCAAGAGTGGTGCTCAGAGGCAGAGGCTACAACCCAGGCTGATCTTCCACACAGTGTTTCCTACAGGGCCTGGGGACCATGCAGCCACCATGCTAAAATGTCTAACACTTCTTTCTATGGAGATACACTATAGAGAAGGAGTCGCTCAGATGGGTTGGATCATTGAGAGGCCACAGAGTCTGGTCCGGGGTGGGCAGTGGAGGTAGAGAGAGAAGAAAGGAGCCATGGTATACAGTGGGCCTGACGTGGGTGGGAGCTAGGAAGCAGAGAGAGGCATTGCCTTCAGCCAGGGGTAAAGGGTTATGAGTAAGAATGGTGTGACCCCAGGAGAGGACCTCTGGGGAGGCAGGTGGCGGCTCCATGACCCTCACGGGGCCCTATTCAATCACTCAGAGCTCTTCACAGTGGGCCTCTGTCCCCTCTGACAAGATGGAGAAAGCAGCATGTGTAGGCCTCATGGGGGTCTGGCCCTTCCACCAGCCTCTAAACTTTGGGGCATCCAACTTGAGATGTAGATCAGACAGTGACAAGTTTATGTGGTCTCGAACAACCATTTCTCAGGTCTACTGGGCACCAGGTGATCCCAATGTGGCCCAATGTACTCCCAAATAGGTAGTCCAGGTCTGTAATCTCAGCACTGGGGAGGCTGCCGCAGGAGAATCACTGAGATTTTGAGGCCAGCCTGGCCTACATAGTGAGTTCAAAGCCAGCCTGAACTCCATAGCAAGACCATCTCAAAAAAACCAAAACCAAACAAAATAACAAAGGTGTCCCTTGGAATGCTGTAGGCCCACAACAGACAGAACTGGGAGTGGGGGACTGAAGTATAGGTGACTCTGGCACTACCACCTGGACAGTTGGCCTCGGAAAGGACTGGTCAGATAACCTCCACACCACTCCACTACTCCTGGATGGATGAGGAGGACAGTCAGTCAGTGGGTGTGGGGAGAGGCGGGGCCTCCTGCCTCTCAGGAGCTTTCCTATAGATAAATATCTTCCTACTCTTAACCTCCATTGTTCCTACGACTCATTCTTCGATTTCTAGAGAACAAGAACTTGGTGTATCATACAGTTATCAGGTTGGGAGATATATTTCTCATTTCATTTCTGGTATTATTTCCTGTAACACTTCCCACACAGAACCCCAGATTCCCCAATCAGGAATATACAAAAATCTCTTTATTTTTCACTTTCTATAAAAAGTCATGCTTCTGAGAAGACCCTGAGGTGGGAGGTGCAAAGCATGTCACAAGCGATCCAGGCCTGCAGCCGAGAAGGGGTGGTACAGTGGGCCGGAGCCATAGTCTCTTCCCTGAGCTGGCCCAAGGGCTGATGCGTAAGGTCCTGGGTAGCAGCCCCTCATAGTCACAGGGCCTGCCTTGCCCTGGAGGGGGCTGTGGAAGCTCCAGGTGACTCCGAAGGGGCAGTCTTGAACATAGGGGAGGGGACAGAGGGTCATTCTTGCCAATGGGAAGGACCCAAAGGGGACCCAGCACCCTCAACCTGAGATGGAGTGCTGCAGGCAATTAGGACAGGACAGGCAGGGGACAGGTGTTACCTGGGGCCTGGGCTGCTGATCTCCCACCTGTGACTCCTGTACCTTTGCACTGGTCCCACCCCAGCACCCCAGAACATCCGAGGGGCACTATACAGTACCCAGGTCCTTGCTTGCCCCCTAGTGGAGACCTTGTTTACCATGGTGCCCAGGTAAGCAAGGGTTGTACACAGGTAGGTCTTGCCAGGTACATGTGTGGCCCCAGAAGAGGAAAGCTTTAAGCTCTAAGCTCTTGTCCCTGATCCCAGTGTGCAGACCAAGTTCGAGGGTGACAAGCAGGAAGGCAAAAGGCTTCGTCGGTTCCTGGGGTCCTCCAGGCCCCCCAGTGCCTGTTCAGAGGCCTACAGGCTCTGGGCCTGAGGGAAGCCTCCCTTGCAGCTCCTCCTCCTCCATACAGGCCACCCGGCCACGGTCTCCACCACGCTCACCCTCGCCGTCACTCTCATCAGAGTTGTCCTCTTCCAGGTAGCGGTAGCCACGCACCTTGTGCTGAGGCCGGGGGATGCGTGGCTGGCGCGGGAGGACCCCGCAACTCAACTTCTGCTCCATCCAGAGGTACGAGGCCACAGCCACCACCAGTGTGATCAGCAGCACAGCCAGCTTAGCCTGGGTGCAAGGGGCAGGATGACTCTTCTGGTCCCTTGGACCCGCCTGGCCCTCAACTACCCCAACCCTTCCACCCAGGCTTCCAGGGCACCCTCCTGAGGCAAAACTCAATGCCAACACTAGTACAGTAGCCATACTCCTGGGAGCCTCAGTTCCCCTAAGAGGGAGAATGAAAATCCCTTTGCCTGGAAGGGTAAAGGTGGAGATTAGTCAGTACTGGTGAACCTACAGCATGTGTGCTGCCGAGGGCTACTTGTTATCATTGAAAGCTCTAAAAGGTTCGCCATCACTGGCTTAGATCATTCCTAGTTGCTTAAACACAATGAGTTACAGAAATGCTTTTCAGATGCTTTTGGCTTTCGACTTAGTCAAAAACGGTTGAGCTCCCTGAGTATATACATAGGTACTTGCATGCATAGTCTGTTTTTTTCTACTGTGTCACTGTTTAAAATATTGGTCAGGACCTACTAAACTGGCTGTCTGAGGCTGAGGAGCAGGGTACTAGAACTTGGGCTGGGATAGAGGTCAGTGGCAGAGCTCTTGCCTAGCATGGGTGAGGCTCTGGGTTCCATACCCAGCACCACAAAAGCAAACCAACAGAGGAGCCTGCTCCCCTGCAGGTCATGAAGCAAGATAGGCCCTGGGCTTCTAGGAGCCCAGCACTTGGCGAAGGGTGACTGAACAACCCTGAAGGAGGCTAAGACACACACACAAAGAACAATGAGCTGGGAGAAAGGGTCCTTGGCTCAAGGCCTGATCCTTAGGAGGATGGGAACCCAGGGTGCTCAGAAGGTATTTATTGCCTGGGGGCATGGCATGGGGGTTCCTAACCCCACCCAGCCTCACCTTCATGGGCAGGCTGGAGCCCAAGTACACCACAAAGATGGCCACGGCCTGCCACCAGTGGTAGATGGTGAAGATGAAGTCCTGCCTCTCCTTGTCCTCGTACATGATTCCCAGGAGTGCTGCAGGCAATTAGGACAGGGCAGGCAGGGAACAGGTGTTACCTGGGGCCTGGGCTGCTGATCTCCCACCTGTGACTCTCCTGTACTTTTGCACTGGTCCCATCCCAGCACCCCAGAACATCTGAGGGGCACTATACAGTAGCCAGGTCCTTGCTTGCCCCCTAGTGGAGATCCTGGTTACCATGGTGCCCAGGTAAGCAAGGGTTGTACACAGGTAGGTCTTGCCAGGTACATGTGTGGCCCCAGAAGAGGAAAGCTTTAAGCTCTAAGCTCTTTTCCCTGATCTCAGTGTGCAGACCAAATTCGAGGGGCTGTTACTCTTTCCGCGCAGGGGCTAGCTAGGGCAAACTTTCGAGCAACCAAATGTCTACAAATCAAACCTGAAGTGTGGGAGATAGGGATTTGTTTCACAAAGAATCCTTCTTGGGGTGGGCCAAGGAGTCAGGAGACTCAGACTGGAGTGCTGGAGACTGGAAGGTGGCAGAGGACAGAGTTTAGGGATGCAGAGATGTTGATTCAAGTGTGGGCTCTGTAGGAATTTTGGGGCAAGTTTCTTAATTCCCCAGAACTGCTTTTCCCAACTGTGAAGTGGATTTATACATACTATATATTGTGCTAGAAAGTTCTAAGGTGAGAAAATCCACACAGCATCTGGAAGATCATGGGAGGTGCTTGCTACTGATACCTTTGGCATGCTCAGGACATAAACACTCCCATGCTAGGATCCAGGGGTGACATTCAAAACTGTTAGTGGCACTGGCCCATTAGAACATACCACTGTAGACAATGACATGGCTGCACTTGTGTGTTGTGACTTCAAGTCACTGGCACATGCTCACCTGAGCGCAGACAGCAACACACAGCTGAACTCAGGCCCACCCCTGCCTTACCTCCAGCAGCCAACTTAGACTGCTGGTACTGGGCACACTGGCCTGGGCCTTCATGTCTGTTCCTAGGTCCACCCCACAAAAAGGCCCAGATCAGGGGTTGGGGATGTAGCTCAGTGGTAGAGTGCTTGCCTAGCATACATGAGGCCTTGCATTTGATCTCCAGAATCAGAAAAGAACAGAATATAAAATAAATGAGAAAAAGGGCCCTAGGACATGGTCAGGGCCACCTGCTGCTATCCACACTGCCTGGGACAAAGATCCTGACATCTGTTCCCAGTGACATGGAAACTCTGCCAAAGTGGGTCCTGTATCCAAGTTCAAAAAGGATCTGTCCCTGTTGTGTTTTTTACTGTCCCTATGAGATTCCAGAGAGCACACAGTCACCTTGTGTATCTATAAAATCTCATACCACCTCCTCAGGCCTGATGCTCACTTTGGAGTGTCATCAGACTATCCATATCTGCTTCCAGAGTGTCCGTGGGACTTCCCTATCTGTCCCTACAACATGGGTGGAAGTTCCACCCTGGACTGTCCACAGGGACCCCCACCTCCCTATTCTACATGCATAGGATCTCATGCCTGTCTCTGGGGTTTCACTGCCTCCCCAACCACCCAAAAATTGTCACAGGCCCCACCCAGTCATGCCAGTGCCTACAACAGTACTCACTGCTTAGTCCTGTCTTGTTAAGTGCGCTGCCTACACCCCAGAGAACAGCTGCCACATAAAAGATCCAGTTGTGTTTCTGGGCCCGAGGAACAGGGGCCCAGAAAAAGAGGCTGACGGCAAGCAGCAGGTGCAGCAGTGCCCCAGCCACCAGGGGCACTGAGCGTGGCAGCCACAGTCCCAAAAGACCCAGGAATGAGGCAGCCGAGGCTCCCAGGCTGTAGGCAATGAGGAGGTAGGCCAGCCGTTCCAGCCCCATGGAGCACACACCATAGCCCTA
This sequence comes from Fukomys damarensis, assembly GCF_012274545.1. Classification (NCBI taxonomy): domain Eukaryota; kingdom Metazoa; phylum Chordata; class Mammalia; order Rodentia; family Bathyergidae; genus Fukomys; species Fukomys damarensis. Next base: position 21,253,214 of record NW_022900939.1, on the reverse strand, counting down.
AGGGACAAGAGGAGAGCAATGGAGGTCAGAAAGCACTTGTCACTTCAGGCCCACCTTGCCCTCTCTGGACCTACTGGGTGCTACCCCCCTGCAAAGCTGATGGGAAGGCTGCATGGGCATGGAAAATGTGAAAATGCATGGCGCATATCCAGACAACAGAGGGATAAAACCCTCAAAATACCAAATACGATATGGATGATACCTCAATTCAATTTAAGAGATGTTAGAATAACTTACCCAAGGTAAAAAGAGGGAAGAGAAAGAGGGAGAAAACTATTTGGGACACACTTGTTAATACTTAAACATATGCTAAAAGTTACTTGCTGTTTATATGAAATTCAAGTTTAATAAGACATCCTTTTATTGGCCACTATATGCAGGCTATACTTACCAGGGCAAGACCGGTGCAGGCGAAGAGCACCTCAAAACCGCTATAGATAAAGAAGGGCACAAGGTGGCGAAGGCGGAAGTCACGCACGTGCTTGAAGGGCAGCTGGAAGATGTTGCCCCAGCCCACGCTGCGCAGGTCGATCTCCTCGGTGGGCTGGTAAGCAGCGCCGCACAGGCCCAACACCTGCAGACAGGCTCTGCTAAGGCTGACCAGCCAGGCCCCAGGCCAAGGCCCCGCCCTCCGCCACACCTACAGCCTAAGCCCCACCCTCACATCAGACCCCGCCTTCCAGATTTACCCTTTCTCCTCCGCCCGTCCCTTAGCCCCGCCCCTTGGCTCAAGGCCACACCTCCACAATGCCTTAGGACTCGCGGCTCCCTGCCCCGCCCTTAGCAACGACCACGCCTTAACCACGCCCCCAGCGCTTTCGCTCCGCCTTCCAGTACACACACACACACACACACACACACA
>NW_022900939.1:21247632-21252107 GCF_012274545.1 Fukomys damarensis | reverse complement strand
ACACACACACACACACACACACACACACACGCCACGCCTTTCATCCCGGATGCTCACTGCCAGTCTCCCCGTCCCCGGGTTCTCAGCTCCAATTTAGGTCTGCAAACACCAGCCACGCCTCCAGGACTCAGTCCGCGTTTCGCGCCCAGAGAGTGGCCCTTGTTCCCCGACCGGGTCTCGAAACTCATGCCCAGCCTCGTTCGCCCCCACCCTAGCCGGGCCGCACCAGCAACATGGCCACGAAGGCCACCGCCATGAGCACGGTCTCCACCACGATGAGGTTTTTGCTCCGCGGTAGCGTTCGCAGAACCGTCTTGTTGAAGCCGTTGAGGATGCCTTGGCTGTTAGTGCCTGTGAAGTGTGAGTTCGGACATCGTGAAGCCGGAGCAGGGCGCATGGTCATCTCGGCCACAAAAATACAGCGAGGTGGCATTGGAGGCAGCGTGGAGGGGTCAGGTGAGGTCAGTGCCAGCAATGGGTTCCCTTGGGGAGCAGTTTGAAGCCTAGGAACACTGGGGCTGGCTGTGCCCAGGAGGGTCGGGAAGAGCAAATGTGACTTCTCGCTCTACTGTCGAGTCTGGGAGAGGGGCACCAGTCACCTCCCACCTCTATACCTTCACCCTGCACTGACCACACCCTGGGCCCCAAGGAATCTCACTGGCAGCCTCCAGATGAGGGAGGTGAGCAGAGTTGGGGGACCTCAATCCCCCATATGAGGACTGACCACAGCTGTGAACGTTGAATAGTGTGTGGTTGAAGTCATACAGGTAGTAGTTCAAGAAATAAATCATAGGCAGCTGGGCACAGGCGAAGCTCAGCTGTGGATGAGAAGGCAGATAGGGGCTGACTCAGACACAAATCCAGGTATGAGGCCCCAGCATGATCTGGGGAGGGATCTGGGCACAGTCTTGATAGGACAGGAGACCTCAGACATTTGGGGACAGCCCAGTAGTGGTGAGATGCCCAAAGAGGGATGATTTCCTTCTGGTCCACACTGGAGACAGGAAGGGATAAGGTCTCTGTTGCTAGAGGTAAGCAAACGGACTGTCTCAGGAAAGGGAGGGAGGAACGCAGTGGGTGGGGGGCCTAAGACAACAGTGTGCGTTCCAATAGGTGGATCCTTGGCCTAAAATATCATCACCCACCACCACCCAGGACCCCAGGCGGCACTCACATGGAAGAAGCTATAGAAGATGGCTTGGAAAACCAGGAGATAGGGTGCGTGGGAGCCCCGCGGTGGGCGCTGCTGGGGTCCCTGCTCCTCCTGTTCCTTGTAGTGGGAATACTCATAGTACTTCTGTGCCATCCTGGGCCACAAAGGAGCAAAGGCTGTCCCTGGTCCAATCTCTGCCCTGCCTCCACTGCCTATACCCAAGGCTACAAACCAGCCAGCCCCAGTGGAGAAACTGAGGCCCAGGAGGTGGAAGGGGTTTGCTCAAGGTCGTCCAGCAGAGGCTGGCAAAGCAGCAGAGACTCAACCCAGTTTCCAGACTCCCACCCCATTACCCACCAGGCTCACCTGGTGATGTAGTTGCCCATGGAGGCCCAAAGAGGCACGATGGCCATGCCCAGGGCCACAGCAGAGGGCACAAGTGTATAGTAGCGTTCCCAGTAGTTGGTGGAGACAAAGAGGGCGTAGATGCCCACAGCCAGGAACATCATCCACTTGGTGCCAAAAAACCTGCAGACAGCAGAGTGACACTGGCGCTACAGACTGCTGTGGCCTGAAACCATAAAGGGCCCCCACCCCATGTCCCGGCTCCCTATGCCAGTGTGAAGCAGGGAAGAATCCAGGCCAGGGAGTCAAGGGCCTAAAGATGGAGTCTCAGAGACTAATGGACTCAGGTGACCTCCTGTGTCCACACACCTCAGTCTTCATAGCTGTAACATGGGCACAAGCCCAAACCATAAGCCTCTCCCAGGAGATAAAACGGGGGAAATCAGTGGCCCATGGGCACACCCAACCTTCCTGGGCTCTCTGACTCTCCAATCTGTTTCTTCTCCCTGGCGTATGTCCTGACTGTAGGCCCCAGCAACACACTCAAGGATCTAGACCAGACTGAGAAAGGAAGAGGCCCATTTGGGTGAACTGCAGACCTAAACCCCTGGTTCCTCTTCCTCCCTGTCTATTGCTCTTGGGGTCTACTGTGGTCAACTGGGAAGTTTCTGCCTCTCTGGGTCTGAGAAAAAGTCTCACAGTGACAATGGAAGTGGCCTGATGAATGACAGGACCCAATCAAGCACAGAGGTTGATCAAGCTAAAACCAACTCCTAGCTTCTTCAGATTTTCTTCATTTGAAATCATTAGTTCCTTCTTTTTGTCTTAACTTCCAGGAAGTTCAAAACTAAACAGCCTGATTTTCTGATTCTTTTTAGTATCTTTATTTTGCATCCTCTGATCCATTTAGGATATTGATGGTGCAAAACAGCAAAATGTAAAAATGCCAGTCCACACTAATGGCTGGTGAGGGTAGAGTTTAAAAATGTCACACATAGCCAGGGCCTTACAGACTGGCCTGTTTCTGGAGAAGCACCCTGGCGGTTTGGGCAGGGAGTGATCGTGTGAGTTTCAGTCACTTCCACAGGCTGAACTCTGCAGTCAGCCAGTTGCTGCGGCAGAACTAGAGTGAGCTGTTTCACTGCAAGTTTTCCCTCTGGTGACAGAAAATTCTGAGTTGAGGGCCGTGAAACAGCATAGCACTCCCAAAGTGGCAGACACACAGGAAATGAAGTAAAAGGGTTAGTGTTATAAAAGCCATAGGTTTCAAGAGCCATAAATCCTTTCATTTTCCTTTGACCTAGTGAGGGCACTATTCTAGAGGGAAATTTTGTTTTTTTAATTTTAAAAAGAAGGAAAGAAAGCCAGCCACAGTGGCATGTGCCCGTAGTTCTAGTTACTCGGGTGGATCAGGTGGGGAGATCGCTTGAGCCCAGGAGTTAGAGATCAACTTGGACAACACAGTAAGATTCCATCTCAAAAATAAAAATAAGCCAGGGATTAGCTCAATGGTTCCCCCAACTGCTTCACAAGCACAAGGACTGGAGTTCAATCCCCAGTACCAAAAAAAAAAAAAAGAACATCAAGGGCCAGGCCTTGTGGCATATGCCTGTAATCACAGCACTTAGAAGGCTGAGGCAGGAGGGTGGAAAGTACAAGCCCAACTTGTACTTACTTGCAACTTGGACAACTTACTGAGCTCCTGTCTCAGATATGAAAAATATTTTTTAAAAAGAACTGAGGATGGTAACTCAGTGTGAAAACTCTGGGTTCAGCTCCCAGTACCACAAAAAAATTATGAATATTTTTTAAATGAGCCTTGCACACACGTGCTCTAGCAACAAGGATGTGAACTTGATCTGTACATGTGGGTGAAGCAGTGGACTCAGATGATTTCCTGGAGGGTTTAAGAGGGGTTTTCTTGTTTCTTATTTGTTATGATGATCAAATGCTGTGTGTGAAACTGACAAAGGAGACAAGAAACAGAAAGGAAGGAAGGAAAAAAGAAACAGAGAGGGAGAAGGAGAGAGATGGCAAGCTAAAATCCACCCCGTTTGTCCACGGACCTCCTGGTCCCTCAGGGAGGGTGCTGTGGGGGATCTGGGGCCCACATGCCACAAGGCTCAGGTCCAGGGCAGACCATCAGGGGCACAAGCCCGGCCACACCCCTTTCTGTGAGCAGTGACCCTCTATGCTGGTCACAGCTGATTGGGCCAGAGGCGGGTGCCTGGGCTCTGTTGGTTGATATGATTCAGTCTGGGGACTGAACAGCCCAACCCAGGTCACAGTGAGTCTGGCCCACCACAGAGGCCACAAGGAGGAAGCTAGCCCGGACGAAGCAGCCTGCTTGAATTTCTTACTTGAAACCCAATGCGGGGGCGTCTCACTGTCTCTCATTTCCTCCCCCAAACCCGGGCTTTTACATTCCTGGGCAGCTGAAGATCTCAGGGTCTAACAGCCTCTGCATCCCGCGAGCTCAGGGTTACAGCCCAGCCCACATGGGGACAGTACCTGATGAGCACAGGCGTGTAGAGCAGGGCGGCGATGGGCGTCACGTTGATGCCCATCAACATCTTGTTGTCGATGTCGGGCAGCCCCATGTTGCCGTACTTCACCTCACGGTAGGTCTCATCGTAGTGCAGGATCAGCTGCATCTGCAGGAGGCCTGGGGACAGGGAGCGACATGGAGGGAGCAGCCTAGCTCAGGGGCAACCTGGCAGAGCGGGAGTGCAAGTCTTGCGGGGAGCTGCCCATTCCAACAAGGTTTTAAGGACCGGTGGGGACTAGGACGTGCCCCACCCCCGCCCCCAGAAGGCGGTGGCTGGGAGCCGCCCCCTTCCCGCTCTGCTTGGGGCCGCCGCAGCTACCAGCGCGGCGAACTGGGAAGTGAAAGGGGAAGGAGGACGGGCGGCCGGCCCAGGTTTCTCTTTCCCGCTCTGAGTCCGGGAGGGCTGGGGGCAGCCGGCGCCGCCCCCGC
>NW_022900939.1:21238177-21247288 GCF_012274545.1 Fukomys damarensis | reverse complement strand
CCCCGAGCCCGTCCTCGTCGCCCTGCGGCCCTGCAGCCCCCGCCACCGGGTAGAACGGTGGCTTCGCCTCCATGGCCAGACCCGGACGGAGACTCAGACTCTAGTTGCAGCCGGGCGCCCCTGCAGCTAGCAGGGGCAGGGCACTTCCTTTCCACGCTGGGGACCGCCCCGCCCCGCCTCCGGTCGCCTGCCCTCCCCTTCCCCCCAGCGAGTGCGCGCACCCAAGTGTCCCTGTGGCCCGGGACTCAGCCTCTCGGACGTGAGATGTGAGTTGAAATCGCTGGTCAGCCACGTTTGGGTTCTTCTCCATGCCTCAGTGTCCTCACCCATAAAATGGGAACACTCTGGACTGCTCGATTTAATATAAAGCTTAGAGAAACCAGGCACATCTGGAGCCCTCTTATTGTGATGGTCTGGTCATCCCAACCCCACCTCAGAGGGTAGGATTTGTGGGGCAATTGATGGACAGCACCTCCCTCTACAACTCAGCATCCCGCACTCAGGATCTCTCCTCCTTGCAAATGGGAACTTGGGGAAGCCACCAGGAGGTTGAGACTGTGGCCCTTCTGGTTTGTTATGTTTTGTTTTCGGTACCGGGGGTCTAACTTCGGTCCTTGCACTTGCGAGGCAGTCAGTGGAACCACTGAGCTAAATCCCTGGCCCCTATGGCCCCTCTGGACTACTGGGCTGATCCTACTATCCTGCAGAGGGTCCAGCACCTCCAGCATGCTCTATGGGTCCATGAGTCACCCACCCTGTTGCAGTGGACACTCCAAACCTCCTGCATAGTCCAGGAGGCTGGAACTGATCCAGGATATGATACAAGAAATGAAATATGAAAATATATCTCTCAACTTGTTAGAGATCTGACACTCAAAGAATGGATTCTAGGAACAAGGGACATTAAGAGTAGGAACAGTAGATACTTACTGCTAGGATAGCTCCGGAGAGGCAGGAGAGGTCCCAAATGGGTAGCCTGGGGACTCCACTTTACAGGGAAGTTTTATAGAGCAAAACCCACATGGGTACAACATGGGTTCAGCTGTGATCAACCAATAATGTTACAAGTATAGTCACTTAGGAAATGGTGATCCAATTGGGAAACAAGTCATGTAACAAGTATGCAAAGAACGAAGTCTTCTTCTAGGAAATGATGGATCCAGAGGTCTTTGGTTACCCACTAGGGGTGACTGATCCAGTCTTTCTGGACCATTAGGCCCAATGTTTGTCTTTCAAGGAAGTCTGAAGATCTGGCACCTCATCGTTATCTTGAGGCCTGGTCTCTAACAGATATGTCTTCTGCCATGGTTATGTTTCGCTTTTTCCCGGCTGTCTTGAAGGCCTAATTCTATTTGACTGCCTATAATATTTCTATCTAACTTCGCTGTCTATAATAGAACCACCTGGAAAGTCCTTGAAAAGAGCCAGAAAATATCCAGCACCCCAGGAATATATTTCCTTCTTCCTGCAGCTCCGGGGGAGCCTCTCCCCACACACTATTTCCCTTCTGGATTCCTGTGGTTAATTGTTCCCACCGCCGACTGCTCACCTGGTCCCCCTTGTGCAGAGGAGTTAGTTAAATGATTATAAAAGTGATTGGATGGATGGACAAGTGAATAGATGACAAATAGCTCTCCCAGAAGGGTCGTCAGGAAATCTGGGGGCTGAAGGGATGGAGAACATGACTTTGCACTGGCTTCAGGCTTTGAGTCAGTGACATTATCTTCAGGCGACCTTCAGGTACAGCTGTGTTATGGTAAAAGAGACAGGTGTATTGTGCAAGTAGGTGCCTAGAAGTGAGACCTATACAGGGAACAGGAGAGGGCAGGGGCGGGGGTGCAGGGGCAAGGAGGGGCAGGAGAGGATGGATGCAATAGGTTCTTAGAGGCTGTGATGGTTGATTGGTTGTGTCAACCTGAGTAAGAGAAACTCAGCTAAATTGGCTCAGCAGGAAAGAGTGGCAGGGCCCAGAGCTTGACTCTCCTGCTCCTCCCTATGGTTCCACCGCCCCCTTGCAGCATTGTCTGAGGAGAAGCCCAAGGAGGGTGTGAAGACAGAGAACGACCACATCAACCTGAAAGTGGCAGGGCAGGATGGCTCAGTGGCTCAGTTCGAGATCAAGAGGCACACCCCACTGAGCAAGCTGATGAAGGCCTACTGCGAGAGGCAGGGCTTGTCAATGAGACAGATTAGATTCAGGTTTGATGGGCAGCCCATGAAGAACAGACACTGCAGCACAGCTGGAGATGGAGGACGAGGACACCATCGATGTGTTCCAGCAGCAGACGGGAGGTGCTGCCTCCAGAGGGACCGTCCCCCACCTGGCATTTGCTGTGGAGTGGTGAGCGCACACCCAAGCTGATCACTGGAGTCTGGGAAGCCAAGGACAGTCACCGAGCACCCACCTCTGTCCAGAACTGCATCTACAGCTTCAACTGGGCTAGGTTGTTTTTTGATTAGATAACATGAGTTGTGAGGTTTTTGTTTTCATTTTTTTTTCTCCCCTCCAAAACATTTTTCTAGGAGGGCTGTGGCCGAACGTCAGCTCTCACCCCAGAGTGGAACTGCTCCTGAGCTGCCTGTCATGATCATGTAGACAGTGCGTGCTTTCCCAGGGAGTACAGCTGTGGGACAGGGCAGGGTTCCACTTGCTTTTTGTACAGGTTACTACAACTGCAGCTTCAGGCTCCATCAGGCGAATGGTAAAGTTGAAGGGAAAAACTGGACGGCTTCTTGAAAAGGAAAATGTATATGACAAATCATAGCACGATGGGGCCATGCTCCCTGCTCCTGGCCGTGTCCCCTGGGGCCCTGAAGCTAGGATGCTGTCCCTCTGATCAGTACCTGGTGAAGGGTACCTGGGCAAAGATACCAGCTTTTCCCCTTTTTGTAACACAGAATAAAGTAACTACCACATTTCTTATTTGGTAATTGTATTATGGCCTCTGTCTTCATACAAACGTAAGTTTCCTGAATTTGCAATTACATTTCTGTGTAAAAGAGCTACTTCAAAAGAAACCATGGAAAGGTGACTGTGTTCTTCTCATGGATCTGTGTTCTGCGGCTTTCCAAGTATGTGTTGATGTCATGTATTAGTCCGGTGACTCCAGTTCTGTGACATGTGTTGGGCTCTATGCCAGTTGCAATGTTCATAGTTCTGCCCATTGTCCTTCTCTAAGGACCCACTGCTGCTTGTCAGCCATTCTCTGACTTTCAGGGCCACCTGACAATGACCTGCCATCTTTTGCTTGCTTAAAATTCTGCAAAAAGTGTTCTTTGTTTTGCTGTATGGGCTTGGGGTGGAGTGTTTGTTGGCTCTGTTGTGTTTATTCACTGATTTGTACATTATTTGTTGTCCTTTACTACTGTAAACAATATAGTTTGGTTAAAAAAAAATAAACAGGCTCAGCAATTCTACACTCGGGTGTGGAAGACCCACACAGGGTGGCTTGTCACCTGGATGTGTTAAGGGAAAATGAAGAAGCATGGATCTGCTCCTGTTTCTATTGAGAAGCTCCAGTTTGCCTTCATCTTGGACATCATCTGCTGGTTTCCATCACAGACTGTTCAGCTTCCAGTGAAGATCCTTCACCCTTCCAGTTGCAGACCGTGGACTTCCTGATATAGACTCAAAATGGGACACTGCAGTGAGCTCCAGATCTTTGACTAAATCCTTCGGTCTCCAGTGTCCAGACAGACCCTCTGCATTCTTACTCATCTGACTCCGTGGGTGGTCACTGTAAGCAACTCTTGTAAATCCTTATGTACTTTTTGGGGGGGTACCAAGAATTGAACTCAGGACCTTTCACTTGCCAAGCAGGTGTGGCAATGCTGAGCTGAATCCTCACCCTGAATTCTTATATACTTGCACATCTTGTATCATCTGTTTCTCTAGTAAACCCTGACCGATACAGAGGCTGTAGTCAGAGAGAAGATGAGGGTTCATTGCTGGGGGCTATGACAAAGTCCAGGCTGTGGCCATAGAAGATGTAAGTGACCATGGGGCCAGCAAAGGGTAAACTTTGAATATCCAGGAGAATTCCTCCCTATAGAATTCAAGGAGCGGTGTATGGCCAGGAGGCAGAAATGGCTGCAGAGGGGAATAGCAAGGTTGCAGAAAGTGGCCTTGATATAGATAATATAGTTAGGGCTACTGGGCTTCTCCCCTCCACTCCCTGCTGGACCACAACCCTCCACTCACCTGAACCTGAGTAGTACTCAGCGCCAACCCATATCCCTTGTCCTGTGGCTTACTACAGGGAGGCATAAATTAAAAAAAAGAAAGAAAGAAAAAAAAAGAAAAGCAGACTCCCAAGCCTGCTCCAGAAAATTCCAAACCATGATGGATGTGCACCAATGACCTACAATAACCTTTCTTCACCTGGAGCTCATTGAAGGTTCATGTGTATGAACTATACCTGGTATATCCATTTATAATGCAGGAGCCTGCTCACTCTAAGTGTACTGTCACCTTAATAAACTTCACTGCTCTTTCCTTACCGTTGCGTGCCACATCCAATTCTCTGTTCATCACATGAGCACAAGAACCTAGGAAGCTGTCTCAGATCCCACCACCCATGGTAACATCTTGGCAAGCCAGCTAGAAAGTAAGACCCCTTTGGGGGAGATTTTGTATTTCATCTCTTCTCCTTCACTGTTTTTAGGCTCTGACAAGGAGCACAAAAACTTTCACTCATTGCTTAGGCTTGTGTTTATGACACTTCTCTCTTGCTGCAAGCTTCTGAAGCTTGGGGATTTCTTTTCAGTAGCTAGAGTCTCCTAAGCCTGAGGGGAGTCCTCTAAATTGCTCTCTGCTCTTTCCATCCTCTCCATCCCTCACTCTTCAAAACCAAACAGTCAGGATCCTTTCATCTCCTCTTAAAATTCCTTGCTCTTTTACTGTGAACCTTTCATGTCCTAGGAAACTCGGATCCTTTTGTGATGTGGGTTAGTGGGAATGCAGAGGAGCTGGCACCAGGCAGGGGGCTGGGGAGGGGTAAAAGGACTGTGCAGAGCTCTTTTTAAAGGTAGGTCCTGCCCAGGCTGTATTATATAACTGGCCACAGGTGCTCTGCCAGTAGAGCAACCCAGCTCCAGAATTCTGTCTGGGATGTGGGTTGTGGCCAAAGAGGAAGATCCAAAACTCCAGAGGAAATGATACCAGTGGCCACACAAGGCCAGAGATGTCTTGCATCTGAATCCCAAGGAATTTGGTTTTACCAGGGGGCACTATCGGGCTAAATGGGTTGGGGACTGACCCAGGGGATGCCCTGTGATGTTACCATAGCCTAATTCTTACTCCTTCTGCCCACAGACTCATTGTGGTGAATGCCTCCTTTGTTGCATCTGACTCCCCACTTGGATGTCTTCTCAGACACTGAGGTAAATTCTGCACCCAGACTCTCAAGAAAAATAGTCTTATAGTCCTGTGTAGTGAGGCAGTCTCTTATTAACTTGGTAATTGGGAGGTGTGACCCCTGAGCAGCTGCCTAAAGTGTAACACCATAATCCAATTAGACCTTTTTAAAATAAGAGACAGGGAAAATGGGAGGTGCCTGTGTCCTATGGCCCTCTACCAAAAGCCTGATCTTTGCCAATCCTGCCATAGAACTAATCCCTCTTTGGAAACTGATGCTTCTGAGGACCTCCTCATGGTAGCCTCTCCTTCTGATAGGCTACCTCCTTACCAATCTACACCATCACTGCAGGCCTAGGGAATAAAGACAACCTCTTGAGTCCACCCAGTACCACATCTGGGTCTGTCTACATAAGACACAGGGAACTCAACATCTAAGAGTGCCATCATACTACTCCATCAAGAAGTGGCAGGTGCAAAGGGTACCATCCAAGTTCAAGTCCCTTTTTCAGTCAGAGACATCCAGCAATTCAGAGTAAATTCTCTGAGGACACTGAAAAGTTTTCTGGCAGATCCACATCCTGACAATGGGTTTTTATTTGACATGGTAAAAAATTCAGTTCATCTTGGTTTCTTGCTACACAGCAACGAAGAGAGAGACAGTGAGCGAGAGAGAGAGAGAGAGAGAGAGAGAGAGAGAGAATCATCATAGCTATAAGATAGGCCAATAATAAAGTTGTTGAAGCCTTACTCAATGACAGTCAACTGATACATTATTTGGGCCCCAAAAAGGGATTGGGTAAGATTATAACACTGAGAGTAGAAAAACCAAACAGAGGTCAAACCTCCAGGCTATCTTAGTGGGTACCCACAAAGGCATGCCCAATCCTGTAAATTATAAGTTCAAAACTATCAGTCTGGGCTCTCATGAAAATCGAGCAGCATTCCAATAATGGCTTGAAGAGGTACTCTGTAAAAATGCTAATTTAGACCTGGAGTCTAGAGAGGGCCAAATTATCTTGGGCCACTATTTTATTACCCAAGGGGGTCCAGACATTAGGAGGAAGCCCCCAAAACTCCAGCAGGGCCTACAAGCTGGGATAAGTCAGTTGGTTGATGTGGCTTGCACAGTCTTTAACAACTGTGATGAGGAAGAGGACAAATGAAAAAAGAAAAAAGGATCTGCACTGGAAGCTGAAGTCTTTGATGGAAGCCAGGAGATGATATAAGGAGAAAATGCAGGCTAAAGCCATGCTGGCTCTTATGGATAAGGTTCCTGATAAAGCCTGTGGCACCAAGGAGAACCCAGGTAACTCTAAGGGTAATGGAGGCAAATCTGGGTGATTCAAGTGCAAACAACTGAGGCACTGGTAGAGGTGTGCCCTCAAAAGCTGCCGAGTCCTTGCCAAACTTGTGAGAACACAGATGAGGACCCTTGGAGGTAGAGGAGGAACTGCCCTCATTCCCAGAAGAGGATGAGGCCATCCAACACCATGGTGGCTAGAGAAAAATGTCCAGACAGTGACTGAGAGTGCCTTGGGTGACCTGTGTCCCTGTGCCCTCACACAAGGACATCCCCATCACCATGCAGGAGCCTCAGGTAACTCTGGACATAATTAGTACATTAATTACACTCCTGATACTGGGTTGTATTACTCAAGTCTCATCTCTTAATGGGGCAAATTATCCTCCTGTTCCTCAGTTCTTGTTGGCCTTGAGGGGTTAATTCGTCAGTTTTCTTTACCCCCCACTCTGAATTGCCCGTTGTGAGATTTCCTTTTCCAAGTGACCTTTGAGATAATAGTAAAGTGCCCCACACCATTAATTGGAATAGATATACTCTTCCTGCTCAGGGACACTCCGTCACTCATACCTTTGGCAACCCCATGCTAGTTGCCTGAGACCTGACCAACCCGGTCCCACCAGGCCCAATTCCCTTGCCAGGAGTTGATCCCCAAGAATGGTATAATGATACCTTAGGGCAGGCTGTCAAGGCCACCTCAGTAATCTATACCTTCACAAAAGGCCAACACCCCCTCAAAAAAGAGGCCAGGCTGGGGCTAATGCCCATTACTGATAAACTTTTGGCTACAGAGTTGCTGGTGCCCAGCCAGTCCCTATGCAGCACACTAATTTTACCAATAATCAAGCCATTAGGAGGATATCCCCTAGTACAAGATCTTAGAAACATCAATTGGGCAGTGTTGTCTGTTCATCCCCTAGTGGCAGATCCATACACCCTCACTGCACAGATCCTAGGAGGCACTAATTGGTTCTTTGTCCTTGATCTCAAGGACACCTTCTTTTCTATTCCTGTAGTCCCTAGTTCCCAATACTTTTTTGCCTATGATTGGGAAAATCCCCAAATTAGGCTCCACCAGTGGTATTCATAGACTGTCTTGCCTCAGGAGTTTAAAGATAGCCCCTTCATATTTGCATAAGCCATGGCTCAAGATCTTAGGGACCTAAAACTTAAAAAGGGAGGCCTATTATAGTATGTGACCTCTTCATTTGTAGCTCTATCAAGGAGTTATCTGATCAAAACACCATTACAACTCAATCTTTTTATTTATTTTATTTTATTTTGTTTGTTTGTTTGAGGCAGGGTCTCCCTTTGTACTTCAGACTGGCCGTGAACTCACTATGTAGCCCAGGATGATCTTGAACTTGAGGTTATCCTCCTGCCTCAACCTCCCAAGTACTGGGATTATAGGCATGCCCCATCACACCTGGCTCTACAATTTTTTTTTTAGTGAAGAGGGGTTACAAGGTGTTCCAACATAAGGCCCAGATTTCTCAACAAAAAGTAAGCTACCTGGGGTATGTTTTAACATGGGTACAGATGCGATGTCCTCAAGGAAAACAGATGATTTTCCAACTGGGCCCTCTGGAGTCTAAACAACTGCTGAGGGCTTTCTTGGGAGTGACTGACTTCTGCCACATAAAGAATTCCCCATTTAGGAGTAATAGTCAAACCTTTATATAAGGCAACTATAGCTGCTACAGCATTCTTAGTTCAGGGAGCCTCTAAAATAACAGTGGGACAAAAGCTCTCTGTTCTAAACCCGCACCAAATTAAGGCCCTGTCAGAGCACAAAGGTGATTTATGGATGATTGGAAAACGGCTCACTGTCAGGAGCAATTCTACATAATTTTTGAGAAAATCATTTCACAAATTATGATTAGGCCTAGTTTTCCTGCCTACAGGCTGGCTATGGCATGTTGAGACATAACTCCATTTTTGGTCACAGCTAAAACCTCTGTGGTCCAGTGATGCTCCAGGGAAGGCTTACACCAGCTGAAGACATCCTGGGGAAAACACAAAATTTTCATCTACATTAATTTCTCATTGGGGCCAGGGATTTAGCTCAGTGGTGCTGCAGCCTGCCTCACAAGCACAAGGACCCAAGTTTTATCCCCAATACCAAACAAAAACAAAAGCAAACAAAAAAAAACTTGCTTTCTTTATGCCAGGTGAGGTGGCACATGCCTGTAATCCCAGCATGGGAGGCTGAAGCAGGAGGATCGCTATGAGTTTGACCAGCCTGGGCTACATAGTGATTTCCAGGTCAGTCTCAACTACATAGTGAGACCCTGTCTCAAAAAAAAAAAAAAAAAAAAAAACTTGCTTTCTTTATGCCAGGTGAGGTGGCACATGCCTGTAATCCCAGCATGGGAGGCTGAAGCAGGAGGATCGCTATGAGTTTGACCAGCCTGGGCTACATAGTGATTTCCAGGTCAGTCTACTACATAGT
>NW_022900939.1:21231569-21238150 GCF_012274545.1 Fukomys damarensis | reverse complement strand
AAAAAAAAAAAAAAAAAAAAAAAAGAAAAAAGAAAAAAGAAAAAAATAAAATAAATTCGATAAGTTGCCTGCCAAAATAACCTCAGGCCATCAATAACTCTCCATGGTTCCCATTTCAAAAATCTTGATTTGGAGCCAGGCTACTTTTAAAAAAGAGTCTCAATGATTCATAATGAGGGATGAGTTCAGTGACTCAGGTCACTGAAGCAAAAGGACTCCCTCCTGGGGCCTCCATCCAAAAGGTAAAACTATTGCCTTCACTTGAGCTCTTCAACTTGCCCAGGGAAACAGAATCTCCAAGTATGTCCTTCTGATTTATATGCACATGCTGCCATCTGGAAAGAAATGGGACTTTTGACTAGGCATCAGCCACCCATAAATGATGGACAAGAGATCCACATCCTCCTTAAGGCAGTAAATCTTCCAAGCAAGGTACCAGTTGTCCATTGCCAGGGACATCAAGCCTCCTTGGACCCTGTCTCCTGGGGTAATTTAAAGTCAGATTTGGCTGCCAAACAAGTTGCGTGCCAAAATAACCTCAGGCCATCAATAACTCTCCATGGTCCCATTTCAAAATCTTGATTTGGAGCCAGGCTACTTTTAAAAAAGAGCCTCAATGATTCATAATGAGGGATGAGTTCAAAAGGGCCAATGGTGTATCATGTACAGGTACAAATTCCATATTGAAAGGGATCATTATAGAAATTTAAATTGTACCAATAAATTTAATTTTTAAAAAAGGACCAATGATGGTATGTGGGACTCTGACTTTTCTTGATACAATAAGCACAGTAAAAAGTCATTAAATCCCAGCCAGGTGTGGTGATGTATGCCTGTAATCTTGGCAGGCTGAGGCAGGAGAATCACCATGAGTTTGAGGCCAGCCTGGGCTACACAGTGTACATAGTAAAACCCTGTCTTTAAAAAAGTCATTAATGCCTTCCACCTACTACCCTTATAGCATATAGGCTCTTTAAAGGGCCTGGAGTCCATAACATTGTAACTGAGATCTGTGAAGTGTGCCCTGTCTATGGCCTTCATAAACCACAGATCTACCTATCCCTATTGTCTAATGCAACCTACCCTGGGAAAGATTAGAAATAGATTTCACCCACATGCCTCCATGTAAAGATACCTTTACTGGATGAATAGTATTAACAGGTCAAATGAGCCTCGGAGGTGGTAAAAGTCTTTCTTAAGGAAGTGATCCTTAGGTTTGGATGTCTAAGTCCATCCAGAGTGATAATGGGGCCTCCCTCACATCCCAAATTATACTGGGAGTTTCCCAAGGCCCTGAGAATTAAGTGCCATCTTCTGCTGTGTGAAACCCCAGTCCTCTCTGAACCAACCAAAACCTCAAGCAGACCTTAGCCAAAGCTGTGCCCAAAAAAACCACCATAGGTGGCTATATCTCCAGCCAACTGCCTTAATGAGACTTTGAGCTGCCCCCACACCCAAACTTAATCTCTGTCCTATTGAGGTACTTTATGGAAGACTCTTCTTGACATCTGATCTGCTTACTGACAAGACTTCCCAGCTCCTCCAACTTGTCACCCACTTGGGAATTTCCAACAGGCCCTCTGGTAATATGAAAACAAGATTCCTTCACTCCCAGAATCTAACAACAATTGTTAATTCAAGG
Source organism: Fukomys damarensis (assembly GCF_012274545.1). Taxonomy (NCBI): domain Eukaryota; kingdom Metazoa; phylum Chordata; class Mammalia; order Rodentia; family Bathyergidae; genus Fukomys; species Fukomys damarensis. The sequence continues at coordinate 21,236,508 of NW_022900939.1, read as the reverse complement.
TCCACCCTGGTGACCAGGATCTAATCATGACCTGGAAAAAGGGTGGGCCCTAGGACCAATTCATCCTCAAATGGAAAGGTCCCTACACAACTCTCTGAACCACACCCCTTACCATCAAGGAATAGATAGTTGGCATCACTTCTCCAAGGTAAAACCCAAGCAGCCTGAAGAACTAGAAAAATGAAGAAGAGAGACCACAAACCTCTTACATCTGCAAAGTAATGGATAGCCTCAAATTCCTTTTTCTTTTTCTTTTTCTTTTTGGTACTGGGGATTGAACTCAGGTCCTTGCACTTGCGAAGCAGGCAGTGGAAGCACTGAGCTAAATCCCCAGCCCTCAAATTCCTTAAAAAAAATCCACTAACCTACTAAGTCAGATAAGTTTACTCCTCTGTTTAAAAAGGGAAAATCAGCCCCATCCAGAGTTTTTCATGTATCTTGTATAGCTAGTTTTGCCACCCTCTTGCTTGCTACAATTTACTCTTGAGATCCTCACCCCAAGTTATAAAATTACCTCTTGGTTTGTTCTTGTTCTTCTTTGGCCTCAGATCCTCTTTGGTGGATCAAGGATTGTCTCTGGGAGAGATGATGAGCAGTGATTACCTACACAAAACCTTGAATCTGACCTATCTCTTATTGAATTCTACTAACCTCAACTTGGCCAGGGACTGTTGGCTGTCTTTCCCCACCTTCCAGCCAATATACTGTTGTGCCCATCCCAGCTTGACTCTGCCTACTGGAAAGGTGATCTACCACCCCAAATGTCTCTTTTAGTTAATGTCCTTAGATAGACTATATGATTTGCAAATCAGCGAAATCACCAACGTAACCTCAATGGAGAGGACTGCTACTCTCTTCGGTTCCTATCAAAGTGATCTTATTAAAAAAAACTTACTCAAGTTTCTCCCACAAAACTACCCATTTGGGGCCCAATATTCAGTCACACATTGCTTAAGTTCCAGGTGCCCCTCCTTATAAAGAGGACTCAAGACCAGGACCAGAGTCAAGATTTGGGCACATTAAAAGACTTCCTTTGCAAACAAATCCTAAAGGTAAAGTCTTCACTGGACCATGCTAGTGTCCAGGCAAACCAAGCCACATCCTTTAAAAACCTGGTGTGGTTCTCATAAAAGCCATCTCCAGACACACAAGGGTTGAAAACAGGGTGTCAGGATATTTCCAAGGAAGATCCTCCGACTGCATGTCTACATTCTCATGTGAAGACTGCTCTCAGCCTACGACTAGTGACTGTTTGTTGGTACCTGGTTATAAAAACTTGACCCAATGAGCATTTGTAAATATCACATATTTTTATACACTGGAAAAATAAAACTAGTGGAGCTACTACAGACATTTCTTATGGGCCCTTTCAGCCCATATGCTTGGAGCCACATTGTCAAGGACTTTATCTTCCTGGGAAAATAAAAACAATCTGTGCACCCATATGTTTATCATTTAAAAATAATTTGTCTTAAGACTCAAGACTCAGGGACTTTGCTTCCTGAGTGGCAGCTGTCCGGCAAACTGGACAGGAACATGCACCGCATTTACCTGGCCCCAGGTATTGATATAGCATTCCTCTCCTAATGGGTCTGGGCATAGCAAGTTGAATGGGCACTTGAGTAGGAGGACATCCCTCTCCTTACCCAGTTATCTAAGGACTTGACACATGGCCAGGTCCAAATCACCCAGAGTATTGTTATCCCCCAAATCAAATAGAGTCCCTGGCAGCATTCGCTGTACAAAGCCATAGGGGACTAGAACACCTGACTGCTGAGAAAGGGAGATTATGTCTGTTTCTAGAAAAAAAAATGTTGCTTCTTCGTCAATCAGTCTAAAATAGTGAAAGACAGCATGAAAGCTAGCTGACTGTCTTTCGAAGATCTGCCAGGGACTAGCTGAGACATGGAGATGATGGCCAAAATCTGAAATTGGGCATCTTGCCTATCTCCCTTGATGTGCCCCTCCTTCATGCTTCTTACTATTTGGACCGCCCATACTTAATCTCTTAATTGAACTTGTTTCTTCTCATTTGACAGCTGATGATGATTCGAGCCCAGGACTAAAAACCCACCTTCATATAGAGCCCATCAATGAATCTTTGGAAGAAGAATATGGTTTCCTTAGCTTCCTAGATCAGTTATGGTGAGAGTTCTGTGGTCTCTCATAGTTAGGGTCAATGCCCCTACTCAGGAAAAAGTAGCTATAAAAGATAGACATTCCAATCACTTGTAGCTTGCCGGCTTTCCACTCCTACCTGGATAGCGGACTACCTGGTTCCCAGTGCTGCATCTCTTAATTAAGCTGCTAAATTTAACTTATTAATGTGCTTTAACGATGGAGAGCTATAGCTTGCCTCAGTTCTATGGGCCATGACTTTCAGATGGAACCCCCAGGCACTGAAGTTCCTAGTAGACTTATGTCAGTATCTTCCTGCTCCAGAAAGGACATGGATAGCCATTTTCCCAACCTTCCTCCCTGGGTGTCTGCTCATCCTTAGGCTCCCGCAGCTGCCCACACTGGTTGCAGCTCCCTTTGAAGTCCTTGAACCTCTGGAGCCCATCCTGGCCTTAGTGGGTAAAGACTCTGACCTGCCCTGTTATCTTTCACCAAATGGGAGCGCATGGAACTCCAGTGGTTCTGAAACACATTCTTGCTGGCCGTGTTGGTGCACCAGCATGGGCAAGAGCAAGAGGGAGAGCAGATGCCTGAGTACCAGGGGGAGGGTGACACTGATCACAGACAACATCACTGCGGGGAATGCAGTGCTGCGGATACATGGCATCAGGGCCTTTGATGAAGGAGGATCCAGGGGCTCGTTCAGATAAGGCCAGGCCCATGGAGAAGCCTTCCTGCAGCTGAGAGTAGCTGCCCTGGCCTCTGACTCTCGCATCAATATGGAAGTTTGGGAAAGTGGAGAGGTCTGGCTGGAGTGCACCTCTGTGGAGTAGTACCCAGAGCCCAGGTGCAGTGGAGAACTCCTGCAGGGGAGAAGTTTCTGTCCACAACTGAGTCCAGGAGTCCCGACCAAAAGGGCCTTTTCACAGTGTGTCCTGCTGCACCTGCAATCTGCTCCTTGGCCAGCAGGAGGAGGTAGGGATTTCCATATCAGCTCCCTTTCCCCCAGTTTGGACTTTCTTAATGGTTACAGTATTCATGGGAGAAATTGGAATAGTTATCACTTGGAAACTATACAGAAAATGTGTAAAGAAAGAGAGAAGGGATGAAATTAGTCCCATAGAATATAAATTGTCTCAACCATATGTAGTTGATGTGACCCTGGTCCAGACACGACCCACTCCCACCTCCTAAGGATTTAAAATCTGAGACTAGAAGATTCTTGTCATAACCTACCTTGAAAATCCAGAGAGATTTGACTCCTGGCCCTGTGTGTTAGGCAAGAAGCCCTTCACCTCAGGAAGGCACTACTGGGCGGTGGAGGAGGGGGACAGGCCTGACTGGTTGCTTGGGGTGTCCAGACGTGATGAAGAAAGGCTTCATCCTCAGGTCTCCTGAGAACAGCTTCGGGGTTGTGGAGTTGTCTGGAAAGGAGTACTGGGCCCTCACGCCACTCCGTGTCCTTCTTTCATTGCCTGAAGTTCCTTATCAGGTTGAGATTTTCCTGGACTGTGAATCAGGAACTGTCTCCTTCTACAACATGAATGACAGACCCCATATCTACTCCTTCCCCAGGGTCTCTTTCTCTGGCCTCCTTTGTCCTGTGTTCTGCTTGTGGTCTTGTGATGAGAAGCCCTGACCATGTTTGGTTGCAGCTGATGGGCCTGTTGGAGGTCACAGTCGTGGCTGATGCCCAGACCCATCAAAGACTGTTGCCCCCCCATGGGAGAAGATTCTGCCTCTGGAGTAAGTCCCAGAGAGTCAGGAGCCTCCTGAACAAGGGACGGTGTATTCCAGCCATAGGGTCCTTTCACCTCTCCCCTCCAGTATCCTCTCCTCAGGCTGCAGCTGTCACTGTTACCCATAACCTCAGTTCCTTCTTTGGGCACAGAGTAGTCTTTAAAAAATTGAGACCGGATTGGCAAAGTATGGGAGCTTCTTAATGTGCTTTAGAGCAGGCAGGTTTCAGGAGTTCTTCCATAAAATCTAAGGGCATACAAGTGACTAATGAGTCAGGAAGAGAGTGGCAGGAAACATCTTGGTGTACAGAATAGAGATGATATGAAGTGGTGTACTTTACATGATGTACGTAAAGAAGAGTTAAACGAAGGGGCTATCGCTCTCTGTGTGGTAGTGTTGAAGAGATTCTGGGTAGAGCTCTAGAGTAATGTGCCCAGTTTATATCCAGCCCCAATCCCTCCCTCCTCCCCACCCCTTGCCCTGGTATTGATCGGACCTCACTTCATTAGCCCAAGGAAGTTGTCTTCTCTTTCTTTATGCATTTATTAACTCTCTGCTTGAGAGACATTTGCAGGACTGTGAGTGCTTTCTCCACTTGGAGCCTTAGCTGCCCCCTAGACCCGAGTATCCCGGAACTTTACCTTGTCTCCCAGATCCACCCTCACATGCCAGTCCCCTGCCTGTATACTACAGCAGTCACCTTTTGCGTAGACAAATCTGTGCTGTTCACAGATGGTGGTTCTGTAATGTGTACTGGCTCTCAAGCCATTCATAAGTCCTAGAATCAGTGTCCCTTTATTTAGTATTATCTATATATCTTATGCCATTGAGGAAGACAGGATTGATTCCATACTGCACCAAGAGCTGAGCTCAGCCACCCACAGAGGAATGCATTAGTGGACCTAAGGCCTTTCTCTCCATCCCCTTTCTCTTGGCCAGACAGGCACTTTGAAATAACCCCAAGAAAGCCTGGTGTGGTGGTAAACATCTATAATCCCAGCACTGGGGAGCTGAGGCAGGAAGATCGCTGAGAGTTCCAAGCCAGGGGGCAGCTACATAGTGGGATCTTGTCTCAAAAAAA
>NW_022900939.1:21207086-21231340 GCF_012274545.1 Fukomys damarensis | reverse complement strand
TAAAAAAAAAAAAAAAAAATGCTGGGTGTTACATGCTTGTAATACCACCACTCAGGAGGCTGAGATCGGAGGATTGCCATGAGTTTGAGGCCAGCCTGAACTACATAGAGAGACCTTGTGTCAAAAAACAAAAAAAACAAGGAAAGCAAAGAAATGAACCCAAGACCGCAAAGCCAGGTGATACCTTTGTGTGTCATGTTCCATGCAGAGATTGCAATGTCTCCAGATTTATTCAGCTTCTTATACAGTGTTATCACTTAGCCCCTATTCCTGCTGGTGTACTGGAGCCAGTTCATGCCAGCTTGGCATAACAGGCCAAATCATTTGGAGCAGGAGTTGCCAAACAATAGAGAACAAGTCTCCCCCCGCCACTGTATATATTATTTATTAGCATGTTACTGTTTTGTTCCAATAATTCATCAAAAATCTGTTACATTTCTATCAAGCTATACTCACTGGCATGTTTTTGTTAATGTTCTGGAAATAAATTTCCATGAGTCTTGAAAAAAAAAAATAGACATTCTCCTTCAATATCCCTTACAACCACCCCCCACCCCACCTCGTCTCTCAGTGGGGGGAATAATGTGGATAATACAATTGGGGCTACTGGGCTGCTCCCCTCTGCTTCCTGCTGGACCACTCCCCTCTACTCACCTGAACCTGAGCAATGCCCAGGCCAAACCCCTGACGCTTGTCCTAGGGGTTACTATATGGAGGCAGAGATTTTTTTTTTAAGTGAAGGACTCTCCCCACCAGAGTTAGTTCTAAGAGCTACTCTCAGGGTCCCAACCAGAGGTCCCCAGCTATTCTGGGCTCTCCTCTGCTCTTCAGCCCCAAGAAGTATCTAGGAGCAAGGACAGAGGAGAGGGCCAGGCCCTGATGACCTGAGGTGTAGATGCACCCCACCCTGAAGTCTTAGGGGCCTCCTCCCAGGCTGTTCCTGAATTCAGGACAAGTTCAGCCCCTGCAGGGGAATCTTCCAACAGCCCTCTGGCTAAAGAGAGTGTCCTCGGGATTCCATGGCACCCCTCTTACCCTCCTGGACCTTCTCAGGTGGGCCCCGGTTGGCTGCGCGGCCTTAGACCAGTGGCTGCTCCCCTCTGGGCCTCATTCCTGGCTGAGAGCTGCAGGCTTAGCCTCAGCCCAGCCCCGCCTGGCACCCGCTCTGCTCTTCCTTGGCTTCTGCCTGGCTCAGCTCCAGAGAGCAGCAGGGCAGGGCTGTCACATGCTGAGCCACGTGACAGGTGGCGGCTGGGGGCTCCATCCCATGCAGAGGACAGGGGCCTCTGCAGCCCCCTACCCCGCTAAAGCCTCCAGGGCTGCCAGAGTGTGTCTGGGCCAGAAGACCTCTCTACCCTCCCAGGTAGGCCGAGGAGGAGCGCGGGTGGGGTGGTGATGAGCTTGAGCATCCCCAGGTGCAAGGTCGGCCCAGGGGCCCCAGGCCAGGAGCCTCCAGGCAGATCCAGGGCACAGTGGGGCGGGGGACTGCGGAGAAGTCAGTAGCACAGAGGATGTTCCTCTGACACCTGTAACCCAATCACTTGCCTGACTGTCCCCAGCAGCTGCTCAGAATCATCCCCTTTGTGCTGGCTCCAACAGGTGTGCCCGGGGCGGGGGCAAGGCAGGGGACAGGCCCTGGGCACAGCTCTGCACCTGACAAGGAACAGGACTTTGGGAGCCATCACGGTGACCCGTAGCATCAGGACTGCTGTCCTAGAGGGTAGAGGGTAGCACTGGTCCCCAGGAGATGGAGGGGACATCTGTGGGGATGGATCTTGTGGGCAAGCCCTGTCCCCTCCCTGGGCCCCTTTCCTCATTTGTAAAATGTGAGCTTTGGCGGTGTGTGGGGGGTGCTCTGTGAATGGGACTCTGCCGGAGGTGGTCTTCAGGGGCCTGGAGTTAGAGAGGGCAGTGGGCAGGATCCTGAGGTTGTTTTCCTGAATTCCAGCCATCTCTGGCTCTGGTCTTCATTTTGTGGAAGGGCTCAGAATAGACAGTGCCTCAAAGAAAAGCTGGGGTAGCAGACAGAGCTTTTCTTGGTATTCTGTCATTTCCCTAGGCTCAGAGCTCGGACCTGCTGTGTGGCCTGGCTACTGCCAGACTTCTCTGGGCCCTGCCTCCTCCTCTGTGGGCCAGGCCCCACCCCCCAGGGGCCGGTGCTGGTGATAGCTCAGTCAGCCTACAGTTGGCCTTGAGCCAAGGTCAGGCACCAGGCCAGGGCAGCCCCGCCCCATGAACTGGTTGGGTTGGACATTTTGTAACTTCAGGACCGGAGAAGAGCAGGGACAGCTGGGCCGTCAGCAGCTTGGCGGAGCTGAGGTACTCTGTGCGGGGGAGGCTGGGGCTGCATCAATCAGGAGGGGCCAGGACCCAGCTCAGCTGCTCCGGGTAGCTGGTGTCCCAGCGAGCTTGGCTACTCTCAGCCATAGCTGCACTCACAGGCTGAGCTGTCCTGCTGAGTTCACCCACCTTCTCCTTGGAGGGGGTATGAGGAACCCAAGGTGGAGGGGAGGAGAGGGAGGGCTGAGGAAGGCACTGGCTGTCAGCAGGGAGGCACAGGGAGGCCTGAATAAGCTCAGAAAAGACTTCTTGGCAACAAACTCTGCCAGAGCCGGGGAAGGAGGGAGTTGGGAACCGCCCTGCCCTGAGGAAGGACTCGTCTGAGGGACTCTGGGATCCAGGGGGGTGGGAGGCAGCCTCCCTGTGAGAGTTGGGGGGGGTTGGTTCAGTCCTTAGGCTAAGGGGTACCTTGGTCCAGCTCCCCAAGGACCCCACGAGGGGAGGGCTGCTGTCCAGAGCGTGGGAGATGTTGTGAACTCCAGGTGTGGACAAAGTAGCAGGAGGTTAGAACTGGAGACCCTGATACTGAGGCTTTCAGGCTTACCCAATCCCCACACCCTCCTGTCTCCCTGATGGGGGTCCCGAGGCCCTTGGACAACATGTTCATGCACCTCTGTCACCACATTCCTGCCCCCACCTGGGGCTCACGTTAATGCCCCACCCTCCTGACATCAAGGTCCCTTTGTGTCCCTATCCAGGGTCTTTTCCTCAATCTCCCTCTGGAGCATCTGTCTTCATCATTTTAGTTCAAACTCAGACCCACAGTGACCAGTCTCTACCCCAAGATAAGTACTCTGAAGCTTGACTTATTCCTCCTGCAGCGTTGTGGGTGGCTGCAGGTATTGCCCCCATTTCACAGATAGGAAAATTGAGCCACAGAGAGGCCACAAGACCTGCCCAAGATACTACAGCTAATAATGGTAGTTGCTGGGATTTGAACCTGGGTCACTGGGTTCCCAGACCATGCCACACTGGCTGGGGCACCCTTAGAAGTCAATGGTGTAGATGAGGACTTGGAGTTGGAAAGTGCTCCTTCCCGGAGTCCAGTCCTCCTGACAGCCGAATGGGTGAGGAGCAGACATCTGCCCATTGGTGGGAGTCTAATGGAGCACAGGGCAGGGCCCTCAGCAGCAGGCACCCCATGAGTCATGGGGGACGGCAGACCTGGGTGCACACCCCACTCTTCCCCTTGCTCACGCCTGCGATCCAGTGCCAGTAACCATGGTGGCCCAGTGCCTGGCAGGGTCAAGGTGTGGTTATTACTCTGGAGCAAGTGTACCACTGAGCTACATCCCTAGCCCTTTTTATTTTTATTTATCTATTTTTGTTTTTTAGTACTGGGGATTGAACTCAGGACCTTGTGCTTGTGAGGCAGGTAGCAGCACCACTAAATCCCTGGCCCGTTCCCTTTTTATTTTTGAGACAGAGTCTCACTAAATTGCCTAAGGTGACCTCAAACTTGCGATCCTCCTGCCTCAGCTCCACCCCCAAGATTTCTGGGATTTTAGGCATATGCTACCATGCCCCACTTGCCTGATTATCATTTTTAGAGGACTCCTCAAGCCCATGGTCCTGAGGGCAGTGGCTTGTCCTGCCCTGGCCCTGAGGGGAAACAGGACCATCTTCTCACCATCAAAGGTTGTGGCGAATTGCTTCTCAAATTGCTTCTCGCCCTTTGGCTAAGATCAAGTGTAAAGGTTGTGACAACTCCAGTCCCACCTCGCCCTTCTGGAGACCCCTGGACCCCATAGCCCCTGGACCTCAGGAGCTTGCAGAAGTCTTGGGCCCCTACACCCTTTGCATAGTGGAGACTGGCAGAAACAAGCCTGAGATGGAGCTGTGGGACCTTCTCTCTCCTGCTGGCCCCTCCCTTCCCTCAGAGACAGGCCCTGGGTCCCAGCCCACAAGTTTCCCTTCCCCCAGGGACTGTGGCCAGACTGGAGGGACAGTCTCTGCTCTTCTGGATCCAGATTATTCACTGTGAAAGAGCGGAGTGGCAAGCTCCCTGCCTTCTGTGTCTTGTCTCCGTCTCCTTCAATTGGGTGAATAATGGTCCTTGCTGGCTGGCATAGCATGTAAATGTCAGATGTACCATGAGACCAGGGCTGGTGCCCATCCCAGTGCCTGAGCATCAGAAATCCCGTTTTTTTTGCATCAACAATGTCTGCTCAGCTCCTCTGTGAGATCAAAACCCAGGGTCCCCTGATCCATCCTTGGGTCCTCTACTTGCCAGGGTCCTGCCTGTCCCCACTGCCTGATGGGCACTCCCTGGGGCCTCAGCCAGGCCAGATTTGCGGCCTCCCTGCTGCTGGGAGCATTGCCTTCTGCTGTTGCCAGGAGCAGCTGCTGGAATCTTCTGTCCTCAAAGAGCTCCCCTCCCCACCAGGCCGTCCGTGGTCCTGTTTCTCAGTTTACATTTTTGTGGGCTCTGCAGAGTCCCTGATGAAAGGTAGGAGGGACAGGCATGTCTGCCTTGGCCCTGGTCAGTGGCAGTTAGAGGTGAGAGCCAGAGAGAAAGGCCAGGAGAGTGGGCAGGGCAACAAATATTTGTAGATGTCTTAGTAAAATAACTGTAACTGACCTTTCCTGAGCCTTCTGTGAGCACAGTGCCAAGTGCTTTGTGTAGCATTACGCCGTGGGATCCCCAGCAGAACTAGGGACCAGGAAACAGAGGCAGAGAGAGCGAGGCTTTGCCCAGGATCTCATCAGAGCTGGAATCCCAGGCTGCTGGCACTCTGAGACCTGCAGGGCTTCGTTCACTTCAGCTCCACCTCTTGGGGCCAGGGCCTGTCCTGTGCTGAGCCAATTGCCCAGCCTTGCCAGGTCAGAGCGCAAGGTCTTTGGGTTCGGCCCGGCCCCCAAGCTCAGAGCGGGAACAGCCTAAGGCTCCAAACCTGCTCTTGGACACTTCTGAACAGGCCTCCAGAAGGTAAGGGCGCAGGTTTGCCCCTCAGGGCATCCATCTGACAACAGCTTGTAGCCCTGGGGTGGAGTAGAGGAAAACAGAGCAACTGGGGCTTTTACAAAGTGATGTGACCAGGTCAGTGGGAGCACAGCCGAAAGACCACTGTGAGGGTGGATGAGAGCTCCCTGGAGGAGGCATCAGCCCAGCTCAGACCTGAAGAGAACGAGAAGCAAGGGAATGAGGGCGGGGTCCCCACAGGTCCTAGACACCAGGCTGAGCCCCAGATGCGTCACAGTGCTCCTCTGATGAGTCTCAAGGACACAGGCAGCCCTGTCCCGCTCTCCAGCCCTGACGTGACAGTGTGGAGACAAGACTGCCCCTCACCCCTTGCACTATCACTTCCTCCTCTGATCTGCAGTCTGGGCTGGCATGGGGGGCAGGGCCTCCGGAGGCCGGGTTATTCTTCCCCTTGTGGGGCTGTGCTGAGGTGCAGGGCGAGGGACCACCAGCCGCCTGGCCCCCTGTGCAGTGCTGGGGAACACGGAGAAACGTGATTCTGGCGTGGTTTAAAGTGGTGGTCACGTGGCCCTGGCGGTGTGACCCCTCCTGTACCCCCACTTGGACGGCGGGGTGAGGCCACAGGGTGGGGGTGGGGGACCAGCCAGGGTGCTGTTGCAGCAGGAAGAAGTGTGGCCCTGGCCCGCCTGCCCAGCCCTGCAGGCCGGGAGTGGCTGTCCCACGCTCCATCCCGCAGCCCTGAGCACCCCGGCAGAGGGAATGGTCTGGGGGATGTTATGTGTCCCACGGGGCAGGGCTTGAGGGGCTTCTGGGGCCCCTATGTGGGGAAGGACTGTGAGCCGTGTGAGATTGGCAGGGGCAGGGCTGCTGCAGGCCCTGGAGTGGCTGCAGGGTGTCCCCAAAAGGGGGGCAGCCCCGAGACCACCCATTTCACTCCAGCCACCTGGTAGGATGGATACCTTCGAGGACACAGCACGTCGGCTGCGGGAGGCCTTCAGCTCAGGGCGGACCCAGCCTGCCGCGTTCAGGGTGGCACAACTGGAGGGCCTGAGCCGCTTCCTACAGGAAAACAGGCAGCTGCTGCAAGACGCGCTGGCCCAGGACCTGCATAAGGTGGCTGGGGCTGGGGACGGAGGGAGGGCTCATGGAGTGGGGTTTGGAGGCAGCTGGGACAAAGGGGACAGGAGAGGCCTGTCCTCTGGGAAAGGGGGAACTAATAGCCCCTCAGAGCCTAGCTACTTCCCTGGCCAGAACTCGCACCTACTTTCCTCCATTCAGCTGCGTTGGAGCACCCACTGTGAGCCGGGCTGAGGCCTAGGCTCTGGGATACACAGAGAAGTAAGCAAAGTCCCCATCTACTGAGCTGATCTTCTAGGGGAGACATCCCAACAGTCAACACAGTTAGAGTGTTGGGAGGTGACAATGTCACAGAGGTATTCCCAGTGGGGGGGGGCAGAGGCTTATCTGTCGGGGAGGAAATTTCCCTGTGAAGGGTACACAGAGCAGAGATGTGGAGAAAAGGAGGGATGGTGAGGGCTCAGTGCAGCCGTGCAAAGGCCCTGAGGCAGAGGGAACTTAGAGTATTTGTGCTTGAGCAGCCCCAGCAGGCCAGGGCTGCTGGAGGGATTGGAGAGACAATTGAAAAATGAGGCCTGGTGGCCTCCCTGGGGACAGACCACCTTGCCACCATCAAGCCTCCACCAGTTTCTCACTGGCCAGCCCAGCCACCTCCCATCCCTGACTGGGCTATCTGGTCCCTTTCCCCCTGCAGCTCAGATTTCGCTTCTGCTTTCTCATCCAGACTCAGGCAGCCCGGGACTCACAAAGGAAGCAGCAGCCCAGAAAGTTCAATGGCTCCCTCCCTCAGTCTCAGCCAGCCCATTGCTCCCTGCCCCAAGCAGGGAGCCTCTGCCCACTGCATTCTCAGTTCAGCCACACCAGCTCTTGCCCAAAGAGCTCTTGACACCTTCTTGTCCAAAGACACACAGCCAGGAAGGGTAGAGCTAGGTTTTGAACCTGGCTCAAAGTAGCTTACTCTCCCAGAGTCATATGTTGAGATGGCTCTGCACTGTTCTGGAAAGCGGCTCACATCCTATTCCGGCCCAGGGCACTTACCAGAGATGAGGAGGGGCAGGCTGACAGGCTGGCAGGAAAGGGGCCAGGCTCGGCCACTAGGAAGTGCAGGTGGACGTGGCACTGTCCTCCCGAGTCCCAGCCCCTTCTACTCGGCTCATCTCCAGCCCTGGCCTTGCCACTGGTTTGCCGAGGGACCCTACACAGGGCACCCCCTTCACTGGCCTGCATCCTCCCACTGGACCATCCCAGCAGCCCTCAGCCCGTCCCACTCTGCTGTAATAGAGGACAGCTTCACTGTACCGGCTGCGACTCAGGCAGGGACAGCACCTGGCTCTGGTGTCCCAGCCACAGCCTTCTGCTGCTTGCAGCCTTAAGGACCAGTGTCCTGGGGGCTGGGAACAGGGCATACCAGCTGGTGGAGATCAAGACAGCACCCCTTAGATTTCTGTCTCCCCACTCCTGCTGCCAGTCTCCCCTGGTCCCTGGGCTGTGGGAACTGACGTGTACCCAGGGGCAGCTGTATGCCATGTCCCCTGTAGGTGGCTCAACACACAGGCACAGGCAGCCATGCAGCCAGTCCTGTTAAAGCCTAGACCCTGCCCCTGCTCTGTGTGGCTGGACTCCACCCCATCACCTCACCCACTGCACTCCTTGCTGAGCAGGAACAGAGCTGGCCCTTGCCAGCCTCAGGGCCTTTGTACCTGCTGGGATCTCTGCCCAGCATAGTATGCCTCCAACAATCCAGGTCTCCCTCTCCGCCTTTCTCCAAGCACCGATTACCTTGTACAAAACGAAGCAAATGCACATGTCCGCGCACACTTGACTCATGCATACCCACACCTCCTGCACACAGTCCACCCTTTGCCCTGCTCTGCTCTTTCCATAGCACTTGTCACAACAACGCAGCCATCAATGTTCTCATACGTGGTGACCGCCCCTGTCGTGGCATGGTTTCGGCCTCACAGGGCAGGTTGCTCCATCTGTTTTGGTCACTAGTGCATTCCCGGTAAAGGAATAGCACCATCTTTGAAGCCCTCACTGAGTATTCGTGCGCCAGGGTGGGCCCTGCTGGAGAGAGGCTGTGCCCCACCGTGCCCTGGCCACTTGCTGACCTGGGTCTCCGCCCTGCAGTCTGCCTTCGAGTCAGAGATATCTGAGATCACCATTAGCCAAGGTGAGGTGGACTTGGCCCTCAGGAACCTTCGGGCCTGGATGAAGGACCAGAAGGTGCCCAAGAACCTGGTGAGTCTTGGGGACAAGGCTGGCAGGTGGCTTCAGGGACTGTTTGCTCCTTTGGGATGGCTTCTGAATGCCTCTCACTGTTTACGCAGGCCACCCAACTAGACTCGGCCTTCATCCGGAAGGAGCCCTTTGGCCTGGTGCTCATCATCGCCCCCTGGAACTACCCTCTGAATCTGACCCTGGTGCCTCTGGTGGGGGCCATAGCGGCAGGTGAGAGAGGAGCCTCCACCTTGCCCGTCCCCTGACCTTGAGGCTGCAAGCCAGGGAGGACATAGAAAAGCTGGCTGTAGGTGTCCCTGCGTGGCCCACCACCCAGGGCTGTGTTGCCTCGGGCCCCAGCTCACCTCCAGGCTGAATTCATTGTCTGAAAGTAGGTGAGAGCTGAGCCTGCCCAGCAGGGTAAGGAGACGAGGCAGGCGGCTTTGCCCAGTGTCTCTCTCACTGTGCTGCCTGCAGGCAACTGTGTGGTGCTGAAGCCTTCGGAGATCAGCAAAAGCATCGAGAAGATCCTGGCTGAGGTACTGCCCCGCTACCTGGACCAGGTGAGCAGGGCGATGGGGCAGACAGCAGGGACTGGTAGGGCCTATGGGCTGGGCAGCCCCTCATGTGTGAGGGCCACAGGCTTAGCCCAGTGCTGCCTCTTCTGAGGTGTGTGGCTTGGCCAAATCACCTTCGCTCGGCCTCAACTCTCCTCTGAGGGTGGCCAGGCAGCCTGTCCCTGGCGGTCCCATGACTCACTAGGGCTGGCCCTCGCTCCAGGCCCCACTCCCACCTTGCTCCATTCATCCCCCCCTTGAGCCTGGGCAGCCCTGGTCGCACCAGCCAGGAGGGCAGTAAGGGCCAGGCAGGTTAGGCTGCCATCGAGGCTCCAAAGCAGGGGTCCCAGAAGAAGCCCTTGCCTGTCTACTTTGCAGAGCTGCTTTGCCGTAGCATTGGGCGGGCCAGAGGAGACAGCACGGCTGCTGGAGCACAGATTCGATTACATCTTTTTCACAGGTGAGGCCACTGGGCATCTTGTCCCTGCCCTTGGCAGGCAGATAGCCGGGGAGGAACTCAATTGCCCTGGCTGGGAACAGACCTGGATGCTCAGGAAGGGACGGAGTGCTGGGGCCACAGCCTACTTCTGCCAACCATGATCTCAGGAATAACGCATCTGCCCTTCTGAGCTTCTGCTGACCCACTGCCCAGGGCTGTATTGGCAACCTTGCATGTCCCCACAGTCCCCTGCAGGCTAGTCACTGAGGGACTAGGCCAGGGTGAGGAAGTGCTCCCCTCTGGGTCACCTCGCTGGCCAGATCACCTCTGTACCCAAGCCCAGACACCAGCTGGTTTCAGGACCAGAATGCAGTTTCTAGAGACAAGGAGGCAGGACACGACGCTTCCAGGGTCTGCCCGAGCCCACAGCTCTCTTCCAGCCCTGCATATCGTGTCAGAGCGATGAGGGCGCCAGCCTTGTCCTCCTCTATACAGCCTGCGCCCAGCACAGGAAAAGTCCTGTCTGACAGGGAAGCCACTATGGAGCAGAGGGGCGGCCCTCACTGTGGGGAAGCTCACCTCCTACAGTCACCACAGATGGGGGACAAGGCGTGGGGAGGGCCCCAGGGCACCCCCAACCACTAACCTCACAGATCTGGTGGGTGCTAGGCCAGGCCTCTAGAGCCGGCGTGCGGAGGCAAAGTGACTGCCACAGGCTGGCTTCCGGACCAGATCCATGAATCTACCCCATGATGTTTCCAGGCCTCAGTTTCCTTATCTGTAAAACCAAGGCAGTCCCAAAGTCACAGGTCTGCCCCAAAACGAATGAATCAAATGATGCATGAAGTCCTTGAGAAGCATTTATCCCTTCCTGTCCCGGTGAATGTTCGCTAAGTCAGTGATGTTTCCTGCATACACTGACCTTAGGAGGTTCTGCAGAGCTGGAAGGACAAAACCTCTGGAGTGTTACAGGAGGGCAGAGAGCTAGCAAGAACTGGGAGAATTATGGAGCCATCCTCATGTATGGAGGAGGAGGAGCCACCATGGATGAATCCACCTTAAGAAGAAAGAGCCAGGGAAGGAGCCACCTCCCTGGGGAGGGGCCCTCCAGACCTTGGAACTTGGGGAGGAGTGTGCAGGAGACAGAGAGACCCAAACAATAGCCGGGCCATGAGCTGGACTCTGGTCTTGGATGATAAGGGGGTCACTGAAGATCCTAGGGGAGAGTGGAGCGGTGGGAGGTTGGAGGGAGCAAAGTCGAATTTTAGAAAAGGTTGTCTGCAAAGTCAGCCAGGGTCAGAAACAGAGAGGCCAGGCACAGTGGTACATGGCTGGAATCCTAGCTAGGAGGCTGTGGCAGGAGGCTCAGTTTGAATCGAACCTGGGCAAAATAGCAACTCAGCAAGACTCTGCCTCGATGGATGTGATGGTGCGACAAGTAGTCCCAGCACTCAGGAAGCTGAGGCAGGAGGATCACTGTGAGTTTGAGGCCAGCCTGAGCTACACAGAGTTTAAGTACAGCCTGAACTATGTAGTGAGATTCTTCTCAAAAAAACAAAAAAAAACCAAAAAAGACCCCACCCCATTAAAAAAAAATAAAGGTAAAAAACAATAGGGCTGTGGATATAATGCAGTAGTAGAGCACCACTGGGGTCAAGCCCCGGTATTGCCAAAAAGAAGGAAGGAAAGAAAAAGCTACAGAACAAGTAGGAGCTGAGGGACTCTACTGGGTGGGTGGGGCCTCACTAATGGGTTCCCAGAGCAAACCCTGTGTTGCTGGAGCCTCTGCATTTTGGGGGTATGTCTGGGGGGCGAGATGAGCAGATTCCTGGTCTGCAAGGTGGCAGAATGGGCAGGATGCCAGGTGAGGCCCGGTCCCAGCTGCCTCAACCACCTCTCCAGGAAGAAGCAGGGACTCCAAGGCAAGGCCACCCTGCCTGCTCAGGGTGACTGAAGGGCCACTCTGGGTTCTATGTACTCAGGGAGCCCTCATGTAGGCAAGATTGTCATGACTGCTGCTGCCAAGCACCTGACGCCCGTCACCCTGGAGCTGGGGGGCAAGAACCCCTGCTACGTGGATGACAACTGTGACCCCCAGACTGTGGCCAACCGCCTGGCTTGGTTCCGCTACTTCAACACCGGCCAGACCTGTGTGGCGCCTGATTACGTCCTGTGCAGCCCAGACATGCAGGAGCGGCTGCTTCCTGCTTTACAGAACGCCATCACCCGTTTCTATGGCGATGACCCCCAGAACTCCCCCAACCTGGGCCGCATCATCAACCAGAAACATTTCAAGCGGCTCCAGGAACTGCTGAACTGTGGCCGCGTGGCCATCGGAGGACAGAGTGACGAGAGCAATCTCTATATCGGTGAGCACCCCTCTCTCCCACCGCAGCCCACCTACCTAGGACCCTTTCTGCTGCTAGAGCCTGGCCTGAGTCCATAGTCCCAGTCTCATGGTTCCAGAACAAGAATGCTCCAGCCCACTGTGGTTCTGAGCTTGTGACTCTGATTCTAAAATCTGGCTCCACAGCTCTGGATCTGCTGAGCTCGGACCTCAACTCTGGGGGCCCAGAGTGTGGACTGTCACCTCATATGCTCTTCCTCAAGGGCAGGACTTGGACCCCAGATTCTCAGATCCTAGGAGCTGGTGTCCTGGGAGGTCAGACCCTGGGGCTCTCTGGCTTCTCCCTAAGGAGTGTCCCAGCTGTGCACCAGGCTGAGCTGCCCCTGTGTCCACAGCACCCACAGTGCTGGTGGATGTGCAGGAGACAGATAAGGTGATGCAGGAGGAAATCTTCGGGCCCATCCTGCCCCTGATGACTGTGAGGAGCCTGGACGAGGCCATCAACTTCATCAACCATCGGGAGAAGCCGCTGGCCCTGTACGCCTTCTCCAACAACAGCCAGGTGGGGCCCAGTGGGCTGGTCAGGGTGGGATCAAGTACCAGTAGTGGACCATGGGAGTGGGGCAACAGAGAGGATGTGGCCCCTCTGGGTCAGTCATAGGACTTCAGGGATGGTGGCTTCGTGGCTCTGGCCCTGCCCTCCCATAGTAGCAGATGAGATCCCCACACACCCTATGTGCACCACACTCCGCTGAGCCTTCAGTGGGCAGCTCCCCCAGGATCTCCAGGGCCCAGTGTCCCTTACCTGTGTCATCGCCCATCATCTCAGCCTAGTGGCCACAATGTTGCCCCTCAGTGCCTGGCTCTGGAGGACATGGGGGAAAAGAGTGCAGGAGTGACTAGAACATGCAAGGCCCAGAACGAGCCTTTGCCCCCCATCCCTGGACGCCCCAGTGGCAGGGGGCAGTCCTCAGCCTAGGACACACCAAGAAGCACCAACAGTGCCTCTCACCTATCCCTCATGACAGTCTCTCCCTGTCTAAACAATGGGTTGTACTACTTTTAAATTTGTATTTTCATTAGTACACAGTTGCAGTACTGATTACATTCGTCATGGGAAGTTGGTACATGTACATAACACATCTTAACTTTTAAATCCAACAGTGGTTTTAAATATACTTTTTATTCCGGGGACTAACTTTAGATTTAAAGAAAAGCTGCAAAGACTGCAGAGACCCTATGTATCCCACATTCCATTCCCCACAGAAGGTGCTGACTGGGTACTGCACCAGTAACTGCTATTAAACTTGGGATCCTGCCAGTTTCCCATTAACATCTCTCTGCTCCAAGATCTGATACAGCACTAAGCTCAGCCTGAAGCGCTGGCCAGGCCTCTGCAGTGTCCCTAATCTCAGGTTGTCTAGGTTTTCTCATGATGTAATAATAGCTATGGGTTTTAAGAATGCTAAAGAAGCTAAAGCTGACTCTGGGGTACCTTGCAGTTGGCAAGTGTAACTATCACCAACTGGGCAAGGCCCAGGTCCTCTATGAGGTACCATGGCACCCCCACAAACTAGGGAATGAACCTAGGGTCTACACAGAGCTACGTCCCTAGCCCTCTTTATTTTTTGACAAGGTCTCATTAACTTGCCCAGGCTGGGCTCCAACTTGCCATCCTCCTGCCTCAGCCTCCCAGAGTGCCAGGATTATAGGTGTATGCCACCACATGCAGATCCATTGCACCCCTTCTTGTCTTTGGGTCAAGTCTCCCAATCTGCCTGCCTCGCTGCAAGTGGCCTAGTTAGGCCCTATCTGTGGGAGGGAGAATATGTGCTACATGTATCATCTACATATATTCTCTGGAACGCTTACATTTAGGTCATAATGGACTCACACATTTATGTGATTCAGGGGCCCATGATGTGCTCTGTCCCAGGCTTGAGCAGAGGAAGTGCCTGTGTCCCCGTGGCACACCCAGCCTTTAGTCTGACTTCTCTGGCTCTACAAGAAGCCCCAGGTTTCTTCTTGGGGTCACCTGGTCCTCACACTGTCCTAGACACCCAGCACCGGTCTCAGGACACAGAAGGCACCTGCCCTCACTGTTTAGAAGTCCATGGTGCTTTGTGCTTGTCCTGTGGCCTTGCTGTGGCCACTAATGCTGGTCTCAAAGCAAGAGATATCTGAGCCTACTGGTGGAGGGGTCCACTCTACCACACATCATACAAGCGCGACATAGCTGTCATCTGAAGGTCACACTGACTGGAACTCCTTGTGGTCTGACTAGTGTCTGTCAACCATTTGTCCTGTTCATTCTTCAAATAAACCCAAAGACTGAAGAAGAAGGTCCTTCATTAAGTCAAGCAGGGGCCAAGTTCAAGTCTCTAAGTAGAAATCTGACCACGTTGTCATGTCTTAAAGTGTCCCCACACTCATCCCACACAGCCCGTCTCCCAGGCTGCCCTCCTCCTGATGCCCTCAGGAACACGTCCCTCCCCGGGGATGCCTCCCTGACTACGGGCACCTCACTACTGCTGCTGCACTCTTCAGGTCCCCAGGCGATGCTGGGTCTCTTGCCTCTCCTATAGACCATACACTCTGGAAACTTGTTCCAGGTTAGAGGTTGCACACAGGACAGCTCCACACTTGCCCTGAGCCGACACAATGGCCCTAGGCCCTTGCTGAAACAAGACAGTGGAGGTGGGTTCAACCTTCACCCTGCCTGCTCTCTTCTAGGTGATCAAACAGGTGCTGGCCCGGACCAGCAGCGGGGGATTCTGTGGGAATGATGGCTTCATGCACATGACCCTGGCCAGCCTGCCCTTTGGAGGAGTCGGTAGGTGTTGCAGCAGCCTGCTCTCCTGCACCCTTCTGTGATGCCGAGCATTCCGACTACATTCCTGCTGCAAAACACAGTGGGGTCAAGGAGGCTCCTTTCCAATGACTGGGTTCCACCCCCAGCCTCCCAGCCTGTACCCCACCACATCTGGCACAGAACCCTCCAGACCTGTCTGCACTTATCCATACAGGTGGACCGCAGACAATTTCGGTAGTTTTCTTTGCTACCCTGTCCACCCTTTTGCTGCTCCTTTCTCCCCACAGCATACCTTGGGGTCTGTCCATCTGTCCACACACACAGCTGCTGAGTGCTTTTCACTCCATGCTGCTCCCTCACCCACTATGTCCCTGCAGTCCAGCCCTAGGTACAGGGAGGTCAAGAGTGTGAAGATGGCCCACTCCCGACACAGCTGTAAAGCCCTGACCCGAGTCAGTGACTCCACAGCTGTTCCCAGAAAGCCTTTCACAGTCTGTGACCAGGACAGCCACTTCCCCTCCCTGAGCCAGCTTCCTCAGTGCAGGGGTAGAATTGGAACAGGTGACTCAAGGTCTTCTTCCCTGTCCTAGCAAGCTGTGCCTGCTGGAACCTAGACTGTCCCTGGAGGGTAACCTGTGCCACAGCTGTCCACTGGGCTAACACCATGGCAGCACAGGCCTAGAAGGGATGAGCACACTGCATCCCCTACTCTGGACCTCTTTCCAGCCTCTGAGAGCCTCAGCTCTCTCCTGAGTCCCTGACAGACCCTGCCTACCTGCCCCTCCCTAGTCCTAGCTCCTCATCCTACCTCCTCTTCCCCAGAGAGGTAAGTGGGTCTGTTTGCAGGCAAATCTGGAAGCCTCCTTGATTGCTCCCAGCACCACCTAGGCTGTGTTCTGTAGACAACCCTGGCCTGGGTCCTTGTCCGTTTCTCTTTCTGGACACAGAATTCATAATAACACAGTGCTCACTTTGTCCATGGTCAGAACACTTAGTTGCTGTCTCAACTCTGGGAGGTGGGTACCAGTGTCACACAAAAGGAGACTGAGGCAGTTGCTTACTCAAAAGCTATTCGTGGCAGAGCCCACATCCAACCCTAGCCAGTCTGGCTCCAGAATACTTTCCACTGACCACTATCTGCCTATCTTGCCCTGATATCTGGTATCCCCAGGGCTTGCTAAGCTGGTCCTAAAGCCTTCCCTGGGGCCTGGCCTTTTATATACAATGCCTCATAATTAGCTCATTGTACGGATGGGGAAACTGAGGCTCACAGGGGTGATGTAGCCCTCCCGTCAGAGCCAGGTCTGCCTGACATCCCCTTGGCTGGCCACTGTGGTCCTGACCATGTGTGTGCTCTGCTACATACAGGTGCCAGTGGGATGGGCAGTTACCATGGCAAGTTCTCCTTTGACACCTTCTCCCACCACCGCGCCTGCCTGCTCCGCAGCCCTGGGATGGAGAAGATCAATGAGCTCCGCTACCCACCCTACTCATCAAGAAACCTGAGGGTGTTGCTGATGGCCATGGAAGAACGCAGCTGCAGCTGCACGCTGCTCTGAGTCTGTGGGCACCAGGTGCCCACCCTACTCCCTACCAGCTGTGGCAGATATGGCCTGGGATCCAAAGCACAAGGACACTTGCCAGGCAACAAAACAGTCTGCTTAGCACAGAGCAATGCCCGCCTTCCTCCCTCTTGGGGTTCCCTCTTTGGGCCTTCAGCTGCCCCCCAACTAGGCTAAGCTGAGTGAGAACATGGGACGGATGTGCAGTGACAGTGACCTGTTCCCTTCCTTCTGCACCAACCATCCATATCCTAGAAGAGGTGCAGCAGAGGAGCCCTGTCACACCTTGGAACCTGTGTGTGACTGTGCCATCCCTGTCTTCTCTAAGCCCATTTCCTCAGCTGTGCACTAGAACTAGGGGTGATGAACAAGTGATACCTCCTGAGACTATATGAGGATTAAATTAGGGAGGTGCAGACACCAAGCTCCTGATACCCTGTCTCTTCTCCCTGGAGTGTGCCGCCGCCTTCTCTCATCAGGTGGGCCCCTCCACGGGCCTCTCAGGACCTCCCCACACCTTGTCCTCAGGAGGTCTCAGGGCTCTCATTGTTTCTGCCACCAAAGCCAAAATCCCGGGCTTGACAACCAAATTCCATCTTTGAGCAAATCCTGCTGATACTGTTGGGCCCAGGAATGTTCCGATGCATACTCAATCACAATGCTGGGGCAGGCCTGGTGCAAGCCACCACCCATTACCTCCCTTCTTCCCTTCGCCCGGGCCCGCTCCCCTGTGAACACTGATCTCCCCAAAGCAAGCTGAACCATCCCACTCCTCTACCTGAGACCCCTCGGGGCTCCCTTGACCCATAGGTCTCGCAGTCCTTGGGAGGCTCTATCTCTCTAGGGACACGTAACAGCCCTGCACTCAGTCTGTTCTTGTCCGGAGGACCTCTACACATGCTGCACATGCCCTCTTCATTCTCCCTGGCCTGCTCAAGTGCTACTCATCCTCACCCAAGTCAGCGCCTCCTCCAAGAAGCCTTTCCTGACCACCACCCCTCAACATCACACACTGACTGACTCAGGGGCGTCTCAGAGCCCGCAGTCCCCGGGGGCTCCTCTACCACAAACACAAGCGAGGAAATAGGCGGGTGGAGAGACGAGCTCCCAAGCCATACGGATCCAGGCGCAGAACAGGGTCGCACCGCGCGACTGGCCGGCTTGACATGTCCTTGCCTCATTTCATCTGGAAAGTGATAATGATTCTCCCACATGGGGAGAACCGTGAGGACTAGATTAAGTTACAAGGACAGTGTCTGGGTGGAGAGTCGCTACATCGGATCCTCTTTGGGGTCCTGACGCCGCTCTCAGAGACAGCCCGGCCGCCCTGCCCTCTGCACCGGGAACTACTTTCAAAGGCACGCCTCGGAAGTCCCGCCTCCAGCGGCTCGGAGGTCTTCGCGAATTGGCCTCTGTGATCCAATATGGCGGCGCCCTCCAAAGCTTCAAGCGCTTACTTTCTCTCAGCCAATCAAAAGAAGTATATCTCGGAATTCCTCCTTCTTCAGGTGGGACCACCGGCCAATCAGGCCGCAGCATGAAGGATCACCTCGAAAAAGGCGAAGCCAGCCAACCCAATAGTAGTGTCGCAGAGTTAGGCTCCTCCTCTCGGCCGTCCATCCCGCTCGGCTCGGGAAGGAGCGGAAGCTCCTCAAGGTGGGTATTCAGGGCTCGGTCGTGAAGGTCAGGCGTGGGCAGCACGGCGTTGAGGGCAGGTGTGGTGTGGTTTATCCTGCAAGCTCAGTGCTCAGGCTCTTTTTCCGGCGATTTAGGATCCACGGTCTCAGTCCTTCAGCGTGTAGCGGGCGCTCTCTCAGCGCATGCGCAGCCTGACGGGCCCGTTCTTGCGTCCATGGCGTCAGAGGTCATGGGGAGGGTCGGAGAAGGTGGCGGCAGTGTTTGGTATGGGTGCCGGAGACTCGAGTCTGGTCAAGAGTAGGTCCCAGCAGAGGTTACAGGAGGGACACTACACTGCCGGGCTCCCTGCCAGGTTCTAAGCTAGACCCTTGCCCTTGGGGTGGACGAACCCCCAAGTCTCACGACATACACCTCCCCCCACCCGCGTCTTGGAAATGAAAAGCCTGAGGTCAGGCGACCTCACCTGCTCAAGGTCGCTCAGGAGGCTGGGACAGTTCTAGGAGAGCCTTGCAGTGGGGAAAGGAATTGGACTCTTAAGAATTATTTAAATCTTTAATGGTTCCACCAGGGCAGGACTGAGTTCCAGTTCTGGACCCAATCCTATCTTGTGACTTTGGCCACTTAACAGGACAAGATAACAGTGCATGTGGTTCACTCTCACACAGCCTGGCACTAATTAGCTCTCGGTATAGTGGCGGTTCGTTGTGGGTTTGTTTTTTTTTGTTTTGTTTTGGTACGGGGATCAAAGTTAGGACATTGTGCTTTCGAGGCAGGCGGCTGAACCACTGAACTAAATCCCCAGCCCCGTTCCTTGTGTTTTTGAGGTGAGAATGTGGTGGGCACGGGAGAGATGATAAGCAGGAGTTCTGGGGAGAAGCAATGGGCTTAACAGGCTTTTTAGTAAGTGAGAGAGAAGGAAATTGGGGTCCACAGGAACTCCCAGCATCTTAAGCTGGCGAAGCTGGGATGGTTTGGAGGGCTATGAGATGCTATACCTGGGAACCGGAAGGCCCAGGAACAGGGTGTAAGTCATGCTGGAGGTGACACAGAGGCTCCCGGTGTGTCACAGTACCAGTGTGCCTGGGGTTGGCAGTCCTTAACCCCTCTTTCTTCCTTATGCTCCCAGATGCAATGCCTGACCATGCCCACACTACTGCGGGCCCTGGCCCAGGCTGTGCGCACAGGTAGGAAGGACCAAGGGGGCCTATCCTAGGGTAGGGAGCCCAGTCTCCTAGTGTGAGATACCACCTACAGAAGCGTAACTCCTCTCCTTGCAGGACATGCTGCTAGTGGCCGGAGCATCCACAGCAGTGCCATGGTAGCAACCTACAGTGAGTACCTAGGTGGCCTCCAGCATGGGCTTTCCTGAGCATGGTCTTGCTGGAGTCCAGGGAGGAGACTTGGGCCTCAGTTCTGACTTTGCCAGGGGCTCCTCATTTTCTGCTCTGAGGATGATGGAGACTGAGTGTAATTCATGGGGCAGAACCCTCCTTTGAGGAGGTGGGGTCTCAGCACATCTCATTGTGATGGAGAGGGAACCTGTGAAGGTAAGGGACAAGCCCCTTACCCTTTGACTCAACCCTTGTTTGAGGGTCCTTAGCTCAGAACTGCCTGGGACCAGGGAGAAGCAAGCAAGGCCTGCTTAGGGCCTGTGGCACCTCCCAGGGCTCTGGCTTGTGTTAGGGGAATGAACCCAGTGGTTGTACCTAGGTGTGAGGGCCAGGCCTCATCTCCTGAGATGGATTCCTTAACCTCCTCCATGGCCTTCCTGCAGAGTACGTGAATATGCAGGAACCCACGATGGACATGAGGTCAGTGACTGACCGGGCAGCTCGGACCCTGTTGTGGACTGAGCTCATCCGAGGTGGGTCCTGGTGGAGGTGGGCAGACTTGGAGCAGAGGTCAGGTACAGATGTGCTGGGGAGGAAAGATGCCCACTCACCATGACTTGCCGCTCACAGGCTTGGGCATGACCCTGAGCTACATGTTCCGGGAGCCAGCCACCATCAACTACCCGTTTGAGAAGGGCCCGCTAAGCCCACGCTTCCGTGGGGAACACGCCCTACGCCGTTACCCATCTGGGGAGGAGCGCTGCATCGCCTGCAAGCTTTGTGAGGCTGTCTGCCCTGCCCAGGTGAGCCCTGGATCCCCTAGCTACCACGCAGGGGAGTCCATGAAGCACTAGACCACAACCTGACCACTCTGTTTAAAGCATTTCCCCAGAAAATTCCCTTTCCTGCTTTGAGTCTCCTCCCCCACCCTATGAGTGGAACCAATGAGACCTTTTTGCCCAAGTATCGTGAGTCAGCAAGTCAGCACAAGCCGGCATCTGCCTGCAGACCAGGTGGCACATGTGGGGCCTTTCCTGGGGAATGGCTGAGGGTAGGAAGGTTGGGTCCAGGAGTCACGGGATGGCACCCAAGGTTTCTTCAAGAGCCCATCCCTGGGCTGGACTGAGACTCACAGCCGAAGCCCTCCAGCCCCTGCCCCATCTTGATGGCTGGTCTGGGAACCATGTCAGGACATAGCTGGCAGTGTGGCTTTGATTGGTTGTGTTGGTGGGTCTTGCACAGACTACCTGGAGTCAGGGCCTCTGATGCAGGAACAGCTATGGCCTTTGTCCACAACTGGTGTGCACAGCAGGAGCCCTGGCGGGCATAGTCCATACTCATGGTCTGTATAGAACCCGCTTTTTATTTCTGTGGATCAGGGCAGCTCCTGGCATAGTCCTAGCACATGTCGTGGACCTCTCCCAGGTCCTCCAGGCCATGGGCTGTGGCCTTGACATTTCTCCTCCAGCCATTGTCCGGAGCACATAGGAGAACCCCCCAACCCATGGCAGCAGTGGTGATAGTCATGGTTTCCAGGTGGCGAGGGTCAGGCCAAGCCCTGCGCCAAGCTCATTCCTTAGCACATTTAGTCTTTGTGACAACACCAGCAGATAGGATCATATTTCCATTTTTATGAGCACAAAAAGATGAGGCTGTCAGGCAAAGGTCCCACAATGAATAGTGAACGTGACACTCCTGAGTGGGGTAAAAATTAAGTGTACTTGAAGGTCCCCCAAGCTGTCCGAGGCACAGGCACCAGGTCACCTCTTTCCCTCCGCTGTGATAAGGCTGACCCTGGGTACTGAGAGTTAAGGCCGTTTTCAAGTGTGGGCTCTGTACCTCACTGGCTGTGTGGCTTCAGGAAGCCCTTCAGTGTCTCTGAGCCTCAGTGTTCTCATCCATCAAATGGATATAACTAGACCTGAATTAGAGTCTTCTTAGGCCTAGACAGTCACTGGCAACTTACTACAGATGAGATGACCCCTCCCCAGAGCTACGGGTATGCAGTGAACAAAGCAGGTATCAGCCCTCCCCTTGTGGGAATTATGTCCTAGGGTAAGAAATTGGACAGTTAACTTGGGAGCAAAAAGAGTGTCAGATGAGACAAGTGACAGGGTGAGAAGGCAGATGTGAGGGGTTCCCCAGAGGATCTGGATGATAATGGAGCACCTGTGCAGACACCAGGGGTAGGGATGAACTGAGGGCTTGATCCAGGGCCAGGACGTAGCTGGCAGTGTGGCAGTGACCGGTGGCCACTCCCCACACAGGCCATCACCATTGAGGCCGAGCCCAGGGCCGACGGCAGCCGCCGGACCACCCGTTATGACATTGACATGACCAAGTGCATCTACTGTGGCTTCTGCCAGGAGGCATGCCCTGTGGATGCCATCGTTGAGGTGAGTGGGTCTGGTGGGCCAGCTGGGGCAGGAGTTCCTGGGAGGAATCTGACCAGGCTGCACTGTACCCCAAACTGTAGGGCCCCAACTTTGAGTTCTCCACCGAGACGCACGAGGAGCTGCTGTATAATAAGGAGAAGCTGCTGAACAATGGGGACAAGTGGGAGGCTGAGATTGCTGCCAACATCCAGGCCGACTACCTCTACCGGTGATGTGCCCACCTACTGCTTGGTGCCCGCAGCCCTGCTGCCCAATAAAAGCTCTGATCCTCACTGTTGTTTCCTGTCTTGTGTCCAGGGACTTAGGGTGGATCATCCCTAGACTCCCAGCGGCCTGTGGCTTCTTCCAGCTGGAGCAGGGTGTGATCCACCAGCCTGTTCTCTCGGTGGGTTCCAGCTGCCCAGGGATCCTGTGCTGGTCCAGCCCTCCCGTGTGACTCCATGGGCTCATCGGGCCTTGTTCATTGTTGCCCATAGCAACCCTGACACCCACACGTCTTCCTGGGCATCGTCCTTTAGGTACAGTAATCCTGGAGGCCACCTGAGGCCTGCTTTTCCCATAGTCTCCAGTGCCTTCGGGGTGGGGGTGGGGGCTGGGCCTGCTTCTCCTGAGACTGAAGGCCTAAGACCATTAGGAATTGGAGCCTCTGAGGCCCCAGGCTGAAGTTTGTTAGGAAACTCAAATAGGCAAGGCATCTTTTGCCTGAGGAGGAAGGCTGCTTGGGTTACAGTCACGAGGGGATGACACAAAGCCTCCTGTCCCTTAGCTGGCCTTGCCTCTAGCCACATCTTCCTCCTAAATTCCCCACAGCAGGCTATGGCCCAGCGTTGGGACTTGCCCAATTTGCAGTCCCAGCAGAGTGCTGTGGTTTCCTCTAGCACCATGCACTGATGTAATGGCCACTGACAGCCCCTTGATAGGCACTAGGAGAGGCTTTCCAATCATTCTCAGTGTGAGAAAACAGGCTTAAGAGTGGTGAAGTGATATCCTCAGGTCATATACATAATGTCCTGTTCAGGTCTAGGATATTTCAAGTCCCTTCCCCTGTCCTTCCCAACAGTGCTATTTACAAAACTCTCCGAGATGCATCTGGGAAAGAAGGTGGGAGGGTGTTTTGCAGATCAGTAAGTGGGAAATGCCCCCAGTGCTCTCTCCACTCAGGCAGAACTGTAGATTAGACACTCAAAGTGTGTGGAGGCCTGTAGCAAAGAAACCCAGCCTGTCCCCAGGGACTCAAAGCCTGTGGAACTGGGCACAGGGGCGACATGTAACTGCAGCAACTGAAGTGAAAAACAGCCCAGAAGTGACTGTGTCCCGCCCACTGCTAGTCCTGGTGGCTGCTGCAGACAGGAATTGTAAGGCGGCAGGCTTAGAAATCCTAAACATCGCTACCTTTTCCCAGATGTAACTGAGATCCCTGGCATAATGCCTTACTGTACCCAGATAGATGAGACGCATTGAACATGGTGCAGACTGTACCCAGCTAACTTGGTTCTTGCTGATAACAACCAAGGCATTTCTGTATCACAAGTATAGTTGTGATACCAGTGTTTTTGTTTTGGGTCTTTTTGAAACAGGGTTTCACTGTGTAGTCCAGGCTGGCCTTGAACTCACTATGTACCCCTCCCTCCCTAGCTAGCCTCAAACTTGTGTAGATCCTCCAGCCTCAAACTCAAGACAGCTGGGATTACAGGCCTGTACTACTGCCTGTGACCTCTTTTTGTGTCCATGGCAGGGCTAGTTTCTCCTGCATTCTGAATTGTCCTGGGGCCCCTCTTATACCGCTGGTCAGAACAGACCTATAAGGCCCTAAATACAAGCCCTGTTTTGTGAGGATGTTGACCTTGGCTGTGACTCAGTTTCTGGGCTTTACTCTGGCTCCATTTGCCTTCCCTGCTCCAGAGGCCTCAAGGATCCCCAGAGCCGAGGGGCCCTATGTCCCTGTGGTGTCCACTGGGTACTGTCCAGCCTATCCAAAGAGTGGCCAGGTGAACAGTCATGAAGTCATGAGTCTCAGTTTCTAGGCACTGACACCACATGAACGTCATGAAGCCGAATAGGAGCAAGGTCACCAGGAGGACACTCCTAGTGCAGGTGGCTGGACAGCTAACCCACTTTGTTCCAGGGAGAATTTCCCAGCGCCTGTTGGGTTCATAGGACTGAGCAGAATACAACATGGCCTGGCCCTCAGTGTCCTGCCATTGAAGAAATAGGCCCAGAGAGAAGCACCTCCCCCCACAAGGACACAGGGCGCTGAGCATGAATCTCAGCCCCTGTCCTAGGTGGTCAGGAAGGTGTGAACCCTGAGGCGAAATAGGAGGGAGTCTCAGTGGCGGAGGACCTTGTCGGAGAGGGATGGGTCTGGACCTCAGGACCAGTAGCCCAAGTGTGTCGGGGTCCTCAGCCACAGGGCCAGCGAACCCTCCAGGCAGGAGGAAAAGGCTGCAGCCGGGCAGCGCTGGGCACCTCCCCTGTCTCCTGACCTCGTCACGATTTTCCTATTCAAAGTCAAGTAAACCGACCCGGGAAAAGAAGACTGGCAAGGCCCGCCCAGCTCTCACAGGCTCCAAGGATTCCGGGGGGGGCGGGGGGGGGGGGGGCTGGGGGGGGGG
>NW_022900939.1:21135103-21206733 GCF_012274545.1 Fukomys damarensis | reverse complement strand
GCGGGGGCGGAGCTTGGGCTGGGGCGTTTCCGGCACTGGCCCCGCCCGCCACGGTGGGAGTGAGCGGCTCCGCCCCAGGCAAGAGTGTAGAGTCTGATCCGGTTGAGAGAGGAGCTGCGTGGCCTCAGGAGTGAGTGTCCCAGAGCGGTCCGCGAAGCCCCATTCTCTGCCTGCCACCCACCTGCCCTGCTCCGGGAACGGAATCCTGGCTCCTCACCCAGCTGGGACAGTGGAAGCAGCTCAGGCGGTCACCGCACCGGTGTTGGCAGTAGCGGGGGTGGCTGAGGCGACCAGGAAGGAGATGAGAGTGGGATCTTAACCCCCCACCTGCTCTGAGTCCTGCTCTTCCAGGCCTGCGCTCACAGCTTGCCTTGCTGCATCTTGCTTGAACGGAGGGGCCCATTCTACAGATAAGGAAACTGAGGCCCACATAGGTAGTAGCAGGGCTAGGAAAGAGCTGGGTGGTTCCAGAGCCCACCCGTGTGGAGTGGAGGAGAGGCCTGGTGGGTCTGGAGGAAGGGGCACAGGGTGAGGAGTGCCGGAGTCTGAGCTCTGAAGCTGTGGGCTGGATGATGGAGGTACCTTCATGTGGTCTGTAACCTGGCTGGGGACCTGTGGCTGGGCAGAGACCACGGCCGGCAGTGTTGGGCTGACGGGCAGAGGCAAAGTCAGAGGGCACTGCTCTGTGCTGGACTGCCCGGCCTGCATCCCTGCATCTGGCTCTTACCTGGCTTGTGCCTTGTTTAGCCCCCTGCTGGCCGGGCCGCCTTAAACTACATCTCTCCCAGCCTCAGCCCACCTATAAGACCGGTTCTGGCATGGCTTCCGGAGGCCAGTGTGAGGTACTGCAGCTGTGGATTACTGGGAGCTCAAAGAGAAAGTGGAGGCTCAGTGAGGGCAAGGGATTTGTCTCATGTCACACAGCCAGTCCCAACCTGGGCTGGTCCCCAAGCCCTGATCCCTGACCCTTTGCCTAGTGG
This sequence comes from Fukomys damarensis, assembly GCF_012274545.1. Lineage (NCBI taxonomy): Eukaryota > Metazoa > Chordata > Mammalia > Rodentia > Bathyergidae > Fukomys > Fukomys damarensis. The sequence continues at coordinate 21,205,753 of NW_022900939.1, read as the reverse complement.
CTAGAGCCATTTCTTTGGACCATGGAAATCAGCCCCTTTTTACCGCGTGCTTCCCTGCCCAAGGCCTATTCTTTTGTAGTCTCGGGCTGCCCTGAATTCTCTCCTTACCCAGGCTGGGGATGAGGCTGTGGTTTCCTATTCAGAGTTAAGTAAACCCGGCCCAGGGGAGGAAGTGACCAGCAGGGCTGGTCCAGACAGCAGGCCGGGCTCACTGGGGTGAGGCTCTCTGCTCTGTCCCCTCTGCCTTGATTTGGTAGTTCAGAAAACTGCCTCATGAGGGGTCCTGGGACTCAAGAGCAGTGGCCACAGAGCAGGCAGGGGACCTGAAGAGCATCCTGGCTTCCAAGCTGGGGGCACTGGGTGGAGGCCACCCTGGCCCTCCCCCTGCCTGCATTTGAGCAAGTCTCTTCCTGCCTGATTCACTTTCACTTTCATTGGTTTCAACACCTGGGAGGTTGTCCCCAGCCCCTACTGCAATGGCCGCCAGGGTCAAGAGCGCCAGCTTGCAGCCCAGTGGCCCACAGGGGCCCAGAGAAGGCCTCCCCATTCTCTTACCCACAGGGCGGCTGGAGGCTGTAGGTGCCAGAGGGCAAGCCCCAGCCTAACCAGGTGTCAGTTTTCACTGCCGCTGGCTCCTGCATACAGAGACAAGACTGGAGGTGGCCCTTTGTCTGAGGTCTAGAGTGAGGCCAGAACAGAGGAGGGACAGCAGCAGCAGAGATGTGAGCAGAGCCAGCATTTCTGCAGACAGGGGTCAGGGTGAGGGAGCAGCTGAGAGAGGGACCTTGAGGCTGGGTTGCAGGTCCACACCAGGCCAGCTTCACACCCAGTCACACTGTTTACTTCCTGTAGCTCTCAACATACCATCGCCCCCTTCCTGGGCCTCAGTTTCCCCATCTGTCTAGCGGGGTTAGTAGCAGCACCTTCTGGGGTTGTACGAGCAGAGGTATGGGTTTTATCTGTTTGTTTGGAGCCTGTCTGTGTCTTGCCCCTGACACCCCCAACCTGGTCCCTCAGGACGATGGGTTCCATGTTCCGTGGTGAGGAGGTGGCCCTGGTCCAGCTCTTTCTGCCTACAGCAGCCGCCTACTCCTGTGTGAGCCAGCTGGGTGAGCTGGGCCTCGTGGAGTTCAGAGATGTGAGTCAGGCTGGGACAACTGGGAGGGCTTCATCTTTGGTATCTCTGCTAAGGGGTGACAACAATCCAGGCCTTGGCAGGGGCCCACTTCTGCCATGATAGCCACTGGCTTCCATGCATCCCAGCAGCCCTGTAGGAGATGATCTGCCCTTAGACGGCCTCCTCGGCTTCTGCTCTTGCTCTCTGGGTGTATGGCAATGGAGGCCCATGGTGTACTCAGCACCTTTTTTGGAGGAAGCAGCTAAAGCCCCAGGAGACCCAGGCCTGGGCCGCAGGGTAGGAACCTCCTTGGGACACTAACTCCTCCATGTGGCAACCACAGCTCAATGCATCTGTGAGCGCCTTCCAGAGACGCTTTGTGGTGGATGTCCGGCGCTGTGAGGAGCTGGAGAAGACCTTCAGTGAGTTCACCCCAGGCCTGCATCCCTGGCAGGTTTCCCAGAGAAGGCATCATCCAAGCTTGCTCTGAAAAGCAGAGCCCAGGTGACCCAGCTGGAAGGCAGAGAAGGGAGGTGCAGGCATGGCCCAGAACTTACATAGACACTGGGAGCCACAAGGGTTTCTAAGCAGAACAGAGGCAGGGACAGCTTTCTGTGCTGTGACAGACCGGGATGGGTGTAGGCCATGCTCTAGAGTTGTATCCCCCCAAGAAGCAGCTCCTTTTTGGATCAAGGCAGACCCAGCCCTGGCTACCTCTCCCCGGTGGAAGGATCCTGCAGCTCCCAGACAGCCAGGATAAGAAGATGGCAGGATTTGCTTTGTGGCTTGTGAGTCTGACTTACAGCACTAACTAGCCAGGCAGTTCAGCCCTCATCCCAGGCCTGGGGATGCCAGGACCGGCCTGCTAGACCTCCGAGAGGCTCAGGGGCTGGGCTGGCGTGGCTGAGGGATGGGAGGGTGCGCAGAGCAGCTGGACTTTAGCCTAAAGGAAAAGGGGCTTCTAGGATAGAGGTTTAGCCTGGGATTTTCCTGGGGCTCTCTGGCTCCATGAGTTCATTAGAAGGTGGGACGAGGAGTTTGGGGCAGCATCTGGGATCCTCCAGATGTGAGCCAGCCCTTGGCTAACAGTGGACATTAGCTGGAGTGGCCCTCACAGCCCCCTGACCCCACTCGGTGCACCCAGCCTTCCTACAGGAGGAGGTGCGGCGAGCTGGCCTGGTGCTGCCTCAGCCAGAGGGAAAGCTGTGGGCGCCCCCACCTCGAGACCTGCTGCGCCTCCAAGAGGAGACCGATCGCTTGGCCAAGGAGCTGCGCGATGTTCGGGGCAATCAGCAGGAGCTGCAGGCCCAGCTACATCAGCTACAGCTCCACGAGGCCGTGCTGGGCCAGAGCCACGGCCCCCTGGTAGGGGTACACCTGAGGGGAGGGTGTGCCAGCCCCCGCCACTCCAAGTAGCTCTCATGGTGTCTGTCTCTTGGCTCCCAGCAGGCAGCTGACCACACTGACGGCCCCTCCTCGGAGAGAAGCCCCCTGCTGCCGCCCCCTGGGGGGCCACACCAAGACCTGAGGGTCAAGTGAGTGAGGACTTCTTGTTCCCACGAGCCCTGCCTGCCCAGTGGATGGGGCTGCTCCTTGTCCAGTGCTGTTGCCTCACCCCCAGCTTACTTGCCTGCTTCCCGAAGCCCAGAACTTCCCACAGTCCTGAGCCCTTGCCTCTAGGGCTTGTCTGTGTCTGGCCCTGATGGGGGTGGCCCAGTTGAGTGACTAAGTGAGGCATGGGGTGAGGGTCTGAGCTCTCCTCCAGCCCTGGCCTGCAGCTTTGTGGCAGGTGCTGTGGAGCCCCACAAGGCTGCTGCACTGGAGCGCCTGCTCTGGAGGGCCTGTCGCAGCTTCCTCATTGCCAGCTTCCAGGAAATGGAACAGCAGCTGGAGGACCCCGTGACGGTGAGTCGGTGGGGGCCGGGCTGGCAGGGGTGTCCTGGGCAGAGCCTGGGCCCCAGGGTAAACCGAGCCTGACTCTCTCTGGCAGGGTGAGCCTACAAGGTGGATGACCTTCCTCATCTCCTACTGGGGTGAGCAGATTGGACAGAAGATCCGCAAGATCACAGCATGGTGAGTCACTTCTCACGACGGCAGGTCTGTCTGTCTCAGGGCCCTTGTTTGTTTGTCCCTCCATGTGCCTCAGGCCCCTGCATGTCACTCGTGCTAAGCCTGTGCTGTACCACCTCCTCCTGGGCCTCCCCTCAGACTAACCCTCACATGCACCCTCATCCTGGCCAGCTTCCACTGCCACGTCTTCCCGTACCTGGAGCAGGAGGAGGCCCGGCGGGGAGCCCTGCAGCAGCTGCAGCAGCAGAGTCAGGAGCTGCAGGAGGTGGGCACCCACCCACCCAGCACCCCATCCCTTGCCTGCCTGGCCCCTCCTGACCACTCATACCGGGCCCACAGGTCCTGGGGGAGACAGAACGGTTCCTGAGCCAGGTACTGGGCCGGGTGCAGCAGCTGCTGCCAGCAGCACAGGTGCAGATTCGCAAGATGAAGGCTGTGTACCTGGCCCTCAACCAGTGCAGCGTGAGCTCCACACACAAGTGCCTCATTGCCGAGGCCTGGTGCGCTGCACATGACCTTCCCACTGTGCAGCAGGTGCTGCAGGACAGCTCGGTAAGCATGGCCGGGTCTTGCCCCTCCCACCTTGCCAGGTGCCTCCTTCTGGCTGCATCACACCTCATGTCCCCAGCATCTTGCCTCTGCCCTGGGAGGGGCAGCTGCTCCCTTCCTCCTAGCTGCCTTCTCCAGGGAGTCCGCCCAGATGGCTCTGGCCTTCAGCCCGCCCTCTGCCTTCCCAAAGCCCCTGCAGTTATAGTCAGGAACCTCCTTCACCGCCAGACTCCAGGTGTGGTATGGAGACCCTGCTCCCAGGGCCACTGCAGTGCATACACTGGTGGGAGTAGGTCTCAGGTACGGCTCTGGCCACCTGATGAGGAGTGCACCCTTCTGTTTCTCAAGAAGTTTCTGTCTAGGTGATGCCTTTGGCCTCCTTGAGTCCCCTGACCTGGGCAGGGTGGGGCTGATCACCCTGTTTCTCTGAGAGGAAGGGGCTGCCCACCTCCCTCCGATGTCTACCCAGTGGTCCCAAAGTGAGTCCTGCATTGCTCTGCGTCTCAGCTGGGCCTGGCTGGGTCCCCAGGGCTCCTGCAGGCCCCCAGCCTCAGTCTCTGTCTCTGCCCGACCCCTAGACTGAGGAGGGAGTGAGCGCCGTGGCTCACCGCATCCCATGCCAGGACATGCCCCCGACTCTCATCCGCACCAACCGCTTCACTGCCAGCTTCCAGGACATCGTGGATGCCTATGGTGTGGGCCGCTACCAGGAGGTCAACCCTGGTGAGAGCTTTACTCTCACCCCTGTGCCCGCCCTGGGAACCTCCGCCTGGGACGGAGTGGAGTGGCCTCCATTCTGGGCCAGCCCATGCCTTTGAGAGGTGTACTGCCCCCACCATCTGTTTGTCCCCAGCGAATTCCCCTTGTGCGGGACTTGGCCAGTAGGAATGGCTCCGGTCTGAGTCCAGCTTGCTTGCTTTGATGAGGTTTTTAGGTGCTCTGAGCCTCAGTTTCTTCAACCGTCAGACCCAAAGACATGTTGGGAAGGTTGGAGTCATGAAAGACACCATGTTTAAGTGTGAGCTCATTCATTTTAGGTTCTCTCTAATGCGGGTGCTCTGGTGAGTGGTCTGTTAAGGCAGCTGTCTTCAGGAGAAATCAGTCAGAGGGGCTGAGGGCAGAACCTTGCAGGGTGAGGAGAAACTGAGTGTGGTGCCTCTCACCCAATGCTGTGGCATCACCTATAATCCCAGCCACTTGGGAGGCTGAGGCAGGAGGATTGAGAGTTCAGAGTCAGCCTGACTGTGGTTGCCTTTCCCTCTGGCCACTCTTCTCCTACAGCACCTGGCTGCAGTGTGGCTGATACCAATAGATGAATGGAGAGACCCAAGGGCCCCGCTGTGTGTTGGCGGGGCGCTGGTTATAGCACAGCTGTGGCTATAGGGGAGTCTCTCTAGAAAGGAACCTTGATCCCACTCAGTGGGCAAGTCAGGGTGCCCAGGGTAGGATATGAGGACAGAGTCTGAGGCTGTGGAGGCCAGGGTCAGGGGCCCCCTAATTTCATCCATCCAAAGCTCCTCCTCATTGACAGATGCCACACTGGTCAGGGTAAGTGCCACTGCCCAGCAGTGGAAAATCTGCTGGAGGCTCTCAGAGACATAGCCTGGAGCACCTGAGCCAGTGGCTGATCCTAGATACAGCCTGCTGGTTCTGGAGGCCAGAGATCCATGGTCAAGTTGTTGGCCGGGTCAGTTCCTGCTGAGGGCTGTCAGGGAGACTTGGTCTTGGCCTTTCTCCTGGGCTTGTAGGTGACCGTATTCTTCCTTTGTATGTCTATGGCTGCATCCAGACTTCCCCTCGTCTGTAGGGATACCAGGTATATCGAGCTAGAACCCATCCTAACGGCCTCGTCTTAACGCACCACCCCTATGTAAGGTCACATTCTGAGGGACTGGGAGTCAGGATGCAAATCTGTCTTCTGCGGGGCACAAGTCAGCCTATGTAGAGCATGTGTATTGGAATCCTAACCCCCATGAGGGACTGTTCCATTTTACTGCAGGGGAACAGACCTCAGAGATAAGTGACCAGCTCAGCCTTCTGGAATTGGCTGTGTACCCACTAAGAACACCTTGGAGTTCTGTCTTTTCTGTGGTTTTGCGTCATGCTTTTCAAAATTAATGTTAGTGGCTGGATATGGTACTCGCCCAGCTACTCAAGAGGCTGAGGCAGGGGGATAGCTTTGAGAAGTTTGAGACCAACCTGGGCAAACAGTAAGACCCCATTTCAAAGATAAATAAGCCAGTGTGGTGGTGCATGCCTGTTAGGCCAGAACTCTGAGAGGCTGAGGCAGGAGGAGTTTGAGCCCAGCCTGGGCAACTTAGTGACTTAGTAAAACACTGTGTCAAAGATAAAAAATAAAATAAAACTTAAGAAAGGGCTGGGGACATAGCTTAGGGTGAAGGCCCCGGGTTCAATTCTCAGTACAAAAAAATTTTTTTTCAATTGCTAACTTTACACTAAGAGCTAGCGTTCTGCCAGGTCCTGCCTGTGGACACTCAGTTATAATAACCCCATGAAGCAGCATTGTTGTTGACCATATTTTCAGCTGGAGAAACAGGCTTGGAGAGGTTTAGTAGCAAGCCCAAAGCTGCAGAGCTCTGGGACTCTGGAATGGCAGCAAGTGGTGCCTCGCAAATGCTCTCTTGGTGGCTCCTGGGGTCCAGAAGCTTGGCTTGGGGTGCTTGGTGGCACCTTGAACAAGGAAGCAGATACTGGTTGCCCTGTAGGCTCTGGCTGACCACTTACCCTCTGCCCACAGCACCCTACACCATCATCACCTTCCCCTTCCTCTTCGCGGTCATGTTTGGCGATGTCGGCCATGGGCTGCTCATGTTCCTCTTTGCCCTTGCCATGGTACTTGCAGAGAACCAGCCGGCTATGAAGGCAGCGCAGAATGAGGTGCGGGCTACCAGGGGCCTGGCAGGGATGGGGCGGCGGGGCTGGGCAGCCCCTCACCGTTCTGCCCCTCCAGATCTGGCAGACCTTCTTTGGGGGCCGCTATCTGCTCCTGCTCATGGGCCTGTTCTCTGTGTACACCGGCTTCATCTACAACGAGTGTTTCAGCCGCGCCACCACCATCTTCCCCTCGGGGTGGAGTGTGGCCACCATGGCTAACCAGTCTGGTTGGAGGTGAGGCCCATGGTCCCCAGCCCACCCCGTGGTCCCCAGTCCTGTTCTTCCTGATCATCACCCTACTGTTGTCATAGTGATGCATTCCTGGCCCAGCACCCACTGCTCACCTTGGACCCCAATGTGTCTGGTGTCTTCCTGGGACCCTACCCCTTCGGCATTGACCCGGTGAGTGCTGCCACTCCAGTGCTCCTGGGGTGTAGGCAGGTGGGAGGGCCAGGGTGGGCACTTCTGCAGCCATCCCCAGCACCTCCCGTGTGCTGTACCCTGCATTATGCTAGGCCTGTCCCTGTCACCTGAGAGGGCAGAGAGGCCTGCCCTTGTAGCAGCTCAGCCTCTGCTGAGCCCTCTGTGTGGAGTGATTTTATGTTTGGTTCATGTAATGACCTCATGGGTGCCCATTGTCCCATGATGGGCAAACTAGGCCCAAGCCACATGGCAAGGCTAGCTGGGAAGAACTAGGGCTTGAGCCCGGGCTGCCTAACTCTCAGCCATTCACTCCTTCTGTGGCCCCTCAGGAGAGGTGGCAGAGGGTGCTGTGGGTGATGAGGGACTTGGGCTGCAGGGCTCCCCAACCCCCCTGAGCATGGTACCCTCTCATCACCCCAGGTCTGGAGCCTGGCCACCAACCACCTGAGCTTCCTCAATTCCTTCAAGATGAAGATGTCTGTCATCCTGGGTGTCACCCATATGGTCTTTGGGGTGGTCCTGGGGATCTTCAACCACATGTGAGGACAGAGCTGCCCATGGGAGTGTGTGGCCACGCAAGGCCTGGGTAGCCCTGTGACCCACTTGCTCCCTCCCAGGCACTTTGGCCAGGGCCACCGGCTGCTGCTGGAGACATTGCCCGAGCTCATCTTCCTGCTGGGCCTCTTCGGCTACCTCGTCTTCCTGGTCATCTACAAGTGGCTGTGCTACTCGGCTGCTAGCTCTGCCTCCGCCCCCAGCATCCTCATCCACTTCATCAACATGTTTCTCTTCTCCAGCAGCTCCACCAACCAGCCGCTGTACCACGGGCAGGTGGGCTGGCCAGGTGGTGGTGTGCGCTGGTAGGGACCCCGTGTCACTGGGCCACTCAGCTTCAGGATCCTCATCTAGGAAATGGAGCTTGCACACAGGGTGATGCACAGTAGTTACTGGTGGCCTGAGGCCCCTCTCAGGAGTCCTTGTGGAGTGACATCCCTGAGTGACGGGCATCTGGGGGGAGGCACTCTGGGCCGAATACCTGCTGTGCACACTGCGGCCTGATGTGCCCTCTCACCCACAGAAAGTGGTGCAGTACGCACTGGTGATCCTGGCCTTGGCCGCGGTGCCTGTCCTGCTGCTGGGCAAACCTCTGTACCTGCTGCGCCAGCAGCACAGCCACCGTCTGCAGAGAAGGCCTGCAGGTGGACAGGTAGAGGCCGGAGGGCTGTGTGGGAGGCAGGCCACCATTGATCCCTCTCACTTCCCATGGGCTTGAGTGGCTGTGAGCAGGCTGCTGGGTGGGCAGTGTGGCCTCTCCTGGGGCTGGGGGCTATTCACACTGTACATCTCACCCTCTGCCCCAGGACGAGGAAAAGGCCAAACTTATAGACACTCCTGATGCTGCTGAGAGTGGCTGGGGTCCTGATGAGGAGAAGGCAGGGTGCTCCGGGGATGAAAAGGAAGTTGAGGTGAGTGTGACACCTTCTTGAGGGGGTTGTGGTGGCCCCTGGCCCAGCTGTCCCCTCTGTGCTCCTCACTGCCACCTGCCTGCCTACCTGGCAGTTTGTCCCATCCGAGGTCTTCATGCACCAAGCCATCCATACCATTGAGTTCTGCCTTGGCTGCATCTCCAACACAGCCTCCTACCTGCGCCTCTGGGCCCTGAGCCTGGCCCATGCCCGTGAGTGACCAGCAGATTGGCATGGGAAGTGGGGTGGCCTGGGTTCTGGCTCCAGTTCCCTTACACACTGACTGGCTCCAGGTGGGGCTGGTTGTCTCTCTAGGCCTCAGTGTTCCCTCCGTGAAATCAGGTCATCTGAGAAGGTGCCTTGCTGGCTCCACAGTCAGAGAGGGCATCAGCCCTGGGGTGGGGAGCTGACGGGTACCTCCTTACCCAGGACCCATTGGCCCTCTTACTGCAGAGTTGTCAGAGGTCCTATGGGCCATGGTGATGCGCGTGGGCCTGAGCGCAGGCCTCAAGCTGGGTGTGCAGGCCGTCATGCTGGTCCCTGTGTTTGCCGCGTTCGCCGTGTTGACTGTTGCCATCCTGCTGGTGATGGAAGGGCTCTCGGCCTTCCTCCATGCACTGCGGCTACACTGGTAAGCATCCCCCGCCAGCCTGGGAGGAAGGGCTGGGTGGGCACCCTCACCAGCCTCCCCTTCTCTCCCCCAGGGTGGAGTTCCAGAACAAGTTCTACTCAGGCACTGGCTACAAGCTGAGCCCCTTCACCTTTGCTGCCCAGGATGAATAGCACCCCAACACATCCTTACCTCCCTAAGACAAGAATAAAGAGCAGGCAGACCTCAATGGCATTCTGGTCCTCTGTAGGACACCAGGGCAGGGCCCTGGGTTCTGGGCTCCCTTAGCGCCTACTTTCACCCTGTTATCTAGCTGAAGTGGGAAGGGGATGGGAAGCCTTCGTCTAGGAGCTGGGCCTCAAGTCAGGGTGAGGACCCAGAAGCATATCCACAGTGCCCCAGGCTCTCAGGTGGAAAAGGCACAGGAGGGTTGAGGAGGGGTGTTTCCAGCATTCTACCTTCGTGTGCGCTACTGCCCTGCAGCCGTATCAGGGAAGTGAGCTTCCACCCTTGGAGGTATGCAAACTGGCTAGGAGGACATCTAGCACACTGTGGGGAAGGAGGTGCTTGTCATGTACCCAGCATCAGAGAGGAGCAGCCTGGGACACCCCACCATGAACCTGGTGGTGCATGTGGAATCATCCGCCTGCAGCCAGTTCTCCAGGGAATGGCAGGAACTGTCCAGAGCAGCCAAGGACTTGCCCAGGGCCCTGAAAGTCAGAGCAGGGGCTGAAGTGTCTCATAGAGGCCACTGCCTCTCCCCTGGGGTGCTGTCTTGCCTGGAGGCTGTCATCTTCCCTCTGGCCTGAGACCCACCACGGACTGGGAAGAAGAGCCAGTGCTTCTCGGAGGCCTTGATTTTTGCAGCAAACAATCTACAAAGTGGTTCTTCTAGCCAGAGGCCCCAGGAACAAAGGCTACTTTGAGGCCCTGGCCACAGCAAGTCAAGGTGGCCTGGGCCCTGGCAATGACTGGCTGCTGAAAGAGGCGACTTGTCCCTTGGATCCTAGACTGCCCTGCTGAGGACCCCTGGAAGCCAGGTGGGACTATGGGCGGGGGGGGGGCTCCGAACAGTTTCTGTGCCTGGTAGACTCAGGTCAGACATGGGTAACAGTGCCCGGATAAGAGCAGGGAGGCTAAGCACAGGCTTCAGGAGGCTGTGGGTGTTCCTAGACTGACCTTGGGGAGACAGATACTGAGCCCAGTGTGGGAGATCCCAGAAAGATTGTCTTAAGAGTCTAGTTGCCATGGAAATGGCATACAACCAGCCATCCCGGCCAGTGCCCTTGGGAGATCATCTGCAATGACTATTAGCTGGTGACAGACCAGGCTAGATGCAATCTCTGCTTATCCAGGGGACAATTTAGCAAGCCGATAAGAACTCCAGGAAAAACTAAACTGGGTGGGGGTCACCAGGGAGATCAAAGGAATGGCACCAATTTAATTGGAAGGGCTCAGAAATGTTTTCCCCATGCTTTTTTCTTGATATTTAAGGACTGAACCCAAGGCCTTCACACTGAGCTACATCCCCAGCCTTTTTTGAGACAGGGTCTGGCTTCGTCAACTAGTTCCCAGGCTAGGTTCAATCTTGTGATCCTCCTGCCTCAGCCTCTCAGGGTGTTGGAATAACAGGTTTCTACCACCTTGCCCCGGTATGGGGAAACTTTTGAGCTGACAGGTAGAATACCCTGTCATTTGGAGATCTGGCCCAAAAGCATCACAGACAAGAAATGGTGTGTGAGCCAGACAGGTGTCGGGAGTGGCTGAAGCAGTCAGCAGGCAAGGGATGGGTGGGGCTGCCAAGGTCAGCAACTGCAGGGCTCTTCATTCTACTGGATGTGATCCTACAGAGGCTGCACAAGGGCAGTGGTGTCATTTACCATGCTGTGTAAAACTGGCGAATACTAATGTCTCCCTTCTGACTCTGCTCACCGTTAAGTTCTCCCCATGGACAGCCAGCCAGTTTCCAATCTCTTCCATGGGTCTGAGGAAGCAGCGCCACAGAGGTTAAGTCTGGAGAGTGGCAGAGCATCCCCAGACAAGTATGCTGGGCAAGATCTCCTCAGGAAGGGGACCAGGGTAGACCCTGAAGCCTCCTGACATCTGAGGCCAGAGGGGAACCAAGAGTGTGGTGGCCCAGAGAATGAAGTGCCACAAGGAGGATGACAGTGAGATCCAGATGCTAAGCAGCCCATATGCACCTGGGCAGAGCCCTCCCATGGGCACAAGAGGTAACGGGAGCCTCCTCCACATGCCCTGCGAGATTTAGGACACTTCAGAGTGACATGAGGTTGAGGTTTAATTTTTTTATTTGTATAGTACAATCTCTGTAGTAGCAGAAATATATGCACAAAAAACCAAAAAAAATTCAAAGACTTCAAAGTTAAAAAAAAAAAGTCTGCTAAGAACTTATCCCATTGGACATTTACTATCTATGGATTTCACAGCTATAGTCTGTTGGAGACCCCAACCCCACATAAGGGCTGCCGACTCCCACAGACTGACATCAGGGATGTGGGGAAGGGAGGGAGGCTGAGGCTGGGAATGCTGGCCACAAGCAAGGCCAAGGCCAAGGGCAGAAGGAGGCTTCTGAGGGCCCCTGGGGAAGCCACCCATGGCCCAGGATCCCAAGCTCCAGTCCAGATAGAGGAAAGAGAGAAAGGGTAAAGAAGCTGCCCTACAGCCTGCTCCACCCGGGGAACATTGAGGAAAGGAAGCCAGCGAGGCCCCCACTGCCCAAAGCTCGAGTTATGAAGCACACTGAGTCAGGTATCTCCAGTTATGGTGAAGGTCATCTAGGTACCAGCATGTGTATGACAGGTACAGGGCATGTCCATCTGTCCATCCATCCATCCATGGACGGAGCTCCTGCCGGCACATGGGTAACCTGCTTTTCCAACAGCCACCCAGCCCAGAGGCTCCTGGAGACTCCATGGCTGGAGCTCAGCCTGCAGAACCACTTCACAGTATGTCTTGTGTCACCTGGGAGTGAGCAGTGTCTACGACACTTCGTCGCCCACAAAGAGCCTGGTCACAATGTCCACCGGCATGTTCATGAAAGAATTTTTAAAAACCAACATTAACCAAAGTATCCGCAGTAACACTGGTCACTCCTGCTGCTGGCCATGTCTGACTGAAAGTCTTACGCTCCCGAGAAACCACCTCCTCTAGATTAAAAAGGTTCTGAGATATTGCACTATTGTACTATATTTCTGCCTCCCAATCTTGTTTCAGAGTCCTAGTGAGATTGTAAACAAGATAGGAAATAAATGTTACTCCACTTTAATACAGTCCTCAGTATCATACACATCTGTGTGCAGTGCAAGATGCCAAGACCTCCCCACGCAGGTGTAGTGATTGCAGCGCAGAGGCCCCGCTTGGCTGCCTCCAGGGAGTCCAGTGGTGGAGGGGGTGGAGTCCTCAGTCACACCCCCAGTCTCCTCTTCTGCTCGAAATAGGCATCAAACCTGGCTTGGGCATATTCCTGGGAGACAGCAAATAAAGAGAAGGCATCACCAAGGGTTCTTGTGGCCCAGACCCTGCCCACACACCCAGCCCAACACTGCACATACAACAAGGACTCCCTGAGCACAGGTTAGACCACTACAGGGCTGTTCTCCAGACATGTTCAATCCAAGCTCCTGGCAATGTCCCTGTAGCTTTAAAGTTACCAGCTAAGCAGCCAACTCAGGAAGGATTCCTGTCTCTGTACCTGCACCTGGAATGTTCCTGGATTTGCTCACTCAGAATGCCACCCACCTGTCAATTGTTCCTCTCTTAAGCAAAAAGTCCATGACCAGAGCAAAAGATGAGCCACAGAGCACCTCCAAGGATCACTGGCAGCCCCACCATGACAGGGCACCGAACAAGACACGCTATTGTGTATACTGGGTCCCTTGCTGCCTATGAGTGTGGGTGAGCTCCAGCTATGGAGTCTGCAGAGGCACCTAGCTTGTGTCTCCAGGAGCCTCTGGGCTGGGTGGCTGTTGGAAAAGCGGTCAGTAAGAACTTGCCCCAAATATTCATCAGGAGCCTGCACTCTAAAGTGCACTGTCACTTTTTTTTTTTTTTTTTGTACCAGAGATCAAACTCGGGTCCTTGCACTTGCAAGGCAGGCAGAGGAACCACTGAGCTAAATCCCCAGCCATACACTGTCACTTTTTAAGTCATCATCTTTCTTCAGCCTAATTAAGGTGTCATCATCGACCACACTGTCATTTTTTGAGAAATTAACTTGGAAGCACAGTTTCTGCCAATCCATTTTAAAGGTACACTGTGAGGTTTCCACCCGCCGTGACAAGAAAAGTCCCTAGCATCCCCCAAAGCCCCCCTATTCCGCCTCTGGCAATCGATCTCCACCCCTACTCCTATCGCAGGCAGCTGCCGACCTGCCTGCTGTCACTGGACGGACTTCTCTAGAGTACCACACACATGAGTGAGCACAGCGTGCACCTCTCCACTCAGGCTTCTTCCACGCATCAGGTTAAGAGTCATCCATGCTGTATGTGCACTGCTGGGCAGCTTCCTTTCCACTGCTCAGTGGTTTCCCAGGATATGGATCCAGCACCCTATTTACATAAGAGCACACCCACTGACTGGCATTTAGGCTGGGTCCAGCTTAGAACTATTAAAAATAAAGATACTATAAACATTTGAGGATGGGCGTTGGTGTGGAAATGCATATTCAGCTCCGTGGGATTCTGACCCAGGAGACGGACAGTGGGGACTGTATCTGAAGGTTCTGTACCCATGGACTGAAAATATTTAGGAGGCCGGGGATTTAGCTCAGCGGCACCAAGCCTGCCTTGCAAGCGCCAAGGTACTGTGTTCGATCCCAGGTACCCCCAAAAAACAAAAAACAAAATAGGGAAAAAAGTTGTCTCTATACAGAACATGTAGGCTGTTTTCTTTGTCACCTTCTAAGGTATAATTACTTGTGTTACACTGTAACGACAAAGTATTATAAGCAATCTACAGATGACTTAAAAGTATACAGGAAGATGAAGGATTGTTTTAATCTGCATTTCATTAATGGCCAGCGATACTGAACATTTTTTCACATACTGTTGGCATAACTGATTTTTGTATATGGCCAATATATCCTGTGACCGTGGTAAACAAGCTCATTAAATGGCTAGTTCTGTTGGACTCTCGATATTTTTAAATGTACATGACTGTGTCATCCATAGAATAAGGTCATTTCCCTTCCTCCTCCTCAGCATGTCTGCCTCTTGTTTCTGTATGTGCCCCAGGTCTGGCTGGGAGCTCAGCACAGCACAGAGAAGTGAGAGAGCACAGGTGTCAGGCCCCGCTGGTGTGTGGGGTTGGGGAGGGAGCATGTAGCCCTTCACCAACAATTATGATGTTAGGGGAAGAGGAGTTCCTTATCTATACCCTTTATCTGGTTAAATTCCCCTTCTTTCTTAGTTTGCTGTTTTATTGTGATTAGGTGATGAAATTTGTGACATGCTTATTCCTGAATTCTATGAGATGATCATGTGATTCTTCATCTTCACTTTGTTTATATGAAGAATCACAGATTTTTCAAGTAACAATGCCTTCCAGAGATAAATGCCACTTAGTCATGATGTCTTATCCTTTTGTATAATATATTTTATTTATATTTATATGTTCTATATTTATATTTTGTACATATATTTTTATATGATCACAAAGGATGCTGATCTGTCATTTTCTTGAAATGTCCTTGTCTACACTTGCTATCAAGATAATACTCATCTAACCAAACTAAGTCACCCTCCTTTACTCCTTACTCTGTACAGGATTAGTGTTTCTTCCTTATGTTTTGATGATATTCACCAAAGAAACTATCTGAACCTGAGTCTATTCTGTAAGAAGGATTTTTAAATTATGAATTCAGTTTATTTAACTAATATATGCTATTTCTATGTCAGTTTTAGTCATCTCCATCTTCCCAAGGAATATGTACTTTGTTGTGTGTTGCCAAATGAAGCTGTTCCTAATGCTCTATCCTTCAATGTCCATAGGACCTACAGTGAGGTCTTCTCTTTGACACTCAACATTGCTAATGTGTGTCTTCTCTTTTCATTTGTTCAATATAGCTAAAATCTATAAATTTTACTCATATTTTCAAAGGACCAACTTTTAGTTTCATCAATTTTCTCTAGATTTTGGTCCATTTTCTATTGCAATTTCTGCTCTTACCCTTTTTTTGATCATTCTATTTACTCTGGACTTAATTTGTTCTTTTTCTAGATCCTTAAAGTAGAAACTTAAGTCATGAGAGAGTCTGACAATTTTACTCTTTTTTTGATGGTACAGGGAGTAAATCTAATATAAACATCCGTTTTTATGAAACCAAGTTTCTGAACACTGCTTTAGCTAAAACTCCACCCATTCTGCTGCGCTGTATTTGCAGTTGTTGGGAATTTGATACATGTTCAAGTCTGGTTGACTGAGTAAGTATTGTTCCAGTTGTCCCTCACTGTCATTGGTTGGAGTTTCTTTGCTCTGTTCCTTAGAGGAGCGGTGAGAGCCCCCTAATTTAATTGTGCATTTGCCCATCTCTTCTTTCAGTATCAGTGGATTTTGTTCTGTGCCCTTTATAGTAAAATAGCTACATACACACTTAGGATTTTATGTCCTCGATGAATCAATGTTTTTATTATTTGGTTTTGTTTGTTTTTTGAGACAGGATCTCACTATGTAGTTGAGACTGCCCTGAAACTCACTATGTAGCACAGGTTGGTCTTGAACTCACAGCGATCCTTCTGCCTCAGCCTCCTGAGTGCTGGGATTATAGGTGTGCGCCACCACGCCTGGGTAAGGTTTTTATTATTATAAAATATGCTTACCTCTGGTAATATTCCTTATTCTGAAGTCTGTTTTGTCTTACATTATTATTTGACTATGACTTCTGCTTTAAAAATCTAAATTTCTAAGCTGGGCATGGTGGCACATGCCTGTGTCCTAGCACTCTAGGAGGCAAAGGCTGGAAAACCTCAGGTTCAAGCACAGTCTGGGCAATTTTATAACTTAGCAAGACTCTTTCTCAAAATATAGACAGATAGACAGACAGAGGGGGCTAGTAATATACCTAAGTACAAAGGCCCTGGGTCCAATACCCAGTACCATGCAAATTTCCTCTTCTTTGCTTAATAGTGTCTTTGCATTAGCAAACCTGCCTAGAACTAGAAATCATTTTACTATAGAACTGAGGTGGATAAGATGTAGTAATTTCTCACGATGTTTTTTTGAGGGGGTTATCTGGGATTGAACTCAGGACCCTGCACTTGTGAGGCAGGTACAGTGCCACTGAGCTACATCCCCAGCCCTTCTCACTGTTTTAAAGAAAAGGAACTCACTAGATGACAGACCTTTGACCTGCTCTGTTTTTGGTTTTTGGTTTTGTTTTTTTTTTGTACCAGGGATTGAACTTGGGTCCTTGCGCTTGCAAGGCAGGCCACCGAACCGCTGAGCTAAATCCCTGGCCCCGACCTGCTCTGTTTCCTGCCTGGGTCAGTTCACCCTTCCTTAGGCAACCTGGTTGGTCCCCTGCTCCTGGGAGGTCACCATATTGATGCTAAACTTGGTATGGACATCCGACTGGCAGAGCACACGGCAGCCCAGAACTCCCGACTCAAGTGATCCTCCCACCTCAGCTTCCTGAGTAGCTGGGACTACAGGCATGTGCCACCACACCCGGCTGGACAACAGACCTTTGCCCCTATCCTTCAGATCCCCATGCCCCAACAAAAGAGTTTATCCAAAAGTTAAAAATAGTCTTCATGTCAAGGACAGTTTTTAACATAGGGATAAAACAACAACCTAGTTTGGTTACAAGTGTGCTTATAAAAAACAGGAGCCAATAAATAGCAGCTCCCAACTCCATGGTGGGCGCTACAGGCTAGAGAGTGTCAACAGTGGTAAAGTAGGCTTTGTACCACAGGGAAGCACCACCCTATGTCGGAAAGGGCTGAGCTCAGAGACTGGACCTTCTAGATCCAGATCTCTCCATGCCTCACCCAGACTGCAGACCTACCTAGCATTTCTCTGAGGTACTGAAAATGAGGGGACTTCCACAAACAACCACAGGATCAGTGAGAGGGGCTCAAAGGCCTATACTGTCCAAGTGTGACCAGATTTCCACATTCCGTGACCTGGGGGAACAGGTCTATAAGGAATGGTCAGTTGCTGCCAAGCATTGTCATATATCACAGTATTCTTTCTTGAAAGTAGAAGAGAACTGTTCTCAAAACATACCATGTACCCGAATTCAATGGACGAAATCTTGGCCTGTATAATGGACCAAAGTCCCCAGAAGAAATGGGAAGCAAGGGCAAACCTGTAATTACAAAATGAGAAATACATGTGAGCTGTATACAGTGTCAGCCACAGGCATGCAGTGACTTCAGGCGGGCCACGTCCGGAGCACTCTCTTCCCACCTCTGGCCAGGGGTAAGTGGACTTACAGGTGTGAGCACCATGGCAAGCCACACACAATGACATCTCAGGACATGGGTGGAGTCCACAGTGGCCATGCTGGGAGAGAAAGAATCTTTCCTGCAAATGTGACTGCGTAGCCTCAGCAACCAAGTAACAGCTCCTGAAAACGGCTGCCTTTTGCAGGAGTTTGGAGAGAGGCCATTCCCTGAGTGGCAGGCTTTTCAAATTCCATCCTTGCCTCACACAAAAGAAGCATGTGTGCCATCATCTCCAGCCTGCCACTGGGAGTCTGAATTCCTATTCCAACAGCGTCCTGGGACAAAGCTCTGCTTTAGCAGCCTTGCCAGCCCTCCCCCAGGTCCTGGTGGTCCCTTGTGGTCTACTAGTCCCTTAGTGCACCCCCTTCTGTGGGTTCTCTTCCACTGTTTTTCTATTTCCACCCATTCAAGAAAGAAGAGGGGAGACTATGTGCCACTGGAGCTTGAGGGCAGGCTGGGGGCAGCAGGCTCAGCAAGATGGGTGAACACTCGAAGGACCTTGAAGATACGACCTGTGATGGGGGGGCAGAAAAGGCAGCCCAAAGGTACCCAAACTGTGTCACAAACGACCCCAACAATAGAACAACCCACTGAAGAGAAACACGAATACACTGTGACTTAGAACTTTGCAGAATCTGATATGTTAGGGCTGTTTTGAGAGCTATTGAGGAAAAAGTCAAAATAGATCAGAAAACAGTATGCTACCTTTGTAAATTGAAAAAGGAAAAAAGTTACCTATTGACTTCAAGCAACATTTCTTCCTCTGTAGTGGATTTTTCTTCACTAGTGAGGTTTTCAAAGTCATTTTGGAATGTAGCCAAGTAACTGGAAATAAAATGGAGCTTAAAAAAGAAGTAACTGTGTTAGGATCAATGATGGTTTAAAGCACACACTATCAATAGCTGCCACAAAGCACAAACCCCTGTGTGATTAGACTCCTCAGTCTCAGGGAAAACCTGTGGCACATCCTGCTGTTACGTGCTCCCCGCAGTAATCACCACTGTGTTCCTGCTGGCTTGGTTCACAACAGAAGACCTACTGGACTTGGCGTGGCATGGTTGCTACTACCAGTACTTCTGGAGGCTGTGACTTGGGTAGGATCATTTCTCCCTAATCAAATCCACACGTTTTTCACTGTCTGACCTCAAAGCAGGTCAGGCTGATATCACACTTTTTGCCACACTGGCCACCATTCCACACAGGGCTGCCACAAACATGCAGCTGCAGCTCTCTGGAGCGGCCTGGTGTTCACTGCAGGCATTTCCTCAGTGGATGCTGCACTACAAAAGGCAAAGTGCCTTCCCACCCTGAGATTTTACAATTATTTACACATTTATGTTGGTAAAATGGCAAAGCTACACTTTGATGTGGAAGGCAAAGAGTAACCTACAGTTCTACAAGAGCATTAAAAATAATATAATTCATTCAAACACAGCTTATCTCAGAAATCCGTAATAGTTAAACATTTTAAAATATTTCATAGCAGACTAAAAATGAGATTATGTCAACAGACGCAGTAAGGTTATCTGATAAAGCCCTGCACTCATCTTCAGAACTTTTCAGAAACTATAACGAGAAGGGAACTTCCAAAAACTTACATGTTGTTGTACCAGAGGTTATAAAGCTCTAGCTTTCATTGAAATGGAATGTGCTTAGACCAGCACTCTCCCCTTCCAAGTCTAACAGTTCTGACCTCTATTTCAGAGCTCCTGCTTTGTAAGTCTAATTTCTCTCCCACTTGCAACAATCTAAACACCCAAAGCCTGAGACCGTGCTCTCTTCCCCTGGCTGAGCAGTCCCATCTTTTCCCACCCATCTCATGGAATTCTGGCTGCTTCTTTTCAACACGTTCATCTTAATCAGCTTTAAAATGTGCCCAGAAGAGGAGGTACAAATTGTAGTCCTCAGCAAGCCCACGTGCAAACAGCCACCCTGAAGACTCTTCATCCAGGCACGGGGCTCCAAGCCCTGTGTAGGCCCCAGGCTGAGAGAACTTCTACAATTGCTGTCCTCACCCCTAACTGCAGCAGGGGATCTCTAGGGAAGCAAGCTGCTGCTCCTTATACTCTCAGACCTACCCACTGTACTTCCACCCAAAGCCTCAACAGTGGTAAGAGAATTCCCAGGAGAATGAGTGTCCCAATCAGCAGTCTGCAGTAATGGAGGACAGGAAAGGGAACTGTCCCCACCAAAGGCATCTCCTCCAGCTACTAAATCATGGTGCCCAGATCTGCTTCTCTCTGCACAGTGTGAAATGAATAGAGGAAAGTCAATGACCCAAAATAAGCCTGGAAAGCAGAGCAGGGGCTGGGATTTTGGGGAAAGCTAGAAAAACTACAAAGGAGGCAATGTCTCTGGCATAGGAATTAAAAAAGAACTAAACTCAAGAGTCAAGTGTGAATCCACATTTAACAGGAAAAAAAAAAATTTTTTTAACTTAGCAAAGGGGCTACCTAATCATGGTACAATTTAAAAAGAGTACCTTTGAGCCGGGGATTTATCTCAGCGGTTCTGCCACCTGCCTCGCAAGCGCAAGGACCTGAGTTTGATCCCCGGTACCAAAAAAAAAAAAATTGAGTTTGATCCCCGGTACAAAAAAAAAAAAAAAGAGTACCTTTGAAAATGAAAAAGTAACCAAGACCTGGCATGAAAAGGTACAAGATCCCAGTAAAGAATGTAACTGTACTATCTACCTAGAATGTACCAATAAATTAAATTTAAAAAAAAAATGAAAAAGTAGCTAGGAATGCTGGCTGAGATAGGAGATTACCAAGTTTAAGGCCAGCCTGAGCAACTTAGTGACACCCTGTCTCGAAATAAAATAAAAGGAAGAGCTGAGGGCATGGCTCAGAGGTAAAGTGGTTGGCTAGCATGCAAAAAGCCCTGGGTTCAATCTCCAATACTGCAAAAACAACAAAAATCTCATACAATTCTGCCTGGTGCTAAAATTGATCTGTGTATAGAAGTAACTTGTCAAGTCTATTAAAAACTCATGTCCTACCTGCTGTTTCCTGGTAGGATACTTCTGACTATTTGCTCTGAAGAAAGGGTACTTTTCATAGGTATAATCATACATCCATTCACAGAAGTGATTCCCAATGTCGAATCCTCTGAAAGAGAAAAGACAGTACAAAGCATGAGCCACACCGTGGGCCTGCTTACTCCCCGACCAAGAAGAAAAGTCAGGCCAGAACCACTGGACTTCCTGAGCACACAGAGGTATAGGAGCTTTGGTGACAGGGAGACACAATTAGGAGATCATCGAAATCACAGCTGAATGAAGCTATAAAGAGGCCATCTAAACTGATGCTCAAACGCAATGTATCTCCTGTAATCAGTACTTATGGAAAGAAAAGGAGCCTGGCAGCCCAAATAAAGCACCAAAACTGGATGTGAATGACACTGGGGCTCCTGACTACCCAGCCAGCTAGGAATAAAGGAGGCTGTGGATTCCCTGGACAGATGCCTTCTCTTCCAGGGGAGGATGCTTTCAACTCAGCATACTGCTTTCAATTTTTTTTCCCTGTAATTGTTTCATAAATATATCAGAATGAAACAGTACTGAAAAGTAAGCCTTTGACTGTAACATATTACCTGTAATTATAACTGCTGTACTCAAAGTCAATCAGCATCAGTTTCTGTTTTTCAGAATTCTCGTGGCCTTCCAACAATAAGACATTACCTGAAAAAAATTTTGAGTGACAAGACTTTTATAACAGAAGACTCAAGTCCTCAGAGGGCAAAGCTAAGAGTGGCTCTGGCTCTGCTGAGGCCCTTGTCTGACTTTGGCATTCAGTTCCACAGATACCACGGGCACAGAACAGGGAGGGGCTGGCCCCTGGCAGGGAGATTTCGGACTCATCTGCCCACGGCCCTGGTTCTCTTGGGAGCCCCCATTCACTGTGGAACAATCCCCGACCTCTCATTCACTGTCTAAAGAGTGCTTCCTGAATGTTTCCCACAGGGCAGAGTGGAGCTCACTGGCCCGCTCCCTTCAGCAGCCTTGGCGTTCAGCTGCTAGCAGGGATAGCTGGGTATACCAGGAAAACAGCTGCCATGGTGTCTCCCTGGGGATGTCAGGGCCAAGCTCAGCTACAACAGTGCTCCACTGCTCTGCCTGATCTGGTGTTCCCTCCCAAGGAGGCCACAGCACTATCATCACTGTGGTGATGTTTCATCATATTGCTGAATTCCGGGCATGAGATGGGTTGGTCACCAGCCTGGCACTGCTAAGATCCCCACACTATGATGCTCAGCATTTCAGCACCATAGGGTGGGCAGGTGGGCACCAGGGAGGGAGCCTTTCCTGTTTGGCTCTCTCCTTCCCTGGGTTTCTGATGAGACATTAAGTTTCTAGGTGTTTCCATGTTTCCAACATGAAAAAAAACAGAGACAAATACTCAAAGCAGCAGAACAAAATGAATGTGTAACTCTCATCTCTGTCCCTTCCACATTTCCCCATCACTAAGGCAGCTGACTTCTTTCTCATCTGTCTCTGCTGATGTCTATGATGTTTCCCATCCCATCACTACTGTAAGGGTATGGCTAACACCCAAAGCAATTTCTGATCCTGCTCCATTTGAGTTAGCCAGCAAGAGTCAGCTAATTAGTGTAAGGCAGTTGGGCTCAAACTAAGGGCTTTTTTTTTTTTGGTACTGGGGATCAAACTCAGAACCTTGAGCTTGCGAGACAGGCAGCAGCACCATTGAGCTAAATCCCCAACCCAAAGATTTATAACTTACTATTTCTTCTTTCTTTTTTTTTTTTAATTGGGGATTGAACTCAGGACCTTGTGCTTACGAGGCAGGCAGCAGCACCACTGAGCTAAAACACCAGCCCCATAAGAGCTTTTTGTATTTTGGGGGGGTCGGTACCAGGGATCAAACTCTGGTCCTTGTGCTTTTGAAGCAGGAGGTGGGACCACTCTGCTAAATCCCTGGCCCCCATAAGGGCTTATTGACGACAAGTCTTCATGATGGACTATTCTGGAACTAAAAGCAAATTGGTCAAGTAGGAAAATCACTTGGGCTCAAGGGTTTGGGAGCCAGGCAAGGCAAGACATTGCAATAAAAATGTAACAGAAGCAGAGTGGGGTGGCACACGCCTGTAATCCCAGCACGCAGGAGGCTGAGACAGAAGGATCGCTGTGAGTTGGAGACCAGCCTGGGCTACATAGTGAGTTCCAGGTCAGTCTCAATTACTCAGTGAGACCCTGACTAAAAATATATATATATATATATAATATATACATATATATATAAACATTATATAAACAGAATAAATATATATAACTGAAGTCAAGAGCTAGGCACAGTGGTACATGTCTATAATCCCATGTACTTGGAAGGCTGAGGTAGGAGGAACACTTAAGCTCAAGAGCAGTCACTATCTCAAAAACGGAACAAGGAGAATAGATATTAGGAAGTACAAAGAACACATTCAAATGGGAAGGGGAACAAGGGAGGGACTGCAAGGAAGGGAAAGGGATGAAGAAAAAGAGAATGGAAGAAAACAAAGCTTTTGTAAATGGTGAGGGGATGAAGGGTTGAAGGGAGGAGGGGAATGGGGAAAAAGAATGGAGATATATTATAAATTCCCTATGATGAATATGATCATAAGGTATGGCAAACATGTACTTATAAAATTTTTTTTAAATGGAACACACACACACACACACACACACATTGAGCCCAGCCAAGAAGAGCCTGAGGTGGGACCACAGCTGTCATAGCTGTCATCACTAGGCAATGTCGGTGGCTTCAGTAAGACCCGCACCATTAGGAAGACTCTGATTAAACTATCAAATTGGAAATCACACTGGGTAACATTTTGTGATAGTAAGGCACATATGGCACTGTAATTTTCTCAAGCATAGCAACCCCAAATCATTAATGGCAGACACACTGATATTAATAGAGAAAGAGGATGATGGGCATGGTGGCGCATGCCTGTAATCCCAGCACTCGGGAGGCTGAGGCAGGAGGATCGCTGTGAGTTCGAGACCAGCCTGGGCTACATAGTGAGTTGCAGCTCAGTCTCAACTACACAGTGAGACCCTGTCTCAAAAAACCAAAACAAAACAAAAAACAACAAACAAACAAACAAAAAACCAATAGAGAAAGAGGGTTAAGCTGCCCTGAGCTGCTCAGTATAGAAAGGAAGGGCCCATGTGACAAGGGAGCTGATCTTGGTCCTTTTTTTGGGGGGGAGTACTGGGGATCGAACTCAGTACCTTGCACTTGCAAGGCAAATAGCAGAACCACTGAACTAAATCCCCAGCATGATCTTGGTTAACTGCTCCTGCTTGAAGAAGGGAGTCAAATACAATAAGTAATATAAGACTTAGAAAGTTTGAGTCTTTGTCCCAACTCCCTAGATTAGTGAATATTACCTGAGATTTTTCCCTTTGTAAGTTATTTTATTTTAGTAGAATAGAATGATACTCTGTGTTTTTCTAAAATTTGCTTCTTTCTGTTAACCTACCCTGGAGATTTTTCTATCAATATGTGTAGAAGTCTCACTCTTTTTTTAAAAATTCATTTGTGATACTAGATTGAATGTAAGGCCTTGTGCAGCTGTAAGACAAGTATTCTACAACTGAGGTACACCCTTAGCCCTCATTTTTTTTGAGATGGCATCCTGCAAAACTGTCCAAGGAGGGCTTGAATTTGTGACCCTCCTGCATCAGCACCCAAGTAGCTAGGATTGTAAGCACAACCCAGAGAACCCAGTTTATCTCACTCTTTAGAAGTTACACAAGAGCTGGCTGGGTGCACCACAACCTAATGTATCCAACACTCTGGACAGTCATCTGGCATTTATCACACACATTTGGAAATACACTTAAATCCCATCTTTAGTATGTGGCAATTCTTACCTTCTTGACAGTCATTATGACAAAATACAACTGGAGACAGAGTAGATTCAAGTAATAATCTGAAAAAGGAAGGAAGGTTTTACTTGTAGCTACCACACTTTAAAGTCAGATACAACTGTCCTGCTCTCAGCATGGCCAGCACTATATTAGGGCTTCAAGCAACACAGTCTAGTGTAGTAGTTTTCATGTGATTTCTGAAAACCATGTCATTATGTGATAATAGCTCTGCTGTAGTACATAGCAGAAACTCACACAAGCCTCTCCGTACTTGAAGTTCTTTCCTGCAGCAGGACCTTTGTACATACTGTTCTCTGGAGCACCCATTCTGGTCCCTCATGTGGAGCCCTTCTCTAACCACAGATCCGAAGCAGATCTGTCTTTGTTGGTCTGCTTTGGTCTATGTCCCCTTCACAGCACGTATCAATCTGATATTATCTGTTTTCTGTCTTAATAAAATGACTTGTTCACATCAACACACTGTCCAGCACAGCAGACACTAAAATAACCAAGTAAATGAAGGTGTAAGTGCTGGTCAATATGTATGCAAATAGCCTGTCCTGAGTGCACCACAGTGGCCTCCATTCAGAGATCAGACTCCATTTAGAGGTTGCCACCCAAAGGTTAGGTTTAATCATGTCTCTCATCCATTTTCAGTCCCCAGCCTGTGCTAATGCCCCATAAACTGTCCTGCTCTATGCACCAGACCACTCCTGAGGGCCTGCCCCCCCCCCGGCAATGTTCCTAAATTGAGAGGTGAAGTGACAGCATACATGGAACATACAAGATGACAAAGCTTACCTGTCCAACCACCCTGCAAAACCAGTGTGAGGTACCAGGGTTCGGGTAAGCTTACTCAGTGTTTACTGATGATTTTAGTGACTAAGGATATTTACACCGCTGGACAGATGGACCCACTCAGTCAGGAAACGGAAGCAAACACTCACCTCAGATTTTCTAGTTCCAAAGGAAGGTTGTAACTGAGGAACTTCTGGAGCTGTTTAACTCTGGATTCTTCAGTAAACTTAATTTTCAGCACTTGATTTAGATATCTATTTAAACAAGGGAGGGCAAAGGACCACTGCTCAGTTCATCAAAGTGCATTCTGAGGCCTCAGTTACCTGACACCTACCTGCACAGTCACAGGACAGGGTTGCTCCTGTCTCCAGGAGGGAAGGGAAGCAACTGGGAAACACAGCACTCTTAAGAAGTCCCCCTCCCCCATTTCTGCAAACAAAGCTTTCTTCTCTGTCCAAAAACTGACTGCTTCATGCATTTACAAAAGAAAGACTTATTCAGGAGATAAACACCAGAACCACCAGTGAACCAAGGGAGGGCCTCCCCACCCTGAAGGCAGCTCACACTGACCACTTACTTTTCCATTGTTCCAAAAAGCCATTTGGGTTCCTTATTGAATGGCATTTTCATACCATGAAATGTGGCCATTTTCTCAGCTATTTCTGCAGAAATATCTGGTAAACTTAATTCTTCAGTGTCTAATCGTCTGCTCTGAAATTTAAAAAAAAATTTTAAATGGACATTTAACCAGGTAACCTAGCAAGTGTGAGATCACACCATCCTAAGAATGAGGAGCCAGTTTCTGCAGGACACTTAAGTCTTACCAATGCACAAAGTCCCTTAAAAATTGACAGTGTTGGGCCAGGAATTTAGCTCAGTGGTTCCACCACCTGCCTGGCAAGCACAAGGACCCAAGTTTGATTCCCGGTACCAAAAAAAAAAAAAAAAAAAAAAACACCAAAACAAAAGAAAATTGACAGTGTTTCCACAGTGACTTAGCAACTGCCTGGAACATCTAGAGTGAAAAGCAGGCCCTCCTCCCAGGGTCTTCTGCATTCAAAATCCTTTTCAATCATGAGAAAGTTGTCTTTAAATTTTAATGAACTAAAGTCTTCTCCCATGAGCTATGATTTTGCCCTCTATAAAGTTAGTCTGTTCACTGGATCCAAGCCAGCAACCCTGTCTGCAACAAAGCCCAACCCCTAGCTCCTCCCTCTGCTCTGCCACTCAGCAGGGAAGGCGTGATGTTCAACAGAGTCTTCACAGTGTTCCCTAGCATGGCACAGGGCCACACTGGACAAGACAACCACAGCCCCAAAGCAGCCCCAGGCCACACTTGTTCTGACCCTCTCACAGTGCATTCTCAGGAGCCTGTGGTCCATGAGGTCCTTCCAGCTCCCACATGTGCTGCTTCTCTCAGCGGATATTATCAAGTATTACAAATTACACACAGCTGTATATGCCATACTTCTACAATTGGCGGCACAGTGGATTTATGCCAGCACCACCACAAATGGGTGAGTACTGCCCAGTACTGATGTTACAATGGCTACAATGCCACTGGATAGCAGGTACTTTTTAACTCCATTATAACTCTGTAGGATCACTGTCACATATATAGTTCCCAATGTTCACAGAAATGTTATGCAGCACATGACTAATTTGTGGGGCAATGTGGAAACTTTAAAGCTAACATGTGAAAGATGAACAAATCTGAGGATGTCAAGCTCCTTTATCAGCACAGAGAAAGGGAAATGGAGACTGTGTACCATTCTTAAAGGTCACTTGCTCTCCCATACCCTTGCAAAGACAGCAACTGGTCAAGAGGAAACCAAGAAATATCGTGTGGTATTAGGTGGAACCATGTAAAATTGTCTGAGTGTCAAAGACAGTTGAAGGTTAGCTGTTCATATGGCTCAACTTAGTATTTTAATAGAATTTAAAAATTCTTCACTGTGCAGTAAGCAATCTATCAAAAGGGCATAGAATTTAAGAACTAGAACAGAATTGATTACACAGAACTTTCAGCACACATGCATGTTTTTTCTTTTTTTTTGAGACAGGATCCTGCTTGCTCTGTAGCCTAAACTGGCCTCAAACTCACAATCTTCCTGCCTCAGCCTACTTATTGCTGGGATTGTCAACACACCTTGACTATATGTATGTGTATTAAGGTAATTTTTAAACTTGCTTTTTAGGGGTTGAAGGTGTAAGCTCAGTGGGAGAATATTTGCCTGGCATGTAGAGGGTTCATCTCCAGCACCACGAAACACAAAATCTTTGCTTTTATTGGGCTTCATAAAAAATGGTATGATGCTATCCATATAGTATTTTGTCTTTTGATGACTGAGACAAGGTCTGTGTTTCAGATTTGCACATGTACCTGAAGACAAAAGCCCCTGGCAAGCGTTACTGCAATATTTTTTAAAAATGCCTCAGGCCAACAAGGAAAGGGGGAAAAATTCCTTATTGTCTGGAAACAGGATTTGAAAGAGATCTCTGGGGGACAGGAGCAGGAGAGACCCTAAAAATGTAGGAAAATGGAAACGAAGGGAAGATGATAGATCCAGAAGATGGATTTCTGTAGCTAGAGATGCAGTGGGTGTGGCTGGAGCTCAGATACTACAGCAGTGACATTTATTTGGGGTTTTTTGTTTGTTTGTTTTTTGTCTTGTCAGTGTTGGTAACTAAACCCAGGGCTTTACGTGTACCAGGCAAGGGTTCTACCACTGGGTTATACCCCTTGTCCATTTAAAAAATTTTAATTTGTGTCACTATTTCATTTGTGCAGGGGGTTGTTTCTGTGTTGCACAGGTGCTGGGGATTGAACCTACAGCTGTATGCATGCCAGGCAAGTGCTCTACTTCTGAGGCAGGTCTCTGCCAGCCCTCCAGCATCAGGTTCTATACAGAAAGCCCCAGGGGTTGGGGGGGACAATAAAATGAAAAGGGGAAGGATTAGGGGACAATGTAATAGTGAGGGGACAATGTAACAGTGAGTCTTACATATATTTTTAATTTGGATAACTGTGTCTTTATAGGAGAGAAAGAGGTTCTGGTATTATTTCATACCACAGTATTTCGGGTTTCTGAGACATGGAACCCACCTTCTACATGTGGCTCGTGTCAACTGACAGTTCACACACACACATCTTACCGGGATGAACTGCTCCAGTCGTCCTTGAGGAAAGATGCCATACAGTTTTGGCCCAAGAGACCTTTCTGCAAGAATGGCAAACATAACACTTTCCAGAACCATGGCCTCAGCTCCCTAAAACAGAAGGCAACAAACAAGGTATTTACTGAAGCATCAGGAACACTTTCCCACAGGCAGTTTCTTCCAGTCCTTACTGGTACTCTGCTGTGGGTATCACCATCACCCCAATGCAAAAATGAAATAAAAGACTCAAAAGCTACACACTTATAACCTACAGGATCCATGCTTGCAAGCATTACACTACATGGATGAGATTTAAAATTTAAGTTTATTTTAGGTCAACTGGTTCCAAAAATAGAAAAACTATCTATTAGTGCTTGCACTTCTTTTATAATGGGTATGAGGAGTTTCACCTTTGGTCACCCAACAAAGACCACAATCCCAGCCATTCTGGTGTGGCTGATCTGCCTTTTGATTGAGAGCAACTAGTGAAAGTGAATGATCCAAAGGCCTCTGTCTACTAAATTGGTCTGTGGGTCCAGTAAGTTTGACCACTACTGATTTAGGTCTGGGGCTTTTTGTTCCAAAGTACTCTGGCATGAGCACTCAAGGTTTCCAATTTCAGCTTTTACTTCCAACCTTTCTCCACCTCCAATGTTAGTATTCCTGCTAAAATCTCTATGTAGCTCCTATGTTGTATCTTTAGTCCTAATAACTGTGAGATCTAAAATAATTTTGCTTCAAAATCCATCCTTTTGCCTCAATTTAAATTCCTTTCTTAGTCAACCAGGTACCCTGAATGTCTTGAGGATCTTTCACACAAGACATTCCTGGGTCCCAACCCTGAGTTTCTAAGTTGATGGATTTAAGGGAAGGCGCCTACAGGTATGTTCTGAAAAACATTCCAGATGACCCTAGCGTAATCTTTGTTAAGGAATGTTCTGTAGGGGATGTGATCCCAGAACAACACTTTTTAAAGCACTCACATTATCCAAAAAACTGAGAAACTATGAGGAGACCTCATTAGGCAATGACAAAATGTTAGACTTAGTAAGAACAAACAGAAGCTACTTCCAAGGGATATCAGACCACGTTAGAGTAAAAAGCAATTCAGTTTCTTTTACATTTTGTAGGGGCAAATGTATTTGTCGGTAACCCCCCCATTATAGCCTAATCATCATCTTGTATAATCCCCACAATTATGGTCTGACCATTATTTTCTGAGGCTCAGTCTTTATTTACAAATTTGTATTATGTGTTTTTGACAGCATACATATAGCACTGATCAATTTAATGAATTTCAGAGCAGTATTTGATTTTTTTATTTTTATAAACACTTAATGACAATATCTAGTTATCTCCACATAATTGATGAAATGTTTCCCACCACTCACCCAAGCCTCACAGCACACTTGCCCAGGTTGGCCCTAGCTGCCTTCAAGCCCAACATGGGAAACTGTGTAGGGAAGCTCACCAGAGGGTTTGTGAGGTGTCCTCTTTCACATACTCGCCCTGCTTTGGAGAGCAGCACACCCTAGCACTCTGAAGACTACAGCACCTCCTGAACTGGATAGGCTGCAAAACTAACAGAGCCTGAACATTTCCGGGCAAGAGTATGGTCCCCTCGTGTCCTAGACCAGGAAACCTATTATTGTGTCTCTTCACAGCCCTTGCCATTTGTAGAATCTCTCATGAAACTGTAACTTATTCTCCCATCATTTCAAAAGGGTAGATTTAGCATTTATTTCATCTAGGCATCCTGAATTTTGTAAGAATTTAAGCATATTTTCTGATTTTCTTTGTTTGTTTGTTTTGGTACTGGGGATTGACCTTGGGACCATGCGCAGAAGGCAGCAGAACCACTGAAAATTCCCGACCTAATTTTCCGATTTTCTACACAACAGAATAACTAAAGATGAAGAGCATTAAGGGGGGGGGCACATATATCTGAAATAAAATATCCTTTAACGTTTGAAATTTCAAGTTTTATATACAGGGTTAAGCCCTGCTTTATTACTTCAGGGGGTAGCTGTTGCATATCACGTCCACTCAGAAAAGAAGATCCCTGGAATAGACTTATTTACACGTGGCAGCACTGTCCCTTGGGAACCTGGATCAATAAATTGTGCAGACTCCACTCCAGAGCAGTCAGTCCACACCTAGAAACAGTGCCAAGAAGGTACACAGAGACTTAACTTCTGATTCTCTTCTCGCTGTTTTGAACACTGTAAACAAAACTTTGTTCTTATCCAACACTGCAGTTCAGTATTTAGAAAGACAAGGAGGTGGCATGTAAAAGGTAGGATTTGGACAGTTAGAAAATGAATAAGAATATCAAAGACACAAGCAAGACAGGTTGGGAAGGATGATCAACTCCTGATAGATAGTTTCTTTGTGATCAGAGTCTCCAAAGCTCCTGAAAGCAGGTTAACAAGGTCGAGGGAGGGCTAGGCAGATGGCTCAGTCCACACCTTCGCACCATGCCTGTGTCAGCCCAAGGCCATGCAACTATAGCTGGTTCTACTTCTACAGAAGAGATTAATACTTTAACAATTCACTTTGACTTCTACTATGTACCCAGCACTCTGCCAAGCATCAGGGAACAAAACATAAGACTCTGCTTATCTTGAAACAGACAATAAGTCAATGAATCCAACTACAGACAGTCCTTCACTGCCATGGAGGGACAGAAGAGTGGAATGACAGGGTATGATGGGATGGCTATGATCTGAGACCCACGGGTGAACAGGAGCTGTGAGCAACCTGATGAGCAGTAAGTTTGGTGCATTCAAGGAGTAGGAAGGAGAAGTGCACCTGGAATAGGGGAACAAAGGGAAAGGAGACAGCAGGGGCAGCCTGCAGTACAAGCTGGGGTGTAAAGAAAGGTCTGGGTAAAGAAACTCCAAAGTTCTCAAAATGTTGAGAAAGTTTAAAACCCTGCATATGGCAAGCTCTCCCAGTAACAGATGATGGAACCAGCACCAGGCCTAAGAATGCCCAACATCCAGAGCAACAGCTTTCAGACCCACCAGTTGTCATCCTCATCAGAAAGGCATTTATACAGCAACCCATCCACACACACACCAGATATTACACACTAAGTAATATTTATCCTCATGACCAGGCAAGCTTCCTAATATGTTTGTTTGTGTGTAGTGCAGGGGATTTAACCCAGGGCCTTCCCACTGAGCTACATCATCAGTCCTTTTTTATTTGAGACAAGATCTTGCTAAGTCATCCTAGCTGGACTTGAACTTGCAATCCTCAATCCTCCTGCCTTTGATCTTTGGCTCCTAGTATTATTCTACTGTATTTCATTTAAAATATGAACAAGTCAAGTGTAGTGGTGGGCACCTCGTAGTCTCAGTTATCTAGGAGGCTGAGGCAATAAGACACACAGTAAGATTCTATTGAAAAAAGGGAAGGGAGAAAAGGAGGGAAAAGGGAAGGGGGAGGGGAGGGAAAGGAAGGAGGGGGAAGGGAAGGAGGGGGAGGGGAAAGGAAAGGAAAAAGGAAAAGGAAAGGGAAAAGGAAAAAGGGGACCCCTTTGGGCAAAGGGAGGTAAGATACCTGCCATCTTAAGGCAATCTGGGTCAGACATTGCCCAGGGTTCAAAAGGAGGAAAAGAAAGAGGACATGGATCTGACAATATGGAAACTGTTGGTGACTAAACAAGAATACTTTCAGAGAAGTGATGGGGACAGGTGTCAGATGGGAAATAAAGTGTAAACAAAATGACTTTTTGGGCGGGGGGCAATACTGGAGATTGAACCTAGACCCTTCACACTGAGCATCCCCAGCACTTTAAAAAATTTCATTTTAAATTTTGAGACAGTGTCTTGCTAAATTGTTAAGTCGCCCAGGCTGGGCTCAAACTTGCAGTTCTCCTGCCTCAGGCTCCTGGAGTGCTGGGATTACAGGTCTATGCCACCATGCTTTTTTTTAAAATGGGCTTTTATCTATAAAGTGTCATTTATTTTTTTAAAAATTAAAGAGAACTGGGGATTTAGCTCAGTGGTTCCGCCATCTGCTTGACAAGTGCAAGGTCCCGAGTTCCATCCCTGGTACAAAAAAGCAAGGTCCAGTAATAAGAATTCTCACAGTATGAGCCTCTAGAGAAAACATAGCAAGACTGTAGTATTTTAGCCAAAAACAAACAGCCTCATTGCAATCAGGGGGAAATGGCAGACAAAACTGTAGGGCTGCTCTCAACTGTAACTGACCAGCACACTTCCCAAGTATCAAGAGAAGACACAATTAAGACCCATTCCAATTGAAAAAGACTAAGGAGAAACTGCCAAAAATGCCATGTTGGGATCCTGGCTAAAGGCAGGGACAGAATAAAAGAAAACATCAGTGGAAAGAAAGTCTTTTGAAATTCTAATAAGTCTGTGGTTTAGTTATTATTACTGTACCAATGTCAATGTTCTAGTTCTGGTAACTACACTGAGGTTATGTAAAATGAGAACATTAGGGAAACTGGGTAAGTGGTGCACAGGAACTCTGTACTATTTTGCAACTTGTTCCATAAGTCTAAAATGTGTTTGAAATAAAAAGTTAAAAATAAATTCATATACACAAAGACCCGAGTTCGATCCCAGGTATCAAATTAAGTAAATAAATAAATAAATAAAAATTCATATTTAAAAAAACGTGAAGGCCGGGCGTGGTGGTGCACACCTGTAATCCCAGCACTCAGGAGGCTGAGGCAGGAATGGATCGCTGTGAGTTCGAGACCAACCTGGGCTATACAATGAGTTCCAGGTCAGTCTCAATTACATAGTGAGACCCTGTCTCAAAAAAAACAAAAACAAACTGAAGTCAAGCCATATGACACAACTAAGTAATTCTGTATACTAGAAATAAATGTGTTTGTTACATTTCCCTTTGTACTTTCCTATGCTTTCAAAAATTTTTTCCGAAAAAGACCACTAGGAAGAAAGCAGACACAGTAGATTCTATCTCAGGAAATCTTACTGAAGGCTGGTGGCAGCGCATTTGTTCAGTGTGCAGTAGGGCCCTGGGTTTGATCCCCAGTACCACCACCCCATGGGGCCGGGGAATTAGCTCAGTGGTTCTGCTGCCTGCCTCACAAGCTCAAGGTCTAGAGTTCAATCCCCTGGGGGAGGGGAAGAAAAGAAAAAGGAAAAAGGAAAAAGGAAAAAGGAAAGGAAAGGAAAGGATAAATGTTTAAAAAGAATGTGTCAGGCATGGGAACAGAGATGCAGTGGGAGCAAAGAAGGCATAAATGCAAAGCATTCTGTCACCTAGAGAAGAAAGGAAAACAACAAGAAGTCAGACTCGAAGAAAGCAAAGCCAAGTGTGGCATACAAGGGCAGAATGTCCTTCAAAAGGAAAGGTCCATGGAAAGGACAGTGCAGACAAAGAGGACTTACAACAGGAAGCTAAGGGATGGAAAATAAGCAGCCATCAAAGGTGGTGGTCCTGGGGCTGGGAATGTAGCTTGGAGGTAGAGCTTCTGTCTAGCAGTTGTGCTTGCCTGGGTTCTATGCTCAGGATCACATTTAAAAAAAAAAAGAATGAACTTCTACTTCCCACTAAGACTGGGGACAAGGAAGTCTGAAGAGCAAACAGAAGCCTGAAATAGACTTCTTCCATCAGGAAATAAACACAATGGAGAATGTTCCCAGGCAGTGTCAAGTGCCCACCAGAGCCTGCTCATCCCAAAATCAAACTTGCCGGGCCAGGGATTTAGCTCAGTGGTTCCAGTGCCAGCTTTGCAAGCTCAGGGACCCAAGTTTGATCCCTGGTACCAAAAAAAAAAACCACAAAAACAAAAACAAAACAAACAAAATGAAACTTGCCCTCCCAACTAAGTAATTTTTTTCTAGTCATGTTTAGCTGCAGATGCAGCCCAGAGGAAGCACAGAGCTGGCTGGGCTCAGTGGTCAGGGTTTTTTACAAGGTGAGCACAACAGGAGGTGGGCAGAGAAATGAGCTGAGAACATGTAGAAGAAAAGACCTATCCATGATGGTAGAGCTGGGTTCTCAGCTGAGCAAGACAGACAGCAGGTGGAGAGGGCAGATGGACAGTGGGAGGGTAGCAGTGCTTAGACCAGAGGACTTGATGGTAGCCAGCGAGAGGCAGCTGCAGGTGTGCCAAGTGGGCTGGGAGGTCAGCAAGTGGTGGACTGTTAAAGCTGGCACGGCAAAGGGGCACAATTTCTAGGGATAAAGTCTAGGGCACAGCCAAGTGAGTGCACAACAGGTGAGGACTAGAAAGAAGTGGCTGTCCGAGATGAAGTGGTCAGAATACAGAGAATCCTCACTGCCGGCCCACTTCAGTGAGGGTTCCCAAAATGCCAAAAGCCCTTCTTCTAAGACAAGAACTGCTAAACTTCAGGGCAGTGAGGTTGGCTCACACCAGTTTACATCTCATTCAGGTACAGAATGGGCTGAATTACTTACTTGAAATTCATTTTCTTTCTGAGCTTGTTCGGATCCCTCCTTATTACAGGACCTCTATGAATGAGAAAAAGCAAACACTTCTGGTGAGATGGAGAACAATGAGCGGACACTAACTTTGCAACCACCAGAACAATCAGGGTTTACAAAATGCAACAGATTTTTAATAAGGGCTTCTCAGCCCACCATGTGACCAGCATAGTCTAAAGTCACCAGCAGCCTCCAGCACTAGTACCAAGGCCTCAGAAAGTGCTTCATCTCTTTACAAATAGCTGCATGTCTCACAGCTGTCCCCATGCACCTTTCACAATTTCACTGTTAGGAAAGCCACTAGAGTACAGGCCTCCAATTGGGCCTTCTAAAGACAAGCACAGGCTGAGGCTCTCGCCAATTTAACTACATGGATCTTTCAAGTCAACCTTCACGGACAGGAGCATCAACACGCCTGTGGATGGCCTTGGTTAGCACAGAATGTGGACAGAGGAGAAAGTGATGTGCAGGCAGGAAGCCTGGCACAGGCTCTAGGCAACTGCCACTTCTTAGACTAACCCTTCTAGTTCAGTTGGCCATAGCCAAAACTGAATCATTCCTCCAGCAAAAAGACAACTGTGTGACTTCAATAAAGTCCCTAAGAATTATCTTATATATTAATATATTAAGGGTTACTTTTGTACCACTTTCCTCAATGAAATTGCAAATTAATGGTAACCAGAACTGTAATAACAACATACTAGATTACCAACTACCACAAGCACCTCTTAGTCTACAGTCTTTCTTCATGGCACAGATTATGTATTTCCAAAGCAACCCCCCACCCCAAGTACTTAAAACCTCTCATACTATCTTTAATAAAGGAATGTGGAAAAGTTAAGTCAGAAACTTACAGGACAGGTCAAAATTTTATACTCAACTATTGCCTCTAAAAATGTTACTTGTTACAAGTAAACTAAGTCTGCTTAAATCAGACCCAAGAGGAATCCCATAAAGGAAACCTCTTTAAAAGAATTTAAGGTAAGAGATTCTTGAATATCCCATGAAAAACATACCTTTCCATTCCACAGCTTATCAAAAATACCTGTACCAAGGGTGGAAAGTGTGGACAGGGGAAAAAATGCCATGTTAAGCAACACCAGCTACTCTAGCAGCATTCAAAAGACCTCGTGATTTAAAAGCAACCACTCTCATCCATCATACACCAAAATAACATTCCAGACATTTTAATACATGTTTTATATAAACAGTAC
Source organism: Fukomys damarensis (assembly GCF_012274545.1). Lineage (NCBI taxonomy): Eukaryota > Metazoa > Chordata > Mammalia > Rodentia > Bathyergidae > Fukomys > Fukomys damarensis. The sequence goes on along the minus strand of NW_022900939.1, from coordinate 21,169,660 downwards.
ATGTTTGTCATACTCTATAAACAAATATCCATATTCATAAAGCTATCTGCAAAAGGCTTCTAATGTTTCCACGGACACATATTCAATAATATCTGTCACATATAGTTAAGTACATTTGATACAAAGTACAGAAAGTACAAATGGTGATATGTGATACTTTCATCTGCGTAATCTGCATTTTTCTGAGAAAAGATGTTACAGGTTAAATCCCGTTACAATGAAAGCTATAAAAATCAAATTACTACAAAAATATGCTAGACACTTGCTGGTATATGCTGTAAATAAGACTTAGGGAGAAGGAGTCACTGTAATAAAGCTTTACCACTCTCTTAACTCCAAAACTCTCTCATGAGTAAATGTACCTTAGACTTATGCCTCAATGGTCAATGAGCAGGAGCCTCTCCATCTCCTTCGTTGGATGTTAGTCTTCCCGAAGAGCCCCGAGCAAATCCTGATGCTTGCTTGGTAAACAAATGCTCCAGTACTGTGAAGCACAAAGCAAACAAGCCCAAGGAGCAACCTAGTAAGGGAGGGCCTGAGGCAAATTTACATCCTGTTTCCAGCAGTGAGAAAAGTGGCTGCAGTGTCAATTAGGACACTGAATGGGACTAAAATGCCCCTTAAAAGTCCTTATGCTTCCCCCCCCCAAGGAAAAGTTAAGGGCTAAAATAGTTCTGTAATCTGACATATTACATATTAATATATTGTACCAAAAGCTTTAACACAAATAAGAAATTTAAATATCCTACTGAAATGTGTAACGGGATTTGACCTGCATCAAATTCTAAATGACTATGGTTATTCCTATGCTGTTATTGCTCTAACTGTATCTTCTTAGGGAGATACAGTTCATGGGTTATTTAGCTAACAGAAGTCCGTTTCCTTGTCTAATGGTGCTCTCAAAAGCAAATCATTTTAACCCCAAATTACAAACTGCTTATAGTTACAAGGCCATTCTTTAACACATTAGCACTAAAAGGAAACATAAATTTCTTATTTCCCCACTCCCACCCGCCCCTTCATCTGAAATAAATACAGAACTTACATCATAAGAGCACCATTGCAAAGGTGAGATGGACTTCTGCAATATGCAGCCCTGAGTTCTGTTTCCTCAGTACAGAATGCCCAGGCTCCCTAAGGCCTGCAAACAAGAAGAGTACAACCAGGAAGCCTCAAGCCGGAAAGGAGTTGTGAGAAAGTAAGAAGGTCAAGTAAAGGTCTATTCACTTTGCCAGAAGAGAGGTCAGAGATATTTTCTGTCCAGGAAGATAGGAAATAAAATTTTATTTTGTAATCTCTGGGATTTTACTCAGGGATATAAATATGAGGCAGGAATTAAAATGTTGTATAAATTATTTGGCATAACTTCAAACTTTCCTCTAAGGTGCAAATTAATAAAAATTATCATCTATAAGTATAAAACTATTAGAAATTTGAACACTAGTTATTTTAATATTAGAGTATTATTTCATTTGTGGGGAGGTGCTGGGGAGCTTACACCTAATTATTTTGATGTGAACATCATTGTCATATATAAATTTTTGTTGTTTGGTTTTTGTTTGTTTGTAAGAAATAATGCGATGTCTGGAATTTGCTTCAAAATAACTCAGAAAAGAGGTGAAGGAAAAGATGAAGACTGGTCAGGTGGGGAAAACAAATATACCTGGAGTTCATCAGTCTTCTGTCTACTTTTATATTTATTTGACATTCTCCATAATAACAAGATTTTTACAAATAAACACTGAAATTTCAAAACCTAAGAAATCAGAATGTCTCAGATATGTTTAAGACACCAAACTGCATATAATGAAAATGGGGGAATTCCATATTATAATTTACCCTCTCTCATGGTAAAACTATCCTACCATGGGCTTCCTCTCACTTAATTTCCTTCCTATTTTGGACTTGGTTTCCAGACAATCTGTTATAGTCATGTATTCATTCGCCCGTGATGTAGGAAATAAAACAGGCTTAAGCAGTAGCAATAATAAAAAGGGTATAATTAATATTTTGGATTTAAAGTTACCAAAGATTTTAAAAGCTGAAAGATTCTGATTGTCCAAGAACTTTTAAATTAAAAAATCTAAATTTCTAAAAGTCTGAATTTTCATTTTTACTTTAAATGTTATCTAATTTTAAAATTGCTTAAAAGCATGTTACTTTTATAATACATATACTTCATACAAGGTTTCAAATGTTACTTCTCTGATAAAATCATATTTTAAGGCTCTGTATTTCCAACGAGACTGTTGAAGTATTATGTTCATGTTGAAGAGCACTGGTTTTCAAACTGTTCTATTTCAGGCCTAGAAAAGGAAAGGAAAATTAACAGGTAGCAAAACAACTTTAGGGCCTAAGATGAGAAGACGTCACTGATAAAATTTGGTGTTATATAATTTTAGGATTTAAAAACATTTAATCCTCAAACTGTCTTAATAAAATTTTTCATTTTGGACAAGTTTTTGTTTTTGTTCTGCAGTGCTAGGGATCTGACTGGCAGTACTAAATACAAGATTCGTCTGAGAATAAGGGAAGTAGGTTGATGGCTAAACTACTTTAGTAAAGTCCCATTTGTGAGATGAAACAAACCAGCACAACAGTTTTCCCTAGTGTCTGTGTATACATGGGTGTGGGAATATAAATGAATTACCAGAGGCGGCCAACAGAAAGTGGCATGAAGTAGCAGGTAGTTATTTGAAATATTTAAAGTGTCTTTAAAGATCTATTACTGCATAGGCTGCTCCTGGGACAGGCTGGGAAAAGTTATTAACTCAGCCCCAAAGAATTGAGATACCATCAAGAGCATAACAAACTGGGAGTGCTTTAAGAAATCAGGGGCCCAGGATTTAGCTCAGGCCTGCCTTGCAAGTACAAGGTCCTGTGTTCAATCCCTGGTACCAAAAAAAAGCAAGAAAAAAAGAAATGAAGTTATTAGCAGTTCCAAACAATGCCATAATAAAATACATACATTACAAATAATAGTAGCTGTGGAACACACTTCTGCCATATTTTCTTCTTCCCACTACCTCTTTGCTATCAAAAAAGAACTACACAGATCATTCAGCTATTGTTTCTCTTTACAGGCTCTCTATACAATTCAGAGCAAACTGGGGCACATGAGTGGGAAAGAGTAATTCAACTGTTGGCCAGACTCAATTTCCACAGCTTCTGATGTCTGGTTTGGAAAAACAACTTACTTTCCACTAATCTGGGATTGTCTTTGGAGCTGAGTTCTAGAAACTCCCAAGTTCTCAGCACCCCTGAGAATAACAGGAGGAACTCCACTGTTGTCAACACCACAGAGGTGTGATGCTTGTTTAGTCCTGAAGTGGTACTGGACTTTGTTACTATGCAGCCTAGACTGTGGTTTTGAAGACTTCTAGTATCTGTTACCTAACCACACCTAACTCTCTAGGAGAGAAGACTCTTAACAAAGTCCCTGGCCTAACCCTGCCAAGTCTCTACTGATGATGCAACTCTTTTTCCATCTCAGGCGAAGTGGGGCAAAAAAGTGCAAGAGTCGTGACTACAGACAATACAGCAGCCATACGACTCTTCTTTGCAATGTTTTCTTCTGAGTGCTATCGTGGTCCCTAACCTTCCTTCTCCCTGATTTCTATGAAAAAAAATTCTATACTTATTGCTTCTATGGTTTTTACAGTATTCTATAAAAATATTTTACAGAACACATTAAAATGTGAGATCTCAATGCAATGATTTTAAAGTACAACTTATGTGATTAGTTTATGAGCACTTAATCACAAGTGACTTCTAATATTCTATGGTATCCTCTACAGAATCTTCCATCATCCCAAAGAGCATTCTTTTTGAATTTTTAAATAATATAACAATTTAAAACAGTATGACTCAAACATGGATGGACGACTCTAACAGGCTCTAGGTGACAAAACCTGATAGCTGGTGAGTGGAGGCTCATTTCAGGGCCTTCTCAAAATTTATGTCTGATCCAGACAACCTCCTGACCCAAGACTTTTGGGACTTCCAAGGCTAAAATACCTTTCACAGAAACAAATGAGGGTTATCCTGTTAGGAACATTTTTCCAGGCCTTATAGAGCAGCACTGCTGAGGCCTGGGTATCCTAAGAAATGCAAAAGTGCACTAACTGACAAGCGCAAAGAAGGAAGTTTATTGCTAACTCTGACTAAAAGAGATAGATATACATGATGTTTCCTTAATGCTTAAAATGGAATAAAGGAAGAATTTAAGTACTTCAATTAAATTTTCAAGTTGAGGCCAATAAATTTCTAAAATTACTAAATGTTTGTCATTTTCTACTGAGGAAACAGAAGAAAGGAATCTGATTTGCCTTGGACAAAAACCAAAACAAACCCAACCCCCGCAAAGTGATATATCTACATAAAACATTCTAAAATCTTAATCACTGTACCTCTTTTTAAGCACAGCACAAACTGTAGCTGGTGCTACTTAACAAGCATTACAATTTTCTTTTTTAAAAGCATTTCTTGAATCCAAGAACTAAAAGAAAGAAATTAAAGCTGTAGAGAATGCTCCAACTTCAGAGGTCTCATACTATACCGTGAATCGTGTCTGTCACCTGGAAACCAGAGTGCTCCAGGCACGATCGCATGGACAAGCCTGCAGCAGAGAACACATGCACATACAGCTAAAGTGGTACATTACCCCCATCACCCTTCACTCCACCCAACACAAGACATTCCTTCCCAGATCGGGGTGGCTGCGGTCAAGCCATTCTTCCAGAGACCAGAAATCTGCATTGGCTTCATGCTATAAATTCCAAATGTTTAAGACCAGCAAGACAAGGACAGTTTGAATATGTCAAAATTAGACATAGTAGTCTGTGGTTTATTTAGTTATCAAAAGAAGGCACCAAAGCAGGTATGGATGGACTATGGGCAGTAATTTGGCAACAACAGTGTGTGTGGGAGGGAGGGATATTAACTAAGAAACACAAGGTTAGACCAAAGGGAGGACATACAATGAAGGTAAAAAAATTTTACTTCTAAGAGGGAAGTTTTGAATATCTTAACAGGAAATATAATTACATGATATTCAATATAGGGAGCTTTGTTTTCTTAAGTAGTAACAGGGATTGAACCTAGGACCTACACACTGAGCTATATCCCCAATCCTTTTTATTTTGAGACAGGGACTCAATAAATTGCCCTAGGTGGGCTTGAACTTGTGATTCTCCTATCTCAGCCTCCCAGAGTGCTGGGATTATAGCTGTGTACCACCATGCCTCGCTCAGGGGGATTTTTAAAAAGCAGAGCAAACAAAACAATGTAAGCTCATAATGAGACTAAGTGCAATGAGGCGGGGGAAGTTCACAGTATTCAGCTAGAGGGGCAGCTCTCTATTGAGAAGCCTCAGCAATGTTGATTTTTGCAGTGAGTGTGACCTTAGTTCACAGAATTAATAAGCAATTGACTTTTCAGTAACCAATATTTTAATATTAACTACCTATGACTCGTTCTATATTTTACTGTGGTTTAACTTTTAATTAAACTGGAGTTAAGAGAAAATAGGGAAGAGGATATTTTGTTTCCTGGATTCTAAAAGGCCTGTGTCCCAAATTTTACTCATTTGAAATACAAATACATATCTGCGTTGTGCCTTGATGTCTTCAGGTATATTATGGTTAGTACTCAAACAAGCACTAATATTAGCCTTCTATTGCTCAAAAAACAAACAAAAACATTTTTCCAGACAACACTCAAGAGAGATCTTTGATGTGTGTTATAAACATTCATGCCTGTGAGACCGTTGGTAACGGCGAGGCCAATCTCTCCATTCATGCACAGAAGGATTTGGCTTAACACAGAGTCACTGTTCTGACAGAGGAAAGGACAAAGCACTCCTCTGAGACTTCCGCCAACTGGCACAGGTTACATTGAATGAACAATACGTACTGACATTTGTGTCTTCCACAATTCATGATAAATAAGCAAACTGGTTATTTGTAATCAGCCAAACTTGCTTCTTTGAAAAGGCTGCTACTGGACGTTGCAGAGCTCATGTTCCTTCCCAGTATTAGAAAGGAAAAAAATCAAGTTACATTTATAGCTAGGTTTAGTTTCAAGCTCTCTTGTAGCAATTACTCTCTCTCTCTCTACAAAAGCAAAAGCTGAAGTATTTTCAAAATTTCAATTAAACTATCCTACTTTATTTCACAATAACTTTATAGTTTGATTTTCATCATCCCTACAACTAATGAAATAGCCTCCTCCCCTAAATTTAAAGCTAGTTTATATAAAACAGATACTAAATTATATTAAGTATTAAGATAGAACTAACATTTTTATATGTAATAATTTCCTACAGATTTTATAGCTATGAGTCTTGTTCATATTTTCAAAAGGACTTACTCCTGTCCTTGTGAAACACAGAACTTTTCCTAAGTACCCTAAAACTAACACAAACCCTAAACAAAACTTCTGGGATATAATTAGAGCGTTTGCTTATGTCTCATCTCACAAAATTAAGGGCTGGAAGAGACAGATTATTTGTGGGACACAAACTGTGAGTGTGAACCCAAGCAGAAGGTTTTACCTTGGCTTTCTGTTTCTGGTACTTAACCCTTAGAGAACTGCACCAAAGAGCAGTCATTTCACTGTCACTATGGAAATAAAGGAAATTAGACATCTCACAACACCAAAAGGTATAAATCAGAAAACCGAGAAGATTTAAAATCAAGTCACTTGAAGTACTTCTACTTAATATTTGACTGTCAGAGGTTAAAAGTTCAAAGTTTAAAATGAGGAAAGGAAAAGTAGGGACATACTAAACTGGTCTATCATATAATTAAGCAAAACAGCAAAATATTCTGAGAAAATACAAAGGCCTATCATTATGTGCAATAGTCTTCAATTAACATTTTTCAAGGAAAGAGTGAACTGTGGCCCACCTTAGAGGTTATAATGGCATTTACATAGCTTGAGGAGACACCAATTATTTCTTTATAAACACAACACATGTATAGAACGTATGTGCTTTCTTAGAAGGTACAGTGAAAAAGAGAAAGAGCAAAAAATCTGATTTATTGAATTGCATTTAGCCCATACATTTATTGAAGTACTGGGATTTATTATGGGTCTCCATATTAGTTCCACTGAATCTCTTACTGCAACTCCTGATGATTTACTATCCACTCTGGCATTTTAAGATAAGAACAAAGGCCTTACTGTAGGCCATAAATATCTCCTTTCATGACAGACCAGATTCATTTGAAAAAGTTGATCATAAATCAGCAATTGGATTCCACCCATGTCAAGAATAAATAACAGAAATTTGAAAACTGAGCTAAAAACCTTTGAAAATGAATTTGCCTCATAAAATCCCTGGCACACTGTTGTAGAAGCTCAACTTTTATTTAAGCTGGCTCACATCCTACTCTACTTTCTTTCTCTCCTACCATACCATTTCAAAGCCCCTGAATTTGGCTCATGTTGTCACAGTATTCCCAATGACCAAGAGTCTACAACAGCCCTTGCTATTTGAAACTCTTAGGTGACAAAAAGTGTCCCTGTAGACTTTCAAAATTTGAGAATGAAAAATTGTTCAATTTGAAGTGGTAAGTTTCACGATTTTACTAAGTTTAAACTTCAACCAAAAGAGCATGCGTGAACTTAAGATTCAATTATCTATTAATAATGCAAAGGTATAGTTTTCCAAAAATGACTTCATTTTTAAACAAGTTTTTCATTTTAATAATCAATTGTGAGATTGCTAGACATATGCTTTTACATCTTAGAAAAATCATTCATTGCCTGTTCTAAACAGATGCTTGCAAGCATGGTCTCCACTTTTTATCAGTAAATGGTGGCTTCAAGAAGGGAAATGGAAACTAATTCAAACTTTTTTTTTTTAGTTTTTTTGAGACAGGGTCTCACTACGTAGTTGAGACTGACCTGGAACTACTACATAGCCCAGGCTGGTCTCGAACTCAGCAATCCTCCTGTCTCAGCCTCCTGAGTGCTGGGATTACAGGCGTGCGACACCACGCTGGCTTTTACTAATTCAAACATTTACCTGATAAAAGATAACCTACTAGCTAAATGTAGTAGAGTAATTGCCCCCAAAGTTAGAATGGTTTATAAAACATAATTCATTCTATTAGTTTGGTAAGAACTGGCTCCATTTCCAATAGCTTTGATTATTCTATTTATTTTCCTAAATGACCCATCTTTTTCTTTCCCTTAAAAAATAAGGATATAGAATTCTGTTTAAATAAATTTTATTTCCAGATATTTCTATTGTACTTAACTACTATAAGATTATACCTCCCACACCGGTAAAATTCCAAAAAGATGAAATATTAGCCGATAGTGAAATTTTATTAGAGAAATGCTGTCATGTTGCAGGCTGGATTGCAACTGGCTTTTACAAAATTATTCATATACTGACCCAGCACATTCTAGAGCTGGGCTGTCCAACATGGTAATCACCAGCTACACATGACTTTCTATTTCAACTCACTAAAATTAAATTCCAAATTCAGTTCATCAGTCACATTTGCTATTTTTTAAGTGTTCCACAATCACATGCAGCTGGTGACAACCATCCTGGACACCACAGGCACAGAACATTTCATAACTTCATCACTGCCCCACTGCTCTAGAGCATAGAGTTGACTCCTGGTTTTGTCTACTAGAAGAGCATATTCTGAGAACTTAAAAGGCTTCTACTTAAGTTATAAATAGGAACCAAAGGGCTGGGGATTTAGCTCACTGGTTCCACTGCCTGCCTTGCAAGCACAAGGTCCCGAGTTTGATCCCCGGTACCAAGAAAAAAAAGAAAATTTCAAAGAAATAGGAATCAAAGCTTCGTGAGAATTAAACAAGAGCTATATCACAATTTCAGGAGTTATTTATTATTCAAGTATTTTAAAAGTACTGCTTAAATGCAAAATGCACAAAAGAGCAGAAGTGAGACTTAACTGTTACAGAATGTAAGTAGTCCTAAAGAAATAAAGTGATAAAAAGACTGATTTCATTAAAAAGTGCCAAAGGACATCAATTAAAAATTATGCTCTTAAATAGCAATTTGATTAAAGAAACCAAACTGCATGATAAACACAAGAATCTTTCTGCTTATGTTTTCAGTAGAAGCCCAGGGTTTTACATACATATCTGTAGCCCTAGCTGTGCACCAGCTGTGTGTGGCTAATAAGTAACTTCAGATATCCTTAGCAACATGCACCTCCAAATAGGCTAACTACTTCTTTCCTGCTCTTTAGATCTTAACCACTTTCACAGCTTAACAGTCAAGGAAAAATTATCTAATGAAAAGATTCATTCACATTACAACAGTTTAACAAATTAACTTCTAGATTATAAATTTTGTATAAGTCTAAGCATAGAATCAAATATCCCAGGCATGGACATGACCTGCTTTTTATTTTATTTTTTTTATTCTGGGGATTTTTTTGGAGACCGGGTCAGGATAACCTTGAACTCACTATATAGCCCAGGCTGGCCTCAAACTCATAGCAATCCTCATGAGGATGAGAGCTTCAGCCTCTCAAGTGCTAGGTTTGTAGGTATGCACCACCATGTTTGGCACAATCTGATATTTAGATTGAATTGAAATAGACTGGTCTTTTTAAAATTTTCTCAAAAAACTACTGTGCACTATTTTATGAAGATACTAGCTAAGTAAGAGCAAAATGGATATCAACCTAACAGTGCTATAGGTTTGTCAGTGAAATGGCAAAAAAAAAAACACCCACACATTTTGGATGTCCTATAACTGGATAAAACAATGTAACAAAAGAGGTATTTTAATTGAACATTAAATTTGACTATGTAATATAAAAATTTATAAAGCTTAGAAATCTAATAAATTCAAATAAAGGGATCTCAGAGTAGTTAACAAATTCAATTGAACTGAGTATACTTTGTTAAGTGGGACTATTTTCTAAAACATTTTTGAGTTTTAACTGACACATAATAATTGTACATATTTGTGCTACAGAAACAATTCCTTCACCACATTGGAATTTTTAACCTAAGTCTGAGCTGGAAATTTCACTATACAAAGTCCAAGAATCATCAAGCACTCTAAAAGACTTAAGTAAAATTATATTTTCTCTAGATGTAAAATTGACAATACTTGTTTTACTAATATACTAAACACTAATATTTACTAATATAAACATGAATTAATTTAGAATGTAAACAACAAACCAAGTTGTACAAACCAATTAAAATAAAAGTAACACATTTAAATATCTTTAGTATAACACTAGAATCTCTTTCCGGGTATCTTAGGAAAGATCAGAAAGGTCAACAGCCCCCCTCCCAAGGAGCCCCTGAACTCACCATCTGTAAGATAGCTCCGTACAGCCGCAGGAGCACTTTCCTAGGTTCATCGCCCACAGAGGCCGTGGTGTCAGGTAGGGAGCACTGGAACAGCATGTTACTGAGGCCGCCCCTGTCAGAATCAGAAGACAGTGAGGACTTGTGCTATGAGGGTAAACATGTTTCTCCTTGAGTAAATATGTACACATGAGAAGTCAGGGTTATATAAGAACTGCTCTCATCTAAGCTCCCTGTATTCTCTCAATAAAGTGGAACATGAATGATGAGCTCCACTTTTCAATTAATTCCATGAGTCACATTTAAAAACAAATTCCCAATCTGTTTTTTTTTTAAAGTGTAGAGTTGGGGAGTTTTTTGTTTAGTTTTTTGGTACTAGGGACTGAACTGAGGACCTTGTGCTTGCAAGGCAGGCCAGGTGTTGCTGAGCTAAATCCCAGCCCCTTGTTTTTGTTTTGAAATTGCCTGTATATACCTGCAGAATGACAAGAACCAAGGAGGAACCTCCTCAGCATTAGGAATGGGGACACCCCATTTGCAAGCATTCCATATGCAGGCTCATATTCAAGATTCCATTATACAGCCTCATCTCTTGGGGTTTTTTGTTGTTTTGTTTTGTGATGCTAGGATGAAACCCAGGACCTCAGGAGCATGCTTAGCAAGTGCTCTAACTGAGCTACACCCTCAGACCCACCATTATACTCCATAATCACCCTATAAAATCTTGGGTCAAGCCAGAATGCTACTGCATACCTGTAATCCCAGCCACCCAAAAGAATGAGGCAGGAAGATTCTAAGTAAGACTATTATTGGGTAAAAAAAATTGGGGGCAGTATTCAAACCTTCTTCTCCAGGCTTCCCACTTAGTTTGTGGTTCCAAGACCTACCTGCTCTTGGATAGTGTTAGTAAAAATTCCTCAATTGAATTTGAATCTTTTGCAACATTAACTGGTTACTGGGGTTCTCCGTAAAGCCAAGAGAGACCTCATTTTCTTACAGTCAGATTCAGCTGCATACCAAGCCAAAAGCAAGTTACAGAGCCATTTACACAGAAAAAGAACAACCTTTGGACAAATTATCTGCCTGGGTTGAAAATGATCAGGTATAGAAGGTTAGTTATACAATAAATGCAGAACACAAAATTCTACACAATTAGGAATTACAGATAAGAGGTACTTCAGCTGTGATATACTTCCAAGTTCCTAAATTCTATCCACCCCCCAACCCCAGAACTTAGGACCTTGTGTTTGTGGCGCAGGTAGGGCCGCCACTGAGCTACATCCCTGGCCCTCTATATTCTATTTTTAAATAGTCAATAAATCTTAGAGATTACATAAGCAGAGCACTGTGGTAGAAAGCACAGGCAACACCAAAATCAAAACATAAAGCCATATACCAGTAATGCCAGCACTCTGGAAGGTTGAAGAAGGAATATCTCAAGTTTCACCCCAGCCTGGGCAATTTGGTGACTAGTGAGACCCTGTCTCAAAAAATAACAGCCAGGCACATGCTTATAATCCCAGCACTCAGGATGCTGAGGCAGGAGGATTGCTTCAAGTCTAAGGTCAGACAGGACTATGTAATGAGTTCAAGGACAGACAGAACTACATAGCAAGAACCAAAAATAAAGAAATAAAATAAAAAATAAAAAGGTCTAAGATGTAAAGCAGCACCAAGGCCCATAGGTTCACTCCCTAGTACTTCAAAAGGAAAACCTAGCTAAAATATTCAAGAAATGTCTCACGGTGTGAGGAAGGCAACCAGGAACCCTCCTGACCTTGGGCAGACTTGGCCTGGGTCCTGGATTTGTCCTCAACAGCGGCACAGGGAACTGGCAGGCAGACCTTGCTGCTTCTGCGTCTCACTGTCACCCACACGCAGAGGACCCCAGTGGTGATAAAGGTTCCCCTCTGGCCCTGGTTGAGATGGCTGCAGGTGACTTTGGAGCAGGAGGCCCTGCCGGTCCCATAGCCAGTCCTTGCCCGAGCCTCAGCCTGTTTCAAGGACGTTCCCCAGGGCGTGGCATCCTGATGTCAGGCCTGGTAAGCTTTGTGGGTATGGGCCCCCACACTGGTGGGGCTGGATGGGATCCTGCAGGAAGCAGGGCCAGGCACCAGGAGGGTGCTTCATTTAGCTCTAGGAACCGAGTGGGGGCTTCAAATGGGCACCACCCAGGCCCTGTGAAATTTCCTGTGACTGCTGCGAGGTCCTTCCAGGGGTGTTGGGGTCTCCACACCTGCCCCAGCTGCGTGGCTGCTCACTGACATCCAGAGGTGACTGTGGCCTCCCCTTGCGGCTGGGCCCACAATCCTGCTCTAAGTTCCTGGTGCTTTGTGGTCTCAGGCTCTGGGTGGCTGGTGATGGTGGCCTGGTGGCCTAGAACTCAGCAGGGCTATGGGGGGGCATCTCTTCACATCAGAGTCAGAGTTTTTGTAATAAAACACAAAATGTCAAAAAAAGAGAAGAAAGGAAAGGAAAAGGAAAAGTTTCTGCTTTGCCTGGTGCAGTGGCACACACCCATAATCCTAGCAACTGGGGATGCTGAGGCAGGATGATTAAAAGTTTGAGGCCAGCCCAGGGAGCTTAGCAAGACTAGGTCTCAGGGCCAGGGATTTAGATTAGTAGTGCCACTGTCTGCCTTGCAAGTGCAGGGTCCTGAATTCGATCCCGGGTAAAAAAAAAAAAAAGACTAGATTTCAAAAAGGACTAGCTAGAGATATAGCTCAGTAGCAAAGTGCCTCTGGATTGGATCCCCAGTACTTCAAAAGAAAGGAGAGAGGAAAGAAGAAAAAGAAAAATACTTCTAATGGAGAGAAAAGACCCAAAACTCTTAAGAAACAGCACAGGGCTGGGGATTTAGCTCAGTGGCACCGTTGCCTGTCTTACAAGCACAAGGTCCTGAGTTCAAACTCTGGTACTGCAAAAAAAAAAAAAAAAAAATAAAAAAAAAAAAAAAAAAAAAAAAAAAAAGGCACAAATTTGTCATCTTATGGTTCTGGAGTTTAGAAGTCTGAAAATAGGTTTTACAATGGTGAAAATTAAGGTAGTGGCAGGGCCACAGATCAGCACACACAAGATACTGTAACTGGAAACAGATGCTGACTGGGCCCTAATAAGGGTTATTAGTTGGGACAGAGGATCATTATTTAATGGGGTTGGAATTTCAATTTCAGAGGAAAAAGTTCATGTACATTATAACTATACAGTTAAAAACGTAAACTTTATGGAGTTTGGTGCCACCCTGGACTTATTCTTTTCTCCTTCTTCCCTCTCTTCCCCTCTCCGTGTGTGTGTGTGTGTGTGTGTGTGTGTGTGTGTGTGTGTGTGTGTGTGTGTGTATGTGTGTGTGTTACTAGGGATTGAACCCAGATAGGGTCTTCAAAGTGAGCTACATCTTGGGTCTGGGATTTAGCTCAGTGGTTCCGCTGCCTGCCTCAGAAGCACAAGGTCCTGAGTTCAAGACCCAGTACAAAAAAAAAAAAACAGGAAACGAAAGTGAGCTATATCCATAGCCCTTTTTTAATTTGAGACAGAGTCTCGCCAAGTCACTAAATTGCCTAGGCTGGACTTGAAGTTGGAATCTGCTTGCCTCAGCCTCCCAGAGTGCTGGGATTATAAGCATGTGCCATTATGCCTGGCTTGTCTTTCTCTTTTTGTGGTATGAGGGATTAAATCTAGGAGTGCTGAGCTACACCTCCATCTCTTTTAATCTTTTGTTTTGTTTTGTACCAGAGATCGAACTCAGGACCTTGCTCTTGCTAGGCAGATGCAGTGCCACTGAGCTAAATCTCCAGCCCCTCTTTTATTTTTATTCATTTATTTATTTATTTATTTTTGGTTTTTTGAGTCAGGATCTCACTATGGAGTTGAGACTGATCTGGAGCTCACGATGTAGCCCAGGCTGGTCTCAAACTCACAGTGATTCTCCCACCTCAGCCTCCTGAGTGCTGGGATTACAGGCGTGTGCCACCACATCCAGCTCCAGCTCTCTTTTAAACTTTAAATTAAGACAGAATCTCAGTAAATTGCCCCAGCTAGCCTCAAACTTGTTCTCCTCATGCCTCGGGATTACAGATTTGTGCTGCGGCTCCTACAAGACCTTGCATCTTAAAAAGAATAAAGTGCTGATACACACTACGTGCTACATCATGGATGAACCTTAAAAACATTACACTAACTGAAAAAAAGTTATTCACAAAACTCCACATATTATGCCACTACATTCACATGAAATGTCCAGAACAGGGAATCTATAGCAAATGAAAGAATATTAGTGTTTGCCAGGGCTGGAATGGGAGGGAGGAGGGAGGAGGTGGCAATTAAAAGGGACAGGGTTTCCTTTCCAGATGAGGAAATATCCTAAAATCAACTGTGGTGATGGCTGCTTATTCTGCGAATATACTAAAAAGCACTTAATTGTATACTTTAAATTAGTGAATATCCTTGTGGAACATAGCACTAATTTTGTCTGAAAGGCACATAAATGTGGGTTTGTCTGACCCTCGTTTATTCTTTATATTTCTATTGATGAATTATTAATTTTAATTTCATGAGTTTTATTATATTAGACAATGAGTACTTAGGAAAAAAATCACAAAAATTAAGTATTGAATTTTTATGATTGTTTATAAAAAAGCATCAAATTTTTCAACCTCAATTGTTTTTTGGTGTTCAAAGTCTAAAAAAGAATAGCACAAATAAATTCTTTTTTTTTTTTTTTTGGTGCCAGGGATCAAACTTGGGACCTTGCGCTTGTGAGGCATGTGGTAGAATCACAAATAAATTCTTATATGAAAAACAATGATAACACCAAACACCAATAGCACGTTACAAAAAAACTTCACTTCAATTATGACACCTAAGGCAGTCTGCACACATGACAACAGCATGTTCCATACACACATATCGCTTACACTGACAGCACATGTGTTTTGCTTTCCTGGCCTTTTTGTAGTACAAACTTGACATCTTACTGGTCTTGCTGTTTTGTTAGGAGTTTCTTGTATCATACAGCATGTAGTTAACAGGAACATAAAATACCAATAAATATCAAATTTTTAATATGTATTTTGTGTTTAGAATAGACATCAACATTTTCACATTAGCTGTGTACTTGCTTGCAAAACCTAAGAGATAATGTCAGAAATAAATTCCTATATGAAAATACCAATAGAAGGCCAGGGATTTAGCTCAATGGTGTTGCCACCTGCCTCGCAAGCGCAAGGACCAGAGTTCAATCCCTGGTTCAAAAAAAAAAAGACAAGACCAGACCAGACCAGACCAACAGAGCCTTACAACAAAAATAAGCTTTGCTTGGTTTGGGGATTTTAGCTCAGTGATGCCACCACCTGCCTCACAAGGGCAAGGTCCTGAGTTTGATCCCTGATATCAAAAAACTAAAAAATAATCTCTCCTTTAATTGTCACTCCCAAAGCAGTCTTCACACATGACAATTGCATGTTCCAAGCACATATCACATGTGCTTACACTGACAGCACATGTGCTTAGCCTTCTTTTCCTACATGGCAGGCCATTCTTGTCGCCTCTCCTCCTGTTTTGTCAGGAGTTTCCTATGCACTTAGCAGGGAAATAAGATTTTAGTAAAATCAAATATAAATTATGTAATGAGTGCTTACAATAGACATTTTCATAACAGCTGTTTATGTGCTTACAAAACCTAAGAGAACATCAGAAATAAAAACCTGTATGAGGGCCAAGGATTTAGCCCAGTGGTTCCGCCACCTGCCTCGCAAGTGCAAGGACCCAAGTTCAATCCCCAGTACCAAAAAAAACAAAACAAAACAAAACAAAAAACCTATGTGAACTACAATGTAAACACAAATGAAAGTATACCACAGAAATAATCTTTGCTTTAACTGTCATACCCAAGGCCTTCTTCACACATGACAACTGCATGTTCCATATGTATCACTTACACTGATAGCCTGTATGGCTTGTTTTCCTGTCCTTTCTCGTAGGGCACAATTGACATCTTTTTTTTGGTTTTCCTGTCGTTATAAGTCTTTGTGAAACTGCACCTGTCTGTTCACCTGTCAGCTCAGCAATATACTCCACAATTTTTTGCATAGTTCCTTGGGTAGAAACATTTTGTTTTTCCTCTGATATAAATGATCTCTAATGAATACCAGTCCTAATACCCAAGAAAATTTCTCTGTGATATTTTGCATTTGTTATTTTCTTTGTAATCTATCAAACTATTTATGCCACACATGTTTAGGATCAAGTAAAATACAACCATTGGCCAAGTGACACCATAGTTGCTGTATAACTCACCGACAACATTACTCCCTCTTTGGTTTTACTGTAGAAAGTTTCCATATTAGGCTTCCATTTTGTTGAGGTTTGCCTATCAATAGTCCCATCATGATGCATTGCTGACATCAGCAGTACCAGTTGTTTTTCTTTACCATATATGAGGCCAATGTAAATCTTTTTGAAATCCAAAGACCGTGCTATATAATTCTCTCTTTTGAAACTGCAACATTTCATTTGGAATTTTGCTTTGTTTCCATGTACAGTTCCCCCACCCCCACTGGTCAACTTATGCTGTTAGCAAATGCAACATTCACTGAAAACTGGTAAACCAATCGTCAAATGTCACATTCCGATTAGTTTGAGAGATGGGAGCAACAAGTCTATTCAAAACATCATTTGGTTCATTACTATACGAAATAAGGACCTGATAGCTGAGTTCCAAGATAAATGTCTAAATTGAAACTATAAATCTTCACATCTATAAGGGCATAAAATTTCATGCCATATTTTGACCCACTGCTTTTATATTCCTACAATTACCATGAGAAATCCTGCTAAATACAACAGACCTATGAATATTTTTAGTTTGGCTAGTGCTGTGTTATAATAAGTACATTTTTACATATGGCTATTGGTGCATGCAGAACGTCTTACTTGCATTTCAGCCTTTGTGTATTTCACACCATCTTGTAGCACTTCATCTGTTAAAATTTCCAATACTGAATGGCAGTGCTGGCTTTCTATCCAATACATTTCACCCCTGCCAAGACCCTTGCTATTATTTTCAGACCTAGTTCTAACACTGAATTGTTCCATTTGGTTGTGTGGCCATTTTGCAACATTTCAACTAGTCAAATATGTTTTCTTCATCATCTGAATCAAGGAGATATGCATTCCCTGTGTCTACATCAGTCGATTCTTGTTCCAATTCATTGTTAAAGGAACTTTGGCTCACACAGCCAATGTCAAAATTGCCATCATCATCACACTCACACCACTTTTGTTATGAAAACATGTATTTTATTGCCAGGGATTTAGCTCAGTGGTTCAGTGGCCTGCCTTGCAAGCACAAGGACCCAAGTTCAATCCCTGGTACCAAAAAAAAAAAAAGATCATAGTACAATGAAAACATGTATTTTATCATAGTGGATCATCTTCATCATGCATGAGTAATCTGACAATGATTCACTTTTGACATCCTCCAAAACTTGTAAATCTAGTTTTTCATGTACTAAATTGGGCTACTTCTACCAGAAAAATCAAAAGAAAACTTTTTTTTTTTTCGGTTTTTTGAGACAGGGTCTCACTATGTAGTTGAGACGGACCTGGAACTCACTATGTAGCCCAGGCTGGTCTCGAACTCACAGCGATCCTCCTGCCTCAGCCTCCCAAGTGCTGGGATTACAGGCGTGTGCCACCCACGCCTGGCCAAAAGAAAACTTTTTAAAATTACAAATCCTAGAATGGTATGAGTCTATTGGACCCTCTGTGATGCTTGAGTAAACATACACAAAACCAGTTAGATGGAGCACAACATGGGTAAAAATCCCACTGTGCCACTTTTGCACACATGCACACACCTCACCATTCATCATACCAAGTGGGTAAGCACATAGATTGTTTCCTGTATCCCTCAGGGAAAGGTACTGAGATGCACAAGTAGCTACTATTACACTAAAGCACAAATTTACAGTAGAAAAGTAAGGGATGGGTCTGCTGGACCCAGTGTCATGCTCGGTGGGATATAAATAGTACAGTAGTGAACTACTGCATAATCAATCTGTTTTTTAAAAAAATAAGCAATGTGATATTTTTTCTTAACAAGTTAAAAAAATTGAATGTGCTTCTAGATAATCTTCCCTAGATATAAATACATCATATTTAACAAGTTTTCTGCTATCCCCAGGGCAACAATCAGAATCCTCTGCCACATCCAGTCACAACCAACATGGGCTTTATGGTTACCACAGAGGGATTACACCAGAGTTAAAAGCCTTTGTTTTTCTTCTTGTCTCTTAAATGTTCAAATAAATTCCAGAGCAAAGAAATGAGTTACTGTTCTAAACTGTGTGGCTTGATTAGAAGTTTGTCCCATACTCTCACAGAAGGAAAGAAGGCTAGTTTGGCCAAAACAAGCTCACAACCTGGAAATCCTTCATCTATTGTGTTCTCTGCCATCTCTGTGGCTCATAGGCTTTAGTGAGTAAGCTGTCAATTACTGTTTAGTGACAGCCAAAATGAAAGAGGCAAGGTCTTTGGCACCAATGCCCCACACTGTTTGATTAAAAAAAAAAAGGCAGTGATCACTAAGTCAAATACTGTGCCTAGGAATAAGAAGATCTAGTTGTACTAGAGAATGTTTGTGATTCTTATAATAATCTTGCTTTTTTTTTTTTTTTTATTTCACACTTTTTTTTTTGTTTTGGCACCAGGGATCGAACTTCAGTCCTTGCACTTTCTCTTAAAAAGCCTATGGAAAGGGGTGGGGATTTAGCTCAGTGGTTCTGCTGCCTGCCCCGCAAGTACAAGGGCCTGAGTTCATCTCTGGTACCAAAACAAACATACAAACAAGACTATGGAAAAATAACTGTGATTTGGGCTCTACTTAATCGAACCTTTCCTGAAAACTTCCTTCCTCCAGTCAAGATAATATTCTGGGTACTTTCTAGGACTGTTATAACCCATTTTCCCTTTTATTCCTGAAATGTCTGACTGAATCCTATAAAAGATCAAGAAGTTATTCTTTCAAAAAAAAATACATGATAACAAGGACTAATTTGCTTTTTGGTGGCTTTTCCATCCTCGACCTGAGAGAAGGTTCTAGAACTAGACAACTTGTTTTTCTCTCCCCTATTGTCTTTCTTTGCATTGGGTCCACTGTTCAAAAGTCTGCAGCACAATCCTTTGTAACAAAAGTCAACTATCTTATGTCAGACAGCATCTCAGTAAAATAAGCTGTTACCTATACCAAGCAAATGATAAACCCGAGGAATCATCTGTTCCAGAGAAACTCAAAAGGGCAAGTTACCTGATCTACACCTAAGCATCTCTATTTTACTGAAAAGCAAAAATAAAACAAAACCGAAACCCTCTGCAAACTTCCCATAAGACACATAGCATTCAGTGCCACATACAGGGGACTAGGGCTAGGGCCTGACTCAGGAGAAAACACAGCAGGCAGTTTAGGAAAGAGAGTCATCCAAAAGTCAAAGTGTAACAGGTACTGCAAAATGGAAGCTTAATTCCTTTGAGTCAAGTGGAATCCAGACTCCCTCAGGCCTAGGGCATAAATGGGTCACCCTCCTCTCCTCTCCCAGAGGAAATGACAGAATATGTACATCCGGGCACCAGGAGGTCAAACCCAAATACACTCCCTTAAGGCAAGGGAGGGAGGAGAGGAGACTGGGTCCATAAAGGGATGAAATTGTTCCACTACATTCCTTTCCACGTGGTTTTGTTATAAAAGACCCCAACACACCTGTACATGGTGAGATGGTGATAGGCAAATAAGCCCCTCCATCTCCTTGGATCTAGCATTGTATAAATCCTTTTTTCTTTTTACCCAAATATATGGCAGAAAAAGAAGCTTGGCCATAGGGCTGGCTACATGGAAAATAAAAATAGAACATAGTACATTAACAAAACAGTTACTGAATTTAAACACAATACAAAAAAAAAAGTAGATTTTTGGAAAATGTTTTCTAGCCGTCTAAAACTTAATTTAAAACAACCACGACTCAAGAGTGTGTGTGGGGGAAGTGCAGTAAAATCATAAGTATCTATAGGTAGTAATCAAGAATGGATATCTCAACCTGGACCTCTCAACACAGAGCACAATTAAAATAGGTTTTGAGCCAGGTGTGAGAGTCTCAGCACTCTGGGAGGCTGAGACAGGAGGATCACAAGATCAAACCCAGCCCGGCCAATTTAGCAATTTAGTGAGACTCTGTCTCAAAATAAAAAAATAAACAAAATAATATAAAAAGGCTAGGGTTGTAACAGTGTGAAGCCCTGGGGTTCATTCCCCAATATGGCCCCCAGTTACACACATGGAGAACAGGCTTTGAAGTCTAGTCCAGAGGGACTCCTGCCTCTGCACAGATGAGCCCTACGATGTTGGCCAAGTCACTCAATGCCTCCAAGCCTAAAGCAGCATAATTTAGTAGAAATGCTTATAAGGAGTCCATGAGATGTCAGCTGTTCATAATGAGCATCAAGTGCAAAGCAAAAGTTAATCTTTGAGAGATGACAGAAGGAAGAGCGTAAAGCTCTATCTCAAGTTCTCCTCTCCAGGGTTGCTCAAACTCAACAGTGCTAACATTTGGGTAGGATGATTCATCGCTGAGGGAAAGAGGTGGCTATGCTATGCACTGAGAGACTTCAGAGATATCCTTGCTCTTCACCAATTGGACCTCTACCACATCATGACAATCAAATTTGTGTCTAGTCATTATCAGATATCAGAGGGAGGGGCAAAAATCTCCCATTTGAAAATTACTTCTGATTTTTAATACTTTCTCTGCAACTTTTATCTATTTTCCCCTCCCCAAAATGAAACACCAATCTATCTCTAGCTTGACTTCCAACTCATAATCTTTTCCTATCACTATTCAAAATAATGTCTTACTGGGCTGGGGATTTAGCTCAATGGTGCTGCACCTGCCTCCGATCCCTGGTACAAAAAAAAAAGTCTTCCTAGCCAGTCATGGTGGCACACACCTGTGATCCCAGCACTTAGGAGGCCAAAGCAGGAAGATAACTGTGAGTTCAAGGCCAGCCTGAGTTACAGTGAGACCCTGTCTCAACAAACAAACACACAAGCAAGAAAACAAAATAATGTCTTCCTGCTGATTCAACAACAATAGTAGCACCCTTTTCCCAGGCTCAAAAGTCTTCCTAATCTCCAAAGCCAGGTCCTCTCCTTATCTTCCAAATTCTTTCCTCCATTAAGGTGTGCTCAAATGCAAGTTCTCCTTTGTGGTCTACATTACAGCAGCTTCCTCTCCTAACTCCCAGATTCTAGTCTCTCTCCTCTCTTAGATTTCCCCCAGGCCATCCCAGAACCAGTTCCAGAAGTACAAATTTCAAGCCTTTCTCCTTAGCATTTTGTATTTTTGTAGTCTTCCTCTGTCTACGCTTCCTGCTTGAAAGGTCCTTTCAGGATTCAGTACTTCCACTTTCTCAAGTAGTGGTCCAGGCATCCCCTCTAATCCACGCTGATCTCTCAGACCTTGCTTTCTGATCCATTTAGCATGAATCCCTGTGCTATAGCAATACTCAATAAAAGGAGTACTAAGCACACTGACTGGGATGTGTAAATACATTGTGAAAGAGGTGGAGATTACAATCTCAGTGTGGAAAGCTAAAAATAAAGGCTGTCCCCAGGCCGAAGCAGAATGGTGTGAAAAAGCAACTGGGGGGGGGGACGACCAGGAATCAGTTTAGAGGTTGAAGCACATACACAAGCATAGAGTAGGTATTGAAATACCACTCAGGCTGAGGGTGAAGTTCTTCAGGAGGGCACATGCATGCTTAGTATGAGGGAGGGCCTAAGTTCAATGCCCAGAACCAAAAATAAATAAAATAATGCACCATTCAAATTTCTGGCTTTTAGTCTGGCACAACATAAGATGCTTTAGAAGATCCAAGCACTCCTGTAATCCCAGCATTGTATTGTGAAAGGCTGAGGCAGAGAATCATAGATTTAAACTTAGCCAGAGCAACTTAGTGACTTATGAAGCGTCTGTCTCGAAATGAAAAAATGAAAAGGACTGGGGATGCACTCAGTGCAAAAGCCCTGGGTTCAATCCCCAGTACTACCAGGACAGAAAATAACTTGGAAGAAGTCACTTGATCCAAACAAACAAAAAGCTAAACAAACTGGGGGGGAAATCAATTATCCGATACATTAGTGAAATGAGGTCACAGGGCAGAATGCACCTCTAAAACTGAACAGGCAGAACTGGGAATTTAGCTCAGTGGTTCCGCTGCCTGCCTTGCAAGCACAAGGACCCAAGTTCAATCGCCGGTACCCACCCCCCAAAAATGAACAGACAGGCAGAAACAGAACAATACACTGTCAGAACAGAAACAGCCAGGGGAATCAGTGTGAGGTGAGAAAATCTGTAAAACAACTAAAACATTTCTGGGTGCTCAGTGTGGACAACACATAGTAAGAAACTTAAGGGGAGGCCAGGTTTGGTAGCACCTGTAATCTCAGACTGTAGAAGGCTAGGACAAAACGACTGCAAGGCAGAACCCAACCTGGGTAACTGAGTGACTTACCAAGACCCTGTCTCAAAAAAGTTTTTGAGTAGTGGGTGCAGTGGCACACACTTGCAATCCCAACACTCAGGAAGCTGAGTGAGGCAACAGGATCACCACGAGTTAAGAGGCCAGGCTGGGCTACATAGTGAATTCAGGGCCAACCTAGAATACACAGTGAGATGCTGTCTCAAAAAAGCCAAAACATAAACAAATTTATTTTTAAGAAGGGACTGGGATGTGGTTCATAGTAAAGGCCCAGGGTTCAGCTCCCAGTACTTAAAACAAGAAATAACCACCACAACAAGAAAAAAACACTTCAGGGGGATCAATCATAGAATCACAAATTTTTTTAACTTCCTGAAACTCTACCAGGTCTTACAGTAACTATGGAGGTGGGGGGGAATCCCATGCTCCCAAGAGATGGAGGAGAAAAGAAAGCATTTTCAAATACATCCCAGCATTGTGGCATTTCTATAACCCCAGCACTTAGGAGACTGAAGCAGGAGAATCCAAAGTTCAGGTCCTTCCCGAGCAGCTAACTTTAACAAAACTCCATTAAAAAAAAAAAAAAAAAAGCCTGGGAATATAGCTCACTACACAGGCCCTGCCTTTAATTCCCAGTACCAAAAAACAAAACTAAACTTAAAAAGAAAAGCAACGCCCCCATAGCAGTCTGTCTTTTTTAATAGTCTGTCTGCCCTCTGGAGAAGCTATTTTGTCAGTACCTAATCTGCTGTGGTTTTCTCAGAGTGTAACCTACTTGGGAGAAGGGAAATACATTATTCTATACTGCCCTAGCTAAGGCTGGTAAAAATTAAAAGCACTGGTGAAGTTCCTGGTCTAGGAGCCCTGGTTCATCAAAGACTGAGACTTAATCACAGGATTAAAAGGTCAACAAAATTCAGCTAATATAATTAAACATACCAACAAGGTGTTTTCATCATAATGAAAGAAACACTGAAAGAGCCTTTCAAAATGGAATTAGGGCCTCTACAGTAGCAAACACATGCACAGGTTAAGCTACCTGATTACAACTGTGGTCACCTTTGCCCTTTGACCGGGGTCATCTGGAACAACTGGACAATTCATGCTGCGTTCAGAGGCTCAAGATACATCTCAAAAGGTTACTGACTCTTGTTTTATGGAGATTTTTATTCTGCTTATACATTCTTGTCTTCATCTTCTATCAGTCATGTGGCCCCCTTCTTTTCAGCATGTAAGCCCCACTTTACCTGCCTTCCTCAGAACAGATTCAGAGCTATCTGAACTCATGTCTCCAGAACTGCATTTCCTACAATCTCAAATGAAGTCCTTTTTCACTTTTGCAATTTCTCACTTTGGAATGACGAGCAGCATCAATAGATGTAGAAAAGGCATTTGACAAAATCTAACAACCATTCATGATAAAAAGTAAACTCTCAGAAAACAATGGAGTGGAACTTCAGCTTAACAATGAAATCCATAAAAACTACAGCTAAAAGCATACCTAATGGTGACAACTTCAAAAGCTTCCCACTAAAAACAGGAACCATCCCAACAGTCTGAGAGGCTGAGGCTGGAGGAAACAGGCCAAGGCCAAAGGGGACAACTTAGTGAGACCCTAATCTCAAAATAAAAAAATAAAAAGGGTTAGAGATGTAACTCTCAGTAGTAACACACCTCTGGGTTCCATTCCCAGTACTGTAAAAATTATATAAAAATAAATAATAAAAACAAGAACCAGGAAAGATATTTTCTTTAACTACTCCTTTCAACATCATATTAGAAATCCCAATTAGTGCCTAGAGTCAAGGAAAGGAAATAAAGTGCACAGATTAGGAACGAAGAAATAAAACAGGTGACATGACTAATTGTCTATGTAGAAAACGAAAAGAATTGACAAAAAAACCTCCTGGAATAAGATACTATGGTAAGATTTCAGGGTACAGGATTAATATATAGAGGTAAACTACTTTCCTATATACCAGCAATGGACAGGTGGAATTTGAAATTAAAGACATATAAATAAACCATGTGTGATTGTGCACCCCCGAAGTCCCAGCTACTAAAATGATGGAGGTAGTGAGATCAAATTCAAGGCCAGCCTCGACAACTTAATAAGATGCTATTTCAAAATAAAAAAGGGCTAGAGATATAGCACAGTGATATAAGATTTGAGTAACATGAGGAAGCCCTGGGTTCGATCCCTTGTACCAAAACAAAAACAAAACCCATTATCATTTATAATGAAATATTTAGATGTAAATTAATAAATATGTGCAAGACTTACATGAGGAAAAACTATTAAATTCTGATGAAAATTATTAAATAACTAAACACATGGAACAACTAACTGTTCATAGAAAGACTGTATTTTTTTTTTCTTTTTCTTTTTGTTTTTTGAGACAGGATCTTGCTGTGTAATTTAGACTGGCCTTGAACTTACTATGTACCCTGGGCTGGCCTGAAACTCCCAGCAATCCTCCTGCCTCAGTCTCCCTAGTGCTGGGACTGATTAGCACACCACACCTGGCCTGAATATTTTCAAGACAGCAGTTCTTCCCAATTTCATCTGTAGATTTAATACAATCCCAATCAAAATCCCAGCAAGTGGGAAACCATGAGAATCATGGAGAACATTTAACTGTTATGAGCCACTGATCTTTGAAAAATTCTAACCATCTTTGTCCTGGCCAGATCATGTCTTTGGGATTGGAAAAGGCTCTCGGAGAGGGGCATACTGTGATCATGTTCAGCCAGTGGCACCTCTGTTCTATGTATTGATTATATGAAGTTGAGGGAGTCATATCGTGTGAGACAGCGGACTGAGTCCAGACACTTGCAGGACCTGAGTTGTGCTAAGTATTTATAAATCAAAAAAATCGTTGGATCCTAATGAGATAACTGACATTGTGAAATGGGAAGAAAAGGGCTAAAGGTGTAGGGAAGGTGGGATGGGTAGGGTAAGGGTAATAAGGGAAAAGGAAAAAATGTGAGAAAATGAAAAGATGGAAATAAGGTGTTTGCAAATGGGGAGGGGAGGAGGGGAATAGGGGGTGTAGGGAGGGCAGGGACAAGGGGAAAAAATGAGAACCAAGACCTGTCATGTAGAGGTACAAGATCCCAACAATGAATGTAACTGTACTGTATCCCTAATATGTACCAATAAACTCAATTAAAAAATAATAATTTAATTTAATTTAATTAAAAAATCGTGTGTATTTGTACTTAAGCATTAGCTGCTCTTTTGCACAACTGAGTATCTGCATTTACGCTGTGTTGAGTTTTCTAG
The DNA here is from genome assembly GCF_012274545.1 of Fukomys damarensis. Lineage (NCBI taxonomy): Eukaryota > Metazoa > Chordata > Mammalia > Rodentia > Bathyergidae > Fukomys > Fukomys damarensis. The sequence goes on along the minus strand of NW_022900939.1, from coordinate 21,143,526 downwards.
TACAAAACAAACAGGACACCCAACAAGTCATTTTGTGGGTATCAACAAACAAATTCTAAAATTTATATAAAAAGATAAAAAAGACAGACTAGACAGTATAATATTGAAAGTGTAGAGAACTAATACTACCCAATTTAAATATTTGTTTTGGTTTTTTTTTGGTACCAGGGATCAAACTCGGGACCTTGAGCTTGTAGGCAGGCAATGGTGGCATCACGGAGCTAAATCCCTGGCCTCCAAACTTCAATATTTAAGACAGCTATGGTAATTGAGACAGTGCAGTATTAGCAAAAGAATGGGCAAATAAATCAATGGGACAGAATGGAGAGTCCAAAACCAAACCTGATCTTTGATAAGGGAGCCAAGGCAACACAATGGATGGAGCAAGACATTCTTTTCAACAAATGGTTCTGGAACAACTGAGCACCTATATGCAAAAAAAAAAAAAAAATGAACCTAGGGCCAGGGATTTAGGTCAGTGGTGCTGCACCTGCCTCACAAGTGCAAGGTCATGAGTTTGATCCTCAGTACTGGGGTGGGGGAGACTGAATCTAGACACACACCTTATATCACCCTTCACAAAAATTAACAAGGTAGATTATAAATCTAACTATAAAATTGAAGCTATAAAGCTCCTATACAATAATATAGGAGAAAATCTAGATGGACATTTATATTGCCCTCATTATTAGCACTGTGTGCTAATACTATTTTTTCCTGCAGTGCTAAGGGCCTCCTATACGTGAGGCAAACATTCTACAATTAAATTATACCCCCAAACTGATGGTTTTTAGACACAGCCTGAAAGGCATGATCCAGACTGGGGAATGGAGCTCAGCGATATAAAGTACAACACAACAGTATGTAGCAACACAAGGTCCCAGCACCAAAGGAAAAAAAAAAAAGGCATGATCTGTGAAAGAAATAATTGATAGGTTGTTGAACTTCATTAAAATTAAAAACTACTTCTCTGCAAAAGACACTATCAAACTAGGCGTGGTGGTGCACACCTGTAATCCCAGCACTCTAAGAAGCTAAAGCAGGAGGATCACAAGGTTGAAATCAGACCAAGAATCTTAGTCATTTAGTAAACCTTGTCTCAAAATAAAAATAAAACAGGGCTGGGGATGTATAGTCCAGTGCAAAGGCCCTGGGTTCAATATCCAGTACTACTAAAAAAAAGGACACTGTCAAGAGAACAAAAAGAAAAGTCAGCTGGCTATTTAGCTCAGTGGAACCTCACCTGCCTTGTAAGCACAAGGTCCTGAGTTCAATGCCCCCCCATCCAAAAAAAAGACAAGCCATTAAAAAAACTCTTGTTGGGTGTGGTTGTACAAACCTGTAATCCCAGCACTTGGGAGGCTAAGTAGGAAGATCCCCCAGTTTGAGGCCAGCCTAGGCTAATGTAATGAGCCCAAAGTCGGCCTAAACTGCACAGTGAAACTCTGTCTCAAAAAATAAAATAGGGTTGGGGATTTAGTTCAGTGGTTCCAGCGCCTGCCTCGCAAGTAGCAAGGGCCCGAGTTCAATTCCCAGTACCAATAAATAAGTAAGTAAATAATAAAAAATAAAATAAAATAAAAAAGAACTCTGAAAATTCAGAAATAAAATCCCACCCGATTTGAATCCACACCCCCATGAATTTCAAAGACCATGCTTCCATGTACCCATGGACCAGATGGACCTGAGCCATATGTTAGGATTACAACTAACTCTGCACCTGTAGATTCATACCCTGGCTATGGTCACCTCCAACTCTAGGCTGGCTCTGTATTTTGTTTCTCCTCCGTACGGAGCAGCAGAGGCACTGACCAACCCACCAACCTCATTGCGGACAAGGCCCAACACCCAGGGAGAGAAAGTAAGCTTGGAGAGTCAACAGACCAGAGGAGAAATTTCAGACCTGCTATGCCCCAAGAGAAGCTCATGACTACTGTAAACTACAAAGTAACATGGGGTCTTACTTCGAAAGTGACTACTTCCTTGCAGGTTAGAGTTGCAGAAGAAGCCCAGAGCAGTGTCCACTATATTGCCAGAGAGGGTTTAATCAGACACCATCTCGGGAAAAGGTTAAATGTTTAAGACTGAACCACAGAACAATTACAAAACAACTCCACTTCAGGGCTTTCACTTACCCTGCCAGTGACTGGGTAACCAGTAACCATGGAAAACAACTGCTGCGAGGATGCAGAATAGACACAGACTCCCTGAGAAGTTTAAGCTCAGGTCAGAAAGACAAAGGTCACACCTTCCATCATGAGAAATCAGGCCTGGCCAGTGTGGCTTTCAGAGGAGGGTGGTATGAAAGTGCTGGCCTTAAGTCCAGTCTGCTTGATTCCAGTAGAGACCAGTGGTCTGACTGTTCTCTTTCTACCAATGTGAAAAAGGATGCGCCTCAGCTTGCACAGTTGCCATAGTCAGGTGTACAGACAGAGGGGCCTCTGGAGCAGGGGGCACCTCACAAACTCACAGGCCATAAAACTAGGCAGAGAAAATCATGACTTGCTCAATTCTAAGACTGTGGATTTTAAAAAGAAACCACACACCAAAAATACAGAGGATTTTTTTTTAAATAGTGCTTTTTCCTTTACCTTCCTTCACTGTTTTTTGTTTGTTTGCCTGGGGTTCTTTTCTCTCCTTTTTTCCCCTCTTCTCCTTTTAACTTTTTCTTGTCTTTATTTGTACACTATTTTTTATTAATTCTTATTTGTTCTTTTCTTACTTTTGTCTATCACTATTAATTTCATTTTCCTCCTCAACTGGATCCTTTATCTCACTTTTCTCTCTTCCTCATCTTCCATTGATTTTTTAAATTTTACTTTTTTCATTCTCTGCCCCCCCTTATCTTTACTACCAGTAGTATAATCATTAAACATTCTAAATCTTTAGATAGTTAACTCTATGCTATTACTGTTGAATATTGTTCTATTTAGTGGAGGTATAGTTGTTGTATTTAGTAGATATTCACTGGATGTCGACATCTGGTTTGTCTTAGGGTGGTGCATTTTTGGTTCCTAGGATATATCAATATCCAGTTTGTCTTTGACACTGCTGACACTCATTTTACTGCTATAGTCAAGGCAGCATACTTGTTGCTATTAACTTCCTCTTTATGCCACTAACTGGATTGATTTTGTTTCATTAACAATACTGTGGTTCATTACTGGAGAACTAGGTGCTACTCCAAATATACTGCAAATACTCAAAATAATAAAGATGGTTGGATCTCTGGACTGAGGCAAAAGGCCTACAGTTAGACATGCTCAGGGTTCATCACTGAAAAGGAGACGCTGACTAAAGAGGTCTTCATATTAGCAACAAGTTTTCCACCACATATAACCAACCTGCAAACCTCAGTGCATGTGCGCGGGCGCACACCTACAGAAAAGGAATGGTGGCAAAAGCCTATAATCCTAGCACTCAGGAGGCTGAAGCAGGAGGACCACCACAAGTTTGAAATCAGCCTGGGCTACACAGTGAGTTCACGGCAAGCTTGGACTATATAGCAAGATACTGTCTCGAAAAAAAGAAAAGAAAGAAATATGAGAAAACAAGGCAATAAAATGCCTCCCAAAACTTCCAACTCCTCCAAAGCTGACTGATGGGGCATGGAGAGGGAAGAAATCAAAAGCCACACAGCTGATTTTTAAAAAATGGATCAATAAGTGCTCAGCAAGCTCAAAGAAAATATACCTAAACAAATAATGGATCTAATAAGCCAATGAATGAGTTTACAGAAGAAACTAATAAGAAGCTAGCTGATGGGTCAGGGATGTAGGTAGTGGCACCGTGCCTGCGTGGCAAGCAATAGGTCCTGAGTTTGATTCCTGGTACAAAAAGAAAAAAAGAAGCTAGCTGACTAAACAACAACAACAACAAAAAAAATGAATGATCAATTTAGCAAAGAATTAAGAGTCCATGAAAAAAAACCAAACAGAAACTCAGATTAAAAATTCTACTCAAAGTATTGGAAGCAGAAGCAACCAGTGTGAGGACCGAGTGTCAGAAGACAGCCAATGTCAAAGTGAGTAACCAGTATTCAGAGACATCTAAACAAAAAAACTGAAAAATTGATCCAACAGCTAATAGATAATGCAAAGATTCCAATGTAACATTAATTGGAATTATTAAAAAATAAGAAGACGGCACAAATGGCATAAAAAAAAACCCTATAGAAATAATAGCAGAAAAGTTTCCAAATATGGGGAAAGAAATTTACAAATAAGTGAGGTATACAAAAACCAAAAGAGCCAATCAGAAAGCCAACACAGTTAAAATCACAGAAATCCAGCTGGGGATTTAGCTTAGTGGCACCACACCTGCCTTGCAAGCACAAGGTCCTGAGTTCAATCCCTGGTACCACCAAAAAAAAAAAAAAAATCCCAGAAATCCAACCCAAGAACAGAATTTTAAAAGCTATTACATAAAAAAACAACAAAACACTTATAAAAGTAAACCCATCAGAATTACAGCAGGCTTCCAACACAAACATTAAAGGCCAGAAGAGCTTGGAATGAAGTATTTCAAGCCCTAAAACACCTTCCAACCTAGTCTGATATATCCTGCAAAACTATTAAATTTGATGGAGAAACAAGGTCTTTTCATGAGAAAGAGCACCTAAAGAAATCCATGACCACCAAATCAATACTCCAAAATATTCTAAAGGATAATCGAGAGAGAGACAATGAAGCTAACAATAACAATGATAAAAGGTCTAACTAAATGAATATACCAGGCAGAGTAAGCAATTAAACAGAAGAGGGAAAAAAAGGGGAACCAGCAATAGGAAACCATGCAATAACAAGAATAACTCAGTACCTTTCAATAATAACTCAATGTGAATGGTCTCAACTTCCCAATGAAAAGACACTGATTGACAGAATAGCTCAAGAAACAATGTCTAATAATGCACTGTATACATGAAAAACATTTACTCAAAAAAAAAAATTCATAAACTAAACCAGGCATGGTGGCGCACACCCAGCACTCGGGAAGCTGAGGCAGGAGGATCATCACAAGTTCAAGGCCAGTCTGGGCAACAAAGTGAGTGAAGACCAGCCTAAACTGCATAATGACACCTTGTCTCAAAAGAAAGAAAGGAGAGAGAGAGAGAGAGACAGACAGACAGACAGACAGACAGAGACAGAGAGAGAGAGACAGAGAGAGAGAGAGGGAGAGAAATTCACATACTAAAAATCAAAGGATGGAAAACAATATTCCACACAATAGGAACCCAAAAACAAGGAGTAGCTATGTTATTGTAAGATAAAGTGGACTTCAAGCCAAAACTGATCAGAAGCAGCAAAAGCAGGTCACTACATACTGGTCAGAGGAACAATTCAACAGGAATAGACACGTATGCACTGAACATTGGTGCACCCAATTTCATAAAACAAACACTACTGGACATGAAAGATCAGTTAAACATCAGCACAATTATATCAGGTACCTCAATATTCCACTGTCACAAACAGATCAACTAGACAAAAATTTTAAAAGAAACAAACATGAGAGTTGAGCCAAACCATCAAACAAATGGACTTAATAAACATCTACAGCCAGGTGTGGTGGTGTACACCAGACTGGGCTACGTAGTGAGTGAGTTCAAGACTAGCCTGCACTACAAAGTGGAGACCCTGTCTCAAAAAAACAACCCCCACAAAAAAGATATCCACAGTGCTCTACCCAACAACAACAGAATATACATTCTTCTCAGCAGCTTATAAAACTTCCTCCAAAATAAGACCTTATGCTAGTCAATAAAGCAGGCTTAAATACAAAATAATTGAAATTATTTCCTATAATCAAATCATAGCACAAGAAAACTAGATATCAATGGCAAAAAACATAGAAATTATGCAAATGCATGGAAATTAAACAATATACTCTAAAATAATCAATACATCACAGAAGAAATCAGTTTCTAGAATCAAACAATGCCAGGACAATATAACAGAACCAATGGGACACAATGACAGCAGTCCTAAGAGAAAAGTATACTGCTGTGAATGCCCACACTAGAAAAGCAGAGTGAAGGGACTGGGGATTTAGCTCCATGGTGCTGCTGACTGCCTTGCAAGTGCAGGGTCCTGAGTTTGATCCCCAGTTCCAAAAATAAAAAGCAGAGTGAGTCCAAATAAATACCGTATTAATGCACCTCAAGGTCCTAGAAAAGTAAGATCAATCCAAATCCAAAGGTAATACAAGGAGCTAGGGATGTAGCTCAGTGATGCTGCACCTGCCTGGCAGGTGCAAAGGTCCTGAATTCAACTCCCAGAATCAGAAAAAAATTTTTTTAATTTAAAAAGTTGGGCCAGGGATTTAGCTCAGTGTTTCCACTGCCTGCTTCGCAAGCGCAAGGTCCCAAGTTCAATCCCTGCCTGGTACCACAAAAAAATAAATTAAATAAAATAAATTTAAAAAGTAGAAATCAAAGGTAGTACAAGGAAGGAAATTATAAAAATCAGAGAAGAAATTAGCGAGATTGAGACTAAAAACAATACAAGGGCAGGGTATGGTGACACATGTCTGTAATCCTAGCATTTGGGAGGGTGAGTCAGGAGGATTGCCACAAGTTCAAGGCCAGCCTGGGCTACATAGTGAGTTTAAGGAAAACCTGAACTCTACAGAGGGAGACCTTGTCTCAAAAAAGCCAAAAAATAAAATACAAAGAAGTGAGTTGAACAGCTGTTTCTTTGAAACAAACAGACCAACCATTAGCCAATCTTACCAAAAAATAAAAGACCTGGACTGGGGATTTAGCTCAGTGGTTCTACCACCTGCCTCTCAAGCACAAGGACCTGAGTTCGATTCCCAGAACAACAATAAAAAATTATCCAACAGGCAACAAAACTGAAGCAGTAATAACCTATCCACTAAGAAAAGCCCAAGTACAGATGGACTCACTGCTGAATTCTACAAGAATTTCAGGGAAGATCTAACTAGCATTATTCCTCAAACTAATGAAATCCAAAGAGAAAGAGTACTCCCAGAGTCATTCCTGGAAGCTATTAACCTGATTCCAAAACCGGATTAAGGATCCAACCAAAACAGAGAACTGCAGGCCAATCTTTTTAATGAACACAGATGCAAAAACCCCTCAAGATACAGATACAATATACTGTACTGGCAAAACAGAATGCAAAAAAATTATCAGAAAGATTATAACACCTCATGACTAGGCTTCATTCAGGGACACAGTATGTCTAACCATACACAAAGCAATAAATGTAATACATCACATAAACAGAAGCAAAGACAAAAATCACATGATTATCTCAATAGATGCAGAAAAAGCCTCTGACAGAATCCAACATCCACTCATAATAAAAATCCTTAGGAAAAGTGGCATAGAAGGCCCTTATCTCAATCTGATAAAAGTCATTTACAACAAACCAATGGTCATGTAAATGAGAAGAAGCTGAAAGCTTTCCTTCTAATTTCAGATACAGCCACTACTGTTAATAGTGGCTTGAAACATTAGCCAGAGAAATCAGGCAAGACAAAGAAATAAAAGGGATGTGAATAGGAAAGGAAGAATTGAAGTATCATTATTTGCAAACATGATTCTCTACATGAAAGACCTAAGAAATTCCACCAAAAGACTCCTAGAATAACCAAATTTAGCAATGCAGCAGGATACAAAAATCAATGCAAAAAAAAAAAAAAACAGTGTATTTCGACAAGGAAATCACTGAAGAAAGAATTAGGAAAATAGTATTTTTCACAATAGCATCAAGAAGCCAGGCGTGATGGCCCATGCCTGTAATCCCAGCACTTAGGAAGCTGAGGCAGGAGGATTACTGTGAGTTCAAGACTAGCCTAGGTTACATAGTGAGTTCCAAGTCAGTCTCAACTACATAGTGAGACCCTGTCTCAAAAAAAAACAACAAAAAAACCACAATAGCATCAAGAAAAACTAATGATTCAGCAGAGAATAGAGGATGCAGAAACAACCCCAGGCATATCCAGCTATCTGATCTTTGACAAAAAGGTAAAAAACATACACCAGATGAAAGATAGCCTCTTTAATAAATAGTGCAGGAAAAATTGGCTATCCACATGCAAAAGGCCGAGTCTCAACATGACAAGACCACAGTCAAAGTACATCAAGATCTAAATGTTAAAATAGAAACAATCTGCTGGAAGATAAAACATGACCAGCAATCACATTCCTTGGTATTTATCCAAATTAAATGAAACACAAAAATCCACACAAACACAGAATCCACACAAAACCCTACACACATTATTTACAGCTGCTTAATTCATCAATGCAAAAACTTAGTATCAACCCAGATGTCCTTTGGTAGATGAATGGATAAACAAACTGGTACATCCATATAGTGGGTATTATTCAGCAGGAAGATTACAATGTCAAGCCCAGCCTGGGCAATTTACCGACTTGGTGAGACCCTATCTCA